>NC_044383.1:140844882-141469882 GCF_006542625.1 Nomascus leucogenys | reverse complement strand
CTGGAGACTGAATTGTGCCACTTAATTTGGGGTAAGAAAAGACGAATTAGTCACTCTGTTCTCTTATGAACTGAGATCCTCAGGTAACCTAGCATCAATGCCCTACCAGAAGCAGCTATCCCATCAACTTTGAAAAAGGTTTTAGGTGACTTGATAAATGGAGAGAAGAAATGCATTGCAAACATATGTGAGCGATGACGAAGATGAGGGCGGGAGAATGGGAAGGGAACCAAACACAGACACTCTGGGCTTAGACCAAACCAAAAGCGACCGCAAGAGGAGGAATGGAGGCAGGGATGTTTTTCCCCTGCTGTTTGATGTTTTAGGAGCATAAACAAGACTCTGAGAGAACTTAGAGATTCAAACTTACTTTCCTCCTTCTCTTCTTCGCACTATTTTCTTTTATAAAAGCCACCTCAATCCACCGTGTCTGAAGGATTCTCCCTGGAGGCTCTTACCTGGGTCTCTTCCTGCGTCAGGAGCCCCAGCTGTGCAACTTCTACCACTTGAGGATAGCCTCACCTTTAAATGATTATTCAGCCATTGCACGTGTACCTGTGGCCTCCCCAGCTGCGTTGTAAGCTTCCAAATAGAGAAGCCAGACCTCTAATACCCGCTGTGCCTAGGATTGTGTGATGCAGGCAGCGGACTCAGAGTATTTGTTTGAGACTGTGAGAGTTGGATAAAGGAAAGAATCATGCCACTAATATGGGGGAAAGCTTCAGTGGTTAATATAAACTAAGTTTGTGACACAAGCCACTTTTAAATGATATTAAGAGAATACAGTGTTTTCTGAGATAAAAGCCTAATATACTTAATTCAGCAAAGGTAAAATACTAATTTAAATTAATTAAATTTTATTTAAAAATCAGATATATGTTAATGTATGGATTTTTTTCTTTTGTTCTTCTTTTCCTTTAAAAATGAAATTTATCCAACATAAAATTTATCTAATATAATTACATAATTATCACAATAAACACTCCTCAAAATAATCACGTAAGGATCTGGGATTATATGTGTTTGCATTATTTATTTCGTTGCCATTAATGTTCACCTTAGTACTTAAATGTTTATAAATGCTTTAGGAAAAGGAAAAACGTATTTAATGCTTAAGAGAGAATAATTCTGCAATGCTATTTTTTATACGTTATGAATTCTGCTACATCCACAGGGAAACTAGATCACAGGAGGCAGCAACAAAATATACTAGGTGATCAATCTTGCTCTTGAAAATCAAAGTATTTCTTTGTTAGGTCAATTGATCAACTAAGGAACTAAAAAAAACTAAAATATAATAGAGCAAAACCAGTCAAGGAATGTAGCATCGTTAGTGTACAGTTTGCATTCACATACACAAGCAATTAACCTGCTTTTTGTAAATGTATTTGTTCTGTTTCTCTCCTGCTTTTTCCATTATAGTAGGTTTGTTACTGGTGAGATTTACAAGGGAAAAAGCCCACATCATCTTTTGTGGTGAGCTGGAAAAGTCAATGAATATACCCATTTAATTAGAAAGCCAGTAGCCACCTCAGAAACAAGGCAAATTTCACTTCGTTTGTTCTGAGAAAATTCTGAGAAATGAAGTGAGCACTACCTATTAGTAATGGAAACAATTAGGTGAAAATAGATCAAATTCTGAACATTTATATTGTTTCTGTAGATTTTTGTACAATTCCCTTTCTTTTTAAACACAACCCCATTAACTTGGGAATCATTTCTTAGAAAGTGATTGAGAGTCTTGATTTCAGCTGTGCTCTGTACAGATTCCTTCAGTGAAGTAAAAACTGAGGTTGACCTCTGGGCATGATGTGCCTCCCAGAATTTTCACCAGGTAAATTAACAAATAATGAGAGCAACCTAATACCTTGTTTATAAAAACTGAGTGCTTGTGTAAAGGAGCCCGCAGGTCGAACTGAGTTGGACTTTCGTGTGTGATAGAAGACACGGCATCATGAGTCTTAGGAAGTCTGATCTCAGTATTGCAAAACAATCATTGGTGTCATCAGGTTACTCTTAAAAGTATTAATAAAAATAGAAAAGTTGAAAAAAGTATATTCATAAATTATACAAAACTGTTGAGCTCTGAATGAATTTGAATATAATTTGAAATCCACATATGATTCTTCGATACAAATGAACTGAACATCATTGCACATTTTATAAAAATAAAATCTATGAAGAAAAATGCCCAAGTTAAATCATGAGCTATATTTCCATAATACAATTGCTAACCATCTTTGTATACTGTAAATGAATAATAGCTACACTTTAACATAACATAATGTTCTTTACATATTCAAAATGAGGAATAAAGAAATCACATTTAGAAATAAGGATGGAGCATGTAAAGATTAATTTTTAAAACTAAACTTCACGTTTTATTTTTACCGTGATACTAGAAATATTCTAAGCAATTAACAAAAAAGTGTGACCATACATTTTTTTTTTTTTTTGAGATGGAGTCTCACTCTGTCGCCCAGGCTGGAGTGCAGTAGCGTGATCTCGGCTCACTGCAACCTCCACCTCCCAGGTTCAAGTGATTCTCCTGCCTCAGTCTCCCAAGTAGCTGGGATTACAGGCATGTGCCACCAAGCCCGGCTAATTTTTTTGTGTGTATTTTTAGTAGAGACGAGGTTTCACCGTGTTAGCTAGGATGGTCTCAATCTCCTGACCTCGTGATCTGCCCGCCTCGACCTCCCAAAGTGCTGGGATTACAGGCGTGAGCCACAGCGCCTGGCCAACCATACATTATTATTCAGCAATATAAGTCTCTCCTTTGTAACACTGTGTAAAGAACACAGAAGGCAAGAACATTTCAACTCTTCCTCACACTCATTGAATCTAAAATAGAAGAGATAGTATAAAATTCTAGATGTATTCTCTCTGAATAATTTTTATAACCCAACTGAATAATGCTTCTAAGATATGTAAATCCTAAACACTTCAGAAATAACAAATCATTTTATCATGGAAGATTATTGGCTTAAAGAAATGAATATAAAGACTTTACATCTTTATATTTCTCACGGTTAAAGAAGCTACTAAAGATATCTTACTAACTGCACTCTAATCTCAGGTCAATGCTGCCAAAAATGCCTGTGCTTTCATATATTTCTACAGCGAAAAAATCCCTAAAAAATGATGTCTTTCCAAGAAGTAAATTTACTATATTTTTTATGGGCCAGTCCAAGACTTCTCCAAAAGAAGCATCATCTTGTTTAATTGTGAGTGTGTTTATGAGTGTGTGTACGTATTAGGCAGATTGGGAGTGAAGGGGGAATGGGAATGACCCTACAAGGTAGGTGTTATTAGTCCCATTAAACTAATGTGGAAAATGAGACTCAAAAGAGGTAACACATCAGAGCTGGGTAACAAGTAGAAAACTCACCTCTTTGTCAAAATACTTAACCAGGATGAATGAGGAGGCAGAAGGTTCAAGGGGAGAACACAGGGCAGAGCCTTCTTTGTGGCTTTCACGGGAAGAAAAAGGCAAGTTTGTATAATCAGGGGAGCAGGTTTAAGATTGGATAGTTTGAATAGATTCCGCAGGCCCCGGGCTACAGGTGTGATTGGTCCCTCGTTGTCCAGTACCTGGCTCTGAGGTGATCAAGGGCAGGGGAAAGGTTGACTCTATGTATGAGAGTTTAATGAAAGAGAGGGTTAGGGGTTTGGACTATGTTTGGTTTGCATATCAAAGACATGCTCCCAAACCAGTTGTTTGCTATCACTAGGAATGAGCTAACCCTAACTTAAGCAGTTTCTCCCCAAGACTGCAAGACCCTGAGACGTCAATGCACCCCAAAATGCAGAAAATAAAAAATATTATTAATATAATAGAATAACATCCATTTTTCTGTAATTCATTGGCATTATGTAGAAATAGTGTACTTAATCACACATAGCAACATTTATTTGTAATTACATTCCTATAAGTTAAATGTCCTATTTACAGCACTGCAGTTTATATCTGTATATTCAGTGTGCTTTGGTGCACAGGTCCATGTATTAATATTTCATAAAAGAGACAGTATAAGGTAATGGTTAGAAATGAAGATGTTAAAGTCAAAGAGAACTCAATTCAAATCCCAACCACCTACCTACTGCAAGTTACTTCATTTAAGCTTGTTTCCACATTTCTGTAATGGGTCTCATAATAATATCGACCTGACAGAGTCCACGTATGATTTAACTGACAATACTTGAAAAGTCCTTAATGTAATAGTACCTGGGTAAATAAAGATAAATAATTATTCACAATTCTTACTCTTACCAGGTTTTTAACAGGACAGATTTGATTTTCCAAAATTGATTCTCCTCCTATTTTCATCTTGTCTAAAAAATTTAAAGGAACTATTTGGGCCAAAACCAGCCAGAAAATTGCTTCAGTTGGGACAATTTTGCCTACCAGAGTAGAATTATGGTCACTATATTGAACAACTATGACTTACACAAAATCAGAGACAGACGAGGCTCCCGTGCAGCCACTCCTGGGGTGACTGGAGTATGAAAGGATATTTGCACTTGCCGCATGGGTGCACCAAGTGTGATTAATGACACGTATTACATCAGTCCCACAAAAAAGTTCATTTTTTATAGTCACACTTTTAGATTTATACGAGAGTTTTCTATCTGATGTTTTTTAGAATCTCTTTCCACCATCTTCTGAAAGACGGTTTAATTCATATTCATTTAGCCCACACTCTTTGTCTTCTATAGAGAGATTTTTTGAAAGAGGGGAAAAGGAATTAAAGAAGTGGAAAAAATATGGCTGGTCACGGTGGCTCACGCCTGTAATCCCAGCACTTTGGGAGGTCAAGGCAGGTGGAGCACCTGAGGTCAGGAGTTTGAGACCAGCCTGGCCAACATGGCAAAACCCGGTTACTACTAAAAATTCAAAAATTAGCCGGGCGTGATGGTGCACGCCTGTAATCCCAACTACCCAGGAGGCTGAGGCAGGAGAATCCCTTAAACCCAGGGGGCAGAGGTTGCAGTGAGCCCAGATCGTACCACTTCACTCCAGCCTGGGTGAAACAGCAAGACTCTGTCTCAAAAAAAAAAAAAAAGTGGAAAAAATAACAAATAGAGAAAGAGCTTTGCTATATGCAGCCTTCAGCACTTAGGTTATTTCTCAAATTTACATCAAGACTTATTATCATCTTGACTGCAATCATGTAGAAAATGAATGAGTATAAAGTACATGAGGACAATTTAATAAAACCAGCTTTCTTTTCTTATAAAATCTCTGACGAAAGGAATCATTAGACAGAGACTTGCCTTGTATTTACCCAGGTCATGAGGCATGTCAGTGTGGTGATGTGCCCTTGGCAAGAAGTCCTTAATTAGAAATTCCTCGAGAGCTGCTCCCTGTAGGTGCTTCCTATGACAAAAAGACAAAATAATTTACCAGGGAAGCCCTTACTAAGGACCCAACATCCAGACACAGGTGAGGGAAAAGAAATTTGCTGACAGCCAAAGAGCAACAAGTATCATGATGGGGTGCTGGATTTTGAATGAGGGTCTCTCCACCATATTAGTAGTAAGTATCATTTTTGTTATTCAACTTTAAATATATAGATTGAATAGTCTTTGATTTTTAGGAAAACTTGTATAGGAACGCTAAATAGCTTGAAGTATTACTCTAGTTAAAAGACTAAAACTTGTTAGAAAACATTCAGTAGATATATTTAATTTCCCTTTATAGAACCATGCAAAGTTGTTTTCCGATTGAGCTCATTTTTAATTATTTTTAAAGTCAAGTAGTTTGTTTTTGCATAATGTATGAGTGTTTCTCTAAATCAAATGAAGTCTGAATTAAACTATGAAATTGGAATTTTTCCAGAGAACTCTCGGAGTTGTTTTTAAAGATTTCCTCTTTCTTGACATCATTGTCAAGCAACGTTGATTGAGAAGGTTTTGTAGTTTCATTAAATCACTTAAAGTTGACTCATATGTGTTTAAAATCTTTTTAATAAAGGTAATAATGTATTACCATTATAATCCTATTAAAAACTAATCTATGAGAAATAAATATGTGGAGTAATTCTGATTAATATTGAGAAGCTTTTCATTCCACTTTAAAAGAAGAACCCCAAATGATTTTGAATAGAGAAAAAGCTTGAAGGTAGTATTCATTGGTTCTCTTTCCTTTCTACTCTAGCTCTCATGGCTGGGAATAAATTTTTATCTGTTTATTGACACGTTCTACTGGTATGAAGAGGAGGAGTCTTTCCATTACACACGAGTTATTTTGGGTGTAAGTACAGTTTATGGTTAAACATTATTTTTTCAGAAAACAAAATGCATTTTATTTTCCCTGGATCCTTGTTTTCCCTGAATCTCTTTTTTATGTCTTTACATGTGGACAGTCAACACTGGCTTGGGCACGAGCATCCGCACTGTGCCTGAATTTTAACTGCATGCTAATTCTAATACCTATCAGTCGAAACCTTATTTCATTCATAAGAGGAACAAGTATTGTAAGTACTAAAATATTTGAAATAGTCTCAGCTGTTATGACTTCCTCATGTAAGTGCCATCGAAAGCAAAAAATGTACTTTATTATGAAATTCTCAGTAATTCTGTTTAAACTTGGGTTTCTTTGTTAGAGATAACAGAAAGGCTAAGACAGAAAAACGGTAATCAGTACATCTATCTGATTTGGCTTTGGCTGTTGCCATTGATTTCCTACATGACACTCAACTCATTGCTCAACAGTTTCCTGATATATTTGCCCCATGAAGATGGAAGCATTATAATAGCTGGAACCATCATTGTTTCTGATTGAAAGAAAACAAATAAGCTTTTGAGACAAATGCCACCAGGAAACATCTCTCTGGGTTCTCACCCACAAAAGCATAATCACAGTACATAGATTTTATTATGTAGATTTTAACCTCTCCCAAACATATTGGGGTATTTCTCAATTATATTGATTTCACTGTGTTAGGAAATTATCTGTGCTTCCTGTCAAACAAAATGGCATGCAGGGAACGAGACCTTCAAAAATTTTACCAGGTAAAATACTGTATTATACAGGCATCCCTCATTTTATTGCACTTCCCCTTATTGTACTTCTCAGATACTATGGTTTTTACAAATTGAAGACTTCTGGCAACCCTGTGTGGAGCGAGTATACTAGCGCCATTTTTTCCAATACCATGTGCTCACTTTGTGTCTCTGTGTCAGCATTTTTTAGCAATAAAGTATTTTTTAATTAAAGCATGTATTTTTTTAGACATAATGCTATTGCACACTTAATAGACTACAGGGTGTATAAATATAACTTTTATATGCACTGAGAAATCAAAACTTTTGTGTGACTTGCTTTATTGCAATATGTGCTTTATTGCAGTGGTCTGAAATCAAACCCACAGTATCTCCGACGTATACCTGTATAATCATCATCAAGATTTTATGAATATTTACATATAGATGCATGTTTGCCTTTGTATATGTAGGACTAATTTGCAGACTACCTAAAACATATGAATGTGGATGATGGCTATCACCTTAAATTTTTAAACAAAGAAGCTGAGTGAGGCGTGTATTTTGGCAGGCTTATTCAAGAGTTTTGAATTATAACCAGAGAACTAATAAGTCAATCATTTTTGGGTTGAGAGTTCAGCAAAGCAACTAATAACCTTTTGAGTTGCCTGTTTGACTAATGGCCATTAACTTTTTTGTCACATAGCCCCACTTTAAGCAGTTTAGAGGCAAAGCCTGATTCCTACTCTCTTAACTTTCATGGCATTGTTTTCATTGTAATTTTTCCATAAATCAGGCATTTTTTTTTGTTACTCTAGTGCTGCAGAGGACCATGGAGGAGGCAATTAGACAAAAACCTCAAATTTCACAAACTGGTCGCCTATGGGATAGCTGTTAATGCAAGTAAGTACTTATTAATTGCTCAGTGGATTTTACAATATCTGATGCCTAACTTCATAGTTTTGTTTTAACTCTGCCTTCCCCAAGTCTCACCCTCAGGTAAAAGAAAACTTTGCCCTTTATCTGACCCTGTAAACCTTACACAAATGGGTTTTTACATTTTCAATTTATACTTACCTATGAGTTTTCCCCTACCAAGACCTCAACTGGTCAAAGAAAAGTTGGTGAAACTTCATTTGTGAATAGTTCACCTTGTTAGTAATACAATAATAAATACTTACTTGAAAAAGGAACACTCTGTTATTCAATATAATTCACTTTGGAAATAAAATTGACCTCTGTTCAAAATCTCATTCACAGTCGTAGGAAAATGACTGTCAAATAGTATCATGGGCATTAAAAAAGAAAAAAGAAAAGAAAGATCATGTGAACAAAGTTCTGAATCGTATTGAGGTAATGGACATAAAAGGGTCTTGAAAAGACATGAAGCTTTATCAGCATATAAAGTGTTATTGCTATTATTATATTTCTAATTCAAGAGGAAGGCACTAGAAATTAGCATCCAAGGCCAAGGGTAAACTCCAATGAGGAAGAAAGGAGGAGGAGCAGTCATCAACCAGCTTGTGGTTTTGCTGGAAAACAAAGACACTGAAATAAAAGGCTATCTGAGCGATAAAGAGTTATGATTCAGGACTGTTTCTCTCAAACTAATTTAACTATAAAATGTTTTCCTCATTTGTTTTTATCCTCTCATGCATTAAAAAAAGCAGAGTAAAAGGAACACTCAAAACAAATGTGAATTTAATTAAGCAACAAGACATGACAGACGATGCCCGAGTGCCAATTAACACAACTTTGGGTGTGCAGTGAGACACGAGGGGAAGATGCTCCCACTGATTGTCTTCAGCGCTGGATTAAACCAACCCGAGAACTGCTTTGTAAAAGGTCTTTGTGGTTTGTTAGGAAATAAGAGTAAAAAGACATCGTGTCCTAGAGAAAACCAGCTCAGGGATAAAGGGGAAAAAATAAGGCTCGTTCATCTTTGTATTCCAAGGCCCACAATAGTGCTGAGTATGCGTAGGCACCAATGACTTTTCATGAATGAGCGAATGCATGAAGGAATAAGACTCAGGGAAACAGATTTTGGTTCAGGAATGGAATTCTTTTCCGGACCTTGAAAATTATCTAAAATTAGAATGAAGTTCCCCTAAGAATACTGAATTCCCCATCATGGGTGATGTCCAAACAGAGACCAGATCGCTCCTTGATAGGCTCATCACAGAAGGAATTCAAGAAATCTCCAGGCTTCCTTTAAAATCTTAAATAGCTTGATTTCTGCATAACAGAGTAAAATGGCAACAATATTATTACAATACGATAGCTTTAAGACAGACTTGAATTCAAAGAGAAAGTTTTAAAGATATTACAGAGAGAAGGGGGGAAAAAACAGCCAGCATCAAAATACATCAGAAAAGAGGCCAGGCATGGTGGTTCATGCCTATAATCCCAGCACTTTGGGAGGCTGAGGCAGGTGAATTGCTTGAGCTCAGAAGTTCAAGACCAGCCTGGGCAATATGGTGAAAGCCCGTCTCTACCAAAAATACAAAAAAAATTAGCTGGGCGTGGTGGTGCCTGCCTGTGGTCCCAGCTACTTGGGAGGCTTTGGCGGAAGGATCGCTTGAGCCCAGGAGGTGAAGGTTGCAGGGAGCTAAAATTGTGCCACTGCACTCCAGCCTGGGCAACACAGAAAGACCCCATCTCAAAAAGAAAAAAAAATACAACAGAAAAGAAAGCAAAGAATAATAAAAATGTGTGTTATGAAATAGTTTTCTCCTTAAAATTTTGGGCATGTACATTTCTTTATATGTAATCATGTATCAATAATACCAATGCATGAGAAACATATAATGAATATCCCCCGTGTTAAAGATACTGTGAAAGCAGCTATAACTTTCTGAAACTTGTGTGGTAAGGGCTGTTTTAGGATGGAGTATAATTTAGTATAAGCAGCAGTTGACTAAAATCAGGTAACCAAATTATTTTATACTCCTGCTACTGATTGGTAGTGTGATAGCTGATAAGTTCCTCATGCTCTTTCTTCTGTGGAGTTAAAAGAATACTAATACAGGCCAGGCGTGGTGGCTCACACCTGTAATCCCAGCACTTTGGGAGGCCACAGCGGGTGGATCATCTGAGTTCAGGAGTTGGAGGCCAGCCTGACCAACATGGTGAACCCCGTCTCTACTAAAAATGCAAAAATTAGCCAGGTATGGTGGTCACGCCTGTAATCCCAACTACTTGGGAGGCTGAGGAAGGAGAATCGTCTGAACCCAGGAGGTGGAGTTTGCAGTGAGCCAAGAATGCCCCATTGTACTCCAGCCTAGGCAATAAGAGCAAAACTCTGTCTCAAAAAAAAAAAAAAAAATTTCAATGTGATGTGCAGATTATTGTCAGGACCAGAGTTAGTTGGAAATTTGCAGAATACAGGGTTATTCACTTGCTGCTATTGCAAATAAAATCAAGTCCAAAGGCCTTAGCCTGACTAAGGGCTCCAATGACCTGGCGTGTGCCCCCTGCCTGTGCCCCCGCCGCAGTCTTATCTCCTGCCACATCCCCCTGGCTTTTCCCCTTGGGCACACCCAGCTCCTGGGAGTTCCTAAGCATTCTATGCCTTTGCTCCAGGGATCGCCTTTGCCTGAAATGCTCTTCCCTCCTCATGGTGCTAAATGGGTGAGACATGGCCATGCCCAGGACTCATATCCTGGCCCATCTCCCCCAATGCAGCCACTTCACCGAGGGCCCTAAGGTCATACTTTCTACCACAGAGTGAAATTCATTCCCCAGAGGCTGATCACCTCCAGGGCTGAGCCTGTGCCTTACGCATCTTGGCTGCCCTGGTCCCTGGCACACAAGAGGTCCTCAACAAATTTGGTGAAAACTGAGGATGAGTAGGAGTCAGTCAGCAGGCAAGAGGGGTTGAAGGAATCACTGGGAATGGTACAGGACACATATGCATGAGTTGTTCAGGGAGTCATGAGCAGTCTGGGGTGGGCTGAACAGAGTGTGGGGAGGGAAAAGATTCAAACGATGCCAATTGTCCAAGATAATACATTCACATTCTGCTGCAACCAGAGAAAGCAGGGTGCCCTTTCTCCCTCTTTCCCTCACACGACCCTGGAGAGAATCAAGTGTTCTCTCCGGCCCCCTTCCTCCTGAACCCCACTGCTTTGCCAGGCTCCCAGATGTCTCCTGGGGCTCCCCCAGCAGGGTCAGAACTGCGACCCAGAGCAAAGTGCCCCTCATCCCATTCCTCCATGGCAACCAGCAGAGCTGCGGTGTTTCCACTCCCTGCAAATGCAGGAGGCTGGGGAGAAAGCTCTTCGCTTCTCCCAAACCCTGACAAAGCAATTATTACATTTCACATGAACGAAGAAATGCGTCTGGCAACTGCGCTTTTAGGAGGAAAAAAAAATGCTAAGCCTTGGTTTCATGGAAACACCTCTGCTTTTCACATTTTATTCTTCTGGTAGATTCACTTGGGAGCAGCTGAAAATGTCCCTGCGCTTATTTTATTAGCATCGCCCATTATGCTGCATTTCAAATAGCCGGCTGGCTTAATAGAGGTGTGTAACCTTGGAAAAAGTGCGACCACATCGAAGTTTGCGTGCCAACCTCTAATTTCTCATCCGTTCCCCTATAAGCTGAACTTCAGGCTTTAATTGGTCAAATCATTAAAGGATGTAATTAGAGACTGGTGGAAGAAGGCGAGGGAGGAGGAGGGAAGAGGCAAAACAATGGTATCTGTAATCAAGGACATCGTGGAAAATGCAGTGACAGGAACTCTTCTTTTGGCTTCCTGCCTTCCTGGTCGTCTGCCTGTGATAAGAGCTGCCGGAGCATTCTTCAACCACTAATAAATCATTTTCAGGGACCTATAACCCCACGGGTATAAAAATCATAGTTTCACAGCCTCTTCGTTCTTATTAATGCAGATCTTTCTGGAGTCCCAGGTCCACAGCAGACCTTGAAGACCCTTCCAATTGAAAAGTAGTACTTTGAGCTCCACCTTCCATCAAGGGGTGTCTAAATAGTGACCCAGGCAGCTCTCCGTGGCAGAGTCGGCAGCTTGCTTCTGCCAGGTTCCAGGAGTGAACAATTAGCCGAGTGCAGCTCCTGATGAGTTGCTAAAATTAGTCTACAAACATCAATAAACATAACAAGGGCAGGGTGAGAGGAGAGAGCACAGAATAAGGGTGCCCAGAAAATAAAGGTTTGGAGATGCAGCCTTGAGAATAGCCCTAAAGGCACAAACTCTTCAGTCCTGACCCCTCAAGGATTGCTCCTAACGGGTTCCCCCTGAGGCTCTGGGAGCTTAAGGGAAGCTCCATCCCCAGTCCTGCCTGACAGGATTTAATGTGATTTACAAATGCGTGGCACACACAGGGTGCCAGAGTCAACGAATCCTTCTACAGAAATCAGACCACAGGTTTAAAAGTTTGCAGCCAAATTCTGGCTGCAGAAGCACAGCCAGAATCTGTCCCTGGGTCCTTGTTTCTGAAGGCTGCTTAATTGGGAGGTGACTAACTCCAAAATGACTGTTATCACTGACAGGCAGGCGGAAAGACAGCAAGGACAGACCACACTTCCAAGATTCCCCCCAATTATGCTCACTTTGATCTCCTGAAAAATAAAATGAAAGAAGGAAAGTAAAAGAACTTTTTCAGGGCAACTGGCTCTAATAGTAGCCTTTATGATTTTTGTTGTTGTTGTTCACTCTTCAATGGAAAGCTCCTTATTTGAACTCAGAAGTTCACATACCAATTAAATGCGCATGTGTAGTGTTTCCAAAATTGCTGCTCTTTAAAAGTACTTCGGGGAGAACACAAAATTATAGAAAGATCCAGCTATAGCACCTTTTAGCCTGGCACGATTGAGTGGGTTATGGGAATATGTGTCTTGCGGTCCTCCAAGGGCACAGAAGTGCGTACTGTAGACAGTCCACAGAGGCCCAGGAGGAGCTCCCCCACATAGCTAATGGTGTTGGATTTACTGCAAGACTGAAGAGCCCATTTAAGCCAGAGTTGGCTTTGGAAACATGAAAACATGAGCTTCGTGTTTGCATTACTTCCATATTGGTCTACAAATCCCTTTTAGATGATAAATATGTTCCCAGTTAACTTCAGAGAAAGACACAGGAGCCACACAGCTGGAAGGGGGCTTAGATAACCTTGTTTAGTACAATCTACCCATTTCACAGATGGGAAAAAAAGGGCCTGAAAGAAGTTAAGTGACTGAGAAGTATCCTCTTCAGTATTCTTTCTGTTACATACTAATATCAAATCTAATAACATGAAATTATATTGATGACTAAGAGAGAGAGAAATCAAACCATATCACTGTTTTATGCCATCTCTGTAGCCCTTGTCCTTGTAACGTAAACAGCATGGCTACTTATATTTTTAAAAACCTAAAATGTAGAAAGGAAGGAATAGAAAACATAATGTCTAAAAAAGAACAAAAATAGTATCTCCCCGGTGTCTATCAAGTCACAACAATTCTGAATTTAGCGGTTGGTATATCTTTAGTTCCAAGCCAAGATTGCTGTAAAATTAGGATCAGATCTAAGAGGAAAATAAAATGTTTAGACAGACAAAATCGGCATAGGCAGTTTTCTCTCTGAGAATGCCTGAGATAAATAAATAAAATATTCCACTTTGTATGTTCTACCTTGTGAAAGAAAACAAAATGGAGGTAGCGAGAGCAAGGGAACATGTAAGACATGAACTTTAAAGTGTGTGACAAATACTGGAGAGAATAGTTTTTACACATTCCCTCAGAAGCTGCCTCTTGAAAACCATCTGGGGCTTTCTTGTACTCCTTCATTAGTTTCTTCAGCTCTGTTACGGGAGACCTGGCAATAAGAATAAATAAATAGTTGAATATCTTTGTTCATTCAATCAACATACTTAAATTTAGTTTAACAGTGTCAAATTCTCATGTGGAAATCAATCTAACAGAAAACAAATTGCAATCAACAACTCATTACAGGGGAGAAGAACGTTATAAAATATAAGGCAAGGCGTGGTGGCTCACGCCTGTAATCCCAGCACTTTGGGAGGCCAAGGAAGGCAGATTGCCTGAGCTCAGGAGTTTGAGACCAGCCTGGGCAGCATGATGAAACCCCATCTCTACTAAAAATTAGCTGGGCATGGTGGCGCGTGCCTGTAATCCCAGCTACTCAGAGGCTGAGGCAGGAGAATTGCTTGAACCCGAGAGGCAGAGTTTGCAGTTAGCTGAGATCATGCCATTGCACTCTGGCCTGGGTGACAGAGTGAGACTCTGTCTCAAAAAAAAAAAAAAAAAGTTATAAAATATAAAAAACTTATCCAGCAAAAAAAAAGTTATAAAATATAAAAAACTTATCCTGCCTTCTCTTTCTGACTATCACATATGGATTATGCAATGGTAAACACATCAGTTAACTTGGTCCGAAGCTCAGTTTGTATTTCTGTAAATTGGGAACAGCTTCACTCCCTGTCTGGAGCGCCCTAGTCTATGGAGAGAGAATTAAAGAAAGCTAGGAGGAGAGGAGTGAGGGTCAAGGGGAAGAATATAAAAGGAACATTCCCACCAACCTACAACGAGGACTCCAAATGTTGTGATCAGCCAGAAGCCTTAGAAACGGTTGGACTCTAGATTAAAGACACCAGGTAAACCATTGAGAGTTTTATCTAAGCCCATAGAAAAAACTAGTTTTCAATTAAAAATCAGGTATGATAATTTCTCATTAGTCAAACAAAGCAATACAGCTTGATGGTCAAAAGATGGGGCACCAAGTCACGCAAACCACTAAACCACTTTCATCACGAATCAACAACAAATTCCTTAACTCTTTGAATACTGGTCTGTGAAATGAGAAGAAGGTTGATACCTGAGGAGGGTTAAATCAGATAATATGCCTACAGCATTTACAACAGTGTCTGTTGTATAGTAAACATTCAATATGTTTGCTATGAGATGCACTACCTGCTTTTTAAACACTTAGAGATAATTATCAGAAAACAGCAATTAGGAATACTGGACAATGTTTGTGTTCAATTTAGCAAATAGTTTCCATTTTGCATGTAGCATATTGGAAAGGACTCCTGCTAGATAAGCCTTTCCAGCTTTGTGGATGCTGAGGCTAAACAAGGCAGCCCCTTCATAGACATGGCTGTATATGTGACAAAGCACCTCGGGAGGAAATATAGTACCTCGTGGGTGCTAAGCTCTCTGAAGCCATAAGGAGGCAGTAAACATCATGATGCAGAAACACTATCACGTGCCTTGTTTTCTTGGGTGAGCCTCAACCTGAAGTATATTTGACTTGACTTTCAACTTAAAAGCTAAAGAAAAATCTGCAATATATTTTATATATATATATATATATATATATATCGCACATATATATGTATATATCGGCAGAGAAAACACTACTCCAACAAGGTTGTATTTATAGATTGATTTTCCAACCCTTTCATTACCTCTTCTACCTTTCTTTAATCCCATTGTCACTAAGCAAATAATTGTCAAATACAAACTGGTGCTGAGGTTTCAAGGATGAATAAAGTCCATCCTTGAGAAGTCAAAGTTCATCAGGGGGTACAGGGATAAATAGATACTGCAACAGTAATATCTGAGGAATGCTATGGTCATGCTATCATTTGTGCTGGTGAAATTGAAGAATGTGTGATAGAAGTCAACTTTTGAAGTGAGTTGTAAGGCATGAGTAGAAAATTTTGCAAATCAGAAAAGGGAGTGATAGCAGGAACTCAGGTAACAAAGAAAAGAGGTTGCATAGAAGATAGCATTTCTAAATAAATCTGCTTCTAGGACCACAGGGACCAAAATGACATGAATATTCTCAGAAGTTCTTGCTGTTTTCTTTTTCCCCATCACATCTTCTTCCACACCTCAACCCACAATGTACGGCCACGGAGGATCCCGTAACTCACTCACAACCTGTATATACCGTATGATAGTCATAGGCCCTGCTACTTCTCACTGTGGGTGCAGAAGAAAAGAAAGTATCAACTGGGAAATTATCTATACCCTGGGCAATGAATTCTCATTCACACACGAATCTGATCCCAATGGCAGTTATCAACTGGCCACCCAGCGGGAGTTTCATTTGCAGGAAAAGCATCAGTATGTCGTTGTCTAGCTGTGACTGCTGGCTTCCCAAAAGATTTGGAAAGAGCAGCATCAGACACAGAATCCTCAGGCCAGACGATGCTGTGTTCTTAAGCTTGTTCTCTTCATTTAGAATTTAGACATCACCAAGTCCCAGAATTAGAAAGCTCCATTTACTTCTTAAGAATATACAGAAGGTATGTTTAGTTCCATAAATAATGGCTTATTTCAATCCACCAGGAATAACACATGCAAATTTATGTGCGAATGTGTATGTGCAGGGGTATATATACATATAGAGTAGTCCCTCCTTGTCTGCGGGGTATACATTCCAAGACCCACAGCAGATGCCTGAAACAGTGGATAGTACTGACCCCGACTGCCATCCATCGGAACATGTTCCGTTTCAGGTCTTCCACCCACAAATGTAAAGCTTTTTTCATCATAAATAAGCACTTATCATGCATTGTGGCTGTAAATTTTGCAGTTTGAGGTGTGATAGCGAAACTAGCACAAATGTCTTTTTTCTTCTTCACAATTTCAGATAGAAGATTTGTTTTTACCGTAGATCTTAGCAACTTCCACATGCAGTTTCTTTCCTTTCCTTATTAAGTAGAGAACTTTCCCCTTTTCACTCAAAGGAAGCACTTGATGGCTTCTCTTTGGCGTAGCCGAATTGCCAGCATCACTACTTTTCCACTTGGAGGCCATTTTTAAGTAAAATAAGGATGACTCACACACAAACACTGGGATACCGTGACAGTTGATCTGATAACCAAGAGGGCTACTGGATATGCTGGACAAAGGGATGATTCACATCCCAGGTGGGACAGAGCGGGATGTCATGAGATTTCATCATGCTACTCAGAATGGCATGCAGTGTAAAACACGAATTGCTTATTCCTGGAATTTTCCATTCGATATTTTCTGACTGTGGTTCACCTCAGGTAACTGAAACCGGGGAAAGTGAAACTTCAGACTGGGGAGACTACTGTATACTAAAATGTGTAAAGGAATAAACAGAAAATACAGTGTCTGAAAGAGAACAAAAACAATATCTCTCCTGGCATTTATCATTTACATCATATACATACATATCAGCATGTATAGTGTACAGTATTCTAGAATAATGCTTTCCGATTTCTTAAGAAGTTATATATAATTATTTCTTTTAGAATTATATCATATATAATTACACTGAGCTATCATAACATTTATTCCACTTCCATGATAACTATACACTTTAAATTATGATGAACTGAGATTTACTTTATTTATTAATATAACTTAAATAAATGTGGAGATTTTTGTACAGTATCTTTGGAAGTATTCAATCCACTCCACTCAAAGCACTGGGAAAGATGTGTAAATAAATCACTTTTCCTTGGGGATTACAAAAACCAGAACAGAGAAACTTGAGCACAGAGACATTGCATTTTTTAGTAACTAGGGAGAAAGCAAGCCACAGGGTGCATGTTTGGTGTCGTCTCCTCTTCCTAGCCATCCACAGCGTGGCGCATTTCTTCAACCTGGAACGCTACCACTGGAGCCAGTCTGAGGAGGCCCAGGGACTTCCGGCTGCACTTTCCAAGCTGGGCAACGCCCCTAATGAGAGCTACCTCAACCCTGTCCGGACCTTCCCCACAGTGAGTTCCTGCATGCTAACAAGCTTCTCCCCTGAAAAATCTGTCCTTTTCCAGTCCTCTAATCAGGAACGCTATATTGAAAAGCTTTTAATAAAAGAGCTGGAGAATGAATTTACATGTGAATTTGTTTTTAATTTCACATTTTCTAGAAAGTTATTTTCTTATCATTAATGTTGCTGGGAAGTTATGAGCAAGGAGAAAAAGATATGTCACCTAATTAATTTATATATCTATATATACACACACACACACACACACACACACACTAGAAATGCAGTAACCTGTTAAATTCCTAATATTTTAAAATTTAACATTTTAAAAGCAGTTCATGATTAGATATTTTTCACTGATGTTAGACTCTTAAAGAAGGTGAAGTGCCATCTAAACACAGAGATTATAAATTGGATGTCTTCATTTTCAATCTGCAGATTGTTTTCCGGATCTCTTCTCTGAATGCCTCATACATTGGCACATATGTGAATAGCTGCTTTGCCAAATCAGATACTGGGCAAAGCCGCTAATTTCATAATGAGAGCTGCATGGCCAGTGACATCATTAATGCTAATTACCTGTGTGCACAGACTGTCAGCAGCCATGGGGAACAGAAAGAAAACCAAAAATGTCACCACAGCAATTTATGTTCTGAGATGAAGACAGTCGTCTCCCTTAATTCACCCCTACCTCTTTCTTTGTGGATGATCTCAATTTTTTTTCCATGTACCACCATATTGGCATATGTGTGCAGCACGTTGACCAAACTAAAAATATCTTTATTGCCCAAGAAAAGCCCTAAGGCAATACACTTCAGCAATGAAAATCCCTCCATTCTTATCCAGGCCATCTCTTTAAGTGACCATTTCCCCATGCAGCCTTATTTAAAGAACAAAAACTCAAAATCTGGTTTTGGGACACTTGTTCCCTGTCATGTCCCCTAATTAGCCTAAGATGATTTTCAGTATCAGGCCATTGATCAGGTTTAGTTGAGCTACCTTTTCTTTTATTTTTTATTTTTATTTATTTATTTTTTTTGAGACGGAGTCTCGCTCTGTTGCCCCGGCTGGAGTGCAGTGGTGCGATCTCGGCTCACTGCAAGCTCCGCCTCCCGGGTTCACGCCATTCTCCTGCCTCAGCCTCCCAAGTAGCTGGGACTACAGGTGCCTGCCACCACGCCCAGCTAATTTTTTGTTATTTTTAGTAGAGACGGGGTTTCACCCTGTTAGCCAGGATGGTCTTGATCTCCTGACCTCGTGATCCGCCCGCCTCGGCCTCCCAAAGTGCTGAGATTACAGGCGTGAGCCACCGCGCCTGGCTTGAGCTACCTTTTCTTAGCTGACAGCTATTGGAAGCAAAAATTTCACACTTCCGAATCAGAACTACAGCTGCCCTAAACGAGTGGGGATGCCTTTGTGTCAGTCCATTGAATCACAGCATTTGTCTGGGCACCTACTGAGGTTACCGTTTTTCCCCACTAAGAGGCTGGAAAATCCATTGCTACACACACTCAAGAATAAATCTCAACATTTTGCATAGTCTATATAATAAATAGTATTTATTAAAAATACTTTTCAAGCAATGTGATTATATATTTTACTAGCAAAATAATTAAGCTACTTCCAATGCAGTAATTTCAAAATTTTAGAAGCAATATACTATGTAAGTACTAATTAAGCTCAGGAAACCCTCTAGTTTAGGGTATTTGGAGAGAGATGAGTATCAATAACACAGAGTGTACATTATAGAGCATTTTTAGAGATGCAGTGGGATTGTTTTGGAGGATAAATTGCAACTCTAACCAGTCTATAAATGTGTTGCAAGAACAGAGACATGGCGATTTGCCTTAATAGGCAAGAAAGAATGATGTGAAATTAGCACATCATATGATGTAAACGGATTTCTAAAATGCCTGAATGTACTTGAAAAGAAAATATTTTAAATGTTTGAGACATACCCCTTTCAATTTTATTTCCACTCTTTGCTCTATGAAGAAAAAATAAACAATGAAGAAGTCCCTGTCCAAATTACCTCCAGATCTCAAAGCCACCCAAATTAATGAGATTTTACTGACAAAAGATATAGTGAGTTTATTGAGCTCGTGGCCGTCTCAACGATAGTAACACAATGTATGAATACTAATGACTTGGCAAGAACATGGGAAACTCACAATGAAAATAAACTGCTGTGTGATGCATATTCTAAAAGGCTATTTTACTGTCCCTTGCACTCACAGGTCAGAATTCTGGCCGTTTAGCGGTGTCCACCAGATAAGAATAGCTGCACCTTTATTGATCACCTAGGATTTACCAAGCCTTATTCCAGGCCCCCGGAGATGGCGTGAAAGAAATGCAAGTCATGGTCTTTCCAATTAAAAAGCAAGAGCAAGGAACAACTACCAGGGGAACTGAGTGTGCAGCTGCTTTATTAGGAACGCCCCAACGGACCTCTCAAAAAAATGTGTTTATTAATGTTAAAATGCAATTAAGCATGGTGATCCGCATAGTTATTTTAAAGATGAAAAACTTAAAACTCAGATTTATTTTGCAATATTTTATCTTAAAATGCTCTTTTCATGCTGCCCTAATTTCAATTCAACATAATAACTTTGTTGTTTTTTTTTTTTCTTTTTTCCCATTTTGTTATTGTTGCTGTTGTTTTAGACACAGGGTCTCACTCTGTCTCCCAGAATGGAATGCAGAGGCAGCATCACGGCTCATTGCAGCCTCACACTCCTGGGACCAAGTGATCCTCCCATCTCAGCCTACTGAGTAGCTGACACTATAGATAGGCTCAAGCCACCATGCCCAGCTTTTTTTTTTTAATTTATTTATGCAGGGTTTTTTTCCAGTATAATAACTTTGATGTGAAATGATTTACACAAATAAAAAAATACGATTGATGAAATGGTATTTTATGAAATTTTAGCAAAGCAAGTAACCACCGTAAGCTGGTGGGAAGGGGCAGGAAGAGGAAGCTCACTTCTTGAGCTGCACCTGCATCCTCGCTGAGGCTAACATGCTTCTGAGTGAAACACTGTGAATGGCTCCCTGCTTGAAATCTCAAGTACTGGTCCTAAAAATGAAAAAAAAAAAAAAAAATATATATATATATATATATATATATATATATATGCCAAGATATTTAATGTCACAGTGTTTTTTGTTTCTTTTTTTTTTTTTTTTTTTTTTAGAACACAACCACTGAATTGCTAAGGACAATAGCGGGCGTCACCGGCCTGGTGATCTCTCTGGCTTTAGTCTTGATCATGACCTCGTCAACCGAGTTCATCAGACAGGCCTCCTATGAGTTGTTCTGGTACACACATCATGTTTTCATCATCTTCTTTCTCAGCCTGGCCATCCATGGGATGGGGTAAGTCCACACTGTGCTCCTCTGCAAGGATTTTATCTCTGAGAGTCCCAAAATAATCTTAGAAAGTCCTTTAGACGAAGGAGTCCGGCGTGCGATGACTAAAGGACTCGTACAATGTGTGAAAAGCACATTGACTGTAGCAAATTCTTTTTCAGTAACACTGAAAATAAGCTACATAGATGGTGAAGTATTATATTTATTTTTCCTCGCTGACTTTGTTAGTGAGTCTTGGCATGTTTATAAAATTCAGGAATCCTGATGAATGCAGGATGACAGTAGATCTGTGTTTCATTCAGTACCTGTTCTGCAATCCAATTTATGTGAGATTACTCAGGATATATATTTTTGACACCAAGATTTCACTTCTGCTTAACCAAAACCATCAACTAGGAAACCCAGTGTTCGGGCAGGGACAATGTGTGGCATGGACAGTCCGGTGTGGGGTCCAGATCCAGCTCTGACACCAGTTATCAGAGTAGGTCCTTCAGGTCCTCTGGGCCTCAGTTTCCCCATTTGACCTCTAGGACTCCATTTTGCTCAGACATCCCGTAAAACACTGTTACGGCATTCAACACCTGCCTGATATGGTTCATCTCTTCATCAGGAAGCTAGCATAGCCCCTGATGTGTTCACCCTCAAATATAATGCTTTTCAATACTTTAAATATTAATAAATGGCCCTGGACTAATGAATCAATTGCTGTCTGTGAACTAGCTTGTCCCTTTTCATTATTTCAAAAACTGATTGCCTTTTTTTCCATTTTACAATTTTCAAAGCACATTCATATACATGATCAACTTGACCCTCACAACAGTCCTGTCATGTAGAGAAGGTGTTGTTGTCCCCATTTCATAAAGAGGAAAAAGGTGTTCTGAGGGTTAAGTGATGCCCTCAAGGTCCCATGATGAATAAACGGCAGAGTCAGATCTAGGACACCAGTCTTTGGACTATCAAACCTTTACTCTGATTTAGCAAGCCCTGGAAGAACAAGTCTTCCGTTTTATGAATTAAACCTTCCTCAACACCAGCAAGAATGTGGCCGGCAATGTTGCTAACGCCCTTTTTGGCTTACCAGCAGCAACTCCTCTGTTCCTGCACCGCAGAATACCCCCTTCCGCCCCTCATTCTCCCACCATTGCCGCTGCTGAGCGCAGAGGGTCCTGTCCCGGAGGTGGCCTCCATCTCTGCACGGACCTGGAAGAGCAAGCGCATAGCTGCAGAGTGGCATGGCCTAGGAAGTCACACATGCCTTGGTGACTCTGGATCCCATGTAGGGCCCACAGACAACCCTTTGGGATTTGCCCCTCCGCAAGTCAACAGCCCCTCCAGTCTCCCTCCTCACCTTCTCAGCCCCCTACTTCTGGATGGGGGTGGCTGGTCTGCCGCTGCCACTGCCTGTGCCTAAGACTTCTCCCATGGTCCCTCAGCTGGGGGACAGAAACACATCTTCCAAGGAAGAAGTGCCCCTGAGGGTGCATTTTACCCTAAAAGACCGCCTGTGCCTCTGCTGAGCCTTAGTAACCGGGTCAGTGCACGTTCACCCGTACTCTGCTGCCTGGCTAGAGGCTTTCCATTCTCTTTCAGCTAGAGGTCTCTGGGACTGGCTTTTCTGAATGTGGAAATCTCAACATTCCTTTTTGTACTTGAGGGGGGCAAGGTGGATGTGTATAGTCCTAGTGTGTTCCAACTCAGAGACTGTCAGTACTCCCTTTCTACTGCTGATTCTGCCCCCGACGACGGGGTTGTTAACCCCTGAAGCACATTTATGAGGCTATCTATAACCCAGGGGAGTCTAGAAGCCCTATTCACAGACATAATGTGCTTACCCCCCTAAACATACGTCCCCCGCATCAACACCCTGGTGCATTGTAGAAGCACAAGAGAATTTCAATGGGCAGTGTTTTTCATTGGAGATATTTTTGATATCCAAATAACATCTCATAAGATGAAGTTTTTTAGTCATTTTAACCTAGTTGAAAAGCTTATTTTAGGATAAGGGCCTCATTTAATCTTCTCAGTGTGAAGTATTCTACAGCTACTGTTTACAGCGAAAGCAATTTGCAAATCTACACAAAGTGCCAAGTGAAAGTAGGATTATTGGAATGTGTTAAGGCCCACTAATCTTCCTATTATGGGATGGCATAGAGGAAGACATTTCAAAAGTTTAAAATTTTTAAAAGATACAGCATTTGCGGAATGACATGAGGCTTCTTTGAGACACTATGGGGAATGCTGCCTACAGCCTGGGAATGAAAGTGTTTAAGTGTCTGCAATCTTTCCTCTGACTCTCACTTACCATTCACCCTGCCTATGTCTGGGCATCATTTGTACATTGGAGATTTACAGATAGTTTTTCTCATCTAACTCAGAGGGATGTTATCAAGTTTGGATGGCTTCCATAAAACAGACTGGGACAAAGGCCAAGATGTCAGTTCTAGCTGACACCAGGCTGTTTCCAAGGGCGTATTACTGCTCCCTCCCCCATGCCCTGTGATATGACAGGGGCCACACCACTCCACAGGCTGTCCAGGACATAAGTCTGTGTGATGCTAAGGTTTCTCAGTCTAGAGTAGCATGTTTCTCAAAACAGATCAATGCATTTTATTCATAAACATCTAGGAACTGAACAATTCCCAGATTCCCTGACCTTGATGTCTTGGGCTTTGCTGTCTGTGCACCAAGGAGGAACCCTAGGAGCTTGTACCAAAGCTCCTTGTCAAAGGTCAGTCAGGAGTGCACTCATGGCAAATATCATGTAGCAGGATTATAGGACTCTTCGTCCAGTGCTCCGTTCATTAAGACTGCCTTCTCTTTCCATTCCTAAATCTATCAATACCGTCTTGAAGACACACTCCATTGTGACATATGTTGACCGAGTCAAACACTGGCTTGCTGGTGGTCACTAGGGGAAAAAATACCATTATTCCGGGCACTTCTTTTGACTTCTTCACTTGAAGACTTCTAAGCACTCAGAAACAACCCAAGGAGGGTAGAAGTTAAATAAATCTGCAAAAGAACCAAATAGTACAAAGTTAGCCAATTAGCCCAAATCAGCAATCAGGACAAGATGAAACCTAATTAAATTCAACAGTCTACAAAAGGATGTGTTCAAACAATTTCCCTTCATTATGAATTCTCTAATATAGACACTTTCAATTTAACACAGGATACCACAGAGGGGCACTTCTTTTCTGGGATCTTCAAAGTTACTCGAAGCTTCTTAAATGCTTATTTTTAAAGAAGCTGGGGGAAATGAATGACAGCCCGAGTTTCAAGAACTGGAAGTGGTATTTCAGAGCTCACTGTAGAATGTATATCTGTGGGAGAACAAAATCAGTTTGACGTTTTTGGTTTTTTGTTTTGTTTTGCTTTTCTTAAATAACAAGTCGGATTGTTCGAGGCCAAACCCAAGACAGTCTCTGTCTGCACAACATCACCTTCTGTAGAGACCGCTATGCAGAATGGCAGACAGTGGCCCAATGCCCCGTGCCTCAATTTTCTGGCAAGGAACCCTCGGTAAGAATGAACCCAGGAGCTTTTAAAAATAAATGTCACCACAGTTAAAATATAGAGCTTGTATAGGCTTGAAAAAAAGAAAGCACATTTCACCACTAGACAAAGCCAACTCTTTATTAAGTGTGCTAATGGAGAAATCAAGTTACAGATAATTTTTAAAGAGGTTTACTGCCAAAAGCACTATGTTCAGCTTTGAAATGTATTCTTCTACTTACCTTTAAATTCTAGTGTCTGATATTGTGGGAATTCATAACAGCACAATGATGTCCCTGGAGGAGTCAGCCCTGGGCCTTACCACCCTTCTCTGTGCTCCCTGCATCCTTGGCCACCTGTCCTCTGCATAACTGCCACCCCAGTCTGAGAATTACTGGCACCCCTGCTCAAACCTAGGTCAATAAACAGCCAAACGAGGCTCAGGCCTTCTTCATAAGCTTGCCTTCTTTCTTTCGACAACTTTAGGGATCAAAAACTTAGTGTGTCAAACGCATTTACTTCTTGTTCTAATTAAGCTCCTGTAACTGAAATAATGATGATGTTAGCCAAGAAGATACTTAATTAATTTGTGTAGATGATAATGTCCACAGATCTGAAAAGTCCGATTTCCTGGGTAGGTGGTAACCATTATAGTTGGTAGCATAGGGAAAGAGAAATAATATTCCTATCTTTCAAGTGATGCTTGAAAGAAAATAAATGAAGGCCGGGCGCAGTGGCTCACGCTTGTAATCCCAGCACTTTGGGAGGCTGAGGCGGGTGAATCACGAGGTCAGGAGATCGAGACCACGGTGAAACCCCGTCTCTACTAAAAATACAAAAAATTAGCCGGGCGTGGTGGTGGGCACCTGCAGTCCCAGCTACTCGGAGAGGCTGAGGCAGGAGAATGGCGTGAACCCGGGAGGCAGAGCTTGCAGTGAGCCGAGATTGCACCACTGCACTCCAGCCTGGGCGACAGAGCGAGACTCTGTCTCAAAAAAAAAAAAAAAAGAAAAGAAATGCATGTGGCAGATAAACAGTAGGAGGAAATAAGTGTCCAAAAATACATAACTTAAAACATGGAATAACAGGGTATAATAGTATATAAATGATGAAGATTTAGGAAATTAAGTCATCAACATATGAAGAATATAAGTGATTGCATTGTTTAAAAAACAAACCCTCAAATATATTAAATTAAACACTGGATTTTAAGGGTGAAAGTACTAGGAGGAATGTTTAAAACCGAGAGAACCGGAATAGATGTGCCCATTAGACTGTGGTTCTTTTAATGGCCGGTATAGATTGTCTCTGTCTCAAACTCAACTCTCAGTAGCCACTATCCAACCTGCATATTAATGAGGAACATGAATACCTCTCTAAAATTTTCAGCTACAGCATCTCCATAAAAAAATCAATACTCCCCCACACCTCATGAATACAGACCAGGGCCTGCTCCCAGCAGCGTTTGCTGGCATTAATTATCATTAAGAGGGGGCCTTACTCATCTCTCTAACTCTCCCTTGCTCCACGTCCTTGCACACCCAAACTCAGGGTGTCACTCTCCCCCATTATTTGTAATGGATCCTGATTCAAAGCGTGTGTGGGCTATGCAATTACCGCTTGGCTGAACTGTACGATATTCTCTCTGATGTCTTATACACTGAATCTGAAAGGCATCCCAAGGACAAGGAAGGGTTCCTGCGCTCCACTGCACCACACCTACTCAGTCTCTGCAAAGCTCCATTTCTCCTCCCTTGCCTCTCTTAACTCAGGGTGTTTTCACAGTGCTCTGATCAATAGAATATGTATCATTTCTCCTTCAGCGGTTCACTGTTCCCAGTGTTAGGACAGAGAATACTTTGTACCTCACCTCGTGTAAATGGAACTGATTAAAGAAACCAGCTATACCCGGCAGTCCCTCCTCCCCTACTTGTCTCACGTGGAAAATATCAGAGACCATGTCTGATTTGACATCACCAAAATGAAGTGTGTGATGCCCCAAACTTTCTAAAATGGGTGGGGAAGATTATTTGTAAAAATATATGAAGACTGAGTGTCTTTGCAAATATCTCTTTTAGCCCATTTAGAAAGAACTGCATTCTTGCTCTCATTTCTGTAAACATCCAAAGCAATTCTCAAAAAGCTTTCTGGTTCATTCAAGCATAAGAGACCTAAGGATTCCTTTGCTCGGTCCAACCCCATCCTTCCCAGGGACGCTTCCTAGATTTCCCTTACTCTGTTCATCTTCACCACCTCATCCACAGCATAGGGGGACAAAAGGTTTATTCTCTTTGCTGTTCCGAACACATTGCTGGGCTCCACTGAGGCAGAAAAAAATAAGTGGGTCAAATTGCCTTGTGTTGCCCCCATAGATCTAGCTTTTATGAGGCCAAGAGCCCCCCAGGAAAAAAAGCAGAGGGTTGATGTAGGTGAGAAGAGGGACCACGCAAAGAGACCCAGAAATCAACAAAAAGCAGTAGACAAAACGAGAAAGGTGACTCGAAGGAAGTAAAAATAATGCTAAAAGGCTTGCGACCCATCAACAGAAGAGACAGAGCCAGATGACTGGTGAGGGAGCACTGAGTAATGGGTCAATCGGTGAGGGGTGGTGAACGTCTGAGTTCTGAAGACCGAGACATCCTTCCTGCCCCCACAGATACTATTCAAGGAGTAAGGTGGTGGATTTAGAAAACCTAGGAGGAAGTGTAGGGACATATGAAAAGGCTTGAGTTCTAGCCCTGGCTCTCTCTGGTCCACCTCGGACTCTCCAGGCAAGTCAGACCCATGTCCAGAATGTCAGGATTTTCCTTCTTTTAATTCTAAAAGAATTAGAGGATATTGAATGTTTCCAATACAAAGAAATAACCAGTGTTTGAGATGATGGATAGAGTAATTTACCCTGACCTTATCATGATACACTGTATGTATCAAAATATCATAACGTACCTCGTGAATATATACAATTATTATCTGTCTATTGAAAACAATAAAAATTTTAAAAAGAAAAAAAATTAGAGTAGATTTCCAAGAGCATGCAATATCCTAAAATTCAATGAGTTCGTGAGTTTCTAATGTTTTGGAAAACAAGCCTCAGTATCAATTTAGCGCTGGACAGAAAGGACCACGATAATATGGCAATGCACATGGGAGGTAGCCTGGGGTCTTGGTAAGAGCTCAGGCTGGGTAGTCAGGCATATCTGAGTTCACATCTCTATCAGACACCTTTGTCCCTTTATGACCTTGGACAATTTGGTTGATCTGACTGAGTCTTAACTCCTTCCTCTGTAAATTCAAGATAATACATGTGCCTCATGGGATTGTTCAGTACAAATAGAACTCTTCAAAAATTGTAACTTCCCATTTCTTCCCTTTCACTGAGGAAGACACCTTATGTTGTACAGAGAGCCTGATACAATAGCCTACTGGTAAACTGATCATCAGTAATGCACATTATACTCATCAAAAGTTAACATAGCATCTGATTTATTTAAAATGGACATTTTCACCATCACAATTCTCTAGACAATTATTCAGCCTTTTGCTGTGATTAGATAAACTTAAATTTAAGGTGCCAGGAAACTGACTTTATATTTTACTCCAAATAACTGCGTGTGTGTGTGTGTGTGTGTGTGTGTATTTCTGTGTTTATTCAGGCAGACTCTGTAGTTGTGATGCATTCTTGGCCCAAAAAATTACTATTTGAGATTTTAAAATGTAATTTTAAATGTCCTGTGTTGGGTGAGTAATGTAGCTTTGACTTTGGCTTGAGTTTGGGAGCATTTACGACCCTATCATATGTAACATAAACATCAATCTGCTTTTTTATTTCTTTGCAAATTCAATTATTTCTAATTACATAAAGGCATCATTGATCAAGTAAGCATAAAAACCAATATAGAAGAGTTTAATCTCTTAAATAAGCTTGTAAACTTCAAGAAATAATTGAATGTTATAGTATATAATACAAGGAGACATCTTTGTTGATGATAACTGGCTCAAAGTTAAAGGAAAAATATCTAAACCCCATCATGTTGTATATTGATTTGGTTCAAACTGAAAATATTTGGATTCTATTTTCATTTCCTTTTTCTCTCTCTCTCTGCTACTCTCTTCAGGCTTGGAAATGGATTTTAGGCCCTGTGGTCTTGTATGCATGTGAAAGAATAATTAGGTTCTGGCGATTTCAACAAGAAGTTGTCATTACCAAGGTATGCGTGTAGCTTTATGTCTGAATAAAAAGCCTGAGTGTAGATGAAATTTTTTTATTAGCCCGAGTTTTTAATTTGCCATTTTTATTGCAGAACTGTCTGTAATTTAGGGGCTCATCTTCTGTTCTAATAATTGCTTGTATCCTGAGCATCTTTTAGTGTGACTAATTTTGCTGAAGACAGGGATCAGGGCTCCAGACGGTACACAAAATTCTGATAAAGGTTTATTGTACAGCACTGGAATGATCCGCTTTGTCTTTATTTTGCTTTCTCTCTAGGGGGAAATGCAAGGGGAGTGAGTGTGCTTTACATGGGTCATAGTGACTTGAAGGATAATCACTTCTTCACCACGTAAAGGCACAAATTTTGCAAACAAATAACATTTTCAAATCTATACACTCTCACTGGGGACTACCAAGCAGAGGAAAGAGAAACAGTCACCATAAGTTTCAGAGCAAGAGGGACCACTGTGGGGAAGAAAAACGGAGACGAAGGATGAAGACGGAGTTCTACCCTCATGAGCAGCATGCTCCTGATAGCATTTTTCAGTCTTGCTCCCCATCCTCACATCTCCACATCCTCACAATGTTTGCCTCTTGCTGGAGGAAGATGGGAAGGGGTAGACCAAGACCAAAAAAATGCATGCCTAGGAGAGTGAAAAGGTGCCAAATACTCTCCCCCAGCTTTTGAAATGTCCAAGAAGAAACTCTCTGTTAGCCAAGCCTATCCCACTTTGCTAATACAATTTTAACAGAATCCTGTATCTCTGTAGCCGCCTTCATGAAAGCAGATGTATAGAAATTGCTTCCTATTTCTGCTTTAAGCTGTTTCTATGTTGCTGTTTTTAAGTTAAGCACCAAAGGATGTCAGGCTGTATCAAAAGCTAGACTGTAAAACTTCTGGAAACCTACTCGAGCTGTTACTAGGGAGACGGTTTAACAGCAGTGTCAGAACAGATACCAGTAGGGAGAGGGAAAACTTAGAACCAATGATTAAAATGCTGTGAAATTCTCTTTTGAACGGAAAAATACTGCCACAGTATCTAGATGCTAGATTTTGTTCCCTTATACCTCTTGTCACAAAAGAAGATAGGAGGGCCTGGAGAGATTTTTCAGGAAACAAGATAGAAATCTAAGAAGGGAAATTAGCTCTTTCCCTCTGATAAGCAGCAAGTCATAAAGCTTTTATAAACACTGCTAGAAACCTTGCCCAATGCTTCCCGACATCTAAAACTCAGAGCAGAGTCAGGACACAAGATGAGACTCAACTAAAAAGAAAACAAAACGAGAAAAGAGTTTGAAGTGAGTCTGAAGATTGTTTTTCACTTAGCCTGAAGAAATAAGAGGGTTAATTCACAAGACATTGAGAAAAGATGCAGTTCATTGAAAAAGGTAACAAAATGTTCCTAGATGTTAAAAACACAGAGATAATGTGGTGACTTATTTTAAAACCCTAAGCATAATAATATGCAAGCTTCTACTCTCTTGGGTCTGGTTGACTGTGCTGTGGAAAGCCTGGCCATTTGACATATGGACTCACATGCTGGGCACCCATTGCACCTGGGTGCAGCTATTTCAAACGCTTCCCTCTGAAGGACAGGAGCATCATTCTTGCTGGAGTTGCAAGCACAGATGTGAAAGTGGTGGCACATATCTTTGGGAGCTAATAGCAGATAGGATATGTAAATTACACCTGAAACAAGCTGATCTAAAATTTTGAACATCTTTGATGGAATGAAAAGTGTTTCTTTATTATTTTGATGACAAAGGCAAACAACTCTCTTGCTCTCACATAGGTGGTAAGCCACCCCTCTGGAGTCCTGGAACTTCACATGAAAAAGCGTGGCTTTAAAATGGCGCCAGGGCAGTACATCTTGGTGCAGTGCCCAGCCATATCTTCGCTGGAGTGGCACCCCTTCACCCTTACCTCTGCCCCCCAGGAAGACTTCTTCAGCGTGCACATCCGGGCATCAGGAGACTGGACGGCAGCGCTACTGGAAGCCTTTGGGGCAGAGGGACAGGCCCTCCAGGAGCCCTGGAGCCTGCCAAGGTTCGTGCCCATTTCTGTCATGTATAAATCACAGTATTATAAAAAGTAAGGTATCTTAATGCATCAACATGCTACCTGATTCAGCAATATCTTTATTAGATGGTGAGTTTGAGACTGTGTTTAAATTTGAGAATGTGTGTAAAAAGTGTAATTTTGTAGACTTCTAGGAGACACACATCTATTCCTGTAAAGAAAAAAAAGACTAATGTTCAGCCAAGAGAGGGTGACCCAGGAAGGAGTTTCTTGCCCAGGTCCTAAAGCATCACCTGGTTACTTCTATGCAGCCTGCAACTCTGGGCATTTTTTTCTATCACAGTCTGAATTTTTTTTTTTTATTATATTTGTAAAGTCGGGTCTTCATAACAAGGATGCTATGTTTCTGTGTCCTCTTCTTATAAAGACCCTAGTCATATTGGATATAAGGGCCCATACCACTCCAGTATGATCTCATCTTAGCTTTATTCATTATGTCTGCAACCCTATTTCTAAATAAGGTCGTGTTCTAAGTACTGAGGTTAGGACTTTAACATATCAATGGGGTACACAACTCAACCCACAGCGTCACTCTATTCAGAAAAGTCTGGGCTCATGCCTGTTATCTCAGCACTTTGGGAAGCCAAGGCGGGCAGATCACTTGAGGTCAGGAGTTTGAGACCAGCCTGGCCAACATGGTGAAACCCCATCTCTACTAAAAATATAAAAATTAGCCAAGTGTGGTGGCATGTGCCTGTAATCCCAGCTATTTGGGTGGCTGAAGCAGGAGAATTGCTTGAACCTGGGAGGCAGAGGTTGCAGTGAGCCGAGATCGTGCCACTGCACTCCAGCCTGGGCGACAGAGTGAGACCTTGTTTCAAAAGAAAAAAAGAAGAAAGAGGAGGAGGAGGAGGAAAGAAAAAGAAAAAGCCTGGGCACATGACAGAAGTCCCAATGTAAATGACCACTCCTTGGCTCTGTTCAGTAAACAATGGCTTCAGGTCAATTCCCACTCTTCATGCAGGCTTACCCAAAAGCATACAAAGCACACATTTGGGGCTCTGGAAGAACAGGGACGACAAAAAAAAATGAGAAAAACATTTTTGGAAGAATTTCATATTTGAAAAGAAGCATCAAGAGATTCCTACTTCTGCCATCCTTGGAGGGTATCAGGAACTACCAAGGAGCAGCCACTGCCGTGAGCACTTTGGTAGGGAGCTCGGTAGAGACACTTCAAATGGAAGTTCCTGAGGGCAGGACATTGTCTTTCCTCCTCGGAATCTCCAGTGCCTACAACAGTGTCTGACATGCAGTGCATACAGAGGAAAGAATTCACAAAAGAATTAATGAAGCCCTGGAGCCAATATGGATTCTTTATCTCATTTAGTTTGACAAATATTTATTGGCGACAAACAAGGCACCACAATAAATTTGAGACACAAAATGTAGTCAGCTTATTGTCCTGCTTTCCCTGTTTTCATAGGCTACTGAGCTGTAACTGCACCCCTGGGCTTGGCTGTATTTGGTGGGTAGGAAGAGTCACAGGCCTCCTTTCAGACACTCGTCCCTGAAAAATGGTATGATGCCAAGCCAAGGAGAAACATCATCTGCTCAAGCCAGAGCCCCAAATCAGATGAGAACACCTGACTATTTTCTTTTTTATAATGGAAAGGAAGCAATGTAATAAAATTTTAAGGTTCAGAGTGCAGTGCAAATGCCTAAAATCAGAAATAAAAGTAGATGCACTGCACAGCACCCCCACTCTCACCAACCCCCCCAGCACACACACACACACACACACACACACACACACACACACACACACGCACGCACACGGCACAGTGTCTAACTGCTTTCTTGGTCCCTGCTCTCCCTTTGGCATCGCCAAGGCAAAAGCTTTCATCCTTTTTGCTACCTGGCTTCTGCCCTGTGTGTATACACTTATCTGCTCTATCAACCACCCTTCCCCTTCGCAAACCAGATAGCATTTCAGCCAGTCCCCCAAGAAGAACTTGGTACTGGTTACTCAGTAGCTGATATGCTTTCTGCCTGTGGAGTGCATCTCCAGCTGCAAGTTCCAACAGGATCCCCAGGGCCTCCCTGGACTCATCTGTTACAACTCCTGCTCCCTCATGGGCTTAGCTCTTCCAGCTTTCTTGTTCACACACACTGAAAATGTAGTCCTCAGTGCCTTTGCCATTGCTGTTCCCTCCCCCTGGAATACTGTTCCTCACATCTCTGCTGGGCAGCTCCTTCTCTTCCTTCAGGTCTCTGTTCAAATGTCTCCTTCTAGTGAGGCCTTTCCTTCCCACTGCACATGAAACAACCCCCAGCAGTCACTCAATCGCCATGATGCCACATGCTGACTTGACTTTTCTTTATAGTACATACCACCACCCGACGTGCTAAATGTTTTCTTGATTGTTTGTTTACTGTCTATCTCTCCACACTAGAATGGAAGCTCTATGAGAAAAGGGGCTTTGTTTGGTTCACTTTACCATCCCCAGGGCCTAGAACAGGCCCTGACTCTCAGTCACTCAGTAAGTCATTATGGGCTCGATAAAAATGAGTTATCATAAACAGAGCTGCTTCCCTCCATTCACTAATTTGTTTTGCCCTCTGCCTCTGTGTGTGTGTAGGCATATGTCTTAGTGGCAAAGCCTTCCAAAAAACTAGAATTTGTTTAAATCTTCAACATACAAAGAATCAGGATGTTATTGGACTTCCTTGGATGATTTTACAGTTCCCCACTGTTTTAATTTTGAATTAAATTGACCATATTGGGGAGAGCACTGTATCTTTTTACTGCTTTGGATCCCAGACAAATTTAATCCAGCCCCTGGAATTCGTGAGTGAGAAGCCCAGGAGGAGAAGCAAGCCCAAAAAAAAGAACAGGGAAACCTCTTCCTCTAAGCCCAAGAAAAGGGGAGAGAATGTGAGCTCTTTCGAAAGACTGGACTTTCTGAAGGAAAACAGAGGAATTTCTCAGAGTTGATGGAGTTTTCAGCAAGTTATCCTTTGCCCAGAGCTGGGGGCCGCCATGTGAGAGGAGCTGGGTTCAAAGACCAACTTTGTGTATGACCTTGGAGAATGTGTGCAACACGCTGCCTCAGTTTCCTCCTCTGTACAATGAAGATGACAGTAATAGTACTCATGGCTTTGTTTAGGATCAAACATAACAGTCCATAAAAACACTTAACATAATACCTAGCACATGGTAAGTGCTCAAAGAATTAGCTACTATTATTATTAGCAAGATAAGAATGGTCACCTACCACAGAGATTGCAATGGAGGTGTTTGTTAGAGGAGTAAATGCAGTCAGTTCAGAAAGATGAGACTGGCACTTAACGGGGTAGGGTGGGGTGCTGCTGAACTACCCAATAAGATCTCACAGGACATGGATGCAGGCAAGACAAATCATTTTCTGAGCCTCATTATTAGAAATGCTGTGTCTAATTCAAGGCAGGGATAGCTGCATAAATGTGATAAACAAGAATTTGTGCAAAGGAAGCTGATTCAGATTTTAAAAATCTGGAGAAATGGAGAAATTTGGGCCCAAAAAAGAACAACTGGGATGTCGTGATAGCTATGTTCAACTATTTAAAGGCCTGAGATGTAAAAAAGGAAAAAGATCTGGAATGTGCTTCTCAGAAAGGCAAAAGATGAGAGTTGTCAGAAGACAGATTTCAGTAAGACATGAGAACAAATTGTCTAATACTTAGAATTGCCCCTAAGTGGAACAAGGTGCCCCGCAGTTTAACATCGGAATATGATCATCTCTCAGGAATGTGGCAGGAGGATTACTGCATTAGCAGGGAACTTAGACTAAACATTTTCTCCTGTAGCTTTGAGTTTCAATTCTAAAGATGTAGAAATTTGTTTATTGTATATTTCTGTGAATTAATTACAAAATTCTTCTTTGGATTTAACTGATACCTTTTTAAATCAGTGTCAAATAAATTCCCAATATGACTCATTATTTTTAATAAATGAACAATAAGATGTTTGAATCTATGGACAGGTTTTTTTTTTCTCTCTTTCTCTCAATTTCCTTTATGTAATTATTTATGGAATAATCTACAGTGGGCTAAGATACTAACCATTTCTGGTTAATGACCTTTTATTTTTATTCTTCCATTTCCATATATCAATATGTAATAAAGCCTTATTAATTAAGATTAACTTGAGGAGAGGTCATTTGAATTATTAGGAAGTCTGGCATATAGAATAATTTAAAATAAACCCAATTGAACTTTCATGAACACATAGTAAAGCTCAAATGGGCCAACCTCCGGTGTCTTCAACAGACACCCCTTAGGGAATGGTTATGAATAACTCAGAAACCTTTTAATTAGCATATCTTTGTTCGTATGTAAATGTGTGCTTTTGGAATAGTTGAGGTTATTTAATACATTCTGCTGACTGAAATATTTTAAACATTCCCTTTACAATTTATTCAACCAATTGTTATTGAACAACTTCATGTCAGGGAGCGCTGGGATTACAGCAGTGAGCAAAGACAGCCCTGACTCCTACTTTCCTAGACCTCACAGCTCTAGACAGACATCAGTCAGATCACGCACACACACCAATAAATTGTAAAATTACAGCTGTGATGAGGACTATAGAGGAGGGAAACATGGAGCTATAAATTATATAAGAGGGGATTTAACCTAATCTGAGGGGTTCGAGAAGGCTTCCACAGGAAAAGAATGATTGGGATAAGACCTACTAGAGGAATAACTACTAATCAACTAAGGAGAGAGGGAAGAAACTGGAGAAGATGCCAGGCACAGTGGCTTATGCCTATAATCCCAGCACTTTGGGAGGCCGAGGCAGGCAGCTTACGAGGTCAAGAGATTGAGACCATCCTGGCCAACATGGTCAAACCCCGCTTCTACTAAAAATACAAAAAAATTAGCTGGGCATAGTGGTGCATGCCTATAGTCCCAGCTACTTGGGAGGCTGAGGCAGGAGAATCACTTGAACCCAGGAGGCAAAGGTTGCAGTAAGTGGAGATTGCATCACTGCACTCCAGCCTGGTGACAGAGCAAGACTCCATCTCAAAAAAAAAAAAAAAAGAAAAGAAACTGGAGAAGATTATTCCAAGGGTAAAGGGTATTGCATGCAAAGGCCCAGTGGCAGTAGGGAGTACTGTGTATTTAATATTTTAGAAATATTAACATCTCACCAGTGTGAGAACCAGTGATGAGAGACGGAAAAGAATTCAGAGGCCAGTCTACATAGGACCATGCTAAGGACCCTCTTATTTATTCAGTGAATATATTTTATCCTTATTAAGAAAAATTTGCTAAGCAAAGAAAAATACCAGTGCTACCCAAGGCCTAATTACCACAGATTTTGAGTCAGTATAATCTAAAATAATGGGTTTTAGAAGTTCCACATAACTGACAAATGACTTCACAATTATATTTATCCCAAATGAATAGCTTCCATTAGACTAAAATTACATAAACCTACTAAGATGTGTGACCAAATGTAAACAGGGAAGAATGACATTAGGAAGAGGAAATAGAAGCCCGCTAAGCTACCTTGATGCTTCCAGATTTTTCCCTCTGATGGCAGCTGGGGTGGAAAGGGAAATAGCTCTTCCAGCAGCCTCAATGATACTTGGAGCCAAAACAAGCTTCTAAGAACTTTAAGGAGAGCATGCCACACAGAAGAGGCCTGAGCTATAGCGAGAGATGTCAGGCTTTGGCCTTCCATGAACAGTGCCTGGGCCAGGACAACCTGGTTGTCTGCCAATAAGGCAGAGCTGAAAATCCTCATGCTAACCCCAGGCTCTCCAAATAGGGCATTTTCAGGCATAGAGTCAACCTCTGCACGCACTGGCAAACACGTCCTATAAAAAGCACCAGCTCCGGATGGTTTTCGGTTCACGAGCAAGGTGTTCTGAAGGTCAAATAAGCTGCATTCTTCTGTGATTCCAGGCTGGCAGTGGACGGGCCCTTTGGAACTGCCCTGACGGATGTATTTCACTACCCAGTGAGTGTGTGCGTTGCCGCGGGGATCGGAGTCACTCCCTTCGCTGCTCTTCTGAAATCTATATGGTACAAATGCAGTGAGGCACAGACCCCGCTGAAGCTGAGCAAGGTATGGAAAAATCATTAGTTCACCCTTCCATGGATTGAAAGGTTCAATGTCCTTATATCTATCATCTGCCGATTCTTGGGGAGGATTTTAATTAACTATGAGGGATAAACTCAAGGATCCTTAACTATACTTATGTTCTTAAAAATCTCCACTCAGTATTACATTTATGAGTAGGGTTATGTCTAATCTTGTTAAAGATGACAAGACATAAATTTTATTGCTTCATTGCCATTACAGGACATGTAATTGCTCATCTCAATAAAATATGGACAGGCTGCAAATGGCTATGTGACTGGGTGGCAGTTCGCAATATTAACAGGCAACCTCTCCTTAGTCTCTTTAGCTTCAGACTATGGTTGCAAGTGTGCAATTCGATGTCTTCCTCTTGTGGACTCAGTCCTAACAAGAAACCACAGTTGGGATTTATTGGCTGGCTTGCTGTGGGGTGGCTATCCCGCTCTGAATCTCCCTTTTGTCATTTCTTGTATGTTTTACAACTAGATGCCTCTAGAATTTCTTTCCCTCCTTTGTCGCATCTAGACACTCCGTCTGATACTTTGACTCTCTTAGGACCAGCAGCAGGCACTAGAGCAATGGTAGTCAAGCAGCCCTGATAACCTAAAGCCTTATGAATGCAGGAGGAGTGAGGATGGCAGGCGAGCTTGGTGCTGGGCCCGGTCCTGCATATCTTCTCTGCTTAACCCTTTGTCCACAGTGTCCTCATCTATCAAAGGGAGATGCTTGACTTAACCACCAGGTCTCAATGTGTAAACCATGGGACATCTATCACCTGACATGATCCACTAAAGAGAATTCTGTAGTCAAAGGAACTTAAGCAACGCTCCTGCAACGTCGCACTCTAGAAGACATTATCCACTAGCCATTAAATAAGTTCTGCGGGGGTGGGGCGCAGTGGCTCATGCCTGTAATCCCAGCACTTTGGGAGACTGAAGTGGGAGGATCACTTGAGGCCAGGAGTTAGACACTAGACCAGCCTGGGCCGCATAGTGAGACATCATCTCTACAAAAAAAATTAGGGAGTTCAAGGCAGTGAGCCATGATCGCACCACTGCACGCCAGCCTGGGCAACAGAGCGAGACTCTGTCTCTAAAAAAAAAGTTCCACAGAAAAGAGCCTCATTCAGTTTTGTTTCATCTATCTTTCCCAAGCTTATTTAGCCACAGAACCTTTCCTCACCTAACACCTATCAAGAAATCGTATTCTGTGAAGCATCCCAGGTGATGCAGGCTAGAAGATCTCTAAACTCGGGTCTCTACCAACTAAGAAATAGGAGTTAGCTATTTCATGAGTTTCCAAGTGACAGGTTCTTGACATACATTTTCTCATTTGAATTTTTTAATCTCCCCAACCACCTTATAAAGTAAGTAACACAAGGCCTGTTTTCCAGGTAAGGAACCTGAAGCTTAGAGAGATTAAATTGATTTTCCTGAAAAGACATGGGTAATCAAAGGCAGAATCAGGATTCAAACTCAGGTTCATCTGACTCTTTCCATGACAAAACCAACACATGGTAGACGTGACCCCCAGCTCCTCCTGCAACCCTAGAGCAATATTGTGGGAAGACCGTGGGATTCCTGCTCATAGAATCGGCATCTGAATTTTGCTGTCGTCAAAGAACATGCCTGATTCAACCCTGACTGAAATACTGCCGGCAGTTCACCTCTCTGAGCTGAGTTTCCTGATCCACATAATGGAGAAATAAGAATCCATATCCAACAGGGAGTTTAAATGCTAAATAAGACAAATAATATGGAAATATTACTATAGAAATGTGTATACAGAAATGTAGACGATTATCTAATGCTGATTATATCAACCAGAGATATACATAGGTTACCAGTACTACTACTGTTGGCCTAGATTTATCAAGCACTGACTACCTCACAGGAAGGGAACCGGGCCTTTTACATGCACTATCTCATGCCATCTTTTCATCACACTTATCATTTTCATTCCCATTTTACAGATGAGAAAACTGAAGCCTGATCACAAAGCTAATAGAAATAATCGAGTCATTTTACTAAATGCTCATCATAGCTCATTGAGATAGGTAATATTCTCAATACTGATGAGGATCCTGACACACAGAGGGCTAAATAATACTAGAACTAGAGTTTGAATCTAGATCCTTCTGGCACCAAAGCTCATCTTCTTTCCTCTACACCATAATATATTTAATAAAGCAAGCAAAACAGTGACTGGGATATTTGGACCTCACAGTGATGCTTTGTTTTGGTTCGTGATGATTTTTCAGCCACCCTAAGTTCTTCCTTCCTTCTTGCTGCCTGCCAAGTAAATCCCACTTAGAGAGGTGGCTCACTGCTTCATGGTTTCCATGACACTAAAAGTCACTTTGTGCTTCACAGGAAGATGGTGGTGGATAGCGTGTCTCACTTTAACACACTCACTAATCCAACTAATATTTCAAGTCCTGCTCAGAGACATGCAAAGTCTCACTCTCATCATATCCGACTCACAATCACCTCCCCCTTCTCTTAACCTCCACCACTCCTTTGCTGCCCTCCTGTTATGTCACATATCTTTCCCGTATTAAGATTCGTGAAATAATCTTATTTTATCTAACAGACTGTGAGTTCCTTGAACATAGCTTCTCTGGATATCTTCATACATATATATATATATACACATATATAATATGTGATAACTATATATAGTAAAAATATTGAATAAATCAATGAGTGAATAAATGTCTACACGTCCAAAAAGAACGAACAATGGCTTCTGTAAACAATTTTCTTTAAAATTTAAGGATGTTAAGATATTGTTTATGTAACCAAAAAAATTGTTCAATGATTTTTACTAAATTCCAATTATTTTACTAGGAATATAAAGGAAAAATCTTATAACAACCCCCCAAAATTTTAAATTCATACAGGAGCCCACAAAATCTTACTTCTGCGTCCTTTCTCAGCATTCCGTTGTCATTCCTGAGCTCTGCTTGTGGCCTTTCTCAAGGCTTTCAGCACTGCAGTCACCACAAAACCATAAAATAGGGACACTGATCTCTATTCCAAGAAACAGAAACTGTAGAGTAAAAAATATAAAAGCAATGTTTTCATCGCTTATAAAAATGTGAAGGACTATTTGGACATGACTCAGCTGAAAATAAGGGCAGAAATAATGTCATATGGGAGAAAGGAAGCTAAAGTGTGGAATCATAAAATAACTTAAAGGTCCTAATCTCCTAGCTTTGCACAGGACTATGAAAGTCAGTATCTGTACTTCCAGCTGAGATGATTTCACCAAAGTCACCCAGCTGGTTCACCACTGAGTCAGGACCTGAGCACGTGTTTCTGATTTCTGCTTCAAAGTTCTTTCACGGAAGAAGTGAGGTTTTCATGCTATTGAAAGTTTAGGCTGAAAATTACACTTCAGATCCAATTCCTTAGCGTCTGCAGGCATGAGAACAGGTTTAGAAAGTTTCTCTCTTTTAAAGCAACTTTGTGTTGGTTTGAGTACAGCTACCATTAGGCTTATGTAACTAATATTTGTCAGGGCTAGCCACATGCTTTTGAGATATAAAGACTACTCCTTCCACTAAACTGTCAGCATCTATATAATTTTTGAAGTGCTGCAGAGCAAAGCAGTATGTATTTATCTAACGGTGTCTTCACAATTTTAAGTCTGGACTATAGTTTTCAGATTGTCCTCTTTTGTAATAAGGAATGAAAGGACAACTCGCATAGGCGCTGAGAGCTGGAATTTTAAGCTTACATGGTTAACTGCGATTAGGTGGGATTTATTTTTCCTCCATGTGTAAAAACACTGGTTGGCATAAGGCATACATTTTTACACACAAAACTCAAGTTGCAAGTCTACAGGAAAAAATGTGCACCAAAGTTTTCTCAATTGTCACCGTTGCAAACTAGAACTTCTTTACCCTTCTCCTCTGCTGCATTATTCTAGAAAACTTCTAAGTAAAATGCGGGAGCATAACCAATAAGACGCCTGCCACTTCCTTAGTGGGAAGCGTCGTAAGTAGTACTTTCCATTTGGAAGCTGATGTCTTAAAATCTCTTTGTTTCTAAGTACCTTTTATTTTGAAAGAGCTGGGAGGGGGCGGGGAGTGGAAGGAGAGTGGGAAGAATGGGCAGGAGTGGATTTCCCAAGAAGGCAAAATAACAAGAAGTATAGTGATGGCTTGCTGTGATGAAAATGGAAAAAAGTTGTAATACATGAAAGATTTTCAACGCAGAAGTAAGAGCCAAACTTCACTGAATTGAAGGCAGCTGACAATGCTGTGCCCCTGTGGGATGAGGGAAGGCTGAGGGTGGTTGAGAATTCTCTGTGATGCAATATGGAGGAAGCTGAATGCTGGGGGGGAAAAATGCCCTCTAGCGATAAAGTTCTCCACCTCCTGCCTAACGGGTATGATTAATTCTACATCACACTCAATTTGTGAAAAGAGCTCTTGAAAAAAAATTAGGATGGTTTGCTTGTGCAAACTGTCAAAATGATGAATGAAATAGGTGTGTATGAATGGGGAGGGAGGGGGAAGATTGCTGACATAAATAGATTGGCTTACACATTTTAGTTCTCCCTAATATCACAGCTGTGCAGTCAGAACTGAGAGAACTGCCAACTGCAAGACGCGGTTCGTTTTCTTAACTGCATATGTAATCTTCAGACTACAATACAATAGATTATACAAAAACTGAGATAATCTCATTTCTTCATAAATTGTCTTCCTTCATCAGCTCCATAATATATAACCATGATAATGGGTATTTATAGTGTGTCCCATGCAAAATGGCCTTTGGGTTCTTAACCTAATATAATAAACAGATAATTCAAATAAAAAGACAGCACAGGCCAGTGGGAACAAGGGAAAGAGGCCAAAAAAGACAAAAAATCCATACTCTACTAAAATATATTAATAAAACAAAGGAGGGCCTGCTCTCTTTTCCAGTGAATGAAAAATGCATTTAATTTAATCTGCTTACTTTGAGAAAGTATTTACTTTCACTTTCCCTCACACTGGAGCTCTGGCGACTCCTGGAATTGATCATCTCTACTAACCACCAAGATTCCTGCCATCAGTTGGCCTCTTTAGGAGGGGCCATTCATGCCTCTCCTGAAGAAACGTATGCTTCTTGTCTTTCCTTGGAGGGCCTCAAAAGGCCTCAGCACCCCACCAGCCCTCACCATTGCTCTGTGTGGAAGTGACCAGTATTAACATGTTTGGTCAATTAATATCTTGGTCTATTAACCACAGATTGCGTGACTACAGTCTTCTTGTAGAAGAGTCCAATGAAATACACAAACATTTAAAAATCTCCCTTCACCTCCCTCCCCAAACTAAACACCTCCCCAACTTTGATCTCTAAGAAACTCACCATTAAACGGTTGAATATGTCTCATTCCATTCCTTTTCTATGCATTTATATGCATATACCTATACACATTCATGCATAAATAGGGGTGTGTGTGTGTAGAAGGAAGAGGAAGTTCAATTTGTTCTATTTTTCATTAAAGCGTCACTTGGGGCACCTTCAGTGTCAATACCTGATGATCTATTTCATTTTGTTTGATGTCTTTAGAGTATTCCATAGTATGGATAAGCCACAATTTATGGAATCATTCTGCTATTAAATAGTGTTTCAGGCCAGGTGTGGTGGCTCACACCTGTAATCTCAGCATTTTGGGAAGCCGAGGTGGGCAGATCACCTGAGGCCAGGAGTTGGAGACCAGCCTGACCAACATGGCAAAACCCCATCTCTACTAAACATACAAAAATTAGTCAAGCGTGGTGTCAGGTGCCTGTAATCCCAGCTACTCGGGAGGCTGAGGCATAAGAATTGCTTGAACCTGGGAGGCGGAAGTTGCAGTGAACTGAGATTGCACCACTGCACTCCAGCCTGGGGGATAGCGCAAGACTCTGTCTCAAAAAAAAGAAAAAAAAAGAATGTTTCAGTTGTCCAACAAGGATTATTAACTGTAATTAGACCAAACGGAGGCCCAAAATAGATCAGTCCTCAGCTACACAGCAAAGTAGCAATATAGTCATGAAATAGTTAACATTGAGGATAATGACATTCAGAAAATGTCTTAAGGATGAAAAATTATTGACAAAGCCTGGTCTTGGCCTTATAATGGTTCACCAGAAAAACATTTTTATAACTGTATCACTTTAAACTAGAAGTTTTACACATTAGATAGGCTTATCATGAAGAAGAAATATTTCTTCTTTTATTTCTTCTTATTTGCTGTTGTATTAATCCAGGATTCCCTTAACAAAAACAAAATAAAAACCAGGACACTAAGAGTGATCATTTATTGAGGAGGTAATATATTTTCTAAACACCAATCTTTATCATTTCACAGACAGAAATTCTCCTTTTGGAAAATGATCCTGATTCCCCTCTAAGCGGAGTTTCTGTCATCCTGCTGGTTTCAAGCTTCTGTCTGTTCTGTTCTTTCTTTTGCACAGTGTGGGGTACAGAGGCCTGCTGCCCAGCAGGAGGCAGGTGGCACTGCAAGCCACTGCCCTTCTCCTTGAGGAGGCGATGGTCAAGGTGGGCCCCTGGCTCCCTGTAAAATGCCTCTAGGTGAGTTTAGCACACACCGAGTCTGGTGAGGGACTTCCCCTTCATGGAGCACGTCTTCATGATGAATGCTGAGATTCTGGTTCTGACACTGGTGCTAGAGGTCAAGTTTGGCTTCACTTCTCAGTGACCAGGAGTGACCAATGGGAACACACGCCAAGCAAGGTGCATGTCCCTCTTTGCTCTATAATATATTGTCTTCATTCTTCATTCTCTAAGCTCCTCCAAATGATAAACAAGGATAGTAACAATAGCAGCTAACATCTTCTGAGCACTTACTGTGTCTGCCAGACATTGCGTTAAATGCTTCAGTAAAACATATCCTTTCATCCTCACAATAACCTCAGGAGCTATTGTTCCGTGTTTACTGCCATTTTACCTATGCAGTAATCTAGGTTCGAGTTAAATAACTTTTGCCCAGTTGCACAAGTTATTTGCAACTTCTACCTGCATGGTGAAGCCAGCAGCAGTCTACGACAGTGGATGGGCCTCACAGGCTCACAACGCTGAGTTGTTGTACCATGCTACACTATATCCCAAACCTGTATTCTTGTGTACACTTTCCTTGTTTAGAGGGGTTCTGGGCCATAAATGAATACATAGGTAAATAATTTTTTTTCTGTTTCATCCTCTGGAAATTTATTTTGGATATAAAGACATACAGATTGTATTTGTGAAAGTGCCCTCTGCCCTTGTTCATAGATATCTATTCAAGATATGGCACAAGCTTTGGAAATGTAATCACCTGAAAGCATCCAAGTTTGACTGGAGAGTCGGAGCTCTCGTAGTAACACAGATTGGTAGTGCTTCTCAATTCATGTTCTGAAATTGTTTACCAAAATTTAGCACAGTTCCATTTCCTACTGGCCCAGACCTCTTTGACCTGGTCCCTATGTGCTGCTGAAGAATTCTTAAAGAGAAGCCTTGGCTTGGGAAAACATGAAAATGAGAAGGGACACACAGAGAGCCCGAACTTGTGACTGTCATTCAGACCCAAGCCTTTTGCAAATGGACATGGCTGAGTTTAGGCTGATCGTTAGTGCTTGGGAATGATGTGAAACTAAGGTCTATGACAGGCCACATGCACACAGAACCCCTCAACCCCACGATAGTCCCAGAGTGGTCTCCCAAAACATCTAGGCATCCACTATATCTACAAGAATGTGGCTGGGCACAATGGCTCATGCTCGTAATCCCAGCACTTTGGGAGGCCGAGGTGGGTGGATCACTTGAGGTCAAGAGTTCGAGATCAGCGTGGCCAACATGGTGAAATCCCATCTCTACTAAAAAATACAAACTTAGTCGTGCATGGTGGCACATGCCTGTAATCCCAGCTACTTGGGAGGCTGAGGCAGGAGAATCACTTGAATCCCGGAGGTGGAGGTTGCAGTGAGCCAAGATCCCGCCATTGCACTCCAGCCTGGGCAACAGAGAAAGACTCCCTCTCAAAAAAAAAAAAAAAAAAAAGAAAAGAAAAGAAAAAAAAAGTGTTGGATGAGTCCTGTAAAAAAAATAATTTTATTACTATGAAAGTTCAGAACTTTTGTTATTTTACTGAGAATGACTTTCTATTTAATAAAATCTTTCAAAGTAAACTCAGGCATTTCGTGTCTCTGAGATCAGCTATGGAATTCTGAAAAGGCATGCTTTCTACAGGTAGCTGATTTCAGGGTTGTTTTATTTTTGGAGACTAAGGTGGGGTGAGCACTGGAAAGCACAGATCACAGAGTTGTGGCCTATTGTTTGGGATACTTGGTCTCTCATTGACCAGGTCCTTTCTTATGGGCAAAATGCAGACATGGAACTCTTATGTCCCTTCCCAGTGAGCATCCCCCACCATTAGAAAGATGAAAGAAAGTCAAAGTAAATACCTTTTTCTTCTGTTCAAAGTCCTTTTCTTTCTTTTTCTGCCTGAAACACTTCTACTGAGCCTATCCATTTTTCCTCCATAGCCTCTTACACCAAAGCTGCCCAGTGTCACTTACAAGTCAATTACGGAGGGAAAAACACACAAAGCCATTACGAGGAAGCAAAAAAGTGTAAAAGGCTTGACAAACCCTAAGAACACTGACACGCAGCTAGGCCACGAGAAAGTAAGGAAGGATTTCTATTTGAAAGGTTAAAGTTTCATGTACAGAGGAAGCTAAGATGGGGATAGTTTTCAAGAAAGGATGACTGGGACTGGATTTGAAATTGGAGGATTTTTTTATAAAGAAAATGTTATGCTTTATTATCCAGTTATGAATGTGTTTTAAGCATGTTCCTTAAAGAGTGGGAAAGAGAGAAAATAAATCAATGATATTTGCTCTATGCCCAATGCCATACTCTGAGATGAAACAGGCTACCAAGGCCAGGGAGGAGGGGGTCGTGCATAGGTGAGCACCGCATTAATTCGGCCAGTAGATTTTTCATTTCCACCCAGAGCAAAGCAAGGCAAAATGAGAGCTAAGGTTTTCAAAGAGTAATTTGGATTAGGCACCATACAAAGCAAAAAGAAAGCAGATAGCAGTATTCATCACCAACCTCGAATATAAAATCCGCCCCTAACTGGCCTCCTTTCCTCCTCCCTCACCCTCAGTACCCTGGGTCTATTCTCAATACAGCAGCCAGAGAGATCCTGCCGTGGGCCATGGAACTCCCTGCCCACCAACTCCCTGTGCTTTCCTGTCTCTCGGAGGGAAAGTCAACGACGGCCCCAAAGCCCCACAATGCCATGGCTCCCCCAGCCCTCCCCTCACCCATCTCCTTGTTCTCCCCGCCCTCTCTGGGCTCCAGCCACACAGGCCTCCAGGCTCTTCCTGGAAAGGTCTCACTCAGGACCTCTGCACTTCCCACCATCTGCAGAGCTCTTCCCCTAAGCATTTGACTCCCTCAACCTTTCCAGGTCTTTGCTCCAATGTCCCCTTCTCATGAAGAGGGGACATGAATCTCCACGAATTGAGGGTTTGTGTCCATCCATTACTGATTCAACAAATATGTATTGAATGCCTCCTATGTCTCTAGACTGTTCTACACCCTGGAACTATAAAAGTGAACACAAGAGACCAAAAACAAGAGAGGGCTCATTGAGCCCCCATTTGACCATTCAACTTAATATTGCAACACTTCCTAGCCCGCCTGGAGTTTCTGCATGCACTTCTCACCATCTGACATAGCCTATATTCTACTTATCTATCATCTTCCTTCTCCCTCTAAGATGCAAACTCTAAGAGGACAGCAATTTTTTTTTTGGCCCTGTCTTGTTCACTTTTATAGTTCCAGAGCATAGAAGAGTCTGGACAGGTAGGAAGCACTCAATACATATTTGTTGAATCCGTGAACGGTTGGATGAACATGAGCCCCTTGCTCATGGGGATTCAGAGGGTGTCACAAAGGGAACCCCCGCTTAGCTCTGCCTGGAGAGGCTGTGCACAGATCATCCCTACGAAGAAATAAGTGTCAGGAAAAGAAAGGCAACCCTCTCTCTTCCTGAGAAAAGAAGGTCATTGCGCTTAGAGACTGAGGGATTATTTGTCCTGAAATTAGTGTCTTATGTCCCCTTGTGAACAGGAGCTGTCCAACAAATATGTGGGCCTAATTCTTGAAAGAAGAGGCCTTATTCTCAGCAACTTTTACTCTTACAAATAATTAATATTATAAAGTCCTGCCTAAACATGAAGAGAATAGACAAGATGTTTAGCTTTGAAATAAACTTTTTGATTTTTGTCTCATGAATTTGATCTATTAATTAAATCTCATTTATATCTCTGATTATATGATTGTGAGCTTACAAGCTGGCTGGCAGACAGGGAGAGAAGAGAACATTGATCACTGGATGAGGTATTTCCAGGTGGGGATTTACCAGGCAGCAGCTGGAATCAAGACCAGCCCTCATGGATATTATTAAGCCATAGAGGTATCTCTTTGGGGAGAAGGCACAAGAGAGAGAGGTGTGGGCAGCAAGGGGTGGGAGTGTGAGAAAAATTGGGAGAATTAATAGATTGATCTCCTGTGGTTTCTTCTAGATGCAATTATTTGAAACTTGAAGCACAAAAACTAAGCTTTTATTTTAGCAAACCCAAACTACTTTTTGTCACGTGCCATTTGCTTAACACCGAGAGTTAAAAAAATAATTCTTCCTAGTCATAATTTCATTATAGCAGTTGACACACAGGCACAGCCACCACCCACCAGCTTCCTTGGACACTGATATGTTTCACTGAGAGGAAATTTCTGGCCTGTGTGACTTGATTCTGAAATTACCATAATCTCCACTCTCCAGAGGTCGTAGCTAGTGAAGTGGATTAGTGTCCAAGCCTTTGGGGTCTCTGGAGAAGAAAGTTCAAATCCAGAGCTTAGGTCCTAAGTAAAGATGAAGGGGTTGGTCTAACAGTTTATCCCCCTTTGGGAGCAGTGAAAGGCACAGCTAGTTATGATTATTAATCTTGTTCAGAAGCAGCACAGCCAGAAATGTGGTGAGTTGATCCTCATCCAGAGAAACTGGCACGGCCACAGGCTCCTGACTCTGAATTCACTCTGGGCTTTTTCAAACACATTGTGAATTTTTTCAAAAGAAATCACAGTGTGACTGTTTGTTCACTGACAGAAAAAAAAAAGGCATGCTATTTTGCAGAAGTGCCCATTTGGGCTCAAATAATTTAATGGAGATAAAGTAGTCTGTGATTATCAGCACATATGAAAAGAGAATAGATCCGTTCACTTGCCTTCTCTCTTGACAGGTGTATTTCTACTGGATCTGCCGGGATGCAAGAGCTTTTGAGTGGTTTGCTGATCTCTTACTCTCACTGGAAACACGGATGAGTGAGCAGGGGAAAACTCACTTTCTGAGTTATCATATATTTCTTACTGGCTGGGATGAAAATCAGGTACTGATAAGACTCTGAGAATAAGCAATATTGCTGAACTCATCTAATAGCAATGAGGAACAATTTCAATAATGAGCTGTGTAGCACTCTGATAGCATGACAGAATTATTTTTATGTTCTTAAAAAGGAAAGGAGAATAAAATAAAACCAGATTATCAAGAGTGATTCAAGTTGTAACAATCAAAGAACCAAAAAAAGAAGCTACAGTTAACTTGCTGATGAATAGAAAGGGTCAGACAGTGGAAGACAATCCAGGGGCTGGAAATCCCAAATAAATTTGCATTTGTCCCTTTAAAAGTGACATCAAATGAATATTACTGATTAGCTGTATCATCTTGTTGAGTTCCTGACTGGTTCTATTTCTGTGCCTTGAGCTGTTCAGGGTTAAGCAAAAAAGATTCCTAGGTGTTTACATTCAACATTTTGTATTGTAAAGTATGTGAGCAACTATAGAAAATTATTATTATGAATACATGATTTGTCCAGAGTTTGTTCTCTTAAGGTGTTCTTAGAAATTGTGTGCACGTATGTTTATTTACCTAAGATTAAGGTGATCTTTTGTTTTGGCAGGTGTTCTGCAGTATATTGTATTAATGAAATATTAAGATTGAATTTACCAAAAATAATGTATACCAAAATATTGACGATGGTAGTATTTCAATGTTGATACTATTGAATGATAACTATTACATTGTAATCCATTTTAACTCCTCAAATATGGGAATTAACAATGAAGTGATTACTAGGTTACACAATATATATTCTAATTAGCAGCTATTATTGATATATACTTTTAAGGAAAGCGTATTTGAGCCTGGGAGATTGGCATTAATCACTACATTTACAAATGAATGCTCTGTGTGTGTACATCACACATACACACACACACACACACACACACACACACACACACGGGCCTTATAGAACATCGCTGTAATTTGACTCTGCTTCTGCAAATGAATAAGACTCTGCTAGAAATTCAGTAGCTTAATGAATTTTTATGGACTTATTTGCAGTCCTTCTTAAATATTTAATCCTTTGGGATAATTTGAAATGTAGCTTTCTTGGGAACTAGGCTTGAAACATCTTAATGAATTATATAGTGTTAATTATGTTTTCCAAACAAACACTTTCCTTATTCAAGTGGGATTTTTGATTGATGAACAGTTTGGTGAAGTAGAGACAGCTTCTGTCTTCTGATTTCAAGTACTGTGCCTGCTCTTCTACCCTAAGGTGCATTGATCCCTGTGTGCACCTAGGTATTCCCTGCCAACTGGGAGCTCCATAGCTCCCATACTGAGGTTCTCAAGTCCCAAGTTATGGGACTCATAACTCAGTCCCATACTGAGGTTCTCATAACCAAGAACTGAAGTTGATTTGGCGACAACAACACAATCCTGCCCCCTCCCGTCTCTACTACTTCCAAGAATATGCTATAAAATATACATTTTTTTCTAAACACAAATAAATTAAAATAGATGTCTTACATTTTTGCCATGACATGTTGAAAATTATTTCGACTCCTAAATTTCAGGCAGAAAAATCACTAATTTCAACATTTAAAGGAAAAATAATTGGTGCATTCTGTCGGGAAAGAATCAAGAGGCTGTTTTAGAAATACCCAATTGTTAAACTGAATTCAACAACCTCAAAGTGGCAAAATGACAAGAACAGAAGGGACAGATGGAAGAGGTATTGTGAAGGGCAAATCAACAGAGTTTGGAGATTAATTGAACATTGGGCTGAGAAATGTGGAACAAATATCATTCCAAATGTTTGAATATCAGTGATTGGCAGTACCACAAGTGTAAGCAGGGAAGGCCCTTTTTGTGTGTGAAATGGTTCCTGAACTTCTCAGCAAGGACTTTAAGGCTCTTCCCAGCCTGACTCCCACTCACTAGTTGTGTCCCACCCACATCGGTTTCCTCTGGCACCAGAGCCACCAAAGGATGCGTGTTCACCCATCACACTATGCACGGTCACACCCATGGCTTTGCTCGTTCTCTCCCCGCACCTGGCGTGTCACTTAACACCCTCTGCCGCTGTTCCCCACCTTCTTCTTGCTCGGAGTCCTATACCCCAACTCTTTTCCAGCAGTAGCTCTGCCACCTGGGGTCAGACTCGCCTGCTCACAACTTCCTACGACCTGGATTTCTTTTTATATTTTCTTTATTTTTTAGATTCAGAGGGTGCGTGTGCCCATTTGTTACAGGGGTATAGCGCATACTGGTGGGGTTTGGGCTTCTAGTGTACCCATTACCCAAATAGTGGATATCATACCCAGTAGGTTCTTTGTCAACCCTCACTCCCTTCTCACCATCCCCCCTTTTTGGAGTCCCCAGTGCCTATTATTTCCATCTTTATGTCCATGTGTGCCCATTGTTGAGCTGCTGCTTATAAGTGAGAATATAGAGTATTTCGTTTTTTGTTTCTGAGTTAGTTCACTTAGGATAATGGCCTCCAGCTCCACCCATGTTGCTGCAAAGAACATGATTTCATTCTTTTTATGGCTGCATAGTATTCCACAGTATGTATATAACACGTTTTCTTTGTCCAGTCAACTGTTAATGGACACTTAGGTTAGTTCCATGATTTTGCTATTGTGAATACTGCTGTGATGAACATATGAGTTCAGGTGTCTTTTTATATAATTGGCCTGGATTTCTCAGATCCAACCTGCCATTGTCTCCTGACCTGTTGGGACGCTTCCACTATTTTCAGCTGAACCTCCCTAGATTCAACTACTTTTTTAGACTGGAGAGAAGGTCAGCCAGGAAAGTCAGGCTTACAGTGGGAACCTGGGGCATGAGTTGCACCCAGCAGGGTTGTTACCCAAACTGGTCAGGGTCAGGATGAGTCAGAGGGTGAGAATGAATAGAGCACCACATAGGGGTCTAAGGGAGGAGCACTAGGAACACAGATCCCCAGAAGTGAGAAGCAAGGTAGCTACCAGAATGCAGAAGGGGATAAAATAAATGACAGCAACTTAAAACATGATCATGGCCAGGCGCGGTGGCTGACGCCTCTAATCCCAACACTTTGGGAGGCCAAGGCGGGTGGATCATGAGGTCAGGAGATCGAGACCATCCTGGCTAACACAGTGAAACCCCGTCCCCAATAAAAATACAAAAAAAAAAAAAAAAATTAGCCGGGCGTGGTGGCACGCACTTGTAGTCCCAGCTACTCGAGAGGCTGAGGCAGGAGAATCGCTTGAACTCAGGAGGCGGAGATTGCAGTGAACCTAGATCACGCCACTGCACTCCAGCCTGGGTGACAGAGCAAGACTCTCTCTCAAAAAAAACAAAAACATACAAACAAACAAAAATGATCACAAGGGATTATGCTGTGGGCTCTCATTTATTGACCACTAGCTACATGATGCCTGGATGGAGTCGCTTAATTCCAAGGCAAATGATTAGGCACAGAGCTCCAGCCAAGCCGCCTGCTAGGCTCTGGCCACCGTGTTCCACCTGCCAGGCTCCACGTCCTCCCAGCACTTGAAACCGGACAGTATACATCACACCGTTTCAACCCACTAGCAGGTCTGATTGTAAGATGCAGTTTCTTCCCAGACATTTCATAGCACTTTAATCTGGCAATGCCTTTCTCAGCTCCCCAGGAGCCAATGTTAAGTGAAAGGGGATAGCAGGTAGACATTAATTGTTGAAAAGTTTGGCAGGAAAAGAAGGAAGTCGTTTAGTGCTTGCTTTCTCTTAACCACATTTACTATATGACTTTCATCCTTTTAAAGGAAAATATTCTTTCTAGGTTAATGTTATTGCACACCTACTAGGTATAAAGAGGCACTTGGTTCCAACGAGGCCTGATTCAGACATAAATGAGATATGATGCTTGCCCTAAAGTGCAGCATTGGCGACATCTGCAAATAGTGATAAGCATTGCCAGCCCTGTACACATTTTATAATTAAATCTACAAATTAACATGATTACTTTATTCTTTATTTGTAGAAGGCTTATATATTTTTTTCTAAATGTCATCTAATGCCACAAATTTACTTTAGGCTGTTCACATAGCTTTACATTGGGATGAAAATACTGACGTGATTACAGGCTTAAAGCAGAAGACCTTCTATGGGAGGCCCAACTGGAAAAACGAGTTCAAGCAGATCGCCTACAATCACCCCAGGTAAAGCAAGCTCTTGCCTGTCTCCCTGCCGGGCTCTTCTCTGGAGAAATGCAAGGGCTGCTGGAGTGAAAAGTTAGTCTGCAGTACTGTGAGTCTCCATTAGAGACAAAACATCTACCTTAGAAAAGGTGGTCAACGGTATATTTCAGGGGCCACAAGCCTCTCCGGAACTGGCTTACAACCTCTGACAGTTATTGATTATGTTGCAATTTTCAACACTTAACCTCCATCTAAAGATGGTATTTCTTCAACTACGTATGCTTTCAAGACATCTTTGGTGGGTACAGTTGATCTCTAATTACCCAACTGGAGAATTCACTCCTGTCCAACTGTACACTATACAGCATGTCTAGCAAAAGCAGAGAGAAAATGTTAGAAGACAAAGTAGGGATTTTGGGTGGTGGTTAAGGATCCAGCATCTGGCTGTAAATCCTGGTTCTGCCTTTACTGCTGGTTGACCTTGGACAGGTTATCTACCCTGGTACTGACTCTGTCTCCTCCTCTGCAAACTGCAGAAAATAATAGTGCTTTCCTCCTAAGAGTCTGCAAGGATAAAATTAATGAATGCATGTAAGAGGCTTAAAATAGTGCTTTGTATGGAGTTTGCAAGAAGCACTAGCTGCTATCACTGCTATTATTATTTTTATTATCATTTCCATTATTACTATTATTATTATCATTATATAATAAATTTCGATATAGAAAAGCAAGAGTACTTTTTCTGGGGTCACAAAACTGAAGTGAAGCCTGCACTTCCTGGTTCTAGAAGTTACTGGCTATGTGACCTTGGACGAGGCAGCTTATTTGAGCCTTTGCACCCCATTGAAAAATATGGATAATAATATCCATTCACAGTGTTGTTTTCATAATGTAAATATACTTGTAGTATGGAGCACTAATGCAAACAGTTATCATTGTTATGATGTCTCCTAAGTCAGTCTTTGCTTTGAACCTTCATTGTCTATGGCTCTTAAAAGTCAGCATATCCTAATATTGTCTTCATTAAAGAAGAGTTTCCATATTTGAGGAAAGATCTGAAGGCAGTGAAGGAGTGTGCCATGTGGGCAACTGGAGCATGTGCCAAGGCCCTGAGGCAGGAGACACCATTCCTGGCATGATCCCAGAAAAGAGGAAGTGAGAGGGAGAGCAGCAGGAGCCAGGCTGTAGGAGAGGTAACAAAGACAGCTGCGAGTCATTGTAAAGCTTTGGATTTTATTCACAGAGGGGAAGGCACTTACAGGTTTGAGCAGTAGAGTGACATGGGATCACTCTGCAAGAGAATGGAACATGAGGGGCCTGGGACAGAGGTAAAGAGGCCAGAGAGGATCAGCAGTGGTGGCGGTTTGGATTAGGGAGCAGCAGAGGAGGTGATGAGAAATGGTTAGATTCTGGAGTCTTTGCAAGTTGAGCTGAATTGACTATGGATGGGATGTGAGGTGTGACCCAAGCTATTCAATAGAATGGAATCCCCACTTACCACACGGCGATGACTTTAAGAGGAGCAGCTGGTTGGCAGACATGGGGTGTCAGGAGTTCAGTTTGTGACATGTTTAGCTTATGATGCCTGTCATACATCCACGTGGAATTATGGAGTGGGCAGAAGAATATAAGAAGCAAACGTTCAGGGGAGAAGTTCAGCCAGAGGTGTGAGCACGTGGACTGTTTGGAGCCATGAAACTGAATGAGATGACCAGACGGGCAGATATAGATGGACGAGAGTTCCAAGAACTGCACTGTTGGAGGGTCAGGAAATAGACTCTCTATTGACGGGTCACAGAGTTTAATACATGACACTCATATCTGCCTTAATAACCGTGCCCCTTGGGTCTTCTATACCCTGACCTTCTTTCCATCCACTTTCTCTGTATTGCACCAGTAAGAGTACATTAAAGCCCACTAAGGTACCTCTGACTGCTTCCATATCCCCGGCGATTTTCCCATTGTCTTGTGTCCTTCAAAGCCTCAGTCCTTGCATTTCTGCCTTGTAGGTTTCCTGCAGAGACAGCATGCTTCAATAAACTCTTTGTACTTCCTTCGTATTTGTTCTGCTTCACAGAGTACTTCTCTGGTGAATATTATTTATCTTTTGGTCATTTTGGCTGCTCCTATTTTACATTTTTTTCACACTGTCTCTGTACCAGAAAGATGCCATTTTCTTTTTTATCAGTTGTCATGGAATTTGTTAGACTCCCCAGACCAGCTATTTGAAGGAGGTTAATGAGGAGGGAGATGTGGAAGGAGTGATCAGGTAGCCGTCCAAGATTCATAACCCTCTGATTCCAGTCACCTTCTTCCCTGTGAAGTCACTCAGACCTCAACTGCCCTGTGCTCTGTGAGGCCCCTGCTGACCCTCTCCGCACCCTGCGCCCAGCAACCTGCAGAGAAGCAGGAACCTACAGAGAAGCAGAGAACCTGCAAAGAAGCATGTACCCAGGGAAGAGACGGTTTGAAGGCGTGCTTGTGGGGATTACTCCTGACCCACATTCAGCCCGGGAGTAAAGGCTTTCCCAGCAGGACATCCCGAGAAAAGCATCACTTTGAGCATAGGGTTGGGGAGGGAGGGCGTGGACAAGCTGCACAACCTTGCAATCTTGCTCTTGCCCCACGGGGCTCATTCTGATGCCCCATAAGCTGTGGCAGTGGCCTTGGAGACTTTTCCAGGTGTCATTTCCTGACACCTCCTTGCTCCATTTTGCTTCTTGTCCTGACTCTTGCTGACATATGGCCTAGAATCCAGTTCTGGTTCTACCTTCTCTCCAAATGCGGTGCTTTCAACCCATCCTGGCTTCTGCGGCCACAGAATCCAGTTCCTCTGAGCTCCTGCTCCACACCCAGCACTTGATCCCAGGCCCCCAGTTCTTCTGAGTCTAAGTCACCACCCCCGCCTCACACCCACCCAGAGGAGAGACAAGATCATTTCATCTGCCATTTCCTTGAAAAGATTGTAGGTAGAAACTAACAAAATATTACAAACTCATATGAGAAAACTCAGGGGGTTTTTGTTGCTATTTTCTCCTTTTGGGAAAAAAAACATATATTCACTGATAAATGTTTTACATTTGGTTTTCAGTCATCATGGAATAAATGTTCTCATTTCACAGGCTTTTGACATGGACATCTATATCTTGGTTTTCAGTTCTTCTAGATAGTCTCAGTTTTTGTTAGGATTGTCCCTTTTTGACATCTCACATGGTGTTTGTTTAGTTATTTATTTATTTATTTATTTTCACACACAAAGCTTGCAGCCCAGTGGGGAACGCCTTTAAAACCAAACTATTTAATTATCTCCCTTCCCTCAAAAAGGCATGAGCCAGGAACATGGACCATCAAGAGACCAAGGGTAAAACTGGGTTTGCACAAACTCTGCCCAGAAAATTATGTTACTCAGTGCTGAGAAGTGGGCCTGTCCAATATTTTTGCAGGGAGTAAAGAGTAATCAGTTTTAAGGTGGCAAAACTGTATTACCATCACTTTCCCTGTTGCTCGTACCTTTCTAGAAGCCATAATCAAAGTTAAGTGCAGAAATGTACTTAATGCTCAATTGTATTTTGCAGCACAGTAGCTATGCAAACTCTCTCTCCTTGATGGATGATTTCATCTCTTTCCGAGTAGACGAGGCCCCCAAGACTTGGAATCACTGAATCAAACCTCTACGGCATACTTCCCTGTCCCCAATTTTTTGATATCGTATTTGTAATAGCCTTAGACTCTAGAACATGGTAACTTGTTACATAGCTTCAAGCATCCATGTCATTAATATTAAACACATGAAGGCAAAGTCAATCATTTTATCCCTGGAATGCCAGATCCCTGGGAAAAGACAAGCCTTCAGTCAAAAGCTTAGCACCACCCTTTAAAAAGACTTTTAAAATGACCTCCTTAAAATAATTTTGTTTTCTGCTGTGTAAAAGGAGATTTATGCTTAATGAAGCTTTTAATGAAGAAATCTCGGAAAGAGAATGCCAATAAAATCTAATTTTTAAACAAGAAAATCTAATATTGAGAAGTATTTCAATATCCTGGCCTTTGTCCAGATATAAATGAAACACACAATCCAATTACTGTTCTGCACAAAGGACAAAGTAACATTAATTTTCCTCAGGATGGTTATTAAAGAGATAAACAGTATGTTTTCCCCTTATTATGTCAAGGATATGTTTGTTCCCAAGCCTGCCTGGCTACTCTTACAAGACAGTTCTGTCCTGTCGTTAGCTCATATCTTTTGGCAAAGATGGGCAGAAGAAATTGGTGGATTTGTTAGTGGCCTCAGAAAAGATTCTTTGTTCTTGAGGGCCTTTGAAGTAGGCTCTCAACCATTTCTATTCATCAGCTCGAAGACGAGTATTCTCCGGACTTACTCTTTCAAAAATATTTACCTGTTCACTCAAAGCTGGAGTTCGTTCTTGTTCTAAGAAGGAGTTAAATCAAAAGAATAAAGTGAACAGGGGCAAAAAGATTTTTTATAGAACATGAAAAACAGGACCAAAAATAAAGCTTGAAGGGAAGCAGATCAAAGAGAGTAATACAAACTATAAAGGAACCAGAAAATTGCAAAAATAACAGTAATAGAGAAACAAATTGATGGGCATCAAAATGAATACAAATAAGGAAGAGAGAAGAAAAATTAAAAATAGATCAAAGGCTGACAGTAGAAAATAGAAAAGTGTGTTCTATTGTTTTTATTTGTAATTAATTTTGGTAATTATATTAGCTATATTACAAAAACACCAGTATAGTTTTGAAAGACAATCAACAAATATTAAGTGGATGCATTATAAGCCTTTTATTAATATATTCGATTTCACATGCATGTGAAAATTGTATATTATTTCAGTTAGACAAAGCACAGAAAAGCACTATAAAGCAAAAACATTAAAAATTATTCTCCCAATTAAAATATAGTAGGCTAATTAAATACTTTCATTGACATCTATGTCTTACTAATCTAGAGAAAGGTATCTTTTTCAAAAATGGAAACTGTATTGCATTTTTTGTAAACATTGTCAATACGTTCCCAAGCTTTAGGTAAATGTTCAGAAAATCAGGAAAGTATTTCCAAGAAGGTAGACAGAATGAAAATAAAAATACCCTTGTCACATCTAGTTACTTTTTTGATAAACACACACTGTACAGATACTCAGCTTTCTGAATTTGTGGATCAGTTGCTTTTTATTAATTGAATAAAATAATTTTCCATAGGCCTTAAATCTTTGATCTTACCCTTCAGATAATGTTTATAGTTTTCTACTTTTGACCTATCTGCTAATAACATGCCTTTTAGGTGTAAATTTGATGTAACTAATTACCATAAAAACTTTAAAGTTTGGTCATTTTTTTTTTTTTGTAATTTCAGTAGACGTGTTTCTTTTAACTTTGAAGAAAAAAACAAAAAATAGAAGAGTACTACCATTTGTTAGAACAGTTTAACCCAACCTAACGATGAAGAAAGGTGTCAACTTACCATGTGATTGGGGGCTTCTAATCCATATTGCATGAATGTATTTTAGACCACCCATTGTTTTCAGAAACGTGAAAATACCTTTATACTAAATTGAGTAAATGTGTCCATCTGGACCCACATTTGCTTGTGTATGCACCCTTCAATTCTCATTTGTACGTGCATATGTGCAAAATGTTTTAAAATGATATTTTTAAGAAATTAGCATTCTGATTATAGCATACAGGGCCCTTTATCTAACAGGATATCCTAAACATTCATTATATGACTCAAATGTTCAGAATACTCAAAGAAATAGACTTATAGGGAAATACAACACATGATAAATTACAGCTTCATGGGAAAAATAAAGATACCATAAACTTATGATGAGGAAATTGTCAGCATATTCCCATAGTTCCTTCCCACGAGAAGGCATCAATCTCTCTGGTTAGACCCAAGTAAAGATTCGATGAAAATTGCTGAAATTGCTCCATTTGTGATAGCGGGGATTGGAGAGATGGGTGAATACAGGGTGGATTTATCATTATGCTGCAAAGTTTCTTCAATGGCATTACCTATCTATCAAATTATTAGTTTGGCAAAATATTTGGTTACTTATGCATGAAGGCATATATATGTTACCATTTTATTGGGGTGGGGGAGGGTTGGCAAAAATGGCTCTACCATTCCCTGGGATCTGCTGCTACAAGTCAGCTGCTTTCATTTTTCTTCCCCATTTGACCATGAGCTTCTCAAGGGCTTATAGCTATAAGCAACTTTATCTATGCACCTCAGAGCCTAGCAAAATGGCCAGTATGTGCAAGTGGCAGCACCATGAGACCAATGAGGGAGCGGGGACAAGAGTCCAAAAGGCACAGTTCTGGCTGCCAAAGAAAACAGAGCCTGTGGAGCGTGGGCAGGAGCAGAATCACAACAGTGAGCTTGGTTAGGGACATCTGCAGCAACTCATGAGCAAGTGAGTAATTAGGACACAGAGAAAAGTAATGTCGTAGGCTGCTACAAATTAACTGGGAGATAGGTTAAAAAAAAAAAAAGCTGGCCAGCACAATTATCATCTGTGGTTCTGAAAAAAGAAGGTGTTGTACAAAATATAATTATGTGATGAATCATTTGGAGGCATATCTAATAAAAAACACTCACTAGAAAGGATTAACCAGAAGTTGTGCCCATTGTCTGATACAGAGTTTGTAGCTCTCATCTTCTTTCTAAGCTCCATAAATCCACGGGACCCTTCTGTTTATCGATTTTATTTGCAGAATGCACTCAGGGTATAAAGTAATTTGATTTTTTTAAAATGGGGTTTAGGGTCTGCCCCTACAGGGTTATAACTTACAAGCATAAAAGCCAACACATAAAAACAAACATACAATGTAAGGAGAGAAGGGCTCACAGCAGCAGAACCTGGGAATTCAGCGAGGTGGTGGGATTACTCCCGGGCGCACCCACATGCGCATATATCTGCTGGGCTGAAATCTCCTGGTGGGTGATATTTTGGATGCCTTTCATGCATGGCATCGCTGAACTGTTTTTGAAAAATGCACCAACCCCACAGAGAAGAGCACAATAGTTATTTAGCAGACATAGAGAGGGAAAGGAGAATTTTCTTTATTATCAGAGCTAAAAATAATGCTGTGAATGTTAGCCATCTTTGCAGCTTGTGTAAAATTTGTCCTTTTCTCATCAAAGTCAGCAGCCCACACTGATCAATGCCGTTAACGTTGTCCCCGATCCAGCTCCCCCATGCGTGTGCAAGCTCTGCGGCTTGCAGGCTGTAAACTGAAGAATAGCACCTTGCGTTTTTATACTTCTTTTGCAGAGAATCTCTATTTAATTCCAAGCGATTGTGGGTAATTAAATTTTATAGGAGAATTTTTTCTTTACCAACCCCATTAGGGTTCTGTTGCACTTGTCCGTTGCCTCATAAAAGAAAAAAAAAGGGAAGCTGCCACATCTGTCCCTTAACCACTTTGCGTGGATTCTCTGCCCTGTGATTCACAGTATGCATTTGTGACAAGAAATTCTCCATACTTGGAGTCACAAATGCCGAGAAGAGTAAGCCAGGCAAGCAGAAGAATGCTGTATGTGGGGACAGTGATGCACAGAGAGCCAGTGAAGGGCTGACCTTTCCACCTTAGCAGAAGGTAGATAATAAATGGCCTTTGTGAGACTTTTTGGTGATTGCATCACCATGGCGGTTATGGCCCCTGAGTAAAATGTGGACTTAGCTGTGCAGTGTAATAGCCACAACTTCAAAAGAGGCAGGGGAGCTGTGAACTGCTGGGGACACCAGTAGAACACCAGGCAGCAGCAATCAGAATCCTTTGAAATGGAGTCTTAAAGGCAGAGCATCAAAGGGCACCATCAGGTCTGCAGTTACTGTCGCTGCAAACGAAAGGGCAGTCTTAGCCTGTTGGAGTGGGCCAGTGGGCAATCTCTTTGGTGACATCTACACTAATGGAAAAATATCACCACCCATAACAGCATCTTTGAAAATAGATGCAAGGACACCTCTGGGCATCAGACACAAAGCAAAGCTGTGACTCCTCACTGGGAAGGGTCTCACCTGACCCATCTACCATTCAAAATGTTTCAGTCTAGAGCTCAGAAATCTAGTGCTGATCTCAGTAAGTCTACATAATCACCTCTGTGTTAACACCCTGCACCACATCTTCTGTTCAGCTTCACGGAGCAGGCAGACACCAATAGCCATTGCGTGGGAAAATAACATCAGGAAGCTAGCCGTTCCTGAGAGCGCACCACGTGCCAAGCACAGGACTAACGGCCAGACCTGCAATGTCTTGCTTAATCCTCACAGAGATCCTAGGAGCTAGATTCTATAATTCTCCCCATTTTATAGATGAGAAACTGGGGGCTTTGTGAAGGTAATTAACATGCCCAAAGTTACCCAGCAACGAAGTGGTGGAGCCAAGAGCACTCTTAACCATTGCCTTTTATTTCCATAAACACCTCAAAATCTCTTCATTAAGCCATAAACTCATACTTTTCCATGGGAAATATTTTCTGAAAAATTACTTTCTCAAATTTAGCCATGGGAATGATTTATTTGAAAGTAATACTGCTATATTTCAAACATATTGTCATTTGTAAATTAAGCCATTGATAAATTCCTTTGAAGCTGTAGTTTGAAATGCAGTGGAACTATCAGTTTCTACTGTGGATGTGATGGTCCTGAAACACACAATTAAAATGTGGCTATGATACATGGCAGAGAACCATGTTAACATATGAGCTAAGAAGAGCTAGGCTATATAGGCACTTCCTAGCAAGATCCATGTCTGAAGAAACAGAGATGGTATAGTGAGCTGGTCCTGAAGCCCAAAGAATGTCTTGATGACAGTGTTGCTCAAAGTGTGGCTCACAGGGCGATCTGCCTCAACACCACCCGAGATCCTTACTAAACTTGCATTCCTTGGATTCCAGCCTAGGAATCTACATTTTAACAATCTGCCTAGATGATTTTATGCACAGTAAAGCTTGAGAACTTTTGATCCACACTAGAGTAACTAATTCAGCTTATACTAGAGATTGGAAAAAATGCTACAAAGAATAGTAATATTCAAGACAAGAGAAAAAAGACACGGTCTCTAAAAATCTCTGTAGAGACTGATACACCCCAACTTCCAGAAACAACTTTGAAACCCTGTGCAGATGTGGTATTTATACATAAGCTAAGTCACAAGGCATTTTAGCAGCTCTGGGATAGTCACTATATGCAAAAAGTATCTCTCTGGCATAGTTTTCTGAAATGTCAAGATTAGAGATGACAACGTTTGGGTGACTATATTTTCAGCAATATCTTTTTCTTTTACAGCTCTCCCTTCTGGCCTTCTTCGAAAATTAAAGTAATTCCAACAGGAGAAATTAATTAAATTGCTATTACTTTAGCATAAATTTTATTATCTATAAAAAGGCAGGGCTGAACAGGATATTAGTAATAACTAACCTTTTTAAAACCCTTTTGAATGTATTATCTCATCTTGCTTTTGATAAAACATACAACTTAGTCCTTATCATCTTTTATACATGCAGAAACTGAGGTCTAGTGACTTGCCCAAGACCACACAGATAATACTCAGCAAAGCCATTTAGTCATTCATTCAGCAAATGTGTGCTGATTGTCCACTGCATGTCGGGCACTGTTGCAGGTGCTGGAATAAAACAGACCGGGTTTATGTTCTCAGGAAGTTTACATCTGGTCGCGTATCCAAGAAGACATGAATCAAGGTCACTTGGCCAAAAAGGAGGCCAAGTCCAGGCATTGTGTAAGTAGCTGCAATCATGTAGGTCAGGGATTAGGAAACTCTTCCCGTAAGGGGCCAAATAGTAATCATTTTAGGCTGTATGGATTGTATGGTCCCACTCTCAACTACTGAACTCTGCCATTGTAAAGTGCCAGCATTTCCAGGTGTTGTATCAAAACCCCTCAACAATCTCATGGCCCCTTTCCTGCCTGAGTCTTCTTGGCTCCACCCCCTGATTAATTCAGGGGAGGATGCTGGGAACCTGGGAGAGAGCACGGTGCTGAAAGTAGGTAGAAAAAAAGAATCTAAGAAAAAAGGACACAGAGGGAGAAAAATAAATAAGTAACCTCACAGCCACAACCACTAATCTTATCATTGTCTTGGCTTATCACTAATCTTATCATTGTCTTGGCTTCTGGCTGGCCTTGCCTCCTGGTGACATTTTCTTTCCTTTTCTTACCCTTACTGCAGCAGCAGCATTGGTGTGTTCTTCTGTGGACCTAAAGCTCTCTCGAGGACACTTCAAAAGATGTGCCACTTGTATTCATCAGCTGACCCCAGGGGTGTTCATTTCTATTACAACAAGGAGAGCTTCTAGACTTTGGAGGTCAAGTCCAGGCATTGTGTAAGTGGCTGCAATCATATAAGTCAGGGATTGGGAAACTCTTCCCATAAGGGGTCAAATAGTAATCATTTTAGGCTCTATGCACCGTATGGTCCCACTCTCAACTACCGAACTGTGCCATTGCAAAGTGCCAAAATTGCCACAAACAATAACGTCAATGAATGGGCATAGTTGTGTTCCAATAATATTTTACTGATAGACACTGAAGTCACATTTCATATAATTTTCTTATATCACAAAATTTTTTAAAATTGTAAAAGTCACTTTTCGCACATCGACCATCCACACACTCAGGGGGCGGGCTGGATTTGGCCTGTGGGCCGGAGCTTGCTGACCCCTGGCATAGGCTGTCTTTCCCAAACTTGTTTCCATGCCCAACGTTACATCCAACATGGAGACTCATGCTGCTGCTTGGCCTGAAGTCTCCTTTAGAAATCATTTCAAATTTTCATTTCCCTGATGGCAGAGACACCCGCCTTATATCCAAACCTGATCTTTTCTGCTTTAAACTTAAGGTCCTTTTGTGCTTTTGTTCATCCTCTGTAGACCGGAGAAATCACCAATGGAGGTTATCTTTCACGAAAATCCTTTAGATACTTGAAAATGATAATCAAATCATCCCTTTCCGATCCCTTTTCTGGTCCAAACAATACTAAATTCGTAACCTTTTGGCCTAGGATATATATTCAAGCCCTTCCATCATCTTGTTGCTCTTTTTCAAATTCACTTCCATTTCTTCACATCCTTTTAAAATGCATTGAGAAGCGTGACTAGTATTGAGCAGAAGAGAGACTTTCTTAGAGCTTATATGCGATATATTTACAAATAAATTCTGTGTTTTCTTTTCTTCCTTCTTTCTGCCTTCCTTCCTTTCCATCTTCCTTTCATATTTCTTTCTCAATCTCTTTTAACAATACTTGTTATTCTACCACATTTTGGTCTGTGGTCTTCTTAACACTTATACTCCTACTCAACTTCTGCCCTACAAAATAACTGAGATTTTTTTTTAATTCCCATTGCACCAGTCTTTCTATACTATGCAGCTATTTTACTCCCAAGATGTTTGCAAAGTATTCCTCACATCTTATAATTCTTGCTACTAATATTGATTAATTTTTTAGAATTTTTCTAATATTTCAAGATTGTTTTGAAGTTTAGCCCCAGACACTACTACTGGTATGTAGCTTGTAATATCTACATATTTCATTGATAATATCTCAAATCTTTTGTTTAGGTTTTGATTCCAAAGAACTCCACCAGGAATTCCTGTGACGGCCTGTTGATATGAGCTCCCAGTTGGGAACTGGTGAATAATAATTAACTATTGCAAACAGTACACCATACCATACTTCCTTAGCTTATAAATAACATGTCATATACAACAGAACAAAAATATTTACTGAAATTAAAATATATTATGTTTCTCAAAGGCTTCTTATCTTTGTGGACTGTCATTCTGCCATAAAAGAGAATTAAATTGATCTGACATGATGTGTTTTGACAAAGGCAGCCTCTTAAGCTCTTCTAAGTATTTCTAAATTATAAATTATCACTTCTTTTTCTTTATCCTCAGATTTTTATGTTGACCTGATGATTTCTATGATAATATTGATTTTATAAGTTAGGAATATTCCATTCATGTCTAAAAAAATTATTTCTACTGTCTCTGCATTGGAATTTCTCAGTAACTTGAGGTATTGCTTGATGCATGTAATTCAAACTCTACTAATTTGAATAGAACCAGTCTTTCTGTGTAATCATTTCCCCATTTAAGTTTAATTCAGCCTTTGCAACCAGAAATTTCTATAGTCAAATCTAATCTTTACTTTATCAGGATATTAAATATATTAAAATTTTTTCTCTTGGTCATGTTTAATTATTACTTTTCTTTCTCTGTCTACTTGAAAATAAAAGTACTTTTTGATCATCTAATTTTGTCTAGTAAATTAGAATACACTTGCCCTTAAATACAGATTTTGCCACTTTTTTTAAGCTCCGGGAATGCTGTTTGCACCCCCTTTTGTGTTTTGATCTTTATGCTACTTCCCTGCATACTATGTAGAATCAAACCTATCTAGACACAAAAAATGCAGAAGTCAATAGGTTTCTTTAATGCAGCAATGACCAAATAGAAAATGTGGAATTTAAAAAATGAAATAGTCCTTCAAAACAGAAACAAAAATCCGGCAAACCTGTAAGTTCATTTAACAAGAATTATACAAAACGATTTGATAAATAAACATGCAATTCATAGGCAGACATTTTTAAATGGATAGAAATAGCACGTTTCTAAATAGGAATATTAAACATACTAAAGTTACAAATTTGTCCCAAATTAATTATAGTCAAGTGAAATTCCAGTCAAATTTTAAATTCTCTTTAGATTTTTTGGGAGAATAAATATCCTAAAGCTTATCTAGAAGAATATCTGAGAAAGAGAGATGCCAAAAAAAAAAAATGTGGAAAAGAAAAGAAGAAGAGAAGAGAGGAGAGAAAGAAGAGAAAACAAAAAGAACAGAAAGGAAAAGAGAGGAAGCAAGGCGGGTGGGGGATGGGAAGGGGGAGGAAGGAAAATTTCAAATCTGGAAGCATCATTGTTAAATAAAAGACCTTAAAGCAACCAGAGAGGAAAAGATCAAATACCTGCAAATAAACAGAAGTACATCTGGCAGCTGCCTTCTCAAAAGTATCCACAGAAACCAGATGATACTGAAATAATATCTTCAAAGTGCTGGGGGACCATAACTATCCATTGAGAATTTTGTCCGTAGTGAAATTATTATTCAAAGGTGAAGGCAAAATACAGATATCACCAAACAAAAGAAAACTGAAATGTAACTACCTCACCAAAATAACTACTGAAGGATATATTTAAGGAAGGAGGAAAGACAATTAGTGGAATGCAATATGCAATGATGAGCAAAGAAATTGAAAAACATTTTGGCAAAATCTCTAAGCACTGACTGTAAAAGAAAATTAATGAGTATTTCAGAGGGAATGTTCTTTTAAAAACAAAACTACTTTGTAGGGACATGGACGAAGCTGGAAACCATCAATCTCAGCAAACTATCGCAAGGATAAAAAGCCAAACACCGCATGTTCTCACTCATAGGTGGGAACTGAACAATGAGAACACTTGGACACAGGAAGGGGAACATCACACACCGGGGCCTGTTGTGGGGTGGGGGGAAGGGAGAGGGATAGCATTAGGAGATATGCCTAATGTAAATGATGAGTTAATGGGTGCAGCACACCAATATGGCACATGTATACAGATGTACCAAACCTGCACGTTGTGCACATGTATGCTAAAACTTAAAAGTATAATAAAAATAAAATAAATAAATAAATAAAAACAAAAAATAAAAATAAAAATAAAAACAAAATTAAGGATATGGACAACAACAATATGAAAGATGGGGAGATGACACCGGAATTAAGTCATTCCAAGATCCATGGATTGTTCAGGAGGGTGAAAGCAATGTTGATTAAATGTAGCCTTTGTTAAGCTTTATAAGTAAACTAGGAGGGGTAACCTCACATGGATTCAATGCCCACCACTATTCCTTTTAACATAACTTCTCTATTCTTCAGTTTGTATTGAGCCTAAGCTACTAGTTTGTTTGACTGTCAAGCAATATGTTTTAAGAAGGGCTAACAACTGTTATATTTCCTGATTTAATTCATACTGATATTTGGCTGAATTTTGTGTTCTTAGACCATATTTTCTTCCCTTTAGAAGTTTGAAGATAGGACTCTAGAATTTTCTGTCATTTAATATTGCTGTGGTGAAGTAAGAGGCCAAATTCATCCTCTCCCCTTTGTAAGTAAGTTACTTTTTTTGCTGGATGCCTAAATAATTTTATCTTTGAACGTCGTAACAATTTGATATTGATATTTCACATGAATTTTTCCTGTACTGCAGTGGTTTTTTTGTTTTTGTTTTTGTTTTGGTTTTTTTTTTTTTTTGAGATGCTCTGTCACCCAGGCTGGGGTGCAGTGGCGTGATCTTGGCTCACTGCAACCTCCACCTCCCGGGTTCAAGCAATTCTCCTGCCTCAGCCTCCCGAGTAGCTGGGACTACAGGTACACGCCACCACGTCTGGCTAATTTTTTGTATTTTTAGTAGAGACGGGGTTTCACCATGTTAGCCAGGATGTTCTCAATCTCCTGACCTCGTGATCCACCCACCTCGGCCTCACAAAATGCTGGGATTACGCACCCAGCCTGGTGTGTTTTTTTGAACACTTTTTTCTTCACTTCAGAAATTTTTTTTTATTAGGTCTTTAAATATACTTCTATTGCTTTTGTTTGCCTCATTTCAAAAGCATCAATTATCCTTATACTGGATCTTTTTTTTCTATTTTCCATTCTTTTAGTGTTTCTAATTAATTTAATCTCTTTATTTCTTTTATTTACATATAATTTCCCCTATTTTATTACTGGCCTACCATCTCTTTCTGAAACCTTTGAAGCCAGATATGTTTTGGAATTCGAAATGATTTCATATTTTAGAAAATAACAAATGTATATCCCATATATTGTATGATGCTCTCAGTAGAGTCTGGGAAGCACCCAGTATTCAAAAGCATTAATGTTTTATTTTTTCAAATAGAACTATAAATATAGATAATCAACTTGCATAAGAAAGATTATAAATAGCCTCACATCTGTTCAGGACACAGTATGACATTATGCTGCCAAGTGGGGTTACAAAAAAAAATACTCTCACTTTTCATAATTTTTTATATTTTTTTGAATTTCAGATTAGGGAGAGATTATAGTCTTGAAACCAGCTTTCAGTGACATTTATTCTGTTCCTGTTTAAAAAAATACTTAATTTGTTCCATAAAGGTGTTGCTTTGAGCCTTGATTTGTTACCTTAGACCTGCAATACCCCTTGTGCTCTCATTCTTTTTTATAATTTTGTCTTTTATCTCTCTTATTAAACTAATATTCTCATTAAGTTCTCCATACATAAACAAATAGTGAAGAATTACCTGAGTTATGATTTCTACCAGACTGAGTTGTTTTTTCTTCTACTACATGGTATTTTCCCTTTTTGCCTCCACACTTGCTATATACGTGATGTATTTTTTTTCACCTTCTCATGTTAGTTGACCCTGCCTAGATATGTTATTGGTTCTTCTATATTGTGATAAATTTTTGGTTGTTTCCCTCCACCCCACATCTCCAAGACCATGTTTCTCCCCTCCCCCATAGCTTTATTGAGATATAATACACATACCATAAATTAACCCACTTTAAATGCATCATTTCATCATTTTTAGTATATTTTATAGAGTTGTGTAACCATTCCCACAGTAAATTTTAGAACATTTTTATTTATGCATAATAGATGTACATAGTTCCAGGGTACATGTGGTAATTTAATACATACATATAATTCGCAAAGATCAAATAAGTGTGTTCGGGATATCCATCATCTTAAATACTTGTCTATTCCTTTTGATAGAACCATTAGAATTCTTCTCCTCTATTTCAAAGTGTACAATACATTATTGTAAACTATAGTTACCCTACTGATCTGTCTAACATTAGGTCTTGTTTAGTCTATCAAACCATATATTTGTACCCATTAATCAACTTCTCTTCATTCCCCCTCCCCACTACCCTTCCCCAGCCTCTGGCAGCCACCAATCTACTCTCTACTTTCATTAGACCCACTTTTTTTACCTCCCCCATATGAGTGAGAACATGTGGCTTATTTCACTTACCATAATGACCTCCAGTTCCATTGATGCTGCTGCAAATGACAGGATTTCATTCATTTTTATGGTGAGTAAGATTCCATTGTGTATATGTACCACATTTTCTTTATCCAAGTGTTGATGAACACTTGGGTTGATTTCATATTTTCACTGTTGTGAAGAACATTTTTTTTTTTTGAGATGGAGTCTCACTCTGTTGCTCTGTTGCCCAGGCTGAATTGCAGTGGTGCGATCTCAGCTCACTGCAACCTCTGCCTCCCAGATTCAAGCGATTCTCCTGCCTCAGCCACCCGAGTAGCTGGGACTATAGGCAAACGCCACCACGCCTGGCTAATTTTTTGTATTTTAGTGGAGACGGGGTTTCCCCGTGTTGCCCAAGCTGGTCTCAAACTCCTGAGCTCAGGCAATCCGCCTGCCTCAGCCTTCCAAAGTGTGGGATTACAGACATGAGCCGTGAAGAACATTTTTATCATTCCAAAAAGAAAGCCCATATCCATTAGCGGTCAGTCTCCATTTCTCCTCAACTGCTGCCTGCCCTAGGCAACCACTAACCTTCTTTCTGTCTCTATGGATTTAACTATTCTGGACATTTTATGTAAATGAAAACATACAATAAGTGGTCTTTTGTGTTTGGCTTCTTTCACCTAGCATAATGTTTTCAATAATCATCCATGTTGTAGCAAGTATTAGTACTTCATTATTTTTCCCAAACTAATATATTTCATTGTATGGTTATGCCGTACTGTATTAATCCATTCATCAATTGATGAACATTAAGTTCTTTCCACTTTGGGACCATTATGAATAATGCTTTTATAAACACTCATGTACAGGTTTTTGTGAACCATGTTTTCTCTTCTAAAGCCAGGAATTTCGGTTTTAATCCACTTTTTTGTAGTCTGAGAGAACAGCAGCTGGCATGGAGTGTTGTGCAGAAGAGCACAGAAGCTCAGCCTGAGTGGTGTGGAGACTACGTTTGATTTTTCGGTTCCTTTCTATCTTCTGAGATGACATGGACTGTCCTGTATCTGAGTTCATTCCAACAAATGGAGTACAGGAGAGAGCATATAATGTATTTCCACAATGAGGTATTCCCAGGCTTTAAACCCTTTCCCCCAACTGAGTGTGAATTTTGGATTCTTCTCTTTCAACAGAGAAAGTTGGCTCTCTTGATTTTTTTCTTTATTGATCCATTTAATTCATACTTTCCCAACATCATATATTCTCTTTACATTCCACAAGCAAGAGTTTCAATGAAATTTCTTGGGACTTTTTAACCACCAGTGGGGCTTCAGAGGAGTAAATAAGGTAGAAGCCAAACCATGTAGCTGCTCTCCATTTTCTTCCAGAATCCTCTGTTCCTTCTCTTGCGCACAAGTTTTTGAATGTATTAGATTACATTTTTCCTTTATCTTGTCTATTGGTGGATGTGTGTGTGTGTGTGTGTGCACGTGTGTAGAGCAATAACTGTCCAGAGTTATTGCTGTGTCTAGAATGTCCACAACATTCTCTCTTACTACACTCAACTGGATTATCTCTACAATTATAACTATTTTCAAGGCTCACCATAACCTCCGTGGTGTGAAATTCAACTTCATTTTATTTTTAGCAGCAACTGAAATGGATGACCAATTCTTCCGTCTTGAAACACTTCCTTCTTTTGACTTCTGTCAAAACAATCTCTTTGCTTTTGTCTCAGACTCCTCTATCCAATTTCACAATGTTGGCATGTCTTTGAATTGGTCATAGTCTCTCTTCTCTTTTTCTGTCTATTCTCCTCCCTTGACTAATATTATACGATCCTGTGGCTTCAAACACCATCTGTTTGCTGATGAGGCCCAAAATTTAAACTCTAGTGTAGACTTCTCCCCTGGATTCCAGTCTGATATATCCAACTGCTTACTCCATCATTGGAAGTATAATAAGCATCTCAAATGTAACATATCCAATGCCAAATTTTTTATTTTTTCTCTTCATAATGCCGTTCTTCCTCCAGCTTTTCTTATTTTAGTGAATGGCACCATCATCTACCAAAATGCCTAAGCTAAAATCACTAAAAACCTCTGAGTCATCTTTGGTTCCTCTTTCCTTCATCACTCATTCCAAACCCTATCCCAAACCACAGTTTTATAATCTTACTTGTTTCATCTTTTCCTATAAACCTTTCAGAAAAGTATAAATTGTACTTTCGTGGCCTCCAATATGTACAATGCAAATTTCCAAGTTAATACTATTGCTTAAGCCTAATCCCACTTTAGGCAAGCTATACAAACTTACAGGCAAAGTTCCTGCATGCTGCTGTCAAGAATAAAGCCCTGCTCACCATGCTTCATTAACCAGTCATTCCCTGGTTGGTAAATGAAGTGGAACATGTTTCTATCAACATAGGTGACCTCACTACCAAATGATTTAAAGTGTCTTCTTATACATCTACTAGCTATTGTCATGTTGGGATTTTTTTCTCTTTTTTTCTTCAATGTTTAAATTGTTTTTCCTATTATTTTTATAAGAATATCTGCAGCCCTCTAAGTTACTTTCTCCCAGGCTCTTCTCAGAAGCTGAACAGAAGAAAAACTGTTTTAAGAATCCTTTAACAATTTCAAACACCTTCAAATTATTATAAAAATTCCTTAAAAATATAAATAAATAAGTAATTAAAAATAAAAATTCCTGATTGGTCTTTTTTCTTTCTTTCTTTTTTTTAAAAAAGAAAATATATGCTTTTACTTTTCCGTGATTACAAACACAACTGAATATCAAATGCACAAAGTAAGAATTATACGGGGAAAAAAATCAGACACGTTCATATATATAACACCTTTTCAAGGCTATTTCCATCCAGAATAACCTTGGTTTGCCAGGGCCAATAGAAAGAAGTCACAAAATCGCCTTTAGTCAAATTTGTGTGTTTGCTTTCTTCTATAATTCCAATACCTCCACCATCAACGACTTCAGATAGCTGCCAAGGTGTTATATAATCAGTGCCAGTGTCTTCATTCATTCTACAACGAAGGCTGTCACTTCACACTTGGAAGGTCGCACAGCGGCCAGGCAGAGGCGCTCCTCACATCCCAGACGACAGGTGGCCAGGCAGAGGCACTCCTCACTTCCCAGATGGGGCGGCCGGGCAGAGGCGCTCCTCACTTCCCAGACGGGGCGGCGAGGCAGAGGCGCTCCTCACTTCCCAGACGGGGTGGCCGGGCAGAGGCGCTCCGCACTTCCCAGACGATGGGCTGGCCGGGCAGAGACGCTCCTCACTTCCCAGACGCAGCAGCTGGGCAGAGGCGCTCCTCAGTTCCCATACAGGGCGGCCGGGCAGAGGCGCTCCTCACTTGCTAGAGGGGGTGGTGGCTGGGCAGAGGCGCTCCTCACATCCCAGACAGGACGGCCAGGCAGAGGCGCTCCTCACATCCCAGATGGAGTGGCCAGGCAGAGGCGCTCCTCACTTCCCAGACGGGCGGCCAGGCAGAGAGGCTCCTCACTTCCTAGACGGGGCGGCCGGGTAGAGGCGCTCCTCACATCCCAGACGATGGGTGGCCGGGCAGAGGCGCTCCTCACTTCCCAGATGGGGCGGCCGGGCAGAAGCGCTCCTCACATCCCAGACGGGGTGGCCGGGCAGAGACGCTCCTCACTTCCCAGATGGGGTGGCCGGGCAGAGATGCTCCTTACTTCCCAGATGTGGCAGCGGCTGGGCAGAGGCGCTCCTCACTTCCCAGATGGGGCAGCCAGGCAGAGGCGCTCCTCACTTCCCAGACGGGGCGGCCGGGCAGAGGCGCTCCTCGCATCCCAGATGGGGTGGCCGGGCAGAGGTGCTCCTCACATCCCAGACGATGGGCGGCTGGGCAGAGGAGCTCCTCACTTCCCAGATGGGCCGGCCGGGCAGAGGCGCTCCGCACATCCCAGACGATGGGGAGCCAGGCAGAGACGCTCCTCACTTCCCAGACGGGGTGGCCGGGCAGAGGCGCTCCTCACATCCCAGACGATGGGTGGCCAGGCAGAGACGCTCCTCACTTCCTAGACGGGGTGGCGGCCGGGCAGAGGCTGTAATCTTAGCACTTTGGGAGGCCAAGGCAGGCGGCTGAGAGGTGGAAGTTGTAGCAAGCTGAGATCACGCCACTGCACTCCAGCCTGGGCAACATTGAGCATTGAGTGAGCAAGACTCCGTCTGTAATCCCAGCACTTCGGGAGGCCGAGGCAGGCAGATCACTCAAGGTCAGGAGTTGGAGACCAGCCTGGCCAACATGGCGAAACCCCGTCTTCACCAAAAATACAAAAACCAGCCAGGCATGGTGGTATGCGCCTGCAATCCCAGGTATTCGGCAGGCCGAGGCAGGAGAATCACCGGAGCCCAAGGCAGGGAGGCTGCAGTGAGTCAAGATCATGCCACTGCACTCCAGCCTGGGCAACAGAGGGAGAGCGTCAAAGAAAGAAAGGAAGAAAGAAAGAAAGGAAAGAAAGAAGGAAGGAAGGAAGGAAGGAAGGAAGGAAGGAAGGAAGGAAGGAAGGAAGGAAAAAAGAAGGAAGGAAGGAAGGAAGGAAGGAAGGAAGGAAGGAAGGAAGGAAAGAAGAGAGGGAGGGAGGGAGTCCTGATTGGTCTTAAAGACAACAGCTCAATCATGATCAAATCTCCATTTGGTGATTCAATTAAGTGATCTCCTAAGGAAAGGAACATCATCATGACATATTCATATCATAATCTTGTGCCATACTTTTCAAATCTCCAATCAACTTACCTCAAAAGTCAAACTTACTTTTTAAAAATGTTAGGCATCATGCACTACATGACTTCAAACTATAATACAAGGCTACAGTAACCAAAACAGCATGGTATTGGTACCAAAACAGAGAAGTAGATCAATGGAACAGAACAGAGCCCTCAGAAATAATGCCACATATCTACAACTATCTGATCTTTGACAAACCTGACAAAAACAAGAAATGGGGAAAGGATTCCCTGTTTAATAAATGGTACTGGGAAAACTGGCTAGCCATATGTAGAAAGCTGAAACTGGATCCCTTCCTTACACCTTATACAAAAATTAATTCAAGATGGATTAAGGACTTACATGTTAGACCTAAAACCAGAAAAACCCTAGAAGAAAACCTAGGCAATACCATTCAGGACATAGGCGTGGGCAAGGACTTCATGTCTAAAACATCAAAAGAAATGGCAATAAAAGCCAAAACTGACAAATGGGATCTAATTAAACTAAAGAGCTTCTGCACAGCAAAAGAAACTACCATCAGAGTGAACAGGAAACCTATGAAATGGGAGAAAATTTTCGCAACCTACTCATCTGATAAAGGGCTAACATCCAGAATCTACAATGAACTCAAACAAATTTACAAGAAAAAAACAAACAACCCCGTCAAAAAGTGGGCGAAGGACATGAACAGACACTTCTCAAAAGAAGACATTTATGCAGCCAAAAAACACATGAAAAAATGCTCATCATCACTGGCCATCAGAGAAATGCAAATCAAAACCACAATGAGATACCATCTCACACCAGTTAGAATGGCAATCATTAAAAAGTCAGGAAACAACAGGTGCTGGAGAGGATGTGGAGAAATAGGAACACTTTTACACTGTTGGTGGGACTGTAAACTAGTTCAACCATTGTGGAAGTCGGTGTGGCGATTCCTCAGGGATCTAGAACTAGAAATACCATTTGACCCAGCCATCCCATTACTGGGTATATACCCAAAGGATTATAAATCATGCTGCTATAAAGACACATGCACACGTATGTTTATTGCGGCACTATTCACAATAGCAAAGAGTTGGAACCAACCCAAATGTCCAACAACGATAGACTGGATTAAGAAAATGTGGCACCTATACACCATGGAATACTATGCAGCCATAAAAAATGATGAGTTCATGTCCTTTGTAGGGACATGGATGAAACTGGAAAACATCATTCTCAGTAAAGTATCGCAAGGGCAAAAAACCAAACACCATATGTTCTCTCTCATAGGTGGGAATTGAACAATGAGAACACATGGACACAGGAAAGGGAACATCACACTCTGGGGACTGTTGTGGGGTTGGGGAAGGGGGTAGGGACAGCATTAGGAGATATACCTAATGCTAAATGACGAGTTAATGGGTGCAGCACACCAACATGACACATGGATACATATGTAACAAACCTGCACATTGTGCACATGTACCCTAAAACTTAAAGTATAATAATAATAAAAAAAAAGTTTGGAAGTATAAGAACAGCATCAAATAATACAAGGTGCCAATAAATAATTCTAACAAAATATTTGAAACTTTTACCAAAAAAAGAAACTCTATTAATCAACCATATCTGCCCTGTGCTAACATGAAAATATGACAGAAGTGTTACTCCTTCACCTTCACCCCAATTCCCACACCCTGCCTCCAACCCCAACCTGAGACTGTAAGGGGGAGACCTGTCAATCATTCCTGCCCTGCACTAAGTACCTAGCAGAGGCTAGAGAGTGTGTGTTGGGGATGGGGGAATCACAGAGAGAAGGGAGCTGAAGGAAAGAGTTCTTAAATCTGTGCATGAAATCTTGGATGGTTTCCCAAGAGGCCAGTGTGTGAAACCAACCATAATCAACACAGCCAGTGAGTTGAGAATTGAACCCTGGTGAGGAATACTGCCCAGGTTTTAGATTGGCTTCTGGATTACACATAAGTGGGGCATACCAAAATAGCATGGCAACGCCTTTGAAAACTAAGTTGATATTTGAACCACAAACCACCAAAGTGGGCCAGGATGTGTGTTTCTGAACCTAAACCTGCTAACTGCCAACTAAAATAGAAGATCTAAATAAGAACCAGAGTGTCATAACATTATCCTCAAAATGTACAGGATACAATCCAAAATTTTTGTCATATGAAGAACTAGGAAAACTCAACCCAAATGAGAAAAATCAACAGATGCCAACACCAAGATGACACAAATGTTGGAATTATCTAACAAGAATTTTAAAGCAGCTATCATAAAAACATTCCAACAGGCAATTAAAATCACTCGTGAAACAAATGAAAAAATAGTCTCAGCAAGGAAATAAAAGATATAAAAAGAACCAAATGCAAGTTTTGAAATTTAAAAATATACTAACTGAAAGAAAAAACTCACTAGATAGGCTTCTGGTAGGTAGACTAATCCCTCTCCTCCGACCAAAATGCCCACATCCTAATCCCTAGAACCTGTGACATGTGAGATTACACGGCAAAGGAGAATTAGGGTTCCAGATGAAATTATGGTTGCTTTGAGATGGTTGCATTGAGATGGAAAGATTATCCTAGATTATCTGGCTGGGCTCAATGTTATCACAAGGATCTTAAAAAATGAACGAGAGAGGCAGAAAAGTCCAACAGAGTCAGAGGAGATGTGACCAGAGTCAGAAGCAAAGGTTGGAGTAATAGTTTCAATGGCTTTGAAGGTAAAAGATGCCGTAAGCCAAGGAACATGGGCAGCCCCTAGAAGCTGGGAAGGGCAAGGGAATGCATCCTCCCCTAGAGGCTCCCAAAAGGCCCATGGTCCTGCAAACATTTTTATTTTAGTCCAGTGAGATTCATGTTGGAGACTGATCTAAAATAAATCGACATAAGATAATAAATTTGTATTGTTTCAAGCTGACACATTTTTGGTAATTTGTTATAGCAGCAACAGATAACTAATACAGATCAAAAGGTCCAGTGCCATATATATGTCAGTTCTCTTCAAAATGATCTATAAATTCAAAGTAATTTCAACAAAATCAAAAAGAGGCTTTCCATGAAACTTGACAGGCTAATTTTTTCAATGTTTATATAGAAGAATCAAGAGATAAGAATAACCCAACAGAACTAACAAAAAGGAGCCATTAAACTTTTTCCGTAAAGGGGCAGATCATAAATATTTTAGGTCGTTCTGGCCACATATGGCCTCTGTCATGTCTACTTCTTTGATTTTCTTTATCATTTAATTCTTTAAAAATTTTCTTAGCTCGAGGGGTGTATAAAATCAAACAACCAGCTGGATTTGGCCCAAGGGCCAGTTTGCTGATCCCAGAATTTAGAACAACATGGATAAGCTTTACGATCATATTGAGAAAAAAAAATTGTAGAAGAATACATGTTGAGTGGAACCACTAAATAAGATTGTAAATCCTGCAAAACAGTATTCCTTATACACAAACATACACACATATAACCACATGCATATTATAGGTTTAAAGAATTGTACAGAAAATAAATTACAAGCCCCAGATTCAGAGCACTGTTTCTGATGAGAGGGAAGACAGAATGGGAACAGATGGAATAAAAGAGGGCTTCAATAGTCTCAATAATATCTCAATAATATTTATTTCTCAAATTGTTTTTTTAATTTGTATTACATAAGCTGTAATTCTGTATACACCTGATATATCTCATAATAACTAAAATATTCTTGGCAGACTTTTGCTGTGTTAGGCAAGGGATGATTCCCCAAGTTACTGGGACATGGGTTTTCTCTAGTAGATGGTGTTTCCCAAGCTCATCCTTGCCGAGGCTCTGTACTCCTGTTCTACAAATTAAAGGTGAAAGTTTGGACATTTGGTTTTCAAGAACCAAGGAGAGCATGTCCAATTCATCATTTTATCTGTGACAAGGAAAGCCTGGTTTTTCTCTCGACAACAGATGTCTAGAAACTTCCCAGAAACCTGTAGTGAAAGATACCTGGGCTCTCTTAGCCTCTCCCACAGCACACACACACACACTTGTCTCAATCGTTTGAGGATTCAGATTTTTAGGACTTTGCACCAAGATACTCCAATCCACTAAAATGTCCTTCGAGTGCCAGTTGTCTTTGCCACAGCCCCACCGTCTTGAGTTCCTGGAACCTCCACTCCACTTCTCCTCATTTATTTCCTTCCAACTTGAGAGTGAAGGTCAGAGGATGATAGAAACACAGTCAGAAAACACAAGAAGCAGTCTGCCACAAACCTCCCAAACTACAGCAGAATGGGGCGGGGAGGCAGGCCCAGTCTGGGGTGCAAAAGCAGCTGGGCATGCAGCGAGAGTGCAGTGCCCAAGGAAGAGTCGTGGGCCAGGCTACAGTGGACACTAAGACTTCCTGGAGGAGCTAGGCCCTTCCCAGGAAAGGGAAGCGCAGGATAGTGGATACCCCATGCGGGCAGCACGTTGGACTGAAGATGGCTAGTGTCATTATCAGGAAAATGAAACACAGGAGGCCGGGTGCTAGTCACAGGCCTGGGTGTCAGGAGTAGAGATTCCTAAACTCACAGGAGAACAACAAGGTAGTCAGAACCAAAGCAGGGCTCAGTTCTCAGAAGAAGGAACCCAGGGACATCACCCAGGTCATCAAAGGTGACCCAGGATCTGGGAAAGATCACAAGGGGAGAAAGGAGAAGGCAGCCATGGCCCCTCTTCTGCCCACACTTGTCTGTTTCCTCGTGCTTCTCCCTCCCGTCCCCCACCCGGGCATTAATTATTTGTACTAACATCTGCAGCACATTTTTCAGATTCACTGCTGGTACAAAGAAAGAATCACAAAATAAAGTTATATTATTGTATTTGTAAAATGGTGCATCTTTGTTTTAAAATTGCTTAAGTTTTTGAAACGTCTACCCATCCAGCATGATTAATGCGATACATACAGGGGAGCAGCAGAGTGAGTGGAGAATTAGAGTCGGTGCCAGTTCACCTAGAGGCATTTTTCTTTTCTTTTTTCCCTGGTGCCTGCGCTGAGCCTGAGGGTAAGCTGACACTTCTTTTTTTTAAAATAAATTAAGCTTCATTTTCTGTTTTGCGTGTGTGCTAAGAACCTTGAAGGGAATGAGCAATGTCTGCAGCCTCCAATACCAGCTGCCATGGCAGGAAAGAAAGAGGTGACAATTTCCCGCAGATTCAGAATGATTGTTTTAATGGGGCTGTGGCGGAGGCAACGAGCACAAAGATATTGTGCTGCCAGGAAAAAGCAGGCTCTCTCTTCCCCAGCCTCACACTACATGATGTAACATTTAGCTTCTGGGTTAACGTGGCATCCCTTCCCTGCATTGATTTATTCCCACTTTTGCAAATCACAGAGGTATGTTACAGGAGATGCATTTACAGCCGTTGTTATAGTTCATTGAGGAGCAAGGCTGTTATCCCCACCAGAGGACAATCTCATGCGTATCAGGGTGAGTGACCTAGAATAAAAGGAAAGAATTTTTTTGAAAAAAAGAGAGAGAGAGCAGGAATATAGCTGCTATGCTAGGGCGAAATTGTATTTACCTTGATTGAAAACTCTTTTATTATGAACATAATTTAGATCAGAATGGAAAAGAGAACTATTGGGCTGCCTGCCTGGCTGCGAGTGTTGCTGAGCACACAGCCGCTACAATAAAGTAAGTGCATATGTAATGACTGTGTTATTGTGTTTATATACGAAAGCATTATGCTCCATCAAAGGAAATGAAAAATATCTTCATGGGTTTGCTCAGTCAGCTTCTTTAGCAGAAAATGCTTGGAGGTGTAGAATAGTAACTGGTGACCAAAATACAGAGTAATAAAAGAACTGTGCAGGCTTAATCTTATGTGGAAGTCAGATACCATCTGAAACAGTAAAATGCTGACCAGACTCTGGCATCCTCAGAATAGTTAATGTGGGGCCTTTATTGTGATTCTGGCATAAGTGTTCCTTGAGCACAAATTATGCCCACAGTATTGTGTTGAGTAAAATTTATAAAACAACAGGGCTGTCTGCAAGGAGCTTACAGTCCAAACTGGACAGACAAAACAAATACACATAGAGAGATCATTAGAAATATAAAGGGGAAATTTCAAATGAGTTGATGTAATTAATCAAATTCTAATGAGAATATTCTGAAAATTTAGTCACTCTCTCTAGAATGTGTGTGTCTGTGTGTTTACAAATACATTATATATATACATATATATATATATTTTTTTTTTTCTAAGAGACAAGTCTCACTCTGTCACTCAGGCTGGAGTACAGTGGCAGGATCACAGCCCACTGCAGCCTCCAACTCCTGGGCTCAAGCAGTCCTCCTGAGTCTGCCTCCCAAAGCACTGGGATTACAGGCGTGAGCCATAGCACCCAGCCTATACACATACACTTAGATATAAGCATTTTTATTTTTATACATGTTTTTACATTTCTAACATGCTTAATTAAGAAGTTTCTGTTTCTGGCTGGGCATGGTGGCTCACACCTGTAATCCTAGCACTTTGGGAGGCTGAGGCGGGAGGATCACAAGGTCAGGAGATCCAGACCATCCTGGCTAACAGGGTGAAACCCCGTCTCTACTAAAAATACAAAAATTAGCCAGGCGTGGTGGTGGGTGCCTGTAGTCCCAGCTACTCGGGAGGCTGAGGCAGGAGAATGGCGTGAACCCGGGAGGCAGAGCTTGCAGTGAGCCGAGATCGCGCCACTGCACTCCAGCCTGGGCAACAGAGCGAGACTCCATCTCAAAAACAAAAAAAGAAGAAGTTCCTGTTTCCTTGTTTCTAAGACTTTCTCCATGTCAAAGCTACTCGAAGAACCAAGAACCAAGACAGAGCAAAAGTATTTGTTTCGTGTTCTACTCATTGCCCATGTATATGAGCCTGCAGGCATTTTTGCTGTCAGTCAAGTTGTTACGGACTTTCCACCACACAGTGCAGACCAGTGCTGAACACTAACTGAGGAGGAAAGAGCTCAAAGATTGACTCCTTGGCTCATGGTCACGTGATAAATATAATCAATTTCCCCTAAGTAGTCTTGAATAGGGTAATCGTATATATTTATCTTCCCACATAAACATTGTTTCTAAAAGACAAAAACCAAGCCTGCCTTCAGAGGGTTTACAGTCGTGTAGGGAAATAACATTGGGCATACAAAAAAAAAAAAAAAAAACCAAGAATGAATGGTCCAAGGCAGTATATGATTAAGAGAAAAAAGAATGTGCACAGTGGGTGTGTTGACATCTGTTTTTTCTGACCCACCTGACACTTTCCAAGTCTTTCACCAGCAGCAGCTACTCACTCCCACATCTACCTCATTAGTGTAGGAATGTGGCTTCTAACCCACTTGGTTTTGTTTAACCATATTTTTTTGCAGGCCAAAATAGCCTAAGAGTGAAAATGTAAACAGAGAACATTTTTATTTATAATACCAGTTTACCGAAAAAAAAAAAAATCTGACTCTGTCCTCATAAATTTATAGCTAGTGATTCTGAGAATACCCAGAACAGTTCTCTGTCATTCTCCTCTTTTCTTGTACTGGCTCACAGTGGTGAAATGTATCACTCATCAAAGATCAGCCATGGTTCTGACACGGATTAAAGACACTGCTAACAGGGGTCAAGAGAAGGAAGCGCCTAAGAATTTGGGGTCAGATGCTGCAGTTCTAACCCCAGTGAAATGTGCATGATAGCCACAGCACTGAGGCTTGGATGACCTAATGCCACAGTGGGAGGTCAGGCTGTCACCACCTTAAGATCATGATCAATTTCAGTATCACGAATAGTGAGACAACCAGAAAGTAGATACTTCCTCCCAACGTGATGCTACTTAACATATACAGCAACACGTATGAAGGATTCTTGCTCAAATGTTTTACTTGAATCTAATTGAGCCTTTAAATACAAGAGATAGAGGAATGGGTTAAATGACACCACAAGGAAACAATGAGACAAATACAGAAGGAGGAACATTACAAAGGACAACAGTTCTGGTCCCTTCGAAAGCCAATGTGATGATTCTTTTTTTGAAAAATAAAAGGATATATTGTACTATTTTAAAAAGAAAGGAAGGATGACTTTTCTATATTAAAAGATAGTTAAGAGACATCATAATCAAATGCGACATTTAATTTGATTCTGGTTAAAGCCAATGAGCTATAAAAGACATTCATGCTGGGGAATTGGGGAGATTTGAATACAGCTGAATATTAGATGATATTGGAGAGCTGCTGTTAATTTTGACAAGGGTGATAATGATGGTATGATTATGTAGTAAGTGTCCTTATTTTTCAGAGGTGTATATTGAAATATTTAGGAGTGAACTGTCATAGTATCTGTAACTTAGTTTAAAATACTTCCACCAAAAACCTACTCAAATACAGCAAAACATATATAATTATTGGATGTGGATGATGAATCCGTGGGTAATTCTTATTCAGACACTTTACTTTTCAATATGTAAATTTTCATAATAAGAAAATTTAAAGGAATGATGTAATGCATGTGAATTATTTAACAGAATTCCTGGCACACAATAAATGCTTATTAATATTGGCTTTTATCATTATTGTTGTTTTTGTTATTTCCAAGCTGTCAGTGCTGCTGCTGGTGCCTGCTGACGTTACCATGAAGGCTGCTGCCACCCAAAGGTGAGAGCATAGATGTAGATTCGGAGCATCATCTCCAGTTCCTGCCTAAGCTGCAAAAGCCAATGCTGGTGAGGCCTTGTGCTCTCAATAACCCAGCATTTCTCTTTTTCCCCTTTTAGCTTTTCATCAATCTTAATGTAGTCTGTTCCACAGAAACTGAACAGAATGATAGCACTGAGCTCCACTCAGGAACACAGCTCCTAAGATATTGACGAGCAAGCTGTGCCGCAGTGGGGTGAGTGTTGGAAGCGGGAAGGCTCCAGAGCCCGGGCTTCATTCTCTCACACGAAGAAACAACAGGGAGAGGACACTCTTTGAAACTCTCCACCTCCCTCACTCTTCTCTAAGAAAGAGAGTTGCTTTATCTCGCTGACAAATTTGGAAGCAAACACTGGGCATGAGCAACTCAGCTCCTGCCCATACAGGACTCAAGCTCTGGTGTATTCTCCACATGCCAAAGCTTAATGGCACAGACTCTGTCCCTGCAGCGGGAGCCTATGGCACTGCCTGTGATTGGGGGTGTGGTTGTCTATTCTGAGATTCAAGATGGAAGCCTCCATTGCCCCTCCTAAGCCATGCTTTCCAGCATTGTAATAAAACTGGATTTTTTTCCCTCTATCTCCTTTATTCCACCTTATCATTTGGGTTAGCATTCAGAAGGAGGGAAAGAGGCTATTATGTGTCAACCTTCTCAAACCCCAACATCCTGGATCAAACATGTGAGCCTCTAACTTTTCTACTGAGATAAATTCTTTTCCAGGTCCTTCATATAAATAGACACACATTCTGCTTTGTGAGTCCTGTAGAAATGCCCAAATATGCCTGCATTTTAGAAAAACACAGTTGACTTGCGATTTCTGTTCTGTGTATGTGTTGTTGTTGTTTTCATAGAGTCTCACTGTGTTGCCCAGTTTGGTCTTGAAGTCCTGGGCTTAAGCAATTCTCTCACCTTGGCCTCCTAAAGTGCTGGGATTATAGGCATGAGCCACCACACCCGGCCTGTTCTCTGTGTTTTTAAAAAGCTCAATAAACTAGCTATCTACATATCAAAATCTTAGAACTGGGCAAATGGGTTGTATATTCATCTTATATTTAGGAAATGTTCAAGTTGAACATTCTGAGTGAAGCTGAGTGAAGTATGAAATTGCCACCATCTCTCCAGCTATTCTAATTTTTCAAATTAAAAAGAGGAAAAGAACAAAGCTCTACGTGCTGCAAGTGTGGAATTAGTTAGTAATCAATTTTTGCTATGGCTTGGGGAAATGCTAAAGTAAATCTTGGAGTTGAAATGGAAGCCCTCCCAGTAACCATCTTGACCTCTTCCTTCCCTAATAATTTCAACCATCAGCAGATACATTTCCTATGAGGGTATGTCACCAAATTAATAATGCAAATCAACTAATACCTTGGATTTTGATGAGTGCAGAAAACACCTACACATGAACCAAATAAACTAAAGACAATTATTTTTACATTGTGGTAAAATATACATAACATAAAATTTACCATCTTAATAATTTTAAAGGTACAGTTGAGTGCCATTAAGCCCATTCACATTATTGTACAACGATCACTACCATCCAAATCCAGAACTCTTTTCATCTTACAAAATGAAATTTCATACCCATTAAACAAAAACTCCTCATTCTCCCGCCCCTAGACCTTTATGGGTACCATCGTTTCTGTCTTTATGAATCTGACTAATCTAGGTTCCTCATACAAATGGAATCATACAGTATCTTTTGGTAACTAAAGACAATTATTTTTAGGTGGCTTCTCTATATCCCCTGCATGTCACTTATATATGCCTTGCCATGGATTTATCTGCCTGATAATCCACCCAGGAATTGTACCAAAACATAATCCAGGCTAGTTGACATTCAGAAGATCATCTTTCTACTTGATTTTTGTATCTAGAAGTCACCATGTCAACAAAAGCCACCAAGTCATAGACTGTTTACTTTGTTTGAAGTTAAATTCACAAAGTCAGAACACTCCCAAATTTGCCTTGTGCAAAGAGCCCCCTCTACACCAATTTCTGGAAGCCTCCTACATGCGGTATCACCCTAGGCTACAGGCAGCAGACACCAAGAAGAGAGGCCAAAAGCTAGACTCAGAGAGCCAAAATAAGCAGCCAGAAGTCTAGAGGGAAGTCTACCAAAAGAAGGTGAATATCAACAGGCAATATCACAGACAAAGTAGTCAAAACTGAAGTAACGTTCACTGTGAATGTTCAATAGTGCCACTGGAGTACAACTTACCACATGTGACAGATGCCGACCCCCACCAGCAAAATGTATCTAATATAGGAAAAACACAGTAGGAAAATACTCTCTTATCCATTTTTATTATTTAATATTGAAATGAATTACTTTAATTCTATCTCTCAATTCAGTCATCTCATTTCTACCCACAGAGATACCAAATCCAAAATCTGAATGGTGTCTCACCATTTAATTCAATTTCTTCTACATAAATAGCTTGCTTTATTTAAAAATTAAAAAAAAAAAGGCTTGGTCTGAGGACCCAGAGGAAAGAGAGATCTTTTGCCTTGGATAGTCATTACTCTTACAAAAAGCCATTTTGAGAATAAAAAATCAAAACTAGTTTGAACTTTTGACTTGAAAGAGCATACACTAAATATCATGAAACTATGATTAGAAATAGTTTTGAGGAACCAACGATAATGTTTTGCTCTAACTGAAACTGCTACAGGTTGAGTATCACTTATCCAAAATGCTTAAGACCAAAAGTGTTTGGATTTCAGACTTTTTTTGAGTATTTGCATTTTACTTATTGGTTTAGCATCCCTAATACAAAAATTTGAAATTCTAAATGCTCCAATGAACCTTTCCTTTGATCATCATTTCTGTTCTCAAAAAGTTTCAGATTTTGGAGCATTTCAGATTTTCAGATTAGGGACACTCAAACAGTATTTATAAAACTTGGTAACTAATTCTGAGATCTGGTACTTTTTTCTCATTTTGAGCAAATTCTACCTTTCTGTGTGCCTTCAATTCTTCATATGCATAGTCAAGATAGTGAGGTCCTGACAAACAAGTATTTTCATCATCACTGAAACATATTAAAGAAATAAGCAATTAAAACTTAAGACTTACCTTAGTCTGTTTTGAGCTCCTATAACAAAATACCACAGATTGGATAATTTATAATAAAGAGACATTGGCTCATAGTTCTGGAGGCTGATAAGTCTAAGATCAAGGGGCTGGCCTCTGGCAAGGGCCATCTTGCTGTGTCAGAGGCAGAAAGCAAAAGGATAAGAGAACAAGAGCAGGATGAACTTGCCCTTTTGTAATGGCACCAATCCCACACATTCGGGTGATGTCCTTCTGGGCCTAATAACCTCTTAAACTTTCCACCTCTTAATACTGTTACAATGGCAATTAAACTTCAAAATGGGTCTTAGAGGAGACAGACATCCAAACTATAGCAAGACTTTAACTCACATGAAAGTGTCATGGTCCTAGAAATGACATCTCCATATGCCAAATATCAGACCACTTGGGCATATCATTGCTCCTAACATACAATCTACTATATAGTCTTAGACTGTTAGAGGTAGAGTCTGGGAAGCCGACTATAGAAAATTATTCGTTTTTCAGTAGAAGAAACTTAGGTCTAGACTGGTTTAACTTATTTGGTTAAGTCTTGTAACAAGAATAAAAATTCAAACCTCTTGAATCTAATTTCAATGCTGTCTTCATTACACCAAAGAAAAATACCTAAATAGTGAATAAAGTAATGAATCTTAGTTTGGAATCCACCTCCTAGGAGATTCTCCAAGTCCTCTCATCCTAACCAAACATCTCCAAGACAAGGGATGCTACTGAACAGAAAAAAGCTGGGTCCATGAGGTTAGATAAACTGGCTCATAAATAGACTGTGTTGGCCATGATCCATGTGCATAATGGCCTGCTGTAACACCTACAGTAACCTTCATAAAACAGGCTGCTAATGTTGGGGAAAACAAATGGTTAACAATTGTAGGGGCTCAGTTTGAATCACTCCTGGGCCAAATTTAAGTTATAAGTGACTTCAGTCCAAGCTCCAAGTAAAGTAGATTCTATGAAGAATTTTAAAGATAAGCAGATTTCCAGTGTCTGAATATGTAGAGGAGATAATGATATAAGGAAGAGAATTGTAGAACCAGCATATCTTTTGGGATAAGTAGAACCTATATAGAAAAAGTAGGCTGCCATCTGAGGTAACAGCACAAGGCTGTTAAGGTATTTTGCAAGTTTCAGAAAGTTTAAAAGTAAGGAATGGGAAGGAAAATGGATGGAAACATAATATCTGAGTCATCTAAGATTCAAATACAGCAATCAAGGAGAAGGTTGAGGGTATATCAGAAAAAAAATAAGGATAATAAAATAAAGATGCTCTAATCTAAGAACTAGTGGATGAAAGAGGTAGTGAAAGACCAATTCAGCATGCAAAACTGCTTCAAATAAACATTAAAGACTTACCAGACCAAATGGCCATATGGGAACTCTTGGCAACAAATGAGGACTATGATATAATTAGCAGGTATGGAACCAGCTAGTCTCTTGCTGCCAAACAAAAACTCCTTATAGGAAGGATATGGTGTAGGCACACAGGAGAAGATGTGACTTTGTATTTTAAGACATTGTAAACCAGGGATGTCCAAACTTTTGGCTTCCCTGGGCCACATTGAAAGAAGAAAAATTGTCTTTGGCCACACATAAAATACACTAACACCAATGATTGATGAGCTAAACAAAAAAAAAATCACAAAAATATCTCATAATGTTTTAAGAAAGTTTACGAATTTGTATTGGGCTGCATTCAAAGCCATCCTGGGCCACATGCAGACCACAGGCTGCAAGTTGGACAAACTTGTCTTCAACAAAAACAAGTTGCAAAACTGTATAAGAAAAGGAAATATGATAGAATCACTGTGGATAGAAATGCTATATTTAAATATCTAGATTAGGGGTTGGCAAACTACAGCCTACAGGTCAAATCTGGCCCCACTGCTTATTTCTCTATAATTTTCAAGTTCTCATTTTTAAATGGTTGAAACAATCAAAAGAAGAATAACACTTCATGACACATCGAAATGGTGGGAAATTCTCATTTCAGTCCATAAACAAAGTTTTATTGGAACACAGCCATGCTCATTTGTTTACATAGTGTCTATAGATGCGGTTACACTACATCTGCAGATTTGAGTTGCTGCGATGGAGACCATATGGCCCACAAAGCCTAAAATTTTATGATCTGGCATTTTATAGAAAAGTTTGCCAGGCCCAATCTAAATAATACAACAGAGCCTGAAATAGTAGAGGGTAGTAAAGTTGCAAAATTATCTCTAGTATTCATAAATGAGGAACTTCAGTTATCTACGCATTAATCTGTGGAAATGTAAAGTTAAGGTTTTGATTAAGACAACTACTTCCTATGACAGGCCATTTTAAAACTTACAGGGAAAGGACCCTGTGTCCAAGGCTCCATGTAATGGGTATGAGCTGGATAAAAGGTGCCTGTTGGAAACATCCACACAAGCATGATTCCTGACTGACTGAGTCTGCCTGAAAAAAAATCAGTGACATGGGGCCCTAGTTTGAGAAGGAAATTATTTTTTAAAAGTGATGTTAATAAGAAAAGTTTAAAAGGTTCTCGAGATAACAACCCAAAGAAAATTAAAAATTATTTTAAAATCTATTCTGGAAGGCCATGAAAAATGTAAGCCATAGAGCAAAAGATGAGAATTTCAACAGTAAAAACAACAACAACAGAACTCCATATACTTTATCAGTGAAGTTTAGGAAGAAAAGATACTGTTGAAAAATGCATCATATTAAAAATTAGTGTGCCCAAGTGGAAAAAAACATAAGGAATATCAAATATAGCAGAATATATTTTTAAAAAGTTTTAAAAGCTAAAAAATAATTAGCCAACATTTCTGAGGGACCAACCTCGTAATAAAATCTTTGTTAGAAACATGGGCAGCAGAAATCGATGAAACCAATTGATTGATGACCACGATATGAAAAGTCCATTCAGGTCTGAAAAGGAGATAGCAGAATGAATAAGTGTATAAAGGAAGGCATTAGTGACATTCTCGCTCCTAAATTAACTTTTGAAGCAGATCAGTCACAGGTACAAAAATCAAACAGCAATAAATAAACTAGATGTTCTTGGCTGAATCAATAATGCATTTGGTCACAATTTTCTCTCCTGAAATTGAGTAATCACTGGAACTAAACGGGCTCCACCCAAGAGTTTAGAAGAAACTCAAGGGTGAAATTTTGGATCCATTCAAACTTGTGTAGACAAATCAATTTAATGGAGGACTGGCAAACTAGTAATGTGACAGGCATTCACGAGTAAAGACCAAAGAATATGGCTCCCTGTACACCTAAGTGTGACATAATCTACAGCTAGAAAGGCAAAAGAGTTTCTGAAGGGGAGGTCATACCTCCCCAATATTTCTAAGGAAGCATATGAAAAAAAAGAATCCAGTAGGTGTCTTCTATTTAAATACTTAGTAAAACTTTGATAAAAGTCCATGAAAAATCATGTAGATTTGATAATATGCCTTATTACAAAAGTAATATATGTTCTTTGTAAATATGGAAAATACAGAGATGCAAAGAGAATAAAATTAAAATCATTCATAATCCGGCTAGAGCAGTGACCAGAGATGTCCACTGCTAATGTTTTGCCATACATTATTTGGGAACAAACGTGGAATTTCATTAACTGTTTTATCTTGGAAGATAGCTGACGATGGCTCCAAAAAACGAGAGAAGGGCAAGAAAAAATATTTTTTTAAATTGTTCCAATTCACAAATGGATGATATGACATAACAAGAGACTATTTCCAATGAAATTCTCAGATTTGCACATGACGCTAAGTTGTTTTTAATAGTGAAATATTATGCCGTTTATGCAGAGGAAACTGAAAACTTCACCATACTGCATATGCACACAGAAAACTGGCAGATGAAATTCCTTATAGGCAAGCATAAGAGAATACATTCAAGGGAGTTTAATGCCAATTATCCTGGAAAATGATAGATTCCCATCTACAGTACTATGCAGCATGCCATCATTACAAACTATACCCTAAGGGCAATATACCGATTTCACTAAAATATCAAAACTGATGCAGAAACCAATATTCTACTCTCAAAGATAATGGTATATCCACAGCTAGAATACTCTGTGCATTTAAAGTCCTTCTACCTTAACAAGGGCCAAGATGTTTCAAAGAAGCAATCAAAGAGATCAAAGAAGTGAAAACACTTGCCTATGAGAATCAGTGTTAATAATTGGCATTCTCCAATCTATAAAATATAAATGTAATGGCTGAAATATAAATGAAATAAAGGGTATAAAACAGTGATATTTCTAGAGTAGGTGATGTCCCTTAGCCCAGGGCCCATGGACTTTAGGTTTACAAACTTATTTAAAGGGCATGCACATTTTTTTATATTTATATGTGTGTGTACATAAATATATACTTATATTACCTATATATATTTCTCCTGTTCAGTGGATGTGTAGTGATCATCAGATTCTTAATGAGGTTCATAAAAAATCTCAAGAACTAGTGGTCTAGATGGTAGGGGTGTGGCTTTGGTGAATAATTCCTGGCAGCACATCTTGAGGCTTGAATGAGAAAGCTTTAGTACCAATTTACCCCATGAAATATAAACATATGGAACTCATTTCCCTGACGATTGCTATAAACTAAGAAGGCACGAGTGTCTTGGAATGTTTGAGGGGGGTGTTTGAGGTGGATCTCTAAGCTTCTGATGTTGGGGCTCCATGAGGACAGAGACTGAGGTCTGCTTTGCTCACCACTCTATCCCTAGTGCTTAGAACAGGGCCTGGCACATAATAGACACTCAATAAATACTTGTTGAATGGATTAATTTATGTGCTGAAGGATAGCCATACCCCCGCTTCCAAAAGAGAGAGAGAAAGAGAGAGAAGAAAGAGAGAGGGAGGGAGAAAAGGAGGGAGGATGGATACACTGGAGTGGAAGGGAAAACATGGCTGTTCTTCAGCACATTAATTTATCAATTTAACAAGTATTTACTGAGTGCCTGATATGCACCAGGCACTGTGTTCTAAGGTTCTGTTTTTAAACATTCGATCTTGGTGGCGTGTCAGAGGCAGTTCCCGCGTGAGCTCCAGGTCTGCCTCTGTGTGGCATTTCTGATATTTACAAGGATGAGGCTGTTTCTTTCCTGCCCTCCTTCCCATGTCCCCATCTCATTTTTTTGTTTGTGCATCTACCACAATGAAGACACCTAGACTGCGGAGGCAGGAGTGGCATCATGTCAGCAAAGAATTATGTGAATTTGGTCTACAGGGAAGAAATCAGAAATGAAATATCAAAGCAATGAAGAGTTTATAAGAGTTTATCAACATAAAACGTGCACAACTGTTAAATGGAACACTGTCAAGCAGATTAATTAGTTAACATTTGGAAAGTGCATTAAAGATGAAAATTGCCAAATAAGGGCTTCATCTTGACCTAATTTCTCATCCATTATAATTTGGTGGCATAAGAAATAAACCCACTAACAGCTGAGACAATTATTGTGCCCAAAATGGGATATAGAGGATCTGTTGCCCTTGGGAGGCTGAGCCCAGCATAGCCCTCCTCTAGGATTTGGGGTGAAGCCTGTTTCCCCAGGCATCTGTATTTACAGTGGTGGAGTTCCACTTCCTCAAAGTTCTCCGCTTTTGTCAGCCAATTCCCCCACCCTCTAGGTCCTGAAGACGGCTAGAGAGCCCTTGTGGGATACCTCTTAGTTCCAAGCGAAGACATGGTAAACAAGCCTTGTTAGAATCTTCCAACCCTAATTTAGACTTTGTTAAAACAGGTATTTTAACTAACATTCCCTGGATAGAATGGTATTCCATTCCTTAACAGCACTGAAATATTGAACTATCCAGACATTCTTGAAATACAGCATGACAAGACCCACAGCTACCTCCAGCCCAGCCAGAACAGAGATGCTCTCCCTGGAAGCAGCAGTCAATGATGAGAGAATTCTGAATCAGAAACCATCCAAACACCCAAAATGTAAAGCCAGCATTTTTATTGTAACCAACATTTGTTTTGATTTCCAAGTTTTATGATCTCTTCTACCTCCAAAAGAAACTGAAGCAACTTATAGATTAAAACAAAGTATAAAGAACTAAAGCATTTAGAGATAAAATAGGACAAATAATGTATCCCTGTGCTGGAATTTATAAGACACAGTATGCTTTAGTAGAAAAAGTGTTAGAATTGAAGCGCAAAAAAATCCCGGGTTCTAGTCTTAAGTCTGTGTGGTCTTGTGTAATCTTTATTCTACTGGCAAAACGAAGTCTCTAAAACTTTTTCAACGTGATTTTTTAATATATTTAAAAATAATATGCTAGCATTAGTACGTCAGGCAAAATGCGGTGGTTGAGGTTGTAGAGGAACCAGTTAAGAGATTAAAGAACGATTAGGTATGGAGGATTAACAGTAGGAATAGAAAGAAAAGGAGGGGGGAAACCTTTTAAGGAAATGTTTGAAAGAACTTGGAAGTTGATTGGAAATGAGAATGAGCAAGACGAGTCCGAGATGACTTTGAGTGTGTGTCGTGGGGAGCATGTTATCACTGCAAACAGAAACAGGGAAATGTTTCTAGGAGAGGAAGCTAAGCTGGGACGGAGCAGAGTGAGCTCAGCCTTGCCAGGTGGAGTTTGTCCTGATGGGAAAACATCCAAGTGAAAATATGGCATAGGCTTGTCTGGTATGAGCTGAACCTGAGGCAAGAAAATAAAGCGGGAGATAAAAGCACAGAAGTCATTGGTATTTCAGTAAATGAGCAGAGATGGAAACATAGAAACACAGGAAGGGTAAGGAGGAAGGGAACTGAGGGCTCAGTCTTGAGTTAACCAGGACCAGGCAGCCAAAAATAGCCCCCGAGACCAGGTTGTTCAGTACCAAGCATTTGTTTCTGTAATTACATGGTCTTCACTTCTGCTCTTCTCAGTTGTCTCTAATCCCATTCAAGCATTCTCAAAGAGAATGCCTGCTGGAGAGGACCAGCACACAGGTGAGAGGCAAAGTTTTTGATGGGGGTACAGCCGAGCCTGTGGACTCCATTGCGTCTTTCTACTATTCATTCTCTTTATTGGATGGACCCACTTAGTTGCATATCCTCTGCTGAATGTATGTTGATCACAGAGAACCTGGGATTTCCAGAACAAATTCGTTTGACTCAGTGTGTCTCATCCAACTGAGTTTTATTTACATTTCCCCAAACCTGCCCCTGTTCCTTCTAAGTTTCCCACTTCTAAAGGTCATCTTCCTTGCCATGCTCACTGCAAACCTTCTCCAGAAACCTTGAACAAGTTAGTCATGAGTTTGCTAAGGTCTCTTTCCTACTCTTCACCAAGAACAGTGGCACAGATCCTGTGTTCAACTCCGTGAATCTTCCTGATCCCTTTCCCTAGAATTGAACCCAACTTTGTTAACCCTCAGATGCAGGTAAATAGACCTAGGGTTTCCCACTTTATCATAATTGCTACTTGCCACATAATTAATTATGGACTGATATACTAAACTACCAAAATACTTATTTAAAAAGAAAAGCATTTTTCTTCTTGTTTTTGTCTTTCCCCTTCTAATCTCAGAAACAAAGATTCATTAGTTGGTAAAATAGAGGTTAATGTGACTTGAGAGAATTAGCTTCTATGAAATATGAATTTGGATATCTTTTAGTATGACATATACATATATATTACATTACACGGCATAATATATTATAAATAAGAACATCCTATGACTGAGTACTTTCTAGTGGGGTGTGTTGCAACACATAAGTCTTAGCAATTACAAGACTGGATGTCACTCAAACCTAAAACATCTTTTCCATAACAGAGTTATAAATGATATTAGCAATGTAGTTTATGGCAAATCAGCTTTTCTAATGATATTCATTTATGGTACACATACAGCAATAAGACGACCAGGTGCAGGAAGAAATGAGATATGAAAGATAAAGGAAAGGGGGAACAAAAGCTGTAAATTTTGATTCTGGCTTCCTTGGAGAACTATTGATGGAGAACGTTACTCCCTGGTAGCCCTGGTGCTCTGTGAGAAGAAAGATTCTCTCTTCCCTTCCCCTCCACGGCTCCTGGCTACACTGAACTTAAGTCAGTCCTAGATTGAACCAAGGAAGCCCTCAGGCACAAATGAAGTACAGAACAGCCACAGCAAAATAGTTCTTCCCTCTGCACACAAGGAGGCCAAAATCAGATATATGAGTCTAGGGACAGAAGGGGATGGTTGGAACGCCACTGGCAAGGTAAAAGTAAAAGATAGAAAGTATGTGTTTGAGAGGAGAAAAGAACAGTTGTAGAGGTGTCCCACAGGGGAAGCACTAATCTGAGGAAGAATGAGATGCCTGTATTCCCCACTGCTAGAAATTATTTACACCACCTCTGCCCTGAGATATCACTAAATATGTATTTGGAAGGTAAGTGGAGAGGTCTGAAGGCATAATAGGAAAACTGCCAGAATTAGAACCAAAGGATTGTATTATCACTATGCCACTTCCTAGCTGTGTGGTATTAAACAAGTAATTTGACCTGAGTTTTTTTTATCATTAAAATGGGAATGGTAATAATAATGTATTCCTCACAAAGCTGTTGTAGGGATTAATAAGAAAATGCAGCTAAAAAGAGTTTTGTGAAATTTTAGTGCTGTTCAAATGCCAGTTATTAACAATTCTCTAAAACCAATTATTTAACTGTCTATTTTTTATTATTGAATTTGAATTCAGTTCACTTAGAGGTGAGCAAGCTCAGAGGGCACTCTGGCAGATGTGGAGGTGATTTAAGAAGAGCTGTCCCAGAGTTTGGGAAGACAGAGTGTATGGAAAGTAGCAACGTGCTTGCAAGGGCCACCATGAGGGGTCTCCTCCACAGAGACCAGCAGACCCTGGGGGCCACTGGCCTTCTTTCTCAGTGCCTTTTTGCCCTTCCGTGTTTCTACTTATTACAAGCTCTCTTCTTGCATTTCTACTTCCCCCCTTCTTTCACCCTTTTATATCATCCTTTTCATTTTCCCTTTAAATGGTCATAATATCATTTAAGTGAAAAAAATAACATTTTGGATTTTCTACTCCTAAAAACACATATACTAAAATAATTTACAAGTCTATCTTAGAAAAACAACAACGAAAATAAAATTAGATTAGTGTATTTAATGTAATGGTAAATTTTATGCTTTTCTTTCTCAGAGACCTTTGATAGAAATTTGAATTTGAAGTAGTCTTAAGTGTAGGTTTCGATAGAAATTTGAATTTGAAGTAGTCTTCAGTGTAGGTAGTCCACAATTGTTGCAACAATGAGTTCTTGAGAAACTCCATCATAAAATATATCATTGTAAAGCAGACTGTATTTTCCCATAAGAACCAGTTCATAGTTAGGGGTTGTGTTCTTGATCAAGGACTCAGAATCCAATAAATCATATGTATCACCAACAATATGTCACAAAGAAAAAGAAACAACTATAAAATTTTATAGTCATTTGAAACGGTAAAATTAGGCCCCAGGTCTTAAAAAATGAGCAAAAACAGAACATGCACAGGAATTATGTAAGGGCCCTAACCTACTGTTAAATACATTGATCATATAAAAATACAACTCTAGGGGCGGGGGTGGAGCCAAGATGGCCGAATAGGAACAGCTCCGGTCTCCAGTTCCCAGCCCCAGCGACACAGAAGACGGGTGATTTCTACATTTCTGCTTGAGGTACCGGTTTCATCTCACTAGGGAGTGCCTAACAGTGGGTGCAGGACAGTCGGTGAAGTGCACTGTGCGCGAGCCGAAGCAGGGTGAGGCATTGCCTCACTCGGGAAGTGCAAGGGGTCAGGGAGTTCCCTTTCCTAGTCAAAGAAAGGGGAAGCAGACGGCACCTGGAATATCGGGTCAGTCCCATCCTAATACTGCGCTTTTCCAACGGGCCTGGAAATCGGCACACTAGGAGATTGTGTCCCGCACCTGGCTCGGAGGGTCCTATGCCCACGGAGTCTCGCTAATTGCTAGCACAGCAGTCTGAGATCAAGCTGCGAGGCAGCAGCGAGGCTGGGGGAGGGGCGCCCGCCATTGCCCAGGCTTGCTTAGATAAACAAAGCAGCCAGGAAGCTCGAACTGGGTGGAGCCCACCACAGCTCAAGGAGGCCTGCCTGCCTCTGTAGGCTCCACCTCTGGGGGCAGGGCACAGACAAACAAAAACTCTGCAAGAACTTCCACAGACTTAAATGTCCCTGTCTGACTGACAGCTTTGAAGAGAGTAGTGGTTCTCCCAGCATGCAGCTGGAGATCTGAGAACGGTCAGACTGCCTCCTAAAGTGGGTCCCTCACCCCTGAGCAGCCTAACTGGGAGGCACCCCCCCAGTAGGGACACACTGACACCTCATTCAACCTGGTACTTCTCTGAGACAAAACTTTCAGAGGAACTATCAGACAGCTGAATTTGTGGTCTCACGAAAATCCGCTGTTCTGCAGCCACCGCTGCTGACACCCAGCCAAACAGGGTCTGGAGTGCACCTCTAGTAAACTCCAACAGACCTGCAGCTGAGGGTCCTGTCTGGTAGAAGGAAAACTAACAAACAGAAAGGACATCCACACCAAAAACCCATCTGTACATCACCATCATCAAAGACAAAAAGTAGATAAAACCACAAAGATGGGGAAAAAACAGACCAAAAAAACTGGAAACTCTAAAAAACAGAGCACCTCTCCTGCTCCAAAGGAACGCAGTTCCTCACCAGCAATGGAACAAAGCTGGATGGAGGATGACTTTGATGAGTTGAGAGAAGAAGGCTTCAGACGATCAAACTACTCTGAGCTACGAGAGGAAATTCAAAACAACAGCAAAGAAGTTAAAAACTTTGAAAAAAAATTAGAAGAATGGATAACTAGAATAACCAATGGAGAGAAGGGCTTCAAGGAGCTGATGGAGCTGAAAGCCAAGTTTCGAGAACTACGCGAAGATTGCAGAAGCCTCAGTAGCAGATGCGATCAACTGGAAGAAAGGGTATCGCTGATGGAAGATGAAATGAATGAAATGAAGAGAGAAGGGAAGTTTAGAGAAAAAAGGATAAAAAGAAATGAACAAAGCCTCCAAGAAATTTGGGACTATGTGAAAAGACCAAACCTACGTCTGATTGGTGTACCTGAAAATGATGGGGAGAATGGAACCAAGTTGGAAAACACTCTGCAAGATATTATCCAGGAGAACTTCCCCAATCTAACAAGGCAGGCCAGCATTCAGATTCAGGAAATACAGAGAACGCCACAAAGATACTCCTTGAGAAGGGCAACTCCAAGACACATTATTGTCAGATTCACCAAAGTTGAAATGAAAGAAAAAATGTTAAGGGCAGCCAGAGAGAAAGGTCGGGTTACCCACAAAGGGAAGCCCATCAGACTAACAGCTGATCTCTCAGCAGAAACTCTACAAGCCAGAAGAGAGTGGGGGCTGATATTCAACATTCTTAAAGAAAAGAATTTACAACCTAGAATTTCCTATCCTGCCAAACTAAGCTTCATAAGTGAAGGAGAAATAAAACACTTTACAGACAAGCAAACGCTGAGTGATTTTGTCACCACCAGGCCTGCCCTAAAAGAGCTCCTGAAGGAAGCACTAAACATGGAAAGGAACAACCGGTACCAGCCACTGCAAAAACATGCCAAATTGTAAAGACCATCGAGACTAGGAAGAAACTATAGCAACTAACGAGCAAAATAACCACCTAACATCATAATGACAGGATCAGATTCACACATAACAATATTAACGTTAAATGTAAATGGGCTAAATGCTCCAATCAAAAGACACAGACTGGCAAACTGGATAAGGAGTCAGGACCCATCAGTGTGCTGTATTCAGGAAACCCATCTCACGTGCAGAGACACACATAGACTCAAAATAAAGGGATGGAGGAAGATCTATCAAGCAACTGGAAAACAAAAAAAGGCAGGGGTTGCAATCCTAGTCTCTGATAAAATAGACTTTAAACCAACAAAGATCAAAAGAGACAAAGAAGGCCATTACATAATGGTAAAGGGATCAATTCAGCAAGAAGAGCTAACTATCCTAAATATATATGCACCCAACACAGGAGCACCCAGATTCATAAAGCAAGTCCTGAGTGACCTACAAAGGGACTTAAACTCCCACACAATAATAATGGGAGATTTTAACACCCCACTGTCAGCATTAGACAGATCAACGAGACAGAAAGTTAACAAGGATATCCAGGAATTGAACTCAGCTCTACATAAAGTGGACCTAATAGACATCTACAGAACTCTCCACCCCAAGTCAACAGAATATACATTTTTTTCAGCACCACACCACACCTATTCCAAAATTGACCACATAGTTGGAAGTAAAGCTCTCCTCAGCAAATGTAAAAGAACAGAAATTATAACAAACTGTCTCTCAGACCACAGTGCAATCAAACTAGAACTCAGGACTAAGAAACTCACTCAAAACCGCTCTACTACATGGAAACTGAACAACCTGCTCCTGAATGACTATTGGGTACATAATGAAATGAAGGCAGAAATAAAGATGTTCTTTGAAACCAACGAGAACAAAGACACAACATACCAGAATCTCTGGGACACATTCAAGGCAGGGTGTAGAGGGAAATTTATAGCACTAAATGCCCACAAGAGAAAGCAGGAAAGATCCAAAATTGACTCCCTAACATCACAATTAAAAGAACTAGAAAAGCAAGAGCAAACACATTCAAAAGCTAGCAGAAGGCTAGAAATAACTAAAATCAGAGCAGAACTGAAGGAAATAGAGACACAAAAAACCCTTCAAAAAATTAATGAATCCAGGAGCTGGTTTTTTGAAAAGATCAACAAAATTGATGGACCGCTAGCAAGACTAATAAAGAAGAAAAGAGAGAAGAATCAAATAGATGCAATAAAAAACGAAAAAGGGGATATCACCACCGATCCCACAGAAATACAATCTACCATCAGAGAATACTACAAACACCTCTATGCAAATAAACTAGAAAATCTAGAAGAAATGGATAAATTCCTCGACAAATACACCCTCCCAAGACTAAACCAGGAAGAAGTTGAATCTCTGAATAGACCAATAACAGGTTCTGAAATTGTGGCAATAATCAATAGCTTACCAACCAAAAAGAGTCCAGGACCTGATGGATTCACAGCTGAATTCTACCAGAGGTACAAGGAGGAACTGGTACCATTCCTTCTGAAACTATTCCAATCGATAGAAAAAGAGGGAATCCTCCCTAACACATTTTATGAAGCCAGCATCGTCCTGATACCAAAACCTGGCAGAGACATAACCAAAAAAGAGAATTTCAGACCAATATCCTTGATGAACATTGATGCAAATATCCTCAATAAAATACTGGCAAACCGAATCCAGCAGCACATCAAAAAGCTTATCCACCATGATCAGGTGGGCTTCATCCCTGGGATGCAAGGCTGGTTCAACATACGCAAATCAATAAATGTAATCCAGCATATAAACAGAACCAAAGACAAAAACCACATGATTATCTCAATAGATGCAGAAAAGGCCTTTGACAAAATTCAACAACCCTTCATGCTAAAAACTCTCAATAAATTAGGTTTTGATGGGACGTATCTCAAAATAATCAGAGCTATCTACGACAAACCCACAGCCAATATCATACTGAATGGGCAAAAACTGGAAGCATTCCCTCTGAAAACTGGCACAAGACAGGGATGCCCTCTCTCACCGCTCCTATTCAACATACTGCTGGAAGTTCTGGCCAGAGCAATCAGGCAGGAGAAGGAAATAAAAGGTATTCAATTAGGAAAAGAGGAAGTCAAATTGTCCCTGTTTGCAGATGACATGATTGTATATCTAGAAAACCCCATTGTCTCAGCCCAAAATCTCCTTAAGCTGATTAGCAACTTCAGCAAAGTCTCAGGATACAGAATTAATGTACAAAAATCACAAGCATTCTTGTACACCAATAACAGACAAACAGAGAGCCAAATCATGAGTGAACTCCCATTCACAATTGCTTCAAACAGAATAAAATACCTAGGAATCCAACTTACAAGGGATGTGAAGGACCTCTTCAAGGAGAACTACAAACCACTGCTCAATGAAATAAAAGAGGATACAAACAAATGGAAGAACATTCCATGCTCATGGGTTGGAAGAATCAATATCGTGAAAATGGCCATACTGCCCAAGGTAATTTATAGATTCAATGCCATCCCCATCAAGCTACCAATGACTTTCTTCACAGAATTGGAAAAAACTACTTTAAAGTTCATATGGAATCAAAAAAGAGCCCGCATCGCCAAGTCAATCCTAAGCCAAAAGAACAAAGCTGGAGGCATCACGCCACCTGACTTTAAACTATACTACAAGGCTACAGTAACCAAAACAGCATGGTACTGGTACCACAACAGAGACATAGATCAATGGAACAGAACAGAGCCCTCAGAAATGATGCCGCATAGCTACAACTATCTGATCTTTGACAAACCTGACAAAAACAAGAAATGGGGAAAGGATTCCCTATTTAATAAATGGTGCTGGGAAAACTGGCTAGCCATATGTAGAAAGCTGAAACTGGATGCCTTCCTTACACCTTATACAAAAATTAATTCAAGATGGATTAAAGACTTATATGTTAGACCTAAAACCATTAAAATCCTACAAGAAAACCTAGGCAATACCATTCAGGACATAGGCGTGGGCAAGGACTTCATGTCTAAAACACCAAAAGCAATGGCAACAAAAGCCAAAATCGACAAATGGGATCTCATTAAACTAAAGAGCTTCTGCACGGCAAAAGAAACTATCATCAGAATGAACAGGCAACCTACAGAATGGGAGAAAATTTTTGCAACCTACTCATCTGACAAAGGGCTAATATCCAGAATCTACAATGAACTCAAACAAATTTACAAGAAAAAAACAAACAACCCCATCAAAAAGTGGGCAGAGGACATGAACAAACACTTCTCAAAAGAAGACATTTATGCAGCCAGAAAACACATGAAGAAATGCTCATCATCACTGGCCATCAGAGAAATGCAAATCAAAACCACAGTGAGATACCATCTCACACCAGTTAGAATGGCCATCATCAAAAAATCAGGAAACAACAGGTGCTGGAGAGGATGTGGAGAAATAGGAACACTTTTACACTGTTGGTGGGACTGTAAACTAGTTCAACCATTGTGGAAGTCAGTGTGGCGATTCCTCAGGGATCTCGAACTAGAAATACCATTTGACCCAGCCATCCCATTACTGGGTATATACCCAAAGGACTATAAATCATGCTGCTATAAAGACACGTGCACACGTATGTTTATTGTGGCACTATTCACAATAGCAAAGAGTTGGAACCAACCCAAATGTCCAACAACGATAGACTGGATTAAGAAAATGTGGCACATATACACCATGGAATACCATGCAGCCATAAAAAATGATGAGTTCGTGTCCTTTGTAGGGACATGGATGAAACTGGAAAACATCATTCTCAGTAAACTATCACAAGGACAAAAAACCAAACACCGCATGTTCTCTCTCATAGGTGGGAATTGAACAATGAGAACTCATGGACACAGGAAGGGGAACATCACACTCCGGGGACTGTTGTGGGGTGGGGGGAGGGGGGAGGGACAGCATTAGGAGATACACCTAATGCTAAATGACGAGTTAATGGGTGCAGGAAATCAACATGGCACATGGATACATATGTAACAAACCTGCACATTGTGCACATGTACCCTAAAACCCTAAAGTATAATAAAAAAAAATAAAATAAAATAAAATAAAATGGGAACAGAAAATGAAAAAAAAAAATACAACTCTACCTTATTGTAAGTTTGACTAAAAATTAATATATTATCTATAATGAATATTGAACATTTAATTAACAATAACTTTATTTGCTGTCCTTGACTTTAGAAAAACTTTCTAGGGAGGCTTTGGGTGAGTTTAGCCTCCTTACAAATTCATCTGCTGCGCAGGGACCATAGCAGAGAGCCATGGTTAGCCCTGGACTGAGTTCTTTTTTTTTTTTTTTTATACTTTAGGTTTTAGGGTACATGTGCACAATGTGCAGGTTTGTTACATATGTATCCATGTGCCATGTTGTTTTGCTGCACCCATTAACTCGTCATTTAGCATTAGGTATATCTCTTAATGCTGTCCCTCCGCCCCCCCCACCCCACAACAGTCCCCGGAGTGTGATGTTCCCCTTCCTGTGTCCATGAGTTCTCATTGTTCAATTCCCACCTATGAGTGAGAACATGCAGTGTTTGGTTTTTTGTCCTTGCGATAGTTTACTGAGAATGATGTTTTCCACTTTCATCCATGTCCCTACAAAGGACATGAACTCACCATTTTTTATGGCTGCATGGTATTCCATGGTGTATAGGTGCCACATTTTCTTAATCCAGTCTATCGTTGTTGGACATTTGGGTTGGTTCCAAGTCTTTGCTATTGTGAATAGTGCCGCAATAAACATACGTGTGCATGTGTTTTTATAGCAGCATGATTTATAATCCTTTGGGTATATACCCAGTAATGGGATGGTTGGGTCAAATGGTATTTCTAGTTCTAGATCCCTGAGGAATCACCACACTGACTTCCACAATGGTTGAACTAGTTTACAGTCCCACCAACAGTGTAAAAGTGTTCCTATTTCTCATCCTCTCCAGCACCTGTTGTTTCCTGACTTTTTAATGATGGCCATTCTAACTGGTGTGAGATGGTATCTCACTGTGGTTTTGATTTGCATTTCTCTGACGGCCAGTGATGATGAGGATTTTTTCATGTGTTTTTTGGCTGCATAAATGTCTTCTTTTGAGAATTGTCTGTTCATGTCCTTTGCCCACTTTTTGATGGGGTTGTTTGTTTTTTTCTTGTAAATTTGTTTGAGTTCATTGTAGATTCTGGATATTAGCCCTTTGTCAGATGAGTAGGTTGCAAAAATTTTCTCCCATTCTGTAGGTTGCCTGTTCACTCTGATGGTAGTTTATTTTGCTGTGCAGAAGCTCTTTAGTTTAATTAGATCCCACTTGTCAATTTTGGCTTTTGTTGCCATTGCTTTTGGTGTTTTAGACATGAAGTCCTTACTCACGCCTATGTCCTGAATGGTATTGCCTAGGTTTTCTTGTAGGATTTTAATGGTTTTAGGTCTAACATTTAAGTCTTAAATCCATCTTGAATTAATTTTTGTATAAGGTGTAAGGAAGGCATCCAGTTTCAGCTTTCTACATATGGCTAGCCAGTTTTCCCAGCACCATTTATTAAATAGGGAATCCTTTCCCCATTTCTTGTTTTTGTCAGGTTTGTCAAAGATCAGATAGTTGTAGATATGCGGCATTATTTCTGAAGCCCTGGACTGAGTTCTATTCAACATTTTTTATTAGCTACTTAGATACATGAACTGGAAACATGCTAAATACATAGTGGTCCACTACATTAAGTTCTTGGTTAAAATCAATAAGAATCACAAGTTGGAGAAGTAGGCAGACCTAAAACACAACCAAACTTGATAGGGATTTATGATAAGAACACACGGCACCCGGATGGAAAAACTGTATATCATTCTCATCAAAGCACACTCATACACACACACACACACACACACACACACACACACACACACACACACACACATTTTCTGAGTACCTGCCAAGCTAGGGGAGGTGTAACTGTGGTTTAAGAGGTCTAAAAGTGGAAGAAGGGCTGATCATCATAGAGAAATACAAGCTAAATTTAATACCTTAGGTTAAAAGCAAACAAGATACCCATAAATAGACATAAAATAGGCACATTTTGTAAGTATAGCAGATAGACGTAAACAAAGAGTCAATAAAAGCAGAAACTGTAAAGTTTATGGGTTCCCATAACCCCTCTGCCCACTTTAGCAGGATGCATGGCACCCGTGATGGCACTCTCTGTTGAGTGATTTTGCCATCTTCCTACTTGGCTGTGCGTTTCTTGTATCGTCATCCCGTTTTCCATCTATCTGACCCATAATAGGCAACCAATAAATATTTGTTGAATGAAAGAATAAATTAATATTTTGTTTTCTAATGGGAAGCACTCAAGTAGGAGTCAAAAGTCCTGAGTTCTGGTCCCACATTAACCACTCCCTGCGTTTGGATCTGGAGTGTGTTCTGATGAGGAGTCCCTTACCTTTTGAACAAAAAGGACCACATTTATTACTTCTCCCCCATGTTGAGCCCATCTCATCTTGGGAAAATTTTGGACTGCCAAATCACCTTCATTAGGCAATAATTTTTTTAAATTTTTCCCTTAAGACAACACCACTGCTAACATACTACGTTGATATAATTATTGCTAGGAGCTGGAAAGTTCCATTTTTATAATCTGTCATTTGTAAGCATTCTCTTTTTTTTAAATGAAAATAGACCATTTCTACCCTTATATTACTACTTTCAGAGTCTGGCCTCCAGCTTGAAAGCAAGTCTTGATAGCATCTGTGAGGGCTTTTTGTTCTAACACCCTTGAAATCTACATTATTTCAGGTTAAGACCTAGCAAAGAAAAGTCTGGCACTTCATAACAGCCTATATTCAAATATATGTGGTAATGGATAGTTATTCGTGAAGTACAGGAAAAACAGGGCCAGAAAATATGAAATGAATTATCTATTTAAAAAAATTTTTTTTAGAGATAGTGTCTTGCTCTGTCACTCAGGCTGGAGTGCAGTAGCTTGATCCTAGCTCACTGTAGCCTCCAACTCTTGGCCTCAAATGATCCTCCTGCCTCAGTCTCCCAAAGCACTGGAATTACAGGCATGAGTCACCATGCCCAACCTGGAATTACCTATTTAAATAGAAGCAAGAGGAATGCAAGCTTTTCTTTTCGAAAACAACAAGCATTTCTGTGTGCACCACAGATTTACCAAGGAGACATTGGTAATTCACATGGTGCTCTAGAAAGAGCTTCAAAAAGGAATGGTCCTTCCTCACTAGCCTGAGCCAGGAATCCGTTTCTCAGCATTCCTAACTGGGGAGTTAAGCAGATGAGTGAGAAAAGCCTAGTACAATGCCTCCCAAACCAAACGCTGTACAGATGGCAAAGCTAGAGGACTTGTTAACCATGTTCCCAGAGAATGAAGGGCAAAGGGGATGAGGAGGGGAAGAGGAGGGGAGAAGAGCTGAGAGCAGCAGAGCGCAAACACTGCCTCCCTGGGAGAGAGACAAGAGCCATCCTGAGAATGCCCCTCTGACTCTGGAGGAAAAGGCCCAGGACAATGGTTTAAAAAAGAAAAAAAAAAAAAAAGAGTTTCCAAATCCTTCTTCCACATAAAGAGAATAAGAAGAGAATGAGAGAAAGGAAAAGATTAAGAGAAAGAAAAGATTTATTGAGAAGAAGAAAAAAGAGAGAAACTAAGTGCTGATACAGGCCAACTTGAAAAGAAATGGTGGAATGTGTAAAAAAAACTGACTTCAATGAGCATAAGAATAAAAAAGAATGCCAAATAAAAGGCAAAAGAAAAAAGCACCAAAGTGAAAGCACTTCCAGAAAAGAAAGAATGTCATGTAGAGATAAACAAGACTTTTTTAAATGGGGGAAAATGTCCTCCAAGCATTTTTATTTAGTTAGCCAAGGAAGAATATGAATTCAAGAGGAAAGAGGTGATTAAAAAATAAAAGACATTCTATGTTTTATTTATTTATAAAAATTAAATATTACTAAAGAAAATAACAAGGAACAAAGGAGAAAAATGATTTTGGAAAAGGAAAAATAATCTTACATAGGAAATTTTCAGCGGCTAAATTAGGTTAAAAGTCTTGTTATAAACATCATTCTCAATAAAAAACATGCATTGAACTTACCCTGAGCCTGGAAAAACACAGGTAAGGGAGAATACAGAGCCGCTAGAAAGAGGAACCAAGACACACCAGAAAGCAGAGCTAGTTAACCTGGAATAAGAGCTCCAGGGCACACGAATGCCTTTCATCCTGCCACCTGACACAGAGGAGGCATTCTGAAAATACAAATATTCTGAAAAATATTTGTGGAATGAATGAATGAATGAATGAACAATTAAGTCCATGGAGTTTCAGCAGCCTCTGGTATACCTTCAGCTCCTAATGACACAGAAATCTTCTCTATTCCCCAACACCGGCTCCTACCCCATTGTGGAGCCGCCTCTTCCTTCTCCTGTTCTGCCAGCAGAAATGACAAAATCCTTGTGGTCCTTGGTCTACTCACTAGGGAGTCATCCCAGCCCCATTTCTCGTTAGCAAGAAAGAAGGGGAATGGTGAAAATTTTCAATTTTTCAAAGCATTTATTAAAAAAAAGAACACTTGTTTTACCCCTGGCAAGTAAAATAAGAGCATAATTATCTTCAAGTAAAATCAACACTGAGAAGTTCAGTGGTCATTTGAAGGACCCCAAAAAAGTTGAACAATACAGGTCATGAGGAAGGATAACGCAATACTAAGATCCCCGACATCTGTTTAAGAGAGATTATGGAACTACTGTGGATGGAGACAATTTAGCTTCCTTCATCCAGGATTTATTTGAAGAAGTGAGACATTAGCTAGGTTTTAAAATTTGAAAATATAAGACTTGAGGAAATTAAACTAGGAAATGGGACACACACACAGACACACACACACACGCACGCACTACACTTAAAGCAGTCAAAATCAACATTGAGAATTCTAAGGGTCACTTAAGTGGCCCTGAAGGAGGAACCAAAAACTCTTATTTCTTTCAATTATTTTTATAATAAAACCTACTTCTTATCTACCAAAGCCTATTGCTAAACTTAAGACATTTTTCCTTTAAGGGGCACCCCTTATTTAAGTTATTGTGACAAACCTAAGGAGACACTGGGCAATAATTTTAAAAGATTAAATATGTATTAATCTCGGGCTTGAAAGTATGCAACTACAAAGGATGGCCTCAGAATACAGTTTGAATTACAGAAAGTGATCTTAAGACCTCAGAAATTTTTCAGCAGTTCCCTGAGAGCCAGAGAATCCAGACTAAGAAGTATGGCCAGGCTTCAGAAGAGCAAATCAGAGATAGACAAATATGTTTTCACATCAGTACCAAAATTTCAAGTATCTTATTAAGTATGGCACATTTAAATAAATACATTTTAAATCATGGCATAGTAAGCCATGCTTAATATCAAGTTGTCAAGAAACTCAGTATATAAATAACATACATTTGTCCTTTAAAAACATATAGTTAGCTGGAAAACATATTTGAGATAGGATTTTGAAGAGTCACTCAAATTAATGGAATTCTTGATAGTCGCCATGTGTAGTATCAAGTTTCATCTCTTTTTGGGAATAACCAGATTTTCTTTCATATCTTCTGTCTTTAGCTCTGCGGTAAGTAATTCAAGTGTTAAAAGAGCTAGTGAGATATTATTACTACCTTTAACTTTAAAAAATCAAAATATTAATCTGTTTCTAAAGTGAATACAATTATTTAATTTACTTAACATGATTCATTGTTTTCTTAGCTTGTGCTACCAGAAATGGATATTACTATTCTCTTCAATTGAGCAGTTTAAACTCAGACTCAAATGTAAATCGGGGTCACAGAATCAGAAATTAATATGGTTTATATATGAAGAGAATAATGAAACTTTCTCAAAATTAGAGGGAACCTTGGCAATCATTATAGACATTTAATAAATACGTGTCAATTTGAAAATCTTACCAATAATGAAATAACTGGATCTTGAAAAGCAGTGTCAGTTATATATGAATCCTAATAAGTGACTATTGTCAGCAATTTCTATTTAAATAGGAACATTTTTGTTTGCAGTAGAAGATAAAGAGGAATTGAATAACAATCATGAGCCAGAATTAATTTTTGCTGTTGAATTCATTGCCAGAAATCACTCCTTTGTTATTATATATTGACAAATTATAGCTGTATATATTTATGGGATACAGAGTGGATTGTGGTTTTTTAATACAATGTGGAATGATTAAATTAAGCTAATTAACATATATATCACCTTAAATATTTAACATTTTTGTGATGAGAACATTAGAAATTTACTCTCAGTGATACTGAAATGTACAGTACTCAATTATTATCTATATTCAGCATGCTGTGCTATTGATCTCAAGAAAAAAAGCAATCAAAGTTATTTCTCCTATGTGAGGCTTTTTACCCACCATCTACCCATGCCCCTAACCCTCCACTCTCTGGTAACCACCAGTCAGTCTACTTTGCTTCTGAGTTCAATTGCTTTAGATTCCACATAAAAGTGAGAACATGTAGTATTTGCCTTTCAGTATTTGGCTTATTTCACTTAGCATAAGGCTGTCCAATTTTATCCATGTTGTCACAAACATGTTGTCCATGCTGTCACAAATGAAAAAATTTCATCTTTTTAAGGCTGAATAGTATTCTATCATATACACATATCACATTTCCTTTATCCATTTATCCCTTGATAGAGATTTAGGTTGATTCCACAACTTGGCTATTGTGAATAGTACTTCACTGAACAAGGGAGTACAGATACCTCCTTCATATACTGATTCCATATCATTCAGGTACTATCCAGAAGTGGAATTGCTAGATCTTATGTTAATTCTACTTTTAATTTTTTGAGGAACTTCCATATTTTTTTCCATAATGGTTGTACTAATTTAAATTCCCACCAAAAGCATAAAGTGTTCTCTTTTCTCTATATCCTTGCCAACACTTCTTTTTTGTCTTTTTGATAATAGCCATTCTAACAGGTATGTGGTGATATTGCATAGTAGTTTTAATTTATATCACTTGAATGATTACTAATGTTGGACATTGTTTTCATTTATCTGTTAGCCATTTGTATGTCTTCAGTTGAGAACTATCTATTCAGGTCCCTTTCCCATTTCTTAACCAGATTATTTGTTTTGTTTCTATAGAGAGGAGTTCCTTATGTATTTTGTATGTTAATCCCTGATCAGATATATGGCTTGCAAATATTTTCTTCTATCCATAGGTTGTCTCTTCACCCTATTGTTTCCTTTGATATGCAGATTTTTATTTTGAGGTTATCCCACTTGTCTGTCTTTGCTTTTGTTGACTGCACTTTTGAGGTCAAATCGAAAAATTTATTGCCCAGACCAATGTTGTATAATTTCTCCTCTATGTTTTTTTCTAGTAGTTTTAAAGTGTCAAGTCTTATGTTTAAGTCTTTAACCCATTTTGAGTTGATTTTTTGTATATGGTGGGAGATAAGCGTTCAATTTCAGTCTTTTGCATATAGATATCCAATTTTTCCAACACCATTTATTGAAAAGACTCTCCTTTTCACATTGTATATTGTGAATTGGAAGATCAACTAACAAGAGATGTGTGGGTTTTTTTCTGAGTTCTCTATTCTATTCTATTGGTTGTTGTGTCTATTTTTATGCCAGTGACATGCTGTTTTCATTACTATCACTTCATAGTATAGTTTGAAATCTGGTAGTGTGCTGCCTCTTGCTTTGTTCTTTTTGCTCATGATTGCCTTGGCTATTCAGAGATTTTTGTGGTTCCATATGAATGTTAGGATTTTCTTATATCTATAAGAAATGACATTGGAATTTTTATAGGTATTGCATTGAATCTTGAGATACCTTTGGATAGTACAGAATTTTTAATAATATTAATTTTTCCAACCCATGAGCATGAAATACCTTTCCATTTATTTGTGTCTTCTTCAATTTATTACTGTTCTATAGCTTTTAGTGTATAGATCTTTTATTAGTGTTTTTATAGCTTTTAGTGTATAGATCTTTTGCCTCCTTGGTTAAATGTAGTCGTAAGAGGTTTTTTATTTGTTTTTTTTTTTTTTTTTAGCTATTGTAAATGGGATGGTACTCAATTTCTTTTTTGGAAAGTTCATTGTTAGTGTACAGAAACAATACTAATTTTTGCATGTTGATTTTGTACCCTGCAAATTTACCAAATTTATCAATTCTAACAGGTTTTTGGTGGAAATTTTAGGGTTATCTATATATAAGATCATGTTGTCTGCATGCAGAGACAATTTAAATTCTTCCTTTCCAATTTGGATTCCCTGTATTTATTTTTCCTGCCTAATTGCTCTGGCTAAGATCTCCAGTACTATATTGAATAGAAGTGGCAAGAGTAAACATCTTTGTCTTGCCCCAGATCTTGGAGAAAAAGCTTTCAACTTTTCCCCATTCGGTATGATATTAGCTGTGGGTTTGTCATATATAGCCTTTATTGTGTTGAGGTAGATTCCTTCTACACCTAATTTATTTAGAGTTTTTATCACAAGGGGATATTGGATTTTGTCAAGTGTATTTTCTGCATCTATCAAGATGATCATATGAACCTTATTCTTCATTCTGTTAATGTGGTGTATTACATTTATTGATTTCCTTGTGTTAAACTACCTTTGGATCCCAGGTATAAATCCCACTTGATTGTGGTAAATGATACTTTTAATGTGTTGTTGAATTCAGTTGTTAGTATTTTGTTGAGGATTTTCGCATCTATGTTCATCAAGGATATTTGTCTGTAGTTTGTTTTATTCTTGTGATGTTCTTGTCTGGCTTTGGTATTAGGGTAATGCTAGCTTTGTAAAAAGAGGTTGGAAGTATTCCTTCCTCTTTGATTTTTTGGAATAGTTTGTAAAGAATTGGTATTCGTGTTTCTTTCAATGTTTGGAAGAATTCAGCAGTGAATTCTTCAGGTCCTGGAATTTTCTTTGATGGTAGATGTTTTATTATTCTTTTGATCTCCTCTCCCCTTATTGGCCTGTTCAGATTTTCTATTTCTTCCAAGTTTAGTCTTGGTGGGTTGTATATGTCTAGGATTTTGTTCATTTCTTCTAGAGGATCCAATTTGTTGATATATAACTATTCATAATGTTCTCTTATGATCCTTTGTATTTCTCTGATGTCATTGTCATGTCTTCTCTTTCATTTCTGATTTTACCTATTGGAATCTTTTCTCTTTTTCTCTTAGTCTAACTAAAGGTCTATCAATGTTGTTTATCACTTTAAAAAACCAACTTTTAGTTTTCTTGATCTTTTATATTTCATTTATTTCTACTCTGATCTTTGTTATTTCTTTCCTTTTGCTAACACTGGGGTTAGTTTCTTCTTTTTCTATTTTCTTAAGGTGCAACATTAAGTTGTTTATTTGTGACTTTTCTTCTTTTTTGATTTGGCATTTATTTCTATAAACTTTCCTCTTAGAACTGTTTTTTCAGTATCCTATACATTTTGATTTATGTTTCCAATTGCATTTGTCTCAAGATATTTTTAAATTTCCTTCTTTATTGATGCATAATAGAGGTACATATTTTTAGGGTCTCTGTGCCCATGTAATACATTCATATAACTTGTAAAGATCAAATCAGTGTACTTGGGATATATATCACCTTAAATGTTTGTCCTTTCTTTATGCTAGGAACATTGAATTATCGTCTTGGTAGTATTTTAAATTATATAATAAATTACTGTAAACTATAGTCACCCTGTTGATCTATCTAACACTAGGTCTTATTTACTCTCTCAAACTCTCACTACACAGCTATATGAGACAGGGTATCACTCTGTTGCATAGGCTGGAGAGCAGCAGCATAATCGTAGCTCACTGCATCCTCAATCTCCCAGGTTCAAGCAATTCTCCTACCTCATCCTCCCAAGTAGCTAGGACTATAGGCACCTCCCACCATGCCTGGCTAATTTTTTTATTCAGAGACAAAGTCTCAATGTATTGCCTAGGCTTGTCTTGAACTCCAGAGCTCAAGGAATCTTCCTGTCTTGGCCTTTCAAAGTGCTAGGATTACAGGTTGCCCACACCTGGCCCAAGCCGTATATTTGTATCCAATAATGAACTTCTCTTCATGCCTCTTCCCCAATTACCTTCCTGGCCTCTCATAACCAGCAATCTACTCTATCTTCATGACATCCACAATTCACTTTTTTAGCTCTCACATGAATGAGAACATGCAATATTTGTTTTTCTGTGCTTGAATTCTTTTACTTAACCTCCAGTTCCATCTGTGTTGCTGCAAATGATATAATTTCATTCTTTTTTATAGCTGAATAATATTCCATTGTGTGTATTTGCCACATTTTCTTTATCCACTTATCTGTTGATGAGAAATTAGGTTGATTCCATATTTCAACTATTGTGAATGGTGCTGCAATAAACATGATGTACACGTCTTTTCAATATAATGATATCCTTTCTTGTAGATATATATACAAGAGTGGAATTGTTGGATCATATGGTGCTTCTATTCTTAGTTTTGTGAGGAGCCTTTATACTACTTTCCATAGTAGCTGTACTTATAGTCTCACCAATAGTATACGAGGCTTTCCCTTTTTCCACATCCTTGCCAGCATCCATTATTGCCTATCTTTTAGATGAATGCCATTTTAACTGGGGTGAGATTATATTTCATTGTAGTTTTGACTTGCATTTCTCTAATGATTAGTGATGTTGGTCATTTTTTCATATACCTGTTTGCCCTTTGTTTATCTTCTTTTGAGAAATGTCTATTCAGGTCTTTTGCCCATTATTAATCAGATTATTTAGTGTTTTGCTATTGAGTTGAGCATTATAGACTAGTTATTAATCCCTTGTCACATGAGTAGTTTCCAAATATTTTCTCCCATTCTGTGGGTTGTCTTTTCACTTTATTGATTGTTTTCTTTGCTGTGCAGAAGCTTTTTAACTTCATGTAATCCCATTTGTCCATTTTTGCTTTGATTACCTGTGCTTTTGAGGTCTTACACAAAATATCTTTGCCATACCGGTGTCCTGGAGAATTTCCCCCAGGTTTTCTTTCTGTAGTTTCAAGTATTAAAGTCTTTAATCCATTTTTTTTTATTTTTGTATATTGAGAGATACAGTTCTAGTTTCACTCTTTATATAGTTATCAAGTTTCCCAGCACCATTTATTGAAGAGACTGTTCTTTCCCCTATTGTATGTTCTTGGCACCTTTGTCCAAGATGAGTTGGCTGTAAATGTGTGAATTTATGTTTGGGTTCTCTATTCTGTTTTCATTGGTCTATGTGCCTGTTTTTCTGCCAGTACAATGCTGATTTGGTTACTCTAGCTTTGTAGTAAACTTTGAAGTCAGGTAGTGTGATGTCTTCAGCTTTGTTCTTTATCCTTGGCATTGCTTTGGCTCTTTGGGGTCTTTTGTGGTTCCATATAAATTTTAGGATTGTTTTTTCTCTTTCTGTGAAGAGCGTCATTTGTATTTTGATAGGGATTGCAGTGAACCTCTAAATAACAGGTTTGGGTAGTATTGTCATTTTAACAATATTAATTCTTCCAATCCATGAACATAAAATATCCATCTTTGTTTCCTATTCAATTTCTTTCATAAGCCTTTTACCATTTTCCTTATATAAATCTTTCATTTCTTTGGTTAAATTGATTCCTAGGTATTTTATATTCTTTTTTTAATTATACTTTAAGTTTTAGGGTATTATACTGTAAGTTTTTTTATTATTATTATACTTTAAGTTTTAGGGTACATGTGCAAAACATGCAGGTTTGTTACATATGTATACACGTGCCATGTTGGTGTGCTGCACCCATTAACTTGTCATTTAGCATTAGGTGTATCTCTAAGGCTATCTCTCCCCCTTCCCCCCACCCCAAAACAGGCCCCGGTGTGTGATGTTCCCCTTCCTGTGTCCAAGTGTTCTCATTGTTCAATTCCCACCTGTGAGTGAGAACATGCAGTGTTTGGTTTTTTGTCCTTGCGATAGTTTGCTAAGAATGATGGTTTCCAGCTTCATCCATGTCCCTACAAAGGACATGAACTCATCATTTTTTATGGCTGCATAGTATTCCATGGTGTATAGGTGCCACATTTTCTTAATCCAGTCTATCATTGTTGGACATTTGGGTTGGTTCCAAGTCTTTGCTATTGTGAATAGTGCCACAATAAACATATGTGTGCATGTGTCTTTAAAGCAGCATGATTTATAATCCTTTGGATATATACCCAGTAATGGGATGGCTGGGTCAAATGGTATTTCTAGTTCTAGATCCCTGAAGAATCGCCACACTGTCTTCCACAATGGTTGAACTAGTTTACAGTCCCACCAACAGTGTAAAAGTGTTCCTATTTCTCCACATCCTCTCCAGCACCTGTTCTTTCCTGACATTTTAATGATCGCCATTCTAACTGGTGTGAGATGGTATCTCATTGTGGTTTTGATTTGCATTTCTCTGATGGCCAGTGATGATGAGCATTTTTTCATGTGTCTTTTGGCTGCATAAATGTCTTCTTTTGAGAAGTGTCTGTTCATATCCTTCACCCACTTTTTGATGGGGTTGTTTTTTTCTTGTAAATTTGTTTGTCTTCCTTGTATATTCTGGATTAGCCCTTTGTCAGATGAGTAGATTGCAAAAATTTTCTCTCATTCTGTAGGTTGCCTGTTCACTCTGATGGTGGTTCCTTTTGCTGTGCAGAAGTTCTTTAGTTTAGGATTGACTTGGCAATGCAGGCTCTTTTTTGGTTCATATGAACTTTAGTTTTTTCCAATTCTATGAAGAAAGTCATTGGTAGCTTGATGGGGATGGCATTGAATCTATAAATTACCTTGGGCAGTATGGCCATTTTCATGATATTGATTCTTCCTATCCATGAGCATTGAATGTTCTTCCATTTGTTTGTGTCCTCTTTTATTTTGTTGAGCAGTGGTTATCTAACTATTGAGGGAATCATCTCTGGTTATATGATTAGTGTTTGTACCAATCATATAACCATCAGTTCCTCAATAAAAGAAAGCTTTTGAATGAAAGGAAATAAAATTTCTAACATGCATTGGTCAATTTTTGTTCATTGTTATGCAAGACTTCCAATGATAGAATGATTCCAAATTAATATCTGATAACAACTTAACTTTAATTGCATACAACTGTATACCTTTCCTCCCTCTACCCCACACATTTTATATTTTTGATGTCTGAATCTATATCATTTTGTAATATGTATCCCTTGACAGTTTACTTTAGCTATAGTTGCTGTTAATAATTTTGTCCTTTAACCCTAGTACTAGGAATAAAATTACTTTACACATTACCATTACAGTCCTGGAGTATTTTAAATACAACTTAATATTAGTTATACCACTGGGTTTTGTGCTTTTATAAGTTTTATGTTATTAACAGCCTTTTGTTTCAATTTAAAGAAATCCCTTTAGCAATTCCTGTAAGGCCAGCCTAATGGTGAGGAAATCCCTCAGCTTTTGTTCGTCTGGGAAAGTTTTTATTTATTGCTCATTTCTGAAAGACAGCTTTGCTAGGTAAAGTGTTCTTGGTGGCAATTTTTTTCTTTAACACTTTGAATATATTATCCCACTTCCTCCTGGTCTACAAGATTTATTCTGAGAAATATGCTGATTGTTGCATTTGGACTCCTTTGTATGTCATGTATTTCTTATCTCATGCTGCTCTCAGAATTTTTCTTTGTCTTTGATTTTTGATAGTTTAATTGCTATGTGTCATAGTGACCTCTTCTTTGAGTTGAATATGTTTCAAGATCTCTTTTTTCCTGTACCTGGATGTTGGCTTCTTTCTTCAAATAAGGGGGGTTTTCATCAATTATTTCTTTAAATATGTTTTCTGGCCCTTTTTCTCCTTCTTCTCCTTTAATTCCTATATGCATAGCTTAGGTATCTCAATGGTGTCACATAATCCCCATAGGCTTTCTTAGTTCTTTTTTTTCTTTTTGCTCCTCTGATTCAATAATTTCAAATATTCTGCCTTGAGCTCACTAATTCTTTTTTTCAGCTTGATCCAGCGGGCTGCTGAAGCTTTCTATTACATTTTTCAGTGCAATCATTGTGTTGTTCATTTCTAGGATTTCTATGTGGGATTTAAAAAACTATTTGTATTTCTTTGTCAGACTTCTTAATTTGTTCACGTATTGTTTTTCAAATTTTTAAAATTTTTATCCATATATTCTTAGAATTTATGAACTTTTTAACCTGATTATTCTGAATTCTTTTTCTGTCATTTCATAGAGCTCCCTTTCTTTAGGGTCCATTGTTGGAGCTGTTTCTTTTGGAGATGTCATGATTTTCTGAGTCTTTGTAATATTTGTATCCTTGCATTGGTATTTATGCATTTGTGGAGACTGCCACCTTTTCCAGCTTTCACAAGTGTTCTTTGGGAGGAATAGACGTTCACTGTTTATTCTAGCCTATGTTTCTAGATTGGCCAGCTGGTAATGACTCTGGGAAGGCAGAGCTTGCTCTCAGGTTCTCTAGATGACTGGGCTGCTACCTTTGCTCTGAATTTGTGTGGGGCAACTGGCTTGGTTCTGCTACCCAAAAAGACCACTGGCTTAATTCTGAAGTCAGGCTGAGCTGTAGAATCAGAATTGTAATTGCCTGTGATCTGGCTGAAACAGGAGTATTCTCTGATCAGGTGGTATCACTCTTTGAATTCAGCAGTTGAACAGGGCTGCAAGAAGAGTCTTGAGGTAATGTGGATTGGGACAGATGAACCAACTGCTGTACTCAGTACAAATGTACAATTGAGATTTGCCTCTGTCTCTGAGAAGGGTCTGAGGGGGGCTTTAAACTCCCTGATGTAGCAGAACTAGTGACTGCTTGTTGTCAAAATTCACTCAGGATCTGCTGTGGAACAGAGGCTGGCAAGACTGTCCTGGTGGTTCAGACTGGCTAGTAGTTCTTTGTAGACAGAATTACTCCCAGGCTGTGGCAGAGAGGGGCTGGAGCCAAGACAGGGTCCCTTCAGGATGTGTTGTGCAACAGAGGCTGGCAAGCCTGTCCAAGTGGCTCAGATAGGTGTGTCTCCCAGCAGTTCCATGCAAAGGCAGAATCATTTCCCAACTGCAGTGAGAGGAATTGGAACTAAGACTGAGCCCCTTCATGATTTTCTGTGGGATAGAGACTTAAAAAGCTGTCACAAAGGCTTGGACAGTTAAATCTCCCAACAGTTTCCTGTGTGGAAAGAGTATCTCCCAGGCTGGGGCAGAGAAGTACTAGCGCCAAGACTGGGCCCCTTCAAAGTCTGTGAAGACAGAGGCCAGTAAGTCTGTCTCAGTAACTCAGATGGGTGAGTCTCCCTCTGCATCCTGTGTGAGCAGTACTAAGCTGGGAACACAGCTGAAAGGGACTAGAGCAAAGTTGCAGGATAACTTTCAAGTCTACTACTGAAACTGATGTCAGCAAGCAGATGAGCCCTTCTGCTGAGGCAATAGTGTGCTTGATTCCTCCTGGACCCCTTGGAAAATTGTTTTGTTTGTAGGTTCAAGGCCAAATGGAACTGTAGGCAAGCCTTTAGGGAATGGGGCTGGTTTGAGGTTTGAACTCAGAAGCACAATCAGCCAGTCTGACACCTAGGTGCAGGTCTGCACTCTCAAAACCACTATCCTAGGTCTTGTGCTCCACCAGGTTTCACAGCCTCCTACCTGAATCTCAGGGTCCCAGAAGGAGACATTTTTCTGTGGATGGGATTCTTACTGAGGGAAGATAAGAGCAAGTGACCCCCAATCCTCCAACTGGCTAACATCACTCCATCCAGAAATAACTTTTCAGTGATCAGGGTCCCTTTGAGGTGAAGGCCTTTAAGCTTAATGAGACCTAAAAGAAAAAGTGATCAGGAGATGATCACTTAAAAAACTACTTCAAATAGAAAGCAGTTAGGCTGAAATGAACCAGAAACACTGATTCACTGACCTTCCTGAAATGTAAAACACTTTCTGGAACCAAGTGGATCTTTCTCATTGATTTTTTTAAAGCTCCTTAGGGCATCTTTAGTGCCATATAAAAGGTATTTGCCAAAGGAACCATGTAGCTTGTACTAGAGGCTGTTAAGTAAAGAGTTAATTCTCAAAATAGATTTTGGTTGTCTCAGAGCGCCACAGGATCAAGTGAAGAATCCCACAGATCTGGCTGTGGTGGCTCATGCCTATAATACCAGCACTTTGGGAGGCTGAGGCAGGCAGATAACCTGAGGTCGGGAGTTCAAGAACAGCCTGACCAACATGGAGAAACCCCATCTCTATCAAAAATACAAAATTAGCCGGGCGTGGTGGTGCATGACTGTAATCCCAGCTACTCGGGAGGCTGAGGCAGGAGAATGACTTGAGCCCAGGAGGCGGAGGTTGTAGTGAGCCGAGATCACGCCATTGCACTCCAGCCTGGGCAACAAGAGTGAAACTCCATCTCAAGAAAAAAGAAAGAAGGAATGGAAGGGAAGGGGAGGGGAGGGGAGGGGAGGGGAGGGGAGAGGAGGGGAGGGTCCCACAGATCTCACAATCTTTTTTCTGTCAAATTTTAGTCATTCACTCATTCATTTAGCTAATGTAGCACATATTAATTGAGGTTCCAATTAACTTGTTAGGCAATACTTATGCCTTCATGAGTGTTCTATCACTTTTTAAAATTGAAACAGAAGTAAGAAGATAAAAGTAGATTAGAACATGTATCCATTCATCCACATTATCCATGCTGAGATACTTTAAAGCCAAAATTGGGGTTTTTAATTTTATTATTTATTTATTTATTTTGACTACGTGGTCATGTCTGATACCTGTTTGGGTAATGATTGGAACATAGTGACAGATGTAGAAATATGACTCAAAACTAAACTGGGGCAGCTTTCCCAAAAAAGTAACTGAAGACTGTGTTCAAGCCTTGCATATACATAGACACCTGCTATATTTGCATAGCCCAGGCTTGCAGGAAACTCTAATCAATCATTTTCTGTGTGTAGAATTATTCAACCAGAAAACCATTACTTATTTCACCAGAAAAATTTTGTTTTTCATTACTGCTAGATTAGTTACATCCCATCTCCCCACTTCCCTCTCTTCATTAGCAAACAAAGTTTATACCAAATTATATGGATCAATGTCTCAGCCTATAAGCAATTTTGGTTTATTTTTAAATCTTCAAAAAGGTGGATTCTTTCATTTCTTTTGTTAATGTGCAATAAAAATTCTATCTTCTCTTACATATTTCTTTAATTATATTTATTAAGTGTTCTTCACTGGGCCAGGTGCTAGGAAATTTGTAAACAAAAGGAGAGAAATATTGATTAAATAATCATTAAAAAGTAAGCAATTACAAATCATGATGACTGATAAGAAGAAAAAGTAGAAGTTGCTACCTGGAAAGATAAAAAGGGGGAACCTGATAGAGTTGTGGGATTGTGGGGAGTGTGGGTCAATAAAGAAGCAATGATTGAGCTGAGATGTTAATAAATAGACATTAACTTAGAGGAGGTTCAGAGAGGGAGATCAAGAGAGAGATGAGAAAGTTGCAGACAAGGAAAAATAAAGCATGTGCCAAGGCCCTGAGGCAGGAGGGACACTGCGCATTGAAGGATTGAAAGGTTTAAGAGAATATAGGAAATACCTGAGAATATGGCCAACTAGAAGTAGCTAGTGTGCGCTGCTCTCACAGAAAGGAATGGAAGGGGTGCATAAATATAGCACTTGCAACTGATACATCCAGGTAAATGCATTGGGTCTAATCAAAGAAACAACTCAACTCACAGAGAATCGAGAAAAGCAAGGCAGGTTGATAGGCCACCCAAGAGTAACACAGAGCCAGGGGAACCTCCCCTACCCAGGGAGGTGGTGAGTGAATGTGTGACCCCAGGAACCCATGCTTCCCTCATGGATCTTTGCAACTCTTAGGTCAGGAGATCCCCTTGTGAACCCATGCTACCAGGGCCTTCAGTCTGACACACAGCTATGGAGCCTTGGCAGAGCGGCCACTCAGGCACATGCAGAGACCTGGGAGCCTTAGATACCCAGGCTTTCTGGGCTTCCCAACAAAACCAGCTGCAACTCCAACAAAGTGGGAGTTAGACGCCTGAATATATCCCTAGGAAGGGGACTGAATCAAGAGGGCTGAGCAGCAACAGCCTACAGACCCCACTTCCATGGCCCCTCGCAGGATAAGACCCACTGGCTTGGAACTCCAGCCAGCCACCGGTAGCAGTGTTATACCTCCCTGAGATGGAGCTCCCAGAAGGAGGGGCATGCCACCACCTCTGTTGTTCGGCCAACTGAGCCATTCCAGGTTTCTTGCTTTGGAGATTCTGAGGTAACTGGGGGCTGAAGTGGGTCCCCAGCACAGCACAGCAGCTCTATGAAAACATGGCCAGACTGTTTTTTTAAAGTGGGTCTCGGATCTCATTCCTCCTCACTGGGCAGGACCTCCCAACCACCATCCCTAGCTATCCCCACCAGTGTTCTCCAGCTGACAAGATGTTTCAAACCTCCCTGGGATGGAACTCCTGGCAGGGGGCAGGCCACCATCTTTGCTGTTTGGCCAATTTAGCCGTTCTGGCCTTTGGGCTTTGGAGAGTTTGAAGCAACTAGGGACTGAAGCAGACCCCCAGCATAGCACAGCTGCTCTTCAAAAATGTGGCCAGACTGCTTCTTAAAGTGGGTCCCCGATCTTTTTCCTCCTTACTGGGCAGGACCTTCCAACCAGGGCCTTTGGCTACCCCTACCAGTGTTCTCCAGCTAACCGAGGTTTTAAACTTCCCTGGAATGGAGCACTCAGAGGGAGGCAAAAGCTGCCATCTTTGCTATTTGGATGACTTAGCCATTCTGACCTTTGAGCTCTGAAAGTCCAAGGTGACCAGGGGCTAAAGCAGATCCCCAGCACATCAGAGCTGCTCTACAAACATGTAGCCAGACTGCTTTAAGCAGGTCCCCAACCCATTCTTCCTCACTGGGCAGGACTTCTCAACTGGGGTCTTCAGCTATGCCAAGCAGTGTTCTCCAACTGACAGTGGTTTCAAACCTCCCTAGGACAGAGCTTCCAGTGGGAGGGGCAGGTGACCATCTCTGCTATTTGGGTGACTCAGCCATTCCAGCCTTTGGGCTTTAGAGCGTCCAAGGCAACAACTAGCTGGAGCAGATTCCCAGCATAGCACAGCTGCTCTGTGAAAATGTGACCAGACTGTTTTTTAAAGGATATCCCCAATCCCATTTCTCTTTACTGGGCAGAACCTCCCAACTGGGGTCTCCGGGTACCTCCTACAGGTGTGTTCAGGCTGGCAACAGATCTCTCCCTGGGACACAGCTCCCAGAGGGAGAGGCAGGCCACCATCTTTGCTGTTTCACAGCCTTTACTGTTTACACCTCTAAATTTGAGAAAATCTGAGGTATCTAGAAAGTGGAGCAGGGCCCCAGTATACCACAGCAGCCCTATGCAAAACTGGCCAGACTGTCACATGAGTGCCGGTTCCCATATCTCCTTACCAGGCAGGTCCTCCAGGCCTGGGCCTCCAGCCACCCCCTTCTAAGACTATTAAGCCAGTAACATCTCTGCAACTCAACTCCCTGAACAGATCTCCCAGTAACAACTAAAAGCCTCTCTGCCACTGCCACTGCAGTGGGACTGCCTTTGCTACCCTCAGACTAACGAAGGAGCAAAGACCCTAAGGTCTTTGTAGATAAGGATAAAGACCCTTATCCACACCTCCAACAAGCTATCTCAACCCAAGGAGAAGAGGCCAGTCTCCCATGGGTCTTGTGCCTCCTATTCATCATCAGACAGGAAACCCTGGGCTTGGGTCCATAGCACAGACCCTCCATCCTGGGCTGACTGCATTGAGCAATTGCTGACCTGCATCTGAGGTGGAGTCCCCAAGAAACAAGCAGAAGACCTTTGGCCACAACCACTACTAAGGTCCCTTCCTCTGCTGCCTCCAGGTTGGAGAAGGAACATAAACTCTGAGATCATCCCAGAGCTGCAGTGGGCATCCCAGGAGTGCCAAGCTGTGATCTACAGCCAGCACTCAAGGGGAAAAGGAACCCACACTTTCAGGGCATTGAGAGGGAACATGGCTGCAACTGTGAGGAAACATAGGAAGGCCATACAACCTACCAACTGACCAATACATCTAAGCACCACCTACTGGATCACACCCCAAAGCTTCAACACCAAAATTACCTTGCTAACATACCCCCCTATGAAACCAAAGACAGGAAGTCAGCTTCAAATAAAAACTCTGCACTCTGCACAAATCCTTGGCTCTGTGAAAACATCCAGAAAAGAAATCTATTCATTGTACTCAATTGACAGTGCAGTTAAAGGAACACCCACACACAGAGATGAGAAAGAATCAACACAAAAACTTCAGTGATTCAAATGGCCAGGGTATCTCCTGTCCTCCAAATGATACACCAGTTCTCCAACTGTTCTTAACCAGGCTGAGCTGCTTGAAATGACAGAAATAGAATTTAAGAATAAGAATAGGAATGAAGACTATTGAAATTCAGGAGAATGGCAAAACCCAATCCAAGGGAACTAAGAATCACAATAAAATGAGGCAGGAGCTGAAGGACACAATAGCTGGTACAAAAAGGAACCTAACAGATCTGACAGAATTAAAAAACACAATATAAGAATTTCACAATGCAAACACAAGTATTGATAGCAGAATAGACCAAGCTAAGGAAAGAATTTCAGAACTTGAAAACTGGCTCCCTCAACTAAGACAGTCAGAAAAAAAGGCAGGAACAAATCTTCTGTGAAGTATGGGATTATGTAAAGAGGCCAGATCTACAAATTACTGGCATCTCTGAATGGGAGGGGAAGAAAGAAAACAAATTGGAAAACATATTTCAGGATATCATTCATGAAAACTTCCCCAATCTTGCTAGAGAGGCCAACAGTCAAATTCAGGAAATACAGGGAACCCCTGCAAGATTCTACACAAGAAGATCACCCCCAAGACACACAATCATCAGATTTTCCAAGGTTGAAATGAAAGAAAGAATGTTAAGGGCAGCTAACGAGAAAGGGCAGGTAACTTACCAAGGGAATCCCATCAGACTTACAGTGGATCTCTCAGCTAAAACTACAAGCCAGAAGAGAGTATGAGGCATATAGTCAACAATCTTAAAGAAAAAAACTTCAAACAAGAATTTCATATCCAGCCAAACTAAGCTTCTTAAGGAAAGGAGAAAAGAGATCCTTTTCAGATAAGCAAATGTTGACAGAGTTTGTTACCACTAGACCTGGCTTACAAGAGATCTTGAAAGGAGCACTAAATAAAGGAAAGACTGCTACCAGCTAATAGAAAAACACATTTAAATATACAGACCAGTGACACTACAAAGCAACCACAAAAACAAGCCAGCACAATAACCAGCTAACAACACAATGACAAGATGAAATCCACACATATCAATGCTAACATTAAATGTAAATGGGCTAAATGCCCCTACTTAAAAGGCACAGAGTGGCAAGCTGGGAAAAAAAAAACAAGATCCACTCAATCGTATGCTGTCTTCAAGAGACTCATCTCACATGTGATGACACCTATAGGCTCAAAATAAAGGGATGGAGAAAAAATCCACCAAACAAATGAAAAACAGAAAAAGCAGGAGTTGCAATCCTAATTTCAGACAAAACAGACTTTAAACCAACAAAGATAAAAAAGACAAGCCAGTCGTGGTGGCTTATGCCTGTAATCCTAACAGTTTGGGAGGCCAAGGCAGGCAGATCACTTGAGGTCAGGAGTTCGAGACCAGCCTGGCCAACATGATGAAACCCCATCTCTACTAAAAATACAAAAATTAGCCAGGCATGGTGGTGCACACCTGTAATCCCAGCTACTCAGGAAGCTGAGGCAGGAGAATCACTTCGACCCGGGTGGCAGAGGTTGCAATGAACCAAAATCACACCACTGCACTCCAGCCTAGGGGACAAGAGCAAAACTCCATCTCAAAAAAAAAAAAAAAAAAAAAAAAAAAAAAAAAAAAAAAAAAACATGATTCTATATCTAGAAAACCCCACAGTCTCTAGGCACAAATTTCCTTCAGCTGATAAACAACTTCAGCAAAGTTTCAGGACACAAAATCAATATACAAAAATCACTAGCATTCCTATACACCAGCAACAGCCAAGCTAAGAGACAAATCAGGAAGGCAATCCCATTCCCAACTGCCACAAAAATAATAAAATACCTAAGAATACAGCTAACCAGGGAGGTTAACGATCTCTACAATGAGAATTACAAAGCACTGCTCAAGGAAATCAGAGAACACACAAACAAATGGAAAAACATCCCATGCTCATGGGTAGGAAGAATCAATATCGTTAAAACGGCCACACTGCCCAAAGCAATTTACAGATTCAGTGCTATTCCTATCAAACTACAAATGACATTTTCCACAGAACTCAAACAAAACTATTTTAAAATTTATATGGCACCAAAACAGAGCATGAATAACCAAGGCAATCTTAAGCCAAAAGAACAAAGCTGGAGGCATAACATTACCTGACTTCAAACTATACTACAAAGCTACAGTAACCAAAATAGCATGGTACTGGTACAAAAACAGACACATAGGCCAATGGAACAGAAGAGAGAGCCCAGAAACAGAGCCACACACTATGACCATCTGATCTTTGACAAAGTTGACAAAAAACAAGAAATGGGGAGAAGACTCCCTATTCAATAAATGGTGCTGGGATACCTGGCTAGTTAATATGCAGAAGATTGAAGCTGGACCCCTTCCTTACACCATATATAAAAATTAACTCAAGATGGATTAAAGATTTAAATGTAAAACCCAAAACTACAAAAAGCCTCGAAGACAACCTATGCAATACCATCCTGGACACAGGAACAGGTAAAGATTTCATGACAAAGACACCAAAAGCAATCACAACAAAAGCAAAAATTGACAAATGGGATCTAATTAAACTTAAAAGCTTCTGCACCACAAAAGAAACTATCAACAGAGTAAACAGACAACCTACAGAATGAGAGAAAATATTTGCAAACTACGCATATGACAAAGGTCTAATATCCAGCATCTATAAGAAACTTAAACAAATTTACAAGAGAAAAACAAACAACCCCATTAAAAAGTGGTAAAAAGACATGAACAGACACTTTTCAAAAGAAAACTTGTGGCCAACAAGCACATTGAAAAAAAAGCTTAGTATCACGGATCATTAGAGAAAACTTGTGGCCAAAAAGCACATTGAAAAAAAACCTTAATATCACGGATCATTAGAGAAATGCAAATCAAAACCACAATGAGATACCATTTTACAGCAGTCAGAATGGTTATTATAAAAAGTCAAAAAATAACAGATGCTGGTGAGGCTGCAGAGAAAAGAGAAAACTTATACACTGTTGGTGGGAGCGTAAATTAGTTCAACCATTGTGGAAAGCAGTATGGTGATTCTTCAAAGATTTAAAGATCTACCATTCAACCCAGCAGTCCCATTGCTGGGTATATACCCAGAGGAATATAAATTATTTGACCATAAAGACACATGCATGAGAATGTTCACCGCAGCACTATTAACAGTAGCAAAGACATAGAAGCAACCTAAATGTCCATCAATGACAGATTGGATAAAGAAAATGTGGTACATATATACTGAAGAGTACTATGCAGCCATAAAAAGAATGAGATCATGTCTTTTGTGGGAACATGGATGGAGCTGGAGGTAAACTAACACAGAAACTAACATAGATTCTTAGCAAACTTACACAGAAATCCAAATACTGCATATTCTCACTTATAAGTCGGAGGTAAATGATGAGAACTCATGAACAAAAAGAAGGGAACAACAGACACTGAGGTCTACCTGAGAGTGGAGGAAATAACTATTGGGTGCTAGGTTTAATACCTGGGTGATGAAATAATCTGTACAACAAACAGCTGCGACAGAACTTTACTTGTATAGCAAACCTTCACATGAACCCTGAACCTAAAATAACAGTTTTTTTTAATTAGATGAGGCTGGAGACAGAGCTGGCCAAGATCACATGAGGCTTTGCAGATATCATAAGGAGTTTGGTCTTTAAGAGCAATTGGAAGACATTCCAAGCTTTCAAGAAACATGATCAGATTTTCATTTTTTAAAGCTCATCTGGATACAGTATAAGAAATGTATTACAGTTGGGAGGTGCTTCAGTCAACCTGAGATAGATGACAGTGGTGCCACTATAGGGAGCCAGTGAGTTAGAGAGGAGTGTGTGCATACTAGGGATATTTACAAGGTAAAATCCACAGGACTTGGCTGTATTAAAGAAATACACGAATATATTAGTGAATCGGTCTTCAAAACAGTCCATATTTACTTAATCTTCCCACTTGCCATAATGACTAAATTTTAGAAAATTTCTTTATGCAAATGGTAATTTTTAAAAAACAGAAAATATAAAGCTCCATCTAATATTAGTGTTTTACAAAAAAAGGCATATGAGCTTTTATACCTTATGGGCCTTATTCCAGATAGAAGATGAAGAGTCTTGAATTCAGTTATTTTTTCCCTGTGAATATATTTGTATGAGACTCTTCTAGGCCTCTGATTCATTTCCTATATTTATTAATATGTAAATGTTAATAGCCTCCTTTAATTTACAGCCAAGCTACAGATCACCATTTCTCAAAGTGTGTTCCCCAGAACCAGCCCTTTTTTTCTTCAATAATGGTTAAATATATAACAATTTCATTACTGGAGGCTTTCAAAGCCTTTAATATGCCAACATGCATTGTGAATTTCCAAAGCAGAAATCTGAAGCGCATCTCAACTCGTGTGTCATGGAATGCGTTCCACTGAACATATCAGTGGTCTGGTATTCCATAAGATCTCTTAAGTAACAAGACATGCGCATCTTGGCTTAGCACCTTGAGCAAAGTTTTGCATATAACATGTCTGTATAATTTGTTAAATGAATGATGATATGGATTAAGAGTTGCAAACTTTAAGACCAAGTCTGTTAGCTAAGTGACATGACAAAGGATTGACAAATGCCCTATGCCTCTAATGAGGGCATCAATAGAAGGACAGTCAGCTAACTTGTTAATATGTAAAAAATTTTTAAAGAGAAGCCCAAAATCCATATTTCTATATGAAATTTCATACTATTTCTTAGTGCCTCAGGCCAAACAGAACATATAGGCTACAAGTTTGAACTTCTAAGACATTCTAACACACATTACATTTCACTACTTAAAAAAAAAAAAATGAACAGTCAGGCCAAGTTGCTTAGTGGAGTAACCAAGAATCCTCCTGTGAGTCCATAAAAGCTTTTCTTCCTTTTAAGGAACTCGCACTTTTAATTTTCCATTATGAAAATTTCCATTTCTACTTTTTAATTTTCTTCTTGAGGAAAAGTAACTCCTTCATTGCCTGGAGGCATCATTAGAGACCCTAAAAGAGATAACTTAGCAAATAATACTGACAAACCTTGAAAGAAATCATTATTTCATTATAAAGCACATTTTCTCCCTGATTCAGGAAAGATCAGGTCATTCAGGAATAAAGAGCAATAGAAAAGCAATCCTATTTGAGAAAGCACATTATTACACCAGAGGCAAACACTTAGATATAGCAATGCAATCAGGCCAGAGTTTAATTACAGATGTGATCATTTATCTGTTTTGCTAAAAAGAAGTAATGTGACTGCTTAAACTACAGTAAACTCTCAGTTATTCAGGACCTTATTTATCAACTTATTGGTTACCCACCCCAATTTTTTTCCTTTCTTGCTAAGCATATTTGTCTATTTCAATACTAACAGGTACAGGAAAATGCACATTTAGTAAGTTTGTATTTCTTAAATTTCATTAAAACTACACACAAACATACACACACCATACATACAGGGTTAGGTAGTCTACGTTTTGTTTCTTATTTATGCTGTTTCTATAATGGGTGCTTTATTGTCTACCATGTGATTAAAATTCTATTTATATATCTTTTTCCTTTTTTATCATTTAGAAGTCCAGCATGAATAGTGGGGAAAAAAATATAGTAGTAATATGGTTCTATTTTGTAAAAATCAACTGTATTTTTAAATGAAGTGTTTACTTGAAAAAATGAGATTTTTTATTGCTAATGAAACCGTATATATAATAACACCTCTTGAGTCTAAAGATAACTTGTTTCCTGACCTCAACAGTCTAAAAAATATCCAATAACCAAGAAAACGGAATTTGAACTAATATGTCTGCATGAGCCAAAATAGGTAATAACAACAACAAATAATGCCATCACCTCATGCAGCCAGGGCAGGCTGTCTTCAAATCCCTTTAAAAGACTTTCATAAATATAATCTCATTTGATCTGCTAAATAGCATTATAGTAGTTTCCCCTTATCCATGGGGGACATGTTCCAGAGCCCCAGTGTGTGCCTGAAACCATAAATAGTATGAAATCCTATATATACTACTTTTTCCATACATACATATGATAAAGTTTAATTTATATATTAGGCACAGTAAGGGATTAACATTATCAAATAATAAAATAGAACAATTACAAAAATATACTACAATAAGTTATGTGGATGTGCTTGCTCTCTTTATCTCTCTCTCAAAATATCTTATTGCACTGTACTCATTGTTCTTCTGATAATTTGAGATGATACATGACTACATGATACATGAAATGAGGTGAATGAAGTAGACATCGTGATGCCGCATTAGGCTACTATTTGACTTTCTGATGACACTTCAGAAGGAAGAGTGTGTGCTTTGGGTGATCCTGGATCATCAAGCCATGACTATGTCAATGGTTGGATGTCAGAAGCACATGATGTCAGTGGCTAATCAGGTAGGTAGTGTAATGGGCAGGTGGATACACAGGACAAAGGGATGATTAAGGACCTGGGTGGGACAGAGCAGGATGGCATGAGAGTTCATTGTGCTTCTCAAAATGGCATTTGATTTAAAATTTATGACTTATTTATTTCTGAAATTTTCCATTTACTATTTTTGGACTGCATTTGACCATGAGTAACTGAAACCACAGAAAGCAAAACCACAGATAAGGAGGAACTACTGTGTAATTTTTAAAGGGTTGGCAATCTTATTCCCATTATTCAGATGAAAATTGTAGGGTTACCATATTTCATCCAAATGAGGACAATGACTGGAGCACTATTAATAATTATGCCTGGACAACAAACATAAACTTGAAATGGTCACAGGCAAACCAGAACATATAGTCACCCTAGAAATACTATGTCACAAAGTCATGCTTTTGCTTAGGCAAGCTCCTCAGGCCATGTCTAAGAACTTATTTGCTCCTGCTAATAGGTGATGTACCTCCCCCATGAGGCCAGATGTTATTTGTAGCTGAGGGGAGCAAAGTCAATCTAGAAGAGCAGGGTTGACCTGGGAGTCTAAAACAGATGAATTAGGCTAATGGTACAAATCACAATGACCAGGGCACTTAGTGAACTTGTGGCCAACAACAGATCCCAAAGGGACCCAGCCTCAGCTCCAGCCCATACTGTTGTAACAAGGAAGAACGTTGCTTTTCAAAGACCTGCTGTGTGATGCATGCCGGAGTCAATGAGACAGGCCCACCAGTCTCCTTCTCACAGCAGATCCCAAGGGGACCCAGTCTCAAATCCAGCCCCTCTAGCTGCAGTCAGGGACCTGTATCACCTGTGCAGAGACCTGCTGGGAGGCATACCCATCTGAGCCATCAGGACAGTCTTCTGGATTTACTGGCCAGTATTCCCACTCAGCCCCAGTACCCTCCTTGGGTCTTCACCAGGCTCATCTGCACCAGAAGGCCACATGAACTTTGGAATCCTCACAAGATCTGGAGTAAGCCTGAGCTTATAGTGTCCTCCAGTGCTGAGACAGCTACAGTGGTCACAGGCTCAGGAAAACCAAGACAGTCAGCTTAAAATCCCTAGAAGGCCCTCTGACAGGGACAGGCACAAACAAGGCCAATTTGTGAAGGCTAAAATGAATACCTAATCCCTCAATGCTCAGACATGGTCACATGTCACAAGCATCAAGAACATTCAAGGAAATATGACCTCACCAAACAGACAAAATAAGATGCCAGAAGCTGACCCTAAAAGTGATGGAAATGTGTAATCTCTCAGACAAAGAATTTTAAATAGCTGTTTTAAGGAAGCTCAACAAACTGCAAGAAAACACAGAGAATCAATTCAGAAATTTATCAGAGAAATTTAAGGGAGAGATTGAAATAACTTTTTTAAAATCAAAAAGAAATCCTGGAGGTAAAAAATACAATTAATGAGATTTAAAAATGCAATAGAGAGCATCAACAGCAGAATTGGTCAATTGGAAGAAAGAAATAGTAAGCTCAAAGACAGACTATTTGAAAGTACAGTCAGAGGGCTCACACTTGTAATCTCAGCACTTTGGGAGGCCAAGGTGGGTGTATCACTTGAGATTGGGAGTTCGAGACCAGTCTGACCAACATGGAGAAACCCCATCTCTACTAAAAATACAAAATTAGCTGGGCGTGGTGGCACATGCCTGTAATCCCAACCACTCGGGAGGCTGAGGCAGAAGAATTGCTTGAACCTGGGAGGCGGAGGTTGTGGTGAGCCAAGATCGCACCATTGCACTCCAGCCTGGGCAACAAAAGTGAAACTCTGTTTAAAAAAAAAAAAAAAAAAAAAAAAAAAAAAACTTTGCCTAGACATATTGTCATTAGGTTATCCAAAGTTAAGACAAAGGAAAGAATTTTAAGAGCTGTGAGACAGAAGCACCAGGCAGCCTATAAAGGAAAACCTATCAGATTAACAGCAGATTTCTCAGCAGAAACTCTGTAAGCTAGAAGGGACTATCTTAAGCCTCCTCAAACAAAACAATTATCAGCCAAGAATTTTGTATCCAAGCAAAACTAAGCATCATATCTGAAGGAAAGATAAAGTCATTTTCTGGCAAACAAATGCTGAGAGAATTTGCCACTACCAAGCGAACCATTATAAGAACTGCCAAAAGGAGCTCTAAGTCTTGAAACAAATCCTGGAAACACATCAAAACAGAACTTCTTTAAACTATAAATCACACAGGACCTATAAAACAAAAATACAAGTTAAAAAGCAAAAACAAAAACCAAAAAACCAAAGTACACAAGCAACAAAGCATGATGAATGCAACAGTACCTTCAATACTAACATTACATGTAAATGGCCTAAATGCTCCACTTAAAAGGTACAGAACTGCAGAATGGATAAGAACTCACTAACCAACTATCTGCTGCCTTCAGGAGACTCACCTAAGTATTCACATAAACTTAAAGGGGTGAAAAAAGGCATTTCATGCAAATGGAAACCAAAAGCGAGCAGGTGTAGCTATTCTTATATCACAGAAAACAAACTTTAAAGCAACAGTGGTTAAAACAGACAAAGAGGGACATTATGTAATGGTAAAAGGCCTTGTTCAACAGGAAAATATCACAATCCTAAACATATATGCACCTAATACTGGAGCTCCCAAATTTATAAAACAATTACTAACAGACCTAACAAATAAGAGAGACAGCAACACAATAATAGTGGGGACTCCAATACTCCACTGACAGCACTAGACAAGTCATCAAGACAGAAAGTCAGCAAAGAAACAATAGACTTAAACTATACCTTAAAACAAATGGACTTCACAGACTTCCATCCAACAACCACAAAATACACATTCTATTCAACAGTGCATAGAACTTTCTCCAAGATAGACCATATGATAGGCAATAAAACAAAGTTTAATAAATTTAAGAAAATTGAAATTATATCAAGCACTGTCTCAGACTACAGTGGAATAAAACTGGAAATCAACTCCAAAAGGAACCTTCAAAACAATGCAAAATACATGGATATTAAATAATCTGTTCGTGAATGAGCACTGGGTCAAAAGCGAAATCAAGATGGAAATTTAAAAATTATTTGAACTTAATGACAATAATGACATCACCTATCAAAACCTCTGGGATATAGCTAAGGTGGTGCTAAGACGAAAGATCATAGCCCTAAATGCCTACATCAAAAAGTCTGAAAGAGCACAAACAGATAATCTAAGGTCACACCTCAAGGAACTAGAGAAACAAGATCAAACCAAACCCAAACCCAGCAGAAGAAAGGAAGTAACCAAGATCAGAGCAGAACTAAATGAAACTGAAACAAAAAAAAAACACAAAAGGTAAATGAAACAAAAAGCTGGTTCTTTGAAAAGACAAATAAAATTGATAGACCATTAGCAAGATTAACCAAGAAGAGAAAAGACCTAAATAACCTCACATTATTACAACTGATACCACCAAAAAGAAAAAGATCATTCAAGGCTACTATGAACACCTTTACACACATAAACTAGAAAACCCAGAAGAGATGGATAATTTCCTGGAAAAATACAACCCTCTTAGCTGAAATCGGAAGAATTAGACACCCTGAACAGACTGAAATGGTAATTTAAAAGTTATCAACAAAAAAATGTCCAGGATCAGGTGGAGTCACAGCAGAATTCTACTAGACATTCAAAGAAGAATTGGTACCAATCCTTTTTTTTTCTTTTTTTTTTTTTTTTTTGAGACGGAGTCTCCCTCTGTCACCCACGCTGGAGTGTACTGGCGCGATCTCGGCTCACTGCAAGCTCCACCTTCCGGGTTCATGCCATTCCGCTGCCTCGGCCTCCCAAGTGGCTGGGACTACATGCGCCCACCACCATGCCTGGCTAATTTTTTGTATTTTTAGTAGAGACGGGGTTTCACCGTGTTAGCCAGGATGGTCTCAATCTCCTGACCTTGTGATCTGCCTGCCTTGGCCTCCCAAAGTGCTGGGATTACAGGCGTGAGCAACCACACCTGGCCGGTACCAAACCTTTTGACAGAGATCCTTTTCACAAGATAGAGAAACAAGCAACCCTCCCTAATTCGTTGTATGAAGCCAGCATCACCCTAATACCAAAATCAGGAAAGGACATAACCAAAAAAGAAAACTACAGACCTATGTCCTTGATGAACATGGATGCTAAAATCCTTAAAATACTAGCTAACTGAATCCAACAACATATCAAAAAGATAGTCCATCATGATCAACTGGGTTTCATACCAGGGATGCAGGGATGGTTTAACACACACAAGTCAATAAATGTGATACACCACATAAACAGAATTAAAAACAAAAATCACATGATCATCTCAATAGATGCAGAAAAGGCATTTGACAAAATCCAGCATCCCTTTATGATTAAAACTCTCAGCAAAATCAGTATACAAGAGACATACTTTAATGTAATAAAAGCCATCTATGACAAACCCGCAGCCAACATAATACTGAATGGGGAAAAGTTGAAAGCATTCCCTCTGAGAACTGGAACAAGACAAGGATGCCCATTCTTACCACTTCTCTTCAACATAGTACTGGAAGTCCTAGCCAGAGCAATCAGACAAGAGAAAGAAATAAAGGGCATCCAAATTGGTAAAGAGGAAGTCAAATTGTCACTGTTTGCTGATGATATGATCGTTTACCTTGAAAACCCTAAGGATTCCTCCAGAAAGCTCCTAGAACTGGTAAGAGAATTCAGCAAAGTTTCCAGATACAAGATTAATATACACAAATCAGTAGCTCTTCTGTACATCAACAGCAACCAAGTGGAGAATCAAATCAAAACCTCAACCCCTTTTACAACAGCTGCAAAAAAATAAAATAAAATACTTTGGAATATATCTAACAAAAGAGTCAAACTACCTCTACAAGGAAAACTACAAAACACTGCTGAAAGAAATCACAGACAACACAAACAAATGGAAACACATCCCATGTTCATGGATGGGTAGAATCAATATTGTGAAAATGACCATACCGCTATAAGCAATCTACAAATTCAATGCAATCCCCATCAAAATACCACCATCATTCTTCACAGAATTAGAAAAAACAATTCTAAAATTCATATGGAACCAAAAAAGAGCCCACATAGTCAAAGCAAGACTAAGCAAAAAGAACAAATCTGAAGGCATCACACTATCTGATTTCAAACAGTACTATAACGCCATAGTCACCAAAACAGCATGGTACTGGTATAATAATAGGCACACAGACCAATGGAACAGAATAGAGAACCCAGAAATAAACCCAAATACTTACAGCTAACTGATCTTCGGCAAAGCAAACAAAAACATAGAGTGGGGAAAGGATACCCTTTTCAACAAATGGTGTTGGGATAATTGGCTAGCCACCTGCAGGATCCTCATCTCTCACCTTATACAAAAATCAACTCAAGATGGATTAAGGACTTAAACCTAAGACATGAAACTATAAAAATTCTAGAAGATAACATTGGAAAAACCCTTTATAGCAGCACAACTGCAAAATCATGGAACCAATCCAAATATCCATCAATCAATGAGTAAATAAATAAACAGTGGTGTATATATATACAATGGAATACTACACAGCCATAAAAATGAACTAACAGCATTTGCAGTGATCTGGATGAGATTGGAGACTATTATTCTAAGTCAAGTAACTCAAAAACGGACAAACAAACATCACATGTTCTCGCTGATATGCGAGAGCTAAGCTATGAGGATGCAAAGGCATAAGAATGATATGATGGACTCTGGGGACCTGGGGGGAACATGGGAGGGGGCGAGGTATAAAAGACTACAAATAGGGTGAAGTGTGTACTGCTTAGGTTTGGGTGCACCAAACTCTTACAAATCACCACTAAAGAACTTACTCATGTAACCAAATACCACCTGTACCCCAATAACTTATGGAAAAATCAAATAGATGTTATTAAATAAATGCCAAAGAAATAAAATAAAAGGCATGACCATATGTAATAGATCTTAGAAAGATGACCCATCCAAAATAATTGACGTGGATGGCTTGGTTGCTTCATGAATAAGCCCCCTGAGCTACTCAGAAGCCTTGATTATCTAGAGTGAAGCCTTCAGAAGGTGTCTGAGAGCACAAATTACAGTTCGTGTTATTTTGCTTAAAAAGATCTGTATCTCTCCAAGTTCAGAATGTATAACTAAACACATCTTATTCTCCAACTTTTGCTTCCCACTACTGAGTGGTGATGCTCTGGATAGCTTAATGAAATACTCTGGAACTCATATTTTCATCTGGAAATGAGAAGATTAAATCCCTTAGATCAGGGGTCAGCAAACTTATAACCCACAGGCCTGCATCTGTTTTTGTAAATAAAGTTTGATTGAAACACAGCTACCCTAATTCCTTTATACATTGTCCATGGCTGCTCTCACTGAACAATGGAAGAACTGAATCCTTGTGTCAAAGATAATCTAGACTTCAGGGCCTAAAATATTTACTACTTTTCAGGACAAGTTTGCTGATATCTGACTTAGATTATTCTTTATTTTTTAAGTGGAGAGAGATATAAAAGAATGGCAATCCATATATATTGGCCAGGCGCAGTGACTCATGCCTGTAATCTCAGCAATTTAGGAGGCCGAGGCAGGCAAATCACCTGAGGTCAGAAGTTTGAGACCGGCTTGGCCAACATGGTGAAACCCCATCCTTACTAAAAATACAAAAATTAGCCAGGTGTCGTGACACACCCCTGTAATCCCAGCTATTAGGGAGGCTGAGGCAGGCTGAACCCTTGAGGTGGAGGTTGAAGTGAGCTGAGATCCAGCCACTGCACTCCAGCCTGGGTGACAGAGCAAGACTCCGTAAAACCATATATATATATACAGATTATATGTATATGTAACGGGAAAACATTCTGATTACTGATTTCCCTTCCTCAGAGCTTAGGTATCTTTTTTTTTGCCGTCTCTGCTTCTCACTGGTAGTTTTCTTACTCATCACAGAGCCACCCTTCCCCTTCCTTTCAAGGTTTTCCCTATTGCTTTGTTTTGTGTCTATACTTTCTCTCTGTGTCTATTTCCTTATGTTCATCTTTCTTAGAAACATTTGTCCAGAATTAACCCCAGATAACTAACTAATAATACTTTGAATGCATATGGTATTTTTCTTTACAAGGGCCTTTGAAAATACTGTGGCATGGATCTTAAAAACAAAATGACTTTCTAAAAATAAAACAACAAATACAAAATTAAGGAACTTGGTCTCCCCTCAGCTAGGTATCTTTTCTTTTGACTTTTTCTGCAGAAAATTGCTAGTGGGCTCCTAGAGCTGTGCTGTACTCACCTCGGGGTATGGAAACATCAGGCTTGGCTTCAGTGACTGAGCTGTTTCTCTGCTTTTGATCTCATTCTAATGCCTTCAACCTTAAATTTCAACTTTCAGTTTTCACCTTTCTCTGCATGCTGCTTATCAACCTTCCCCTGACCTTTTCCACATGGCTTCCCACTGCTTCCTTTTGCTCATGTTTTCTTAGTCTTCTGATCATTCTGCAAGCATTTTCGTTAAATACTATCGTCTCGTCTCTGAAAACCTCTCTCATCCTCTCTGACTCTTTTTCCTTCTAAATAACTTTAAACAGCACACAAACTTCTATTTTTACTTTTTCTTTAAATATGCTTACCTCTGAGCATTAAATTATTCTCATTTCTTTCCCATGAATATCCCACTACAGAATACACACTGGGCTACATTATTTGTATTTTAGCGAGCAGCCTTGGGGCTCCTTTCCCAGGCTGTTGTCATTAAAAGGACTAAAGCAAAACATTGAAACAAATGATAACATGGACTGTTCTCTATAGTGAATCTGAGAACAAGCAATCAATTTCAACTAAAAACGAGGTACCGTATGTCCCATTATTACCTGCTGTAGTTTGGTTCTGGTGAAGAGAAGAGATGGAGTTAATTGAGAAAGTTTCTCTGCCATTTAGTGTACAGCATCTCTCTTTATTTATTTATTTATTTATTTAGAGATGGGGTCTCACTCTGCCACCCAGAGTGGAGTGCAGTGAGCTGAGATCATGCCATTGCACTCCAGTCGGGGCAACAAGAGCGAAATTTTGTCTCCAAAAAAAAAAGGAAACTAGGACTTGAGCTAGGGCATTTTAAAACACCACAATTACAACATAGGTTTAATAATAAAAATAAAACACTAACATCCAGTGATCACTCAGTGTATGATAGTCCTTACACATATAAAGTACTTTATAGAATTATCTCTTGTGATCCTTCCCAGTACCAATGCATACAATGGTTTAGGTTGGACATTGCATGAGGGTAGCACAACTAAAAAGACTGTCACATCATAGCCCTCTTTATAATTTTGAAGATTGTTCATATTTTTATCATAACATGGCTAACTTTAAAGATGATGGAGCTATATATGTATCAAGATAGTTTGCTGACAGAGGGCAGTAAAATGTCTTACTTAATAGGGTTGATATATATTACATTTTGCTTGGACTTACAAAGGAAGAATATATTTGATTATTAAAAGATCTTGATGATCTAACAACATTCAAAATAACCTACATTTCTAAATAAGATTTTTTTCTCACTGAAGTACTAACTGATTAGTATCTTAAATTTTTTTCAAATCTCTATAGTTCATATATTCTGGCACTTGTCTTCTGTACTCAAGTAAGATAGCAGAGTTCTATTTTAAGTATACAGGCATTTTTATTATGATACAAATAACTAGGTAATAGCTAATATAATTTAGCATCAATAATATACAAAGTATGTATTAAATTGACATAAATTAGAGATTACTACGTAACCATCTGCTGATTATATTAGAGCACTTATTTATTTGTTGCTATGGAAATTTTATAATTAACTGCTGTTAAAATTTGACTTGTTATCTATAAATTTGATTTTCTAATTATTGTAATTAAAAATTCAAATTGAATATTATATTGTTTAATCATCTGATGTATAGTATTTATTCAGAATGACTTTATGTTTGTATAATTGTAATTAATGATAATATATAATATACTAACTTCAAAAGTTCTTTTTTCACTTGAGGAATGAGAACCTTTCTCTAATTCACACAAAGGTGTCCTGTGGGCTAGCAGCAGCCTTGATCTTTCAGCCAATTTCATGATGGAGAAGATACTGTTTTTATCTCCTTTTTACAGAAAGGGAGGCTTAGAAATGTTAAACAGTATGCCCACATCACAGAGACAGCAAGTCATGGGGCAAGATTCAAACCCTAGCAGTTTGAGCCAGAGCTCAACGTAGGCAGCATAACTCTCACTGCTGAATAGCAAGGATTGAGGAATTACAGGTATCACCTCCCAAAAAGGACCTCCCGTACCTTCCTGTCTGGATGGACATTTCTCCCACTGATGTCACTCATTGATTATGCAACAAAAGTGAATGCATTTCTTACAGAAGATCACAGTGGTGACAATAGAAGCTGATCAGAACTGGCAAGATGGAAGATTCATTCAGTGTGGATTTCCAAAAATATGTGTATGTTTCAGGAATCGATGAGAAGCACATTTTGATGCAAAACAGACCTAGATTCAAATTATTCCTCTGCCACCCAGTCAAAAACCCTTCCTCTCAAGCTCCTGGTCCCCCTCCAGCATACAAAAGCACATCCTATATATATCTCCAACCATTCACCTGTCCAAACCAGGAACCTGGGAATCAGCCTTGACACCTTCCTTTCTCTCCCCACCCCACCTCTTCCCACCCATCGCCAAGACCTGTCCATTTGACTTTGCAAATATCTCACACACATGTTTCTCACCATGTGTACCATTGCCACCCTGGCCTCACCATTATTTCACCCCAGAATTACTATAACACCCTCTTAACCACTTTCCCTTCTCACCCTCTGACTCCTCTCCCATTTGCTCTCCCCACTGTACCCAGATTGACTATTCATCTCATCAAGGAATGCATTCCCTTAAAACCTGTGAATGCAATGCCTATCATTTCTAAACATCAAGCTCTATCCTAGCCTACACAATCTTACAAGATGTGCCACCTCTCCTTCTCCAGTCATCTCCTGTGTACAGCAGATCTGCCTGCTGATTCTCAGATACTCCCAGCTCCCTCCTACACCAGGGCCTTTGCACATGCTTTCTCTTTGGACTACTTAACACCCATGTACCTTTCATTACTCAGCCTCACCATCAGAACCTCCAGGTACGTGCTCCCTGACCTTGGCCTTTCCCTCATATCTCTCCTCATGTCTACTGGCCCATGGTCAGATCTGGTCACCCTGTGCTAGCTTCTCCTATACTGCATGTTTTGTTTTTTCCTTCAGAGACTTCATTACAGGTTTTAATTATACATTGATATATGATTATTATCGGTTAATGTCTGTCTTCTGTCATGGGGAGTGTCCACATTTGCTGTGCTCCCCATTTGGATCTCAGTGCTTAGCACAGAGCACAGTCACCAAATACTTGTTCAATAGCACACAGAACTATATAGCTGTGAGCAAATTACTTAAACTTTCCCAAAAAACACACAGTGTGGGGGAACAATACTGCCTCAAAGGTTTTTTCCAGGCTTAACTAGAATCAGCTATGTAAAGCACTAAACAGAATAGGCTCATTTACTCGATACATGGTAGCTATTCCTGCTATTATTCCCTACAATATGCTGTGGGCCATCAGAATTTGTCCTCATTTTAAAGTTGTTTCTAGTCCTGTAAAAACGGAAATCATTCACACAAATAATTAAAACACTATAGGACAAGAGTCTATCACATTAGCCAACAGAAGGCCTGACCTAACAGGCTTTGGCCTTCACAAATGTGAAGTCGCCAACATTCAGGATACCTTCTATCATCTCTCCTTTAGGGACCGTCAGGGTCCTGCTGCTTGGATCACAAGCATGGCATTATCAAGAGATTGGCTCAAACACCATCTCCTCAGTGTAGACTTTCATGATGCTGCCAAGAAGAATTAACACCTTTTTCATCCCATGTCCTCCAGCAGTGTGTGTATGTGTGTGTGTGTGTGTGTGTATCCCTATTAAGAAATTAAAGTTCCTCAAAGGCAAGAATCATGTTTTTCATTTCTATATTCCTAACCAAATCAACAATAAATGCCCAAATAAGTTTCATTGAATGAATGAATGAATGAAAAGGAAATTAAAATTACACACACGACAGTGGATATGTAGAAAAGACAAGCACAGCAAGAGCAACGAGGCTGCCCAGGGAGGCAGTATGCAAGTCCAGAATCTAGCTTATGTTCGGAGGGCTTTCAAAAGACAGATCAAAGGAAGTGGACTGAGCCTGGGTAAGAGGCAGCCCTAGTCTGTTTACTCTTCAGTCACTTTGCAGCTTACCTGCTGCCCCCACCCCAGGTCTGCTTTGACATGAGATCTTTAAATGTTGAGGTGGGAAGGGGGGAATCACTTAACTGCTATCTGATTCTTCATCTGTAAAATAGAGCTACTGACACTGACCTTCCTCACAGAGCTATTGTGTGGGATAATTAATAATTGCAGAATCCTTTGAGAGTATAAAGTGCAACATAAATGCTAAGCATAATTTTCACACAGTCTCTGCTGGCTCTTCTCAAGCACATTCCGGCCGGCCTCGGTGCCTTTGATCTGCTGTTACCACCTGCAATAGAGCAAACAATGCCTTTGTATCATTAAGCAAATGCATAATGAATGGTATTCATTGTTAAAGGTTACTTAGCAATATAACTTTTTTTTGCCTTTTGAATGGGAACATCCACCGGTGAGAGGATTATGTAAGCTAATAGCTAATGTCTCAAAGGAAAGGAGAGAAAAGAAACAGCCATGGCAACCAGAGCAATAGGACCCAGGCTTTGGCCTTCAGAAGAAACCTGTATCCACCTAGGAAAAGGAGGATAAGGACTAACTGGGAGAAAACCAGAGGGGATGGTGAACAGAAAAGTCAACAATGGGAAATGGCAGACTGTGGCCTAGGCATCCTCTGGCTGTCAGATCTCGGCTTATTGCACGAGACATAACCTGCCATCTTCAGGAGTGTGAACCTGGTCTGTCATTGTCCTCTTCAAGTCTCTGGGTTCTTCCCTTAATGCCCACTGGTGCTGTGGTGGGAAGATTGTGTTTTTCTTTGAATATAACCTTTTCTAGAGATAGAGGTGGGCGGCACTATGATCAGAGAACCTTTATCCTCCTCTGCATTCCTCCCGATGCTCAGCTCTTCCCAGAGAAATGGCCCTCAACCCAATGCCGGGGCAATCGCTAGCCCCAGGAACAATCGTCCCAAGATTCTCAAGGTAAATGAGACAGCCTGAGAAAGATCACCTCCTCCCATAAAATGCGAAAAAGCTCACAACTTGTTCATTGGCTCATTTGATTTAATATCAAAAGATTGGAGCAGTATTACAACTCCCTTAAGTGTTCCTTTGAGATTTAGACAAATAACAAATGTTTACTGATTTGGTTTAGATTTTTAAAGTTCAGACTTCAGTACGCTAGCAGTCTTAAGGTATTTGGTAATTCTACAAGTTTAATTTTTAAATGTTAGAGTTAACTTTTATGTCATGTTTTTCAAAAACTATATGAATTTACAAGGTACTCCTCTCCCTATATTCCTTTAAATAATACCCAAAACACAACTCTCATATACCCCTCTATGTTTTACTGCCTTGGCTACAGGGATTTTATGTCTCTTATTTGGCATTGCTGTTTATTGTCACTTCCCCCATAATTCTGGTTTTTGCTGGCCTGTTTTTTTATTTTATCCTTTTGAAAGTCTTTCTTCACTATGCTTAGTTAAGTCAAACTTTGAAACTCTTGGTAAACGCCATAAAATTTTTCTTAACATGGAACAAGATCGCCACCCAGTGGCCATGCTGAGCTTCACGCTGCATTTTTCCAGATTTTTCCCCTCACATTTTTATTTATCTGGACTGCAGAACAGAGGTGTCCTTAAAGAACAGCCCAGCCCCTTCATTTTTCTGAGGAGAAAACTGAAGGTCAGAAGGGTTAACATTTGGTCAAGTCCACAATACCACAATAAGACCCATGCCTTAGGACAGGCTTCAGTCCTCATGTTTTCAACGACTACCTCAGAACTGGAGGTGACCTTCAGGATCAGCCAATCCAAGCCCTCTAACATACAGATGAGGACACTGAGGCAAAGAGAAGAAAAATGGCTTCTCAAGATTTAAGGAGTTGACTAAATGGGACAAAACCCAGCTTTATTAACACTTAGCCTGATGTTCATTCTCCTACTTAGACCAATCTCATTTTAAATATTTTATTTTCCCCCTTGGATTATCATAATTCCAGTCTTTAATAGGTGATCATAGTAGATGAGCATAAAATGGTCAGCCCTTGCCTTCCTCAAAATGAATAAAGTTACGCAATGGGAACCCTCAGAAAGGTAAAATTCATTCTCATTAATGTACTGTTCATTGTTGGTATATCCAAAAATATTTCACCACTTTTGTTTATACTTAGGAGGTGATAGATTTAATTAAAGGCAATTAGAAATTCTAACTATGCCTTCTTTCAGTTTAAAGAGAATACTCGGCCAGGTGTGGTGGATCACTCCTGTAATCCCAGCACTTTGGGAGGCAGAGGCAGGCGGATCACCAGGTCAGGAGATCGAGACCATCCTGGATAACACAGTGAAACCCCATCTCTACTGAAAATACAAAAAATTAGCCAGGCAAGGTGGCGGGCGCCTGTAGTCCCAGCTACTCAGGAGGCTGAGGCAGGAGAATGGCGTGAACCTGGTAGGCAGAGCTTGCAGTGAGCCGAGATTGGGCCACTGCACTCCAGCCTGGGCGACAGAGGGAGACTCCGTCTCAAAAAAAAAAAAAAAAAAAAAAGAATACTCATCTCTGGTTCAAAATGTCTTGATTCTAGAATTTCAATACTTGGATTTGAACACTTCCTCTGACAAGTTAGGGATGACTTCACATTGTCCACTAACTTCAAAGTCCTCTTAATGACATGAGAAAGATCCACAACATTGAAGACTCCTTATCACTCTAAACAATTTTGAGTTCCTAAACTCAGGTGAATAAGATTCACAGAGAGTAGCAGATGCTGCCTGGCTTTGCCCCACCCCAGATCCGCACGATCCTCCTAAGTTCATCTGCAGCTGTGATCCAGGCAAACTGACAGCTCCCCACCTCCCCTGCTGTCTTCCATGCCTGGGGGCTTTGGAGCCTCCCCAACTTCTGGTGGGACAATGCTGAGTTGGGCTGCATACGGTTTTTCAAAAGATCCCCTGGGACTGAGCCCCAGTTGCCCTGAAGCCCTAACATGAAACTACTCCCTAACCCCTGGAATTGGCCTTTCTCCTTTTCCCATGGCATTTTCCCCACTTCCTCACTTGTGCTTCCTGGAATCACCTCTCCAGGAGGGGTAATTGAACAAACAAACAACCTGCATCCACACCCTTGCCTCAGGGCCTGATTTTCAGGGGATACAAACAACTGACTCTGCATTGTAGAGAAGCCCTGTTTTGCCTTGATGACACAACTAGTCTCTAATAATGGAGTCCCAAGAGGTTGTTCAGTCTGGCCTTTCTCCCTGTATACAAGCAGATTAACTAGGAAGCATGAGAAGTTGAAATGTCAGGGCCTTTCATTTGAACAAGCCATTTTCAAGCCTTGGGAAGGGCTCTAGAAATCTACTCACATGGTATGTTTTTATAAAATTTACAAAAGCAAGACATTTTAACCCTAGTCAGTCAAGACCACTGTCTCTTTTCAGGTTGTATTCTGGTGATGGAGAGCACTTTGGGAATCTAGCTAAAGGGGAAATTGAGTTAGAAATACACATTTTAACTGAAATTTGGCAAGATGTTTCAGAACATTTCAGTAAAATAAATGTAAAATTACAGACTCCTGTTGGGAGAATATGGAGTGTTCTTTCTGTTATCTTTAAATCAAGTAGTTAAAGAACTGAGAGAAAATGTCAATAAAAAAGTAGTAAGAGTAAGACACAAAAGCAACAGAGTGAGCAATAAAATCAACAGAAATTATTTCAATATCAAGAAGTAAATTGCAACAAAAACATTCAGCATATCAAATGCAGTCAGAAGAACACAGTAAAAATAATGATAGGCTTATGGATTATTTGATAACCCAATTAATAAACACAAGTGAATCATATGAATACACTGGAAAAAATTAAATACCCCAATTTTTTTACACCAAATATTGATATCAATGAATAAAATATAAACTCACAATACATCACCACAATGAGTACACCTATGACAAACTGGTTAATGAGTGTCATTAATTCAAAGTGCTCAACATAGGATAGTGCACTAGAAAGCTTGAAATGCCTTGAAAACAGACAGATCATATGTGCAAAAAACTTAATAGAGGTTTTCCAAATTTGAGAACAATCCTAACAATTTATATGACATTGCCAACTATGAATTGTTAAAGCTATAAGAAATGTTTCTAAATTATCAAAAATAAAAAACAAACTGTAATCAATCATAGTAGAAGAAAGATGAAATTATCTTTCTATTCTCTCCGGGATATATTCCTAAAATATTATCATATGAAGATGAAACTGAAGAGTTTGCTTTCAAAAATGGAAGGGAAAAATCATCAAAGAAGCCTGAAAGTAGGAAATTTGATTAAATATTAGGCTAAATAAAATAAAATAAAATGTATTTGTTTACTTTTAAAATAAAAAATATTCTGTTACTTTTCAGGATGTTGTTGTTTGTGCTCTTTGTCATTAAGTATCTGTCATTTCTTGTCAATCCTTTTCTTATTCCAAATAAATGGTTTTGATACTTAATTTTACATTTATAATGTGGTATTCTTTTTTTAAAGAAAGCCTCCTAAATTATATAAGCTTCCAGGACCGCTTCTTCCCAAGCTTCCTCTAACAGTGAAGGGCCTTTTTCCTGCAACAAAAAAAAGAAGCAAAATGCTCTATGTTCCACTTAATACACAAGAAAAGGACATATACCACAAGACTCCCAAAAAGCCAATGCATATAAAAGAGTGGGAAAATAGTATACAACCTTTCTCACAGGACATGAATCATTATATTTTACAATAAACTAAGTTGAGAGTATATACATTTAAATTACATGCCTACCACATTTGTTAGTGACCTGTACTGCTAGTGGTGCCCAAATTTAAAAAGCAAACAAAAAAAGTCTGTCATCTGAGTTACAAAGATAGTCATGGCAAGTGAATGAAGGAAAACTGACAGAGATAATGGATCAGTATACCATGTTACACTTTTTAGGCTTAGGGACTAATAAGAAAGTAAGACAGTGTTTCACAAACGGCAGGTCATAACCTATTATTGAGCAGTAATAGTTATTATAATAAATTTTGTAACAATCACTTTTTTAAAGGCAAATAGTTTAGAAAATGGTTGGTAAAAGATTGCATCACACATATAGAATGTTTTGTCAAACTTTTAAGTGTGTGTATATATAGGGTGTGTGTATATATAGGGTTACAATGTAAAAGGCATTTCTTACTGTGGGAGATGGTCTAAAAAGTTTGAATAATACATATGAGAAATAAAGGGTTGGGGCCAGGCATGGTGGCTCACGCCTGCAATCCCAGCACTTTGGGAGGCTGAGATGAGTGGATCACTTGAGGTCAGGAGTTTTCAAGACCAGCCTGGCCAATAGGGTGAAACCCTATCTCTACTAAAAACACAGAAATAGCTAGGCGTGGTGGCACATGTCTGTAATCCCAACTACTGGGGAGGCTGAGGCAGGAGAATTGCTTGAACCTGGGAGGCAGAGATTGCAGTGAGCTGAGATCACACCATTGCACTCCAGACTGAGTGAAGAAGCGAGACTCTGTCTCAAAAACAAAAAACCAAAAAAACGGTTGGCTGCAGATTGAAGCACAAGAGAATAAGAATAACAGGGACAGTTACAAAAACTTGGTTTGGCAATCTGCAACAAATCATTCTAAATTCATTGGAATTTGGTAGGCATTTTTCCTATAGATATAGGAAGTCATTAAAATATGCTTTTGTAGTTTCACCTAGGAATCCATCATGACTTAAACATAGTTTAAATTAAAAATAAACTAAACTTTAAACTAAAAACAGTTTAAGCCATAATTGGATTCCTAGGTGAAACTACAAAAAGCCTATTTAACTCATAAGTAATATATAAATTATAATATGATATGCTATGATAGGATATTATATTATGACATGATATAATAAAACATAATGCAAGATAAATGAACTATTGTAGTTATTATAGTCCTAAGCCAGCACTCTTCTTTCCTTCCCCATAGTCCCTACCATTTATAAGACTCTTAAGCAAACTGTTTTGAAGATAATCTAAAATTACAGGATTTCCATCACAACATAATGTATACAATTTCACAACACAATTTAACATTTTATTACGATAATTCAAGATTTTATATTTTGCACCTCCACTTGATTTGGTATAATTGTTACCTAAACCTTTCTGCTGAATTAGAACCACTGACCCTTCCTCACTCCCATCCCCAAAAAGAACAAGAAAGGTGCCGAATAGGCCTAAAATGAATAGTTTCAAAGTGGACAATGGTAAGATCAAATGATGCACTAGTGTTAAGGTATAACATTTGTAATTCTGTCCTGAAGATAACTCTCCAGTGTTAAAACTGTCAGTGCCTCTAAATAATGAAGCAAAAGAATAAAGAGTTAATATGAAACAGCCAAGCTCAATAAAAATCCGCGGAAGGAAAAATCAACTTTCATGAAAGCTACAGAATAATAAATGAGCAGTAATCTTCCGAGCTTACTTTGTCATATGTTACAACAACAATAAGGGAACTATATCCTGATGGTTATTTCATTTCAATACCATAAGAACATTTATTTTAATACCATACAATTTGTATGTTGATTATATATAGCTAGATCTATGTCTACTAGATGAGCGTATTCACACAGGAAGAGGGAAGGAGAAGAGAATTAATGAATTTATGAAACAACTTCAGTGTGTTAGGTACTATATTTGGTCCATTACATGCATTGTCTTATGAAGTATAATGAGACGTAATACATATTTTGTAATGCTATAAGGCATCTGTTACTATTCTTATGTTACAGTCAAAGCAGCTACATTGGTTTTCTGTGGCTAAGGTAACAAATTACCATAGACTTAACGGCTCAAAACAACACAAGTGTATTATCCTACCATTCAGTCATTTAGAAGTCTGAAATGGCTCTCACTGAGCTCAAATCAAGATGTCAGCAGGGCTGCCCTCCTTTCTGGAGGCTCTAGGGGAGAATCAATTTCCTTGCCTTTTCCAGCTTCCAGAGGATGCTCAACCTTCTTGCCTCTTGAACCTCCTCCACCTTCTTCCTCCATCTGCAAAGCCAGCAACATCAGGCCAAGTCCTTCTCACACTGTCATCTCTCTGGCTCTCTCTTCCAATTCTCTTTTCCACTTTTAAGGACTCATGATTGCAATGGGCTCACCCGCATAATCCAGGATCATTTCCCTGTCTTAAAGTTAGCTGACTGGCAACCTATACTCCATTTGCAACCTAAATTCCCCTTTGCCACGTAACCTCACATATTCACATTTTCCAGAGATTAGAATGTGAACATCTTTGGGGGTCATTTTTCTGCTTACCACAAAAACTAAGTTCCAAAAAGATTAGGTAGCTTGCCCAAGGTCACATAAGTAAAAGGAGGATGAAGCCTGGATTTTTACCCAAGTTTTCTTAACTACAGCACCCCTGCTCTATTCAATACAGTTTGCTGTACAGTTTGTGTCTAAAACTGGCAACAATCTCCATGGTTTGGGTCTCATCAGGAAACATATCTTGGTGCCCCTTGTGTGCCAGGCACCCTGCTACTGCTGCATACACAAAGATGAATAAAATACAGTTTTCTTTGAAGAGCTGAGAGTCTGACAAACGAGGCCCTGAAATTATATTATGTTACAATGCAGTATATGATGATGCAAGTTACTATATTGCAAAATGCAACATGGATTCTGCTGCGTCTATGAATGTAGCACAACAGGACCTCAGAGGGGAAGGGATCAGGACCAGAGTGGAGAGCGTGACAAGAAGGTGGTCAATAAATATCAAAAAGTTTCTCACAAGGAGTCACACTTGTGTTGGGCCCAGAAAAATGAATAGGATTTCACCCCACAAAGCAGATAAAGTTGCAGAGGCATTCTTGTGGAGTAGCAGGTCTCAGGATATACTAAGGAAATAAAGGGAGGTGTGACAGAAATGCAACTAGAAAGGAATTTAGACCCAGATTGTGTCAGACCTTGAGTGGCACAGTAAGAGGTCTGAACACTCTCCCTGTAAGTGGAAAAAAAGGAACCAGGAAAAAATTTAAGCTAAAGAGGAGCATGAGGTGGAGAGAGAGATCTGACTTACAAACATAAACTTCTTGGAAAGGCTACTGTGATGGCTTCACGATAGGGGTTCTTGGGAAGAAATGTAAGACAGTCTACAAAAAGATCTACCTGGGACTTTTAAAAGTTTGAAAACAGCTATAATTTTTGGAGTTACATATTCTTATAGAAAATAAAATGTACCCTAACTAATCAGAGGAAGTCATTTTCATTCGTTCATTTAGCAAATATGTATTAAATATCCACTGTGTATCAGAATCTCTTCTAGATGAACAATTGGTTCACTTTAGTGAACAAATAGATACTGCCCTGTTTTCATGGATCCTACATTTTAGTAGGACATGTACACAGAAAAACAAATAAGCAACAAAAATAATAATGAAAATAAAGGGTAGTTGTACCAAAGGGGGCAAACAAGACTGAGATGAAGAGTCACAGAACAGGTAGTGAGACCCTTGGGTAGAAACAGGACTGACTGATACTTAGTCTGAATATACCAGAATATTATACTTGTTACAATATTGAATTAGGACACAGCCACACCTGCCAAAAATAAGATACTCCCAGGCTCCCCAAAATACCTGCCACTGGTGCCTGAGCCACATTGGATTCTCCCTTAAGACTTCCTAGAAGTCCTCATAAACCACCAACCAGAGTTAATGCTTGGCCTGAGGTCACATACAGAGCTCCGTGACCTCTGGCATTTTTTCTGATTGTTAGACATTGACTGTCACCTTTTGGTAGGTCAGTTAGCAAAGATACTGATAGAGAAAAAGAGGAGCAGTTGTGTACTCTGAACCTGAACCTGTTCTACCAAGATGGAACCTTTGGAGGAAATGTGTTGATGTGACACTTAAGACTATGCTAAAAAAAAAAAAAAAAAAAATTGAAGGAAGCAATAATAAAGCAAAATCTTAAGGAGAGCTTATCAAAGGTCAAATTAGGTTCTTCTCTTGTTAGAATTTGTCAAGAAAAGTTCTAGCTGAAGAGGTCACCTTGAAGTTGAGACAGAAAAAGAAAAGGCGATAGCCAGCTGAAGAGTAGGAGGTGATCATCCCAGGCAGAGAAAACTGCATATGCAAGAAAAGAGAGGAAGCAAGCACTTGGCATGTTTGAGGAACTGAAAGAGGACCAGCATGGCCACAGCTTATCTTCAGGAAGGTGGATCTAAATGAGGTTGGACATAGGTTTTTTAGCCCACAGCGAGCGATTAGATTTTTATTTTAAATGCAATGGGAGGCCCCTGAAGGGCTGTATGCAGATAAGTGAAGTGATCCAATTTCCACTTTTAAAGATCATTTTGCTGCTGAATATAAACGTATTGTAGAACAAGACTGAAAGCTGTTGCGGGAATGAACGTGAAAGATGCTGGCAGCAGAACTGGAGAGAAGTCAAGTGTGAGATCTGTTGTGGAGATAGGATTTTGGGAATCGATGACGGTATGGGATACAGGTGTTGAGGGGATGAAGAGGTCATTCATGAATGTGGTGATATCAAATAATAGATTTTCAATGTAGACAAAACAGCCTTATATTGGAAGAACATGCCATTTAGGACTTTCATAGCTAGAGAAGACAATTCGATGCCTGACTTCAAAGCCGCAAACAACAGGCTAACACTTATTAGGGGCTAATGAAGCTGGTGACTTTAAGTTGAAACCAATGCTTATTTATCATATTAAAAATTCTAGGGCAAGTAGGAATTATGCTAAATCTACTCTACTTGTGCTCGAGAAATGAAACAACAAAACCTGGATGACTGTACATCTGTTTACAGCATGGTTATTGAATATTTTAAGTCATTGTTGAGACCTACTGCTCAGGAAAAAAAATAAAAAGAGTCTTTAGATTCTTTAAAATATTACTGTTCACTGATAACTCACCTGGCCACCCAAGAGCTCTGATGGAGACATACAAGGAGATTAATATTGTTTTCATGCTTGCTAAGATAACATCCATTCTGCAGCCCATGAATCAGAGTAATTTTTACTTTCAAGTCTTATTATGTAAGAAACCCATGTTGTAATGGTATAGCTGCCCTAGATTGTAATTCCTTTGATGGATCTGGGCAAAGTAAATTGAAAACCTTCTACAAAGGAGTCACCATTCTAGATGACTTTAAGAACATTCATGATTCACGGAGGAGGCCAAAATATCAACATTAACAGAAGTTTGAAAGAAGTGGTTTCTAACCCTCATGGATGACTTTGGGGGGTTCAAGACTTCAGTAGAGGAAGTAATGGCAGATGTTGTAGAAGTAGCAAGAGAAATGGATTTAGAAGTGAAGCCTAAAGATATGACTGAATTTCTGCAATCTCGTGTTAAAACTTGAACGAATTTGGAGTTGCTTCTTAGGAATTAACAAAGAAAGTGGTTTCCTGAGATGGAATCTACTCCTGGTGAAGATACTGTGAACACTGTTGAAATGCCAACAAAAGATTTAGAATATTACATGAACTTAGTCGATAAAGCAGTGGCAGGATTTGAAAGGACTCATTCCAGTTTTGAAAGAAGTTCTACCATGGGTAAAATGCATTCTCTGCTACAGAGAAATCTTTCACGAAAAGAGTTAAAAGATGCAACAAACTTCACTGTCTTATTTTAAGAAACCACCACCCTGATCAGTTAGCAACCATCAAGTCAAGGCAAGACCCTCTACCAGCAAAAAGGTTAACATTCACTAAAGGCTCAGATGACCGTTAGCACTTTTTTAGCTATAAGGTATTTTAAATTAGGGATGTACATATTTTTTGCAGCCATAATGCTATTGCACACTTAATAGACAACAATAGAATGTAATCATAACTTTCATATGCACTGGGAAACCAAAAACTTCATCTGTCTCACTTTATGGAGATACTCACTTTATTTTGGTGGTCTGCTACTGAACCCATAGTATCTCAAAGGTTTGCCTATATAATAAAGGCTAGTTTATAATGCTGTTAGCATATTTTCTTCATTCACAAAAAGGTTTGCTTACTGTATAGGAAAAAGCCCTACCCATAGCTCCCTGAGTCGAACGAGTTGCCCATCCTCAACATCTTATTAGGATACTTGACAATAATTCACAGACCTTTGGGGACAATGAGCAGGCTTTCAAACACTGCTTGAAATAGGGATAAATGCTATATTTTCAAAAATAGTGTAAGTGTTCCATGGTTCCCTCAGGCAATTAGCTCGTGTTGTTGCCATAAGTTGCCCTACTTCTACCCCCACAGAATAAGCATTTGGTCCGTCTGCTCAGAGTTATCCCATTTTTCCTTCTTCCCTCTAGGTAGGTCACTAGATTCCTTTGTGAATGAACAGTGGGCATCAAAGAGCCATTAAAATAAAAAAAAACCCTAAATATGTGTGAAATGCAGCTCTTAGTATTTCTCTGGAGCATTGAATCACATTATATGTAATTATAAAATACTATCAGAAAAGGGCACTTTACATACCATAATAGTCATTTTATAAAGTTCAATTCGGCAACTCCAAGCCACATTTAATTTTCTCTCAAAATTCCCACATGGCAGGAAGATATTGCTCTCTGAAGCTCTCAAGTCTCTTTCAGGGAATGGTAAAATGACAACCTTTTAGAATTAGCACTTTTTCTGTAAATAGACACTAAATCACTTATACCAAATAAAGTCACATATGCATTTTTATTAAAATAAATACTAAAATAGTAAGTAATTTTCCTACATAATCATTTTGGAATTTTACGCAAATTAGAATACTGCAATATAGTTTAGTATGAATCATTTGTAGTTCTTCATCTTCACTGACAGGTGGGGCTAGTGATTTCTGTATTAATTATAATATTTTAGCATATTAAAATCTGTATCTAGATGAAGCAGACACTTCAAAGCTTCAAAACTGATGAAACTGCATACCTCTCTTTTAAGGGATAAAACCATTTGCATTAATATGTGAAATACACTACTAAAACACCCCCTGCTGATTTCTTAGGCTTTTGCGGGGAGTTATGCATAATTTTCTGAAAATTAAAAACTGAGGATTAGATATTTATGATAAAAATTGGATCTCAAGAACTATTAAAAACTTGGAAGATTCTCCTAAGCTAGAATTTTTAACTCAGTTAAAAAATTATTTAACACATATCAAAGGTTAATAAAAAGCACAGTGGAGTCAGAAGATCTAAACTCAGTTCCACCACTTACTAGCAAAGCACTGTCCCATGGTCTGAATGTCCCCCTAAATCACCAGTGTGGTAGTATATTGACAGGGACGCCCTAAGTGGGTGATTAATTGATTGAGGTAGAGCTCTCATAAATGGGATTAGCAACCTTATGAAGAGCTGGAGGGAATTAGCTAATCCCTTTTTGCCCTTCTGCCTTTGGACATGCAAGGACATGACATTCCTCTTTTCTGGGGGATGTAGCAACAAGATGCTATCTCGAGGTAAAGAGAGCAGCCTTCACAAGGCACCAAACTTGCCAGCTTCTTGATCTTGGACTTTCAGCCTCCAGAACCGTGAGAAGTACATTTCTGTTCTTTATAAATTACCCAGTCTCAGATATTTTGTTATAGCAGCAGGTATGAACTAAGACACATCTTTGTGAACCTACATCACAGAATTGAAATGAGAATTAAGTAACAAAGGAAGCTGCTTTATAAATAGGTCATAATCTAACAAATGTCAGTTATTGAAGATGGCATGGTATAAACCATCCATAAATTCTTATTTAGATCTGGGGACAAATTATCAGGAATCTACAAATTCTCCATGCAAAGGTGTTTTACTCATTTAGATTTTAGTTTATTTTTATGTTGATGTTAATCTTTTAAAAAGTTCATGTGATTATATTTGGGGTCATCTGAATATCCTCTTTATACTTGTTACACAACGTATGTGTTCATGGTAGCATTAGTGCCAAATAATTCAAATTCACTTGTTTCCAAGCTACTGAAAACAGATGCAGGCAGACTTAATATGTAGCTTCCATGTTCTTCCAAAAGAAAGACAAGCGACAATGGAAAAAAATTTGAACAAAGGTTTGGTAATAGTTTGACTCCAGAAAACTAATGAGAACATTCAGACATTACATGGCACACTGTAACACTGGTAGGCTGAAACTTAAAAAAAAAAAAAAAGGAATCCTGCCAGTTAGCACCAAGTGTAGTGATTTAAAAGTGTTCATCATTGTCAATTAATAAGACCATTTGTATTGGTTTTGTATATATTTATTGCAATTGTTTTAAATAGTCATATGAAAACTGCAAGCTTATGTTTACACCTAGATTCGTATTTCTATATATTTAAATGTTACAAAATTAACATATATTAACTTAAAAATAATAAGCTGATACTTGAGTATGGCCAGTGAGATCAGAACTCAGAAAAAACACAACTCAGGTTGTCTTCTCTCTGTACTTTGCTGTCTGACTCTGGGCATTGTCAAATGACTTCGCCTCCCCTATTTCTTCACAGCAAACTAAGAATAATAATCTCATTCACATGGGACCATTGTGAGGAGTACAGGAAATAATGATATAACCGTGAAATAATGCTTTGTCAGGTATAGTGTGTTTTGGACAATAAGATATCTAAATCAAGAGTTTGTACTTTCAGTCTACATTTTGATGCCATGTTGGGCAAATCTCCTTACCTCTGTGGTAGTCATCACTGTTTTTTAAAGCTAGGAGATTATCTCAGTCCCTTTTAAAATAGCTTTTATAGAAGGTGGTTGAGTTTTCCACTGGAATTTCAAAGTACTCCTCATTTCTATATCCATACCCATAGTTATTTCGTTTTCCATTAGCTTTCTTAAAAACTTACTAATTGAGGAACAAAAACTTTAAGATTCATTTGTGATCAGTGCAGCAATGTCCAAATATAAGCAGGGTTAAAACAGCAAAATTCTCCCACCTATCAGAGAAACTTTAATATTTTTTTTTGCTTCTTTATTTTATCTGGTATAACGGAAAGACAGAACTCATATTTCAGTCTTCTCTCTGTTCTTAGCTGTAATCCTAGCAAACCGAATGACCTCTTTACACTGGCCAATTATTCATCTGCTAAATAATTATAACAGCCACCACTGATCACGTGCGAGCTTACCCAATGCCATGCGTGCACTATGTTCTGAATGCGCACACCAGGAGATCTCTCTCATTTAGTGCTCACAATTTTGAGGTAGACATTAGGTCCATTTAACTGATGAAAAAACTGAGGCTGAACGAAGTTAAAAACCCGTCATGCAGCATCTGCAGAGCAGCGATTCTAAAAACACCTCACTGTAAGAAAGAATTGCTAACAAACAATAGCTTTGCCTCTAAGCACCCGCTTTTCCTCTAATATTCACAGACGGGTATTTAGAACTTCAAAGGGCCGAAGCCCTTGGGAACTTCAGGGCGGGAGTAAACCAGCTGCACCATATCTCAGAGCAACTCCTCCGAAAAACCCCACCCTGTCCGGACCCCGCCTCGTCCCGCCCTCCTGGGCGTTCTCCCCATAGCCCGCCCCGGAGAAGCCTCGCCCACCTGGCTCCTCCTTCGCTCTCACATGAGGAAGCCGCCGAGCACCCGGTCTGCCCTTCTCTCGGCGGGACGTAGCGCATGCGCTCTCAGCACGCCGGGAATTTCCTGTCCGCGGTCATCCCTTCCGGTGTGGTAGATCTGACCAATGGGGCTGGCTCCGAGGCGGGCCTTAGGTCTCCCAGGTTCCTCTGTTGCGCGTTTCTTTCGGAGCGGTGGTGAAGGGCCCGGGTGAGGTAGGGGTGCTTGTTGGGTCTCATGGCTGCCTTCGGGAAGCTCAGCACTTCCCGTCTCCCGCCGTTGCCCACGATTCGAGAAATCATTAAGTTGTTCAGACTGCAAGCAGCGAAGCAGCTATCACAGAATTTCCTCCTGGACTTGAGGCTGACAGGTGGATGGCTTAGCAGTGCGCCCCGAATGTCTCCCCAGTGTCCGTGGGGGCGTGGGCCGGGGGGTCTTGCGCGTCCCAGCGGGCGGGTGTCCAGGCACTGGCCTGCGACGGGCTTTTGGTCAGGTCCTTCGACCTCTTTGTATCAGAAAAACTCCGGTCCCACCACCCAGGAGACACGTGAAGTGCGTTGATTGCTCACAAAACTCCGCGTTCAGCGGGGTGTAGCCTGCGGGCGGGCTGCATAGATGCCGAGCTCACTAGGGGAGGAAGGGTTCATGTGTCGTGAAAGGCGCTGGTGAATATTGGAATCTGGGTCACTGTGAAATCAATCACTCTGAAATGGTACAGCACATGCTGACTGCACTTGCTTTACATGCAGTTTAAAGTTACCAGAATTTAAATTGAAGCGAGGATTTTATCAATAACTTGGTGAAAAGAGTATCCCTCGTATGATTCGTTATTTAAACGTTTACCTGTTCAGTCTAAGAAAGCCTCGGGGGCGCTAATATTCATTCATAAGTACATATTACACAAGCAATATTGTGCCAGTGCCGGGGGTAGGATACGGGCGTGAACAAGGCGGTGTTTCCTCAAGGAGCTTACTTTTAGCAAGTTTACATTCCCACACCTAATTGTTTAAAGTCACTTTTTATGAGATATAATTTATATGCATAAAATTAACCAGTTTGAAGTGCTCAGTTTGATGAGTTTTGACGAATGTATTAATATATATTCGTTTAACCACCATCACCATTGCTTAGTGATGTTCTATGAGATGAGGTTGCAAAAATATATTACAAATATGTCTACTAAGTAATGGCTGGAGTACTTAGGTTTTGAGATTTTCATATTTCATTCTATTTAGTCCCACTTCAGAAGTTGAAAAGAGCAGTAAATCACACCTAAAAAGTTCATTTTCACTTAAATGAAGCACACTCCAGAAAACATAAAATGTTTTATTTCTCGGACATGTAGTCTTTATTCTGCCTGTAGCAATATGACTTTGGATAAAATAATTTAACTCTTAAGTTTTCTCTTTTTTTTTTTTTTTTTTTTAAGATGGAGTTTCGCTCTTGTTGCCCAAGCTGGAGTGCAATGGCATGATCTCGGCTCACTGCAACCTCCACCTCCCCGGTTCAAGTGATTCTCGTGCCTCAGCCTCCCAGGTAGCTAGGATTACAGGCGTGAGCCACCATGCCCAGCTAATTTTGTATTTTTAGTAGAGATGGGGTTTCACTATGTTGGTCAGGCTGATCTCGAACTCCTGATCTCAAGTGATCCACCCGCCTCGGCCTTCCAAAATGTTGAGATTACAGGCATGAGCCACCGTGTCCAGTAGTTTCCTCATCTTTTAATTGGAAGAAGGGCCTACTACTTTAAAAGATTACCCACTCTAAAATTCTTTGGTTCTAGTAATAGCTAGTACCAACCTTTTCTGCTTGTTATTAGCCACATTCTAAATATAAATCACCATTCTCAGGGCAGAAGTTATAGGTCTGTCTATATTTTCAAATACATTTTCTCATGAGCCTTTGTCTTCAGGAGTAAGTTTCAAATTCTAAATATTATCCACTCTTTCTATGGGAACCAGAGTTAAAGGAGATTAGGGTACTTCCCTGAGGTTAGAAGCTCAGGCAGAAGAGAGCAGGATTGAAATCCAAGCTCATTGATTTGATAGTGCTTCTTTAATATTCGTTTGTATTTCAATGTGCCTGAAAAGTTTGAGAGCAGAGACCTGCCTACTGTTGTAGCTCTCCATTTTAAAAAAGGAGAATATTAAATGTATTCCATAATGTATCATTCCTGTTCCCTCTGAGAGGCACTGGCTTTAGGATTTATACCTGTGTTGAAGCCCATGACCTTGTACAAATAAAACAATAGTCAAGAAAACTGAAAAGAGAAATGAAATTGGGATAGGAGTCCTTGGTTAACATGTAAGGATTAGGTAAGAATGTGTGTAAATTGATCATAATAGGTAAGATTATAATAGGTCAGTGGATGCTAATTCCCTCCCTGTTAAAAGACTAAACCATTTTTGGATGGTTGAGAAACTAGTTTCCACATTTTAGCTGACAAAGGTATGTTGTTGAAAACAAGCAAAAATAGGACTGTAAACACGTAAAAGAAGTGCTGGTATGTTTTTAGTGACTAAATTTCCACTATCCTAGGAAGACCAGTTCCTTGGATTTGCATATCTCAAAGTCACTAAGACCAGCCCATTGCATGTTTTTCCAGATGTGATGACTGGTTGCACAGAGTCAATAAGTCAATACTCTACTTTTTTATGATGTCTTAAGGGCTGCTAACTTGAATTTGATTAATTAAAAAATTAATTTTTCTGTATTAACATGCATGTGTGCAAAGCTTTAAAAACCCTCAACTGCTCAATTTAACTTTTTCCTGAAAATGACTAAGAATTCAAATTTCTTTTTTTTTTTTTTTTTTTTTTTTTTTTTTTTTCTGAGACGGAGTCTCGCTCTTTCACCCAGGCTGGAGTGCAGTGGCGCGATCTGGGCTCACTGCAAGCTCCGCCTCCCGGGTTCACGCCATTCTCCTGCCTCAGCCTCTCCGAGTAGCTGGGACTACAGGCGCCCGCCACTACGCCCGGCTAATTTTTTGTATTTTTAGTAGAGACGGGGTTTCACCATGGTCTCGATCTCCTGACCTCGTGATCCGCCCGCCTCGGCCTCCCAAAGTGCTGGGATTACAAGCGTGAGCCACCGCGCCCGGCCAAGAATTCAAATTTCTGAAAATCTTACGATCTAAGAACTTATTGCCATTGCCATATTTACCACCACCAAGATGTCTCTAGATAAAAATGAGACTTCAGCACTTTTTGCTTTTGGATTTCACTAGCAACACTGAAGATTCTGAATATGAAACTAGTATTGCTTATTCAGATATTCAATGTTCAACAACTATAGAAAAGTGCTGCATTCTTATCCAGTCTGTTCTTACGAGTTGGTTGGTTTCATATCAATTTGAAAGGAATTTGCATGGGACAGATAGAAACTACAATATTAGCTAAATTTAAGCTACGAAACTTTGTCATGAGAATCCTGTTTTTGTTAAGGGACCGGTACAGTTCAAGGTGATGTGGTAGCGTATTCAATTGCCACTTTTATGTTTTTAGGTAGAGAGTTAAATAGTCAAATAAATATTGTACGTAAAGGATCAATTGATTGGGTAATGGCTGAATTTTTATAGAAGATTTTTCTCTCTAAATTTCATACGTTGAAATTTGCCAAGTTAATCGAGATAACTAAAACTCTTTTTCCTCTAGATAAAATTGTAAGGAAAGCTGGCAATCTGACAAATGCTTATGTTTACGAAGTGGGCCCTGGGCCAGGGGGAATCACAAGATCTATTCTCAATGCTGATGTCACCGAACTTCTGGTGGTTGAAAAGGACACTCGATTTATTCCTGGATTACAGGTGAGATGCTTAAAGTGTCTTCTTTAAGAGGCAAAAGCTGAATTTAAATCTTTATGTCATGATGCTTGAACCCCAAGATATCCAAAGATTATGTAGGTTTTTCCTCAACTATAGATCCCCAAGGCCCCATTCCAGAGATTTTGATTCCATAGTCTGGAGAAATCTGGAAATCTCCATTTTTAACAAGCACTCTCAGATGGTCTGTTGACTACACCTTGAAAAAACCTGCTTTATGCGTTTATGCTAAACAAATTAATTGTCATGTGTGATTTTTTTTTTTAAGTCTACAAATTAATTGTCTTATGTGATTTTTTTTTTTAAGTCTACTAATAGCTGTGCCTGTCGTGGCCCATTCCTTCAAAAATAAATAAAAATAAATAATGGCCAGTAATGACTCATTGGTATGACTTTTGAGAACTTCATTTAGGTTCAAAAAGCATTTCCACAAACAGAAGATGAGTAAGACATATGCATGCTTTTCATCATGAGAGATAATTATGAAGCTTAAGCATTCTTTTATAAGATAAATTTTTTAAGTGAAAGAAGGAAGTTGTACTTTTATAGATTTAAGATGAGGTTTAAATGAAATGATACATGCATCTTTAAAATACAGGCACTGTTATTGTATGAGAAATGAGAGTTGAAGGAACTGGGCATGTTCCAACTGGAGAAAAGAGGCCCTGGGTAAAAGTGTTATACAGCTGCACATCCAAGGCTGGCAGTAGACAGGATAAGCTTGTTTTGATCTTTTCTAAGAAAGAACTAAAACAAATAGATGGAAATTGAGGGAGGCAGGATTGAGGATTTGAAATAAGGAGGAACTTACTTTTTTAAAAATGCTGGCAAACAGTGAAATACATTGTATCAGGGATCTTGTAAAGGGATTTCCTCATAGGGGAACACTTACTGTCTTAAAGGCCTTTGTTTGATTCCTCCATAATTCTAAAACTTTAAAAGAGCCCTGAACCTTTGGCTCAGAAGAGAAGCAATTTATCATGTGACTATAATAGAATAATGTAGTTATCTACGTTATTACTTCCATAAAAAAGGACAAATTGATTTTAAATGAGTACATTCTAATACTAACTTGTGTATATATTAATGGAAAAATGTTAATTTCTGTCAGAACAGTTTGAGAAATTGTTTTTGAAAACCTAGAACTTTGTGTGCATGTATCTGATTTTTTTAAGAAACCTAGCAGTTTTTCCCTAATTTTGCTTTATCTAGTTTTTATGCTTAAAACAATTACCTAATATTTCCTTTTATCTAGTTTTACCAGTCTGTACTAACAGAATTGGTTTCAGATACTAAACTTTATGTTGAGATAGTCACATGGCACATATTCCTTGATCAAATGTGGAATTTAATAGTGATTTTTGTTTTGAACTGTGTTCTTATTTTAAGAATTATATATCAGTTGGAGGTGGACATGGGAATATTATTATTTTTGGTGAGATCATGAGATTATAAAAAGAAACTGAATAACTGTATAATCCCCTTCGGGCTTATTCGTGTAGCTCTTTTTGGGCATAGGGAATACTCACCTGACTTTTTTGCTCTTAAAAGGACTTCTTGTCCCTCATGTCTCACCATTCGTTGGGTTTATTCTTATTAGGCTAGGGGGTGAACCAGATTTCCATTCATTCCCACATATTCTCCTCTTTGATATGAACAAAAGATCTTTGAAGGCAGACAGTTGAAAAGAGCGACTGCCGCCCTTCTCTTCTCAGTTTCCCCCAAACCCGTAGTCGCTGTGTTCCTAACTCCAGCCTTGTTTTATCTCATTCAATTTATCATCATCTGACATACTGTATATATGTTCTTTCCATTTGTTTGTTAACTGACTCACCTGTCTGGAATGTAAGTGGGGTATGAGGGTAGAAATGTGTGTCTGTGTTGTTCCCTGCTGTACCTCTATCTCACATAACAGTGCCTGGCGCATAGCAGGTGTTCAGTAAATGTCTCACATGAGAAACAAAAAGGTTGACCACTATTTCTGCATCTGTGTACATATATACACAGATGTATATGTATCTCTCATATTAGATAATTAAATGTATCATTAAATAGTGAAAGTAAATATTCGTGTAGCATTGATAATGAAAAAGTTTTATACTCTTTTTTCTAAATGTGAAGGCTGATTTCAAGTTAAATTACTCTACGGGAAATGTATATTTGACTTCTCATTTGTTTTTAGTAGAAACAAAATTAATTCTTAGTATCTTATATGCAGGAAAGGAATTTGCCTTAAAAAGAAATGTTGGGTACTAAAATATTAAATAGGCCTTTTTTTCCCCAGTAAGGAATGTTTCAATACGTAAAACTACTTTCTTTTAGAGGTACTAAATTAATCATAAAACTGAGTAAAAGCAGAAAGAAAGTGATCTATTTTAAGGATTCCCTTTTAGTGATTTCTAAGCTAATAGAATTACTTTTTAAAGAAATTGTAATAATTTATAAAATATCTTCTGGCTGAAAGCCTGTCGTTTGTAGCTTAATTCAATTCCTACGGTATTTTCATGAGGCAGTTTAGGGGAAAGAAAAACTGGTGCTAACATACAGGATTCATGCTCAGCATGTTATAAAGGTAAGAAAAACATGTCTAGTATGTTTAGTATAGTATAGTTTTGTGGTAAAGACACAGACTTCAGCATCAGACTGCCTGGGTTTAACTTCAGATTCTACTACTAGTTGGGTGACTTTGGGTAGGTAATTTTGTCCTCTGTGCCTCAGTTTGCTCGTAGGACTCGTATGAGGATTCAGTGTATTCCTGATACTTAGAAAGCACTGAATAATATCTTAGTTATAAGTAATCAATTAAATTATTATCCCTATGCCTTGATTACCTCTGGTGATTAATGACTGATCAGGAGACTGCTAATCTGGAAAGAGGTATAGGAGGAAGTCATGTTACTCCATTGGAGCACTAGAAAATTCTCCAGTGCTATGGAAACACTGGGGCGTTTTCCAACTCATCAAACTTGCATTGGACACCTAGGGTTTCTTTTCTTAATGTTGTCACATTCTGATTGTGCATTTCTAGGTTTTTAAGTTTTTCGTTGTTTCTTGTTACATTTTTATGACTGACTGGATTCTCTGTGCTGTGGATAGGAGTGAGGAGATTTCCTGAATCTCAAGGAGCTTGAGGCCTTAATAGGTTTTTCGTCTTTCTGAACTGGAAATAACTTAGATTTCCTGACATCTCGGAGAATTTGAAGCTTTGATAGGTTCTTCTCCATTTGTGAACTGGAGATAAATTCATAAATCACTTGTACCCCTTCAGAGAAGTGGTACAGATTTCCCCTCATTTTTTTTTTTTTTCTGTTTATTTTAAAGCAAACCTGTGCAACACACGGCCCATGGGCTGCCTGCAGCCCAACACAAATTCTTAAACTTTCTTAAAACATTATAAGATTTGTTTTGCATTTTCTTTTTAAGCTCATCTGCTATCGTTAGTGTATTTTATTTTATGTGTGGCCCAGGACAGTTCTTCTTCCAGTGTGGCCAAGGGAAGCCAAAAGATTGCAGCAATCTTTTCATATATTAAAAATAATAATTAAATTAAATTTCAATAATTAAAAATAATAATAGCTAATATTTATGGAGAGTTTATCACAGTAAATACTTTGTGATATGGTTTGGCTCTGTGTCCTCACCCAAATCTCCTCTTGTAGCTCCCATAATTCCCATGTGTTGCAGGAGTGACCCAGTGGGAGATGATTGAATCATGGGGATGGGTCTTTCCTGTGCTGTTCTCATGATAGTGGATGGGTCTCACAAGATCTGATGGTTTTAAAAATGGGAGTTTACCTGCACAAGCTCTCTCTTTTCCTGTTGCCATTCACGTAGGATGTGACTTGCTCCTCCTTGTCTTCCGCCGTGATTGTGAGGCCCCCCCAGCCATGTGGAACTGTGAGTCTAAACCTGTTTTGTAAATTGCCCAGTCACGGGAATATCTTTATGAGCAGTGTGAAAATGGACAAATACACTTTGTTTTACAGCTTTGAGATACAACTGATGCTCAGTAAACTGCACATATTTAAAGTGTACAAATTACTGAGGATTTGTGTGTGTATGTGTGTGTATTTGAGACATGGTTTCACTCTGTCACCCAGGCTGGAGTGCAGTGACACGAGCACAACTCAACAACTCATTGCAGCCTTGACCTCCTGGGCTCAAGCAGTCCTCCCACCTCAGCCTCTTGAGTGGGTGGAACTACAGGTGCACACCACCATGCCTGGCTGATTTTTGTATTTTTTTGTAGAAGTGGGATTTCACCATTTCTACATGGTGGTCTCAAACTCCCGGGCTCAAGCAATCTGCCCACCTCGGTCTCCCAAGATGCTGGGATTACAGGCAAGAGCCACCGCGCCCGGTTAACTGAGTGTTGACATATGTGTGATTGCATGAAACCATCATCACAATCAAGAAAATAAACACTCATCGTCATCAGGATTCCTCATGTTTCTTTGCAATCTATCCCTTCCTTCCCCCTTTACCTATCTCAGACAACCACTAATCTGCTGTCACTATAGATTATTTTTTATTTTTCAGAATTTTGTATAAATGGAATTATACAATATGTACTTTTTTTTTGTTCTGATGTCTTTTACTTAGCATAATAATTTTGCAATTCATCCATGTTGAGGTGTTTATCAGTAGTTTGCTCCTTTTTATTGCTGAATAGCATTCCGTTTTATGAATACACCAAATTTGTGAATCTATTCACCTGTTGATAGACTTTGGGTTTTTCCATTTTTTGGCTCTTATACTGTAATAAAGCTTTTATGAACATTCATATGCAAGTGTTTGTGTGGATACACACTTCCATTTCTCTTGAGTAAAGACCTAGGAGTAGAATATCTGGGTCCTATGTAGAATATCCGGGTCCTGTGGTAGACATATATTATACTTTTTACAGAAATACCAAATTGTTTTATAAGATGACTGTGCCGTATTACATACCAGTTGTATTTCAGAGTTCCCATTGCTCCACATGCTTGCTCAGATTTGGCATGGTCAGTCTTTTTAATTTTAGCCATCCTAGTGAATATGTAATGGTATCCTCTTGTGGTTTTTATTTGCATTTCCCTAATAGATGATAATACTGGACATATGATGTGCTTATTTGCCATCTTTGTATCTTTGGGGAATTATTTGTTCAAATATTTTTAGTACTTTTACTTTTTTTTGTCTTACTGAATTTTAAGAGATATTTATATAGTTCAGATGTGAGGCTTTGTCAGATACAGATTTTAGAAATGTTTTCTCAGCTGTGGCTTACCTTTTTATTTTCTTAACAATGTCTTTTGAAGAGCAGAAATTTCATGTTTATGAAGTACAGTTTATCAGTTTTTTCTTCTAGATTTTATGCTTTTTATGTCTTATTTTTAAAATATTTGCCAAACCAAGATCACTAAAAATTTCTGTTTTAATTATATATAATTAAATATATAATTATATATTAATATATATAAATAAATACATATTAGATATAAATAAAATTATTTTATAACCTTAGCTTTTACATTTAGGTCTTTGATACATTTTGAGCTAATTCTTGCATATAGTGTGAGGTAAGGTTTAGGTTCTTTTTTAATACCTTTTTTGAAAATACAGTCTTCTCCTCATTGAATTACCTTAGTACTACTGTCAAAAATCAGTTGATTTTATGTGTGTCAGTTTATTTCTGAACTTCCAATTCTGTTCTATTTATCTATAGGTCTATTGTTTCACCAACAGCCACCTGTATTTATTACTATAGACTGAAGACTGAAAAAGCCTTCATTTTGCCTTCATTTTTGGAAAATATTTTGGCAGTATTTTGTTTTATTACTCTAAAAAAGTTGCTCCGCCATTTTCTTACTTGCATTGTTTCTGACAAATCTTTTTTCATCCTTATCTTTGTTCTTTTTTCTCTGGCTGCTTTTGATATTTTCTACTGTTTTTTGAGCAATTTCATCATGATGTGCTTACAGTAGCTGTCTTCCTGTTTCTTGTGTGTAGAATTCATTGAGCTTCTTGAATCTGTAGGTTTTCCTGTGCTTTTTGTTATCTAATGTCTGAAAATTGTTGTTTCATCTATTTTCGCTGTTTTTTAAATTGGTTTAAGGCAGGAGAATATGCCTGGTCCCTTAGACTCCATCTTTGTCGGAGTAGGAAGTTTCAGGATTCTTCTCAACCATTAAATTATGTGGTGGTTTCGAGGAATTTTTGGAGAGAGAAAGTCAGTCATTGTATTGTTAGTATTGCCTTTGGTTTTTTTTTTTGTTTGTTTCTTTGTTTTTTGAGACAGAGTTTCGCTCCCGTTGCCCAGGCTGGAGTGCAGTGGCGTGATCTCGGCTCACTGCAAGCTCCACCTCCCAGGCTCAAGCGATTCTCCTGCCTCAGCCTCACGAGTAGCTGGGATTACAGGTGTCCACCACCACGCCCAGCTAATTTTTTGTATTTTTAATAGAAACTGGGTTTCATCATGTTGACCAGGCTGGTCTCGAACTCCTGAACTCAGGTGATTCACCTGCCTCGGCCTCCTAGCCTTTGGGTTTTCTTATAGGTAAACACGATTATTTCCACTTCATTGGCATAGTGGAATATTCATGGGATTGAGCATCAAATAGTCTAGTGACCAAATCTCAGATGTGCCACCTACTATCTTTATGACCTTAAGCTTGCTGTTAAACCTTTTTTAGCTTCAACTTTCTCATCTGCAGCATGGGAATAATAGCTCTCTTCTGTGGATATTGCAAGGATGGATAGAAATGGATGTAAAGAGCCTGGCATAATCCCAGTAGCCAGTAATAGTTGCTATTTTAATTATTCCCCTTCCAGTCATCTTATTAAGAGACATATGAGGTAATGTCAGCATCCAGGCAGAAAGAGCTATTTTTAATTAGAGATAATGAAGTTTTGAAATTCTTTAATCTGTAACAATTTTTTTAAAAAGGAAGATTGCCTACCTTGCTGTTGTGACATAACTATTTACTTTACACATGTAACTTCCTTATGTTACCATAGTTAATCATAACATAGACAAAACTCAACAAATAAGCAAAAAGTGGCTTACAGCCAAAGTGACTTTTTAGTCCATACAAAGTAGAAGTACAGAGATCAGTGGTAGAAGCAGGCCCACTGACAACTGTAAGAAATAACAGTTGTTACAGTGACAGAAAGCTATAAAAGACAAATGTAAACACAGAAGAAACAGTAATAATAATAGGGTAGCAAAAACACCTTCATAACTACTGAGACTGTTATTCTAAAGATAGCAGTAACCCTAGGTCATCAAGAAAAGGGTGAAATTTGCTTCAGTGTTCTTGGCCTAAGGAAGAGGATTCTGCAATATAGTTTAGAAAGATTTTCTTCTATATGTTTCTTATTTTAAAATATTAACACTTAGGAATAAACATTTATTGAATAGAAAATTTACTAAATCAAACATCTAATTCCTTGAGGAGGCTGAGTAAATGAGTCTGTACTATACCTAGGTGTTCAGGTCCTGCTTAAAAAGCAAGCAAGGGAGGTGGGGATAGAGAGGTTGGTCAACAAGTACAAAGTTATCATTAGATGGGAGGAATAAGTTCTGCTGTGCAATACCGTTCCATTGCACAGTAGGGTGACTAAGTTAATGACAGTATATTGTGTATTTCAAAATAGCTAGAAGAGAGAATTTTAAATGTTCTCACTACAAAGAAATGATAAGAGTTTGAAGTGGATATGCTAATTATCCTAATTTTAGCATATCATTGTACACACGTGTACAAGCATATCATAATTAACATCTGTCATTATTCTAAAGGCAACAATGACCCCAGGTCATCAAGAAAAGGGTGAAATTTGGTTTAGCGTTCTTGGCCTAAGGAAGAGGATTTTGCCATATAGCATCCCTATACATTGGCCTAAGGAAGAAGGTTGTAGAGTTAGCATACCTATACATTGTGTACAATGTAAAATGATAAAATTAGGATAATAAGCATATCCACCTCAAACATTTGTCATTTATTTGTGGTGAGAACACACAATTATTATGTGTCAATTAAAAATAAAACAAACAAATAGAATAAAATCCGATATGGTTTGGCTATGTCCCTACTCAAATCTCATCTTGAATTGTAGTTCCCATAATCCCCATGTGTTGTGGAGGGACCCAGTGGGAGGTAATTGAATCATGGGGGCAGTTACCCTGATGCTGCTGTTCTTGCGATAGTGAGTAAGTTTTCATGAGATCTGATGGTTTTATAAGGGGCGTTTCTCCCTTTTGCTCGGCACTTTTCCTTGCTGCCGCCATATGAAAAAGGATGTGTTTGCTTCCCCTTCCACCATGACTGTAAGTTTCCTGAGGCCTCCCCAGCCATGCTGAACTGTGAGTCAATTAAACTTCTCTCCTTTATAAATTATCCAGTCTCGGGTATGTCTTTATTAGCAGCATGAGAATGGACTAATACAAATCTAATATCAAATTTAAAAAAGAGAGTGAAAGATTTGATAATGACATTGAAATGTCCAACAAACTTAAAATTCCTATAAAAATAATTTTAGATATTTGTAGTATCATTTAAGATACTAGTGGTTATGTGATTTCTGTTTGTTTTTGCTCTGTTCATAAATTTAAAATACTGAGGAAGTCTGAAAATGGACATTTTCAATACAATTCAAGTTATTTTACATACTAAAAAAAAAATAAAGCAAGCTAATTGACATTTTGACATCATGCTGTACTCCGTCTAAAAGTCTGAAAAGTCTGTTGTAACATCTTAATTTTTTAATAAATAAATAGTAGTAGTCTTCTATATGTGTTATATATAAGAATACAAATTTTATCTTTCACCTACTATATTTTATACTATAGATTCTTTCCTTCTCATACAGTTTGCTTAACAGTTTTGCCCAGCCCTGTTGCAAATGTTTATTTCGGCAGCATTTGGGCCCTACCATGTGGCAAATCAGGAAGAAGATAATTAACGTAACTACAGTGTTGGCTGCCATAAACCCCTTACATGAGAAGGTGACATAAAATATACAAAATAGCTGTTCATTGTAGTATTTCGTCTTTCTTAAGGAATTGATAATTTTGTGTAAGTTCTAAGAATTGCATAAATTCTTTCCTCATCCAGTAAAATCAGCAAAAAGCTGCCTAGCCGAACCACAATTACTTGCCCCCTGCAGAGGAGCTTTCACTAAGACTTTGGTTAGAGGAGAGATTTTTTTAAATGGCCACAGAAAGAATGCGTCTACATTTGTGTTTTAACTTTTGTTAAAGGCATTGTTTATTACATTGTTTCATGTACCCTTTACAAAGCATAATACCAGGGAAAAAAAATTATCTCTTGGAGTCTTGGTACAACTACTATTGAAAAGCAAAAATTATATGTTTCATTATGTAACTCACGAGAGCTAGCCGTCATGATCGTTAGGATTGTTAGCTCTTGTGTTTTACATACATGCTTTCCCTCTTCATGGTTTGGTTTTCGGTTTCTTCTTTTATAGCCTTATGTAATGATGCCTTTTACTCTAGACTGGCATACATCTCATTTTGGAAGAATATAGAATTGAACACTAAAATAAAAATGAAAGAACAGTTTGAGAGTGTCTGTAAAAATACTCATTTGGCTGTAATCTGGTACCTGTATTTGTGATTGGCTGTGCCTTTAAGCACATTCTGTGATAACACCTCCAGGGTTTTGAAGTATAATGTTCCATTGTTATTCTTGAATGCATATAATAGTGATTTTTCCCACCCTTCCACCATACCCCATGTATCATTATGGTAGTGAAAACATTTCTGCTATTGGTTGGCTAGAAGGTCTTCATGTGTTATTGCCTAATACCATTTGAAGTGTTTAAAAGGGTACTGTCTAGAATCATAATATCAATTTAGTCTGTCTAGCACTTTTTCCCCATAATTGCTTTAAGGACTTCACATAAATCTGTTAACATCAGCCTTCATTCCTTCTGCGGTGGGGAGTTGCAAAGTAGATCAAGCTACAAATTGTCAAGAAGGAGGTGCACCTTTTAAAAAGTGTGGGGAGGATTTGCTTTGTCATTGACTGAGATGGAAAAGTGAATGGGAATCCCAAAGAAATGTAGTTTTAAACCTAGGAAAGGAGCTGGGTATGGTGGCTCACACCTGTAATCCCAGCACTTTGGGAGGCCAAGGCGGGCAGATCACTTGAGGTCAGGTGTTAGAGACCAGCCTGGCCAACGTGGTGAAACCTCGTCTCTACTAAAAATACAAGAATTAGCCAGGCATGGTAGCGCACACCTGCAAACCCAGCTCTTAGGGAGGCTGAGGCAAGAGAATTGCCTGAATCCCAGGAGCAGAGGTTGCAGTGAGCCAAGATTGTGCCACTGCACTCCAGCCTGGGCAATAGAGCAAGACTCCACCTCAAAAAATAAACAAAAAAGAAAACCTAGGAAAGGAAGATAAATTTATTTATATTATATTAGCTTTTAGATATGCAGTTGTACCTGTCAGTGTGGGAAAAGTTAACGTTTCAAATTAAGTTAATGTCAAACAGCCAAATTTCCATTGTTTTCTTGTGTTTTAGTGCTAACTACTAATTATTAAATACTTTCTATATATTGACATCATGAGACATAAGCTATTAGTTCTGCCTCTTTGTTTTTGGCATGCTAATTTGTTTTGTTTTAACTTTGTGAAACATAATTATAGAAAAAATTTTAGCGTTTTCCATTGACGATAAGTGCTATGATTAAATATGTGGTTTTATACATTAAGAGCATGCTGCATAGAGAGCTGTCTCTTTTTAAATTTTTAGTATATTGAAATCGTTATATTTTCCAAGGTTTGTTGCCTGGAACTCACCAGATCAAGTTTTAGTAACTAGTAGTAATTTAAAATAATCCATAAGTACATTAATATCAGAGGCATGCAATTATTTTTGCGAAACTCATGGCTAAACATATCAAACTAGATGATTTCCAGACTTGGTATGTTTAGCCTCTTACCAATAGAGGCATTTCAGCTATTTATTTCTGAAAGATTATTTGTATAAATCTGCCTGATTGACTTGTGAAGTAAATCTTTGCAAGTTTCTAGACCCTACAAATTTGGGAAGCCAACATCTCCCAGGCTAAAAGAGAAAGTTTCCAACTTTACAGAGACCTGAATGCCATTTGGTCATTCACTTATTCATACACTTCTTAAATATGTATTAAACACTCACCATGCATTGCTGTAGCTACAGGGGCTATAAAGGTAGATAGGAAATGGGTCCTGCCCTTAAGGAGCGTATGTCGTTGCAGGGGAAATTGAGATACAGATTGTAAGTGCTGTAAAGAGGCAGATGCACAGCACAGTGTTGACACAAAGGTGGACTAATCCACAAGCCATGTTTCTTGGTCCAGTGTCTCCTCTCTGACTTCTGTGATCATCTTGTTTATCCTCCCTCTTGGTTGTATGAGTTGGGCAAGGAGAGGTGTTAGGAGAAAAAAAATCAGCTTTAATGGACCCAGAGAATTAGGACCAAGGTAGACTCAAGGCAAATGTTCCCTCTGAGCCTGTTCAGCATCCCTATAAAGTGCTGGGCACATTCTAGAATCTTGGCAACTGAGTTAAAGCCAAGGTTCTCCGAGCTCTGACTTAATGTGGGAATAGAGTCCCTTCTTCCCTTGAAATCTACCTTAGCAGTGATGTTTCTTCTCATTGATACACTCACTCCTGCCTTTTAAATAAATTTATAAGCTCAGAGACTTTTTAAATATTTAACTAAGGACTTCAAGAATCAGTTTTGTGTTGGGCATGGGGCACTTAACACAATATGAATGTATAGATGACTTAGCTATAAAGTTTTTTGAAGTAAGTGCCAACTCTTTGGTACTGTAACAGTGTGGTAGTAGAGTAGGTGGAATGAAGAAGAAAAAGATTACAAAGGAAAAAGTGCTTTTTTTCCCCTTTTTGCTCACAAAGACAGAAGGAAAAGGAAAGAAAGCAAACGGTTAGTAGGTGGAAATAGATTGGGAAGTAGCTATTGTTAAACATCCAGGGTAATTCATTAGGTCGATAAGGGCTATGGATCAACAAATATTAAGATTAGGGATCCTCTGGTCAGAGGAGTATCTTGGAGTGCCAAGTGGAGACTGGCATCGACAGGTGACTTTCTACTTGGCTGAATCTACCCATATATTAAGTTAAAGATCTTGATGATATATAGAATCCTTTGTATATATATTTAGACCATAAAGATTTAGTTAAATTAAGCTTATCTTTCATGTGGTTGACTCCTGATTAATTCTCTGTATTTCATGGTAATGTCCTTAGTCTCTAATTTAAAAACTTATTGATAGGAATGAGTTTATGCTAAATCTATATAGAAATAGAAGTCATCCTGAAGGTCAAAATTACACTAATATATTTGTAAAATTGTAAGCTAGCGTTGTACTGTCTGTTACTATCCCTAATCATTCATATGTTAAAATGAAATGCCACCATTGTCTGTTGCAATAGACATGATGTAGTATTTGTTCATTAATGATCACCCCTAGTCTCTGACTTTTTTAACTGATTTTTTAAACGCACAGGTTTAAAAAGTTTAGTTTTGTTACTCTCATATGAGCTCATTTTACTGATCTTTTTATAAACTAGATGCTTTCTGATGCAGCACCTGGGAAACTGAGAATTGTTCATGGAGATGTCTTGACATTTAAGGTAGAAAAGGCTTTTTCAGAAAGTCTTAAAAGACCCTGGGAAGATGGTAAGTGCTTTTGGGTAGTTATAAAACATGTCTTTTATGATTATTCATATCACAAATGTTCATTTTATGATACATTTATTACAAATGTCTTATATGTTTATATTTTAAATTATCTGAACAGAATTAAGTAATGTATATTATAATTTTCTCTTGCTACTTGCTTCCAAATTATAAAATCTAGTTACTTTTTTTAGTTCTAATTCATTTGTCTCAAATTTCCAAATGTTTTGTATTCTGTGCAAATAAACTTATCGTTTTTTGTGATACCATATAAGGATAGGGTAAACTATGAATTGTTATTGTTCCAAATAGTGGAAAAAAAGAAGTGCTTTAGTAAACTAAGCCAGGCTCAAGCCTTTGTTTTAACTTTTTCTATTATTTTTCACATTCAATGACCAACCAAGGCAGTCTTCATTCACAGACAGTGTTTATTGGGTACCTGCTATGTGCAGCCCTTCAGAATGCATACAGAAATAGGGTATGTTTCTTCCTATAACAGACTGTCTGAACAAATGGAGGAGGGCTTAGGGTGCCTCCACATCTGGCTGTCCTCATCTCTCTGGCCTCCCCCATGACCAGACTCCTTCAGATGGGCCGCACTTGCAGTCTCCACCAGCTGACAGGCCCTCCTGTTCTTAGCATGCAGCCTTCAGGTTTCTGCCCCAGCCCAGCCACACTGGAACCACAATGCCTTCCTCATTACCTGTTTGAAACCTTACCTGACTGAGTTCTCCCACATTCATTTGACTGTAATCCATAGTCTTCTGGAGGATTTCTCTGCTCTTTTTCTCCCTGATACCAGCCCCTCCTGTTTTTCCTTTTACTTTTGTGAACTGTTTCTAACTACTCTTAGCTGGTGGTTGTTTTTCTACCCACTTTGTACATATTGTTATTTCTGGGGTTTTTCTTTTTGGGCAAATTTGCCAGATTACTCCATTCCTATGGTTTCACTTACCTATGTATTGCAGACATTCACATCTTTATATGCTGCCTGTACCCCCTTCCTGGGCATCTGACCTCTGAGAGCTTCATCTAGGTGTCCCATAGGCACTTTAACCTCATCATGTCCAAAATAAATTCTCTTTTTCCTCAAGCCAACTCTTTTTCATGTATTTCCTAGGCCAGAAATTCAAGGACTTTCTCTGAGTAACTGAGCAGTAATTAAGTATAATTTTTTCCTCAGTAATCCAAAGCTGATTGTGAGAAAACATTGCTTTTGAATAATAAGTGAAATGAAAAATATTTAGCCATGTCTATATATTTTTGTTTCATGCTATTAATATCCAGTCTGATTTTACTCGTCACTGAAATTGTACTCAGAATATATTGATGGAATCATTTCAGGTTGTTTTTTCCTCTGCCAACAGATCCTCCAAATGTACATATTATTGGAAATCTGCCTTTCAGTGTTTCAACTCCACTGATTATCAAGTGGCTTGAAAATATTTCCTGTAGAGATGGACCTTTTGTTTATGGCAGAACTCAGATGACTTTGACTTTTCAAAAGGAAGTGGCAGAGGTAAGTTTTAACTTTTTGTGACTATTTTATCACATGTTCAAATTCCAAAGCAAAATAATAATACTGCATTTTTACCACAGTCTGTGTTTTCTAAGTTAATATCTCATTACACACACAAAAACCCAGCAGCAGCTCAGCCAAAGGTTAAGACTGTGATGATGATGACAGATGGAACTGCTGTGAGCTTCTGAGAAAACATGAATGATGCGTGTCAGCCAAGGAGGTAATGTGGTAAACACAGGGATGCAACAGCCATGGATGCCATTGGAGAAAGACAAAAGCGATGCCCTGTTGGCCATACCCAGGATTGACACATGATACCTTAAAATTGATCCTTTAGGCTTAATGGCATGGCAGTTAAAGAATATGATAATTGGCCGAGCATGGTGACTCATGCCTGTAATTCCAGCACTTTGGGAGGCCGAGACAGGCAGATCACGAGGTCAGGAGTTTGAAACCAGCCTGGCCAACATGGTGAAACCCCATCTCCACTAAAAATACAAGAAAAAAAAAAAAAACTAGCTGGGTGTGGTGGTGGCCGCCTGTAATCCCAGCTACTAGGGAGGCTGAGCCAGGAGAATTGCTTGAACCCAGGAGGCAGAGGTTGCAGTGAGCCAAGATCATGCCACTGCACTCCAGCTTGGGTTACAGAGCAAGACTCTGTCTCGGGGGAAATAGTGAGAATAATGATAAGGGAAAAATCTGTACATGTTCAGTACAGATACAACCATTCTTTTTTTATTCCCTGAATATTTTTGATCTGGGGTTGGTTGGATCCATGGATATGGAACTCACAGACACCGAGGGATGACTGTATAATGTACATGGATGGCTTAATAAAGGGCATTCCTGAATCCCCATGTACATGGATGGCTTAATAAAGGGCACTCCTGAATCCCCACCCCCCACATGGGTAATTGAATTACTGGTACCTTTGATACCCCATTGTATCCCTCACTCTGATTGCATCTCCTTTCCATCCCAGGCTACTAAGGTGATCACTACTGTGAATTTTGGATTTATTCCCTTGCATAGTCTTATCACATAGATTTATGTTCCTATGATGAATACACTTTAGTTTTCGTCTTTTTTTTTTTTTTCTTGAGACGGAGTCTTGCTCTGTCTCCTAGGCTGGAGTACAGTGGCACGATCTTGGCTCACTGCAACCTCTATCTACATATAGCTTAAAAATTACAATCCTTACTTTTATATCACAATACTACAACTTAGTCCATAAATATTTGTTTATATCATAACAATAACAACTACTTTGACTGGCAGCATTCACTGCCAGATACTCATATTAGGCACTCTGCATTGATTATTTCTATTCCTCACAAATGTCCTTCAAGGGTGGTATTATTGGCCAAATCTGGATGTAGTAAACTCAGCCTATTAACCTGACCAAGCTCTCAAAACTAGCAGTACTGGAATTCCACTAGGTCTAGCTTACTTGGAAGTCTACTGCCTCTACTAGTGTCAATAAAAAGGAACCTGTTACAACTCTCATAATATAACTAAGTTATTTTTCTACTAAGTCAGAGTAGAGAATAGTGTTGAGAACTGGCTGGGCGTGGTGGCTCACGCCTGTAATCCCAGCACTTTGGGAGGTTGAGGCGGATGGATCACCTGAGGTCAGGAGTTCGAGACCAGCTTGGCCAACATGGTGAAACCTCGTCTGTACCAAAAATACAAAAATTAGCCGGGCATGATGGCAGGCGCCTGTAATCCCAGCTACTCGGAAGGCTGAGGCAGGAGAATCATTTGAACCCAGAAGGTGGAGGTTGCAGTGAGCCGAGATTGTGCCACTGCACTCCAGCCTGGGCGACAGGGTGAGACTCTGTTTCAAAAAAAAAAAAAAAAGAGTAGTGTTGAGAACTAAAAAGCCTGTCCACTCCTTATGAACTATGTTAGATTATGAAGCCTATCACCGTAATTCATAAAAAAAAAAAAAGAATTTTGAGGAGCTAGCTAATAGCTCAGTATTTCCCAAACTTGAGAAATGTGCAGACTAGCTGAAAAAAAAGATTAAGCGTGGAACCCCAGAAATATGTGGATTCTCAGGGATCTACAGAGGCTAATAGAGAAAAGCTAGCTTGAGAAACTTAAGAAACAGGTTGTATTCTGTCGTGAAAACAATTTTGGTTCTGAATTTGCATTGCAAAAGACATTGTCTTGTAAATGTAAATAATTTCATTAACAGTGAAATGAAAACACAAAATTAAAAAAATTCTAACTTAAAAGCTACATACTACAGATGCTAATAGTTTAAGAGACGCTAAAGTAGACCAATTAATTAGCCTAATTTTAAGAACCTCAGAGGTTGTCTGTTTTGCAGACAGAAAGTATTTTGGGTTCAAATTTTGGGAACTACGCTAGAGAGCTTAATAAGAGTAAAGTTCAGCAGTAATTCAGTTCAACTAGTCAGAACAGGATTGTAATAGTTCAATGGTAGTGAAAGTTCTGCCATTAAAGCTTGATTGAGTTAGTTAAAGGATTGAGAAACAGAAGGGATAGCAGATTCTCACAGGAAAAAATCCCAGAAGTGGTTGTAAGTAAGCCCCTCGTTGTATCACAAAAGAAATTCTCTATATCTGATTCTTGGAGTTTTGATTGAGAATAAGTAATGAATGTTAGTAAATTTCTTCTGAGCATTAATCTCCCTCTCTGAACCACCCAGGAATCTGCCCAACCTCTATTTTTAGCACTTAGTTTATCTTACCTTGTGTTGCAATTTTGTGCATCCAGGACTTTCTCTTTTTGCATGCAGAAGGTTTAGTTAGAGTACTAGCCTTGAATTAGTAGTTTATCATCTCATCTCTGTAAAAACTCTTCCTCTTTCTTATTTGAGAAAATAGAATTTTTTTTTTTTTTTTTTTTTGCATGGAGTCTTGCTCTGTAACCCAGGCTGGAGTGCAGTGGCGTGATCTCGGCTCACTGCAAGCTCCGCCTCCCGGGTTCATGCCATTCTCCTGCCTCAGCCTCCGGAGTAGCTGGGACTACAGGCACTTGCCACCATGCCTGGCTAATTTTTTGTATTTTTAGTAGAGACGGGGTTTCACCATGTTAGCCAGGATGGTCTCTATCTCCTGACCTTGTGATCCGCCCGCCTTGGCCTCCCAAAGTGCTGGGATTACAGGCGTGAGCCACCGTGCCCAGCCTAGTTTTGTCCACTTTTGACAACTGGGTTCATATAATATGTATTCTGTACGTATTCATGTAGTATGTGTTCTTTTTATCCTGAACGTTATTTGTAGGATTCACTGATGTTGCTCATGACTGTGGTTTATTTAGGTAGCTATATATACTACCCACTATTTGACTGTGTAAGATCCTTATCTATTCATTCTCATGTTCGCGGACCATGAATTAGTTTCAGTGTTCTGTTTTTACAAACAAAACTGTCATAAACATTCCATACTGTGTCAGTTGGGGCACATGGGCAACATTTCTCTAGGGTATTTACCTGGGAGTGGAACTGCAAATCTTCACCCCTGCATAGATAATGCCGAATTCATCTCTGAAATCATCACGCCTGTTTATATTCCCACCAGCAGTGTGTATGAGTTCATTTTGCTCCATATTCTTGCCAGTACTCACTATTGCCAGACTTGTACATTTTTATTAATATTAGGGCAATGGAATGTCATTGCGTTTTATTTTGTCCTTGCTGGTTTGTAGCAAAATTGGGCATTATTGCGTGTTTACTGGCCTTTTTGGGTTCCTTGTTTTTAGTGCTTGCTTTTTGCTCACCTTTCTTTTGGGTTGCTTATCTTTTTCTTACTGATTTGGAGGAGTTCTCACATACTCTTTAATACTCTTCATACTAGTCCTTAGTTAAATGTGTTGAGCATTTCTTCTACTCTATGGCATGTCGTTATTTTCTTTTTATGGTGTCTTTTGAAGAGCAGGCATTCTTAATTTTAAATTTATGTCTAGTGCTTTTTGTGTTTTGTTGAGGAAACCCTTTTTATATCTTGAGTTCATGAGGATATTCTTCTGTTATCTTCTAGAAACTTTATGTTTATCTTTCACATTTATATCTATAGTCCACTTGGGGTTGATCTCTCTGTATAGTGAAGTAGAAGCCAATTTTACTATTTTTAACATATGAGTCCCAATTAACCTAGCTCCATTTACTCACAAGTCAGCCTTCGTTGAATCCTGTCAGCACCTCTGTCAGCATTGGTCTGGTTAGAGACATCATGTAAGCATTGGTCTGATTAGAGACGTCAAGAAAAAAATGACATGAAATCCAGGAAGCAGAGGGCCCCCTACAGGACAGAGAGAAACGAGTCCTCAGGAAGAACAGCCAGTCCAGATTGGAGCCAGTTAAAAGGGGAATTTGATAAAACTACTGTCAAGTTTGCATAGAATCAAAAAAAAGTTACAAAAACTCAGGAGAGTTTAAGATTGAATTCATGATAAATAAATAGAAAACTAAATATAACGGAGTGAATCAAGGGAAATATACCATTATTGGAATGAGAAGTACAAAAATACTATTTGGAGATAATTATTTTGAAAACCTAAGAGAAAATGAGAGACATATATAAAAATAACTACAAAACCTAACTGAGAATCTCAAGGTCACTAAGATAAATCCAAAGAAATATCATGGCCCCAGAAGGAAAAATGATTATTGTAAAGATGCTAATTTTTCCAAGAATTCTGTATATCTAATTATAATCCTCAAAGAATTTATCTTGAAATATGCTGTTCTAAGGATCATCTGGAGGAATAGACCTGCAACAATACATAAGAAGTGTTGAAAAGGGAGAGTGATGAGAGAAGACTTCCTTGTCATATGCTAAAATGTATGGTGAAGCTTTAATAATTAAAGCAGTATGAGAAGCAGCACGGGACACAGCAATTACTAGACTAGAAGGCCCAGTGCAGACACCTTAGCAGTATCTGATAATGGTCAGATCAAAAATCAGCAGTGAAGGAAAGAATTAAGTAAATGCATGGATATTTGGTTAACTATTATTAAAAAAAATTATCTCTTAAGTTCCATTTGGGTCTTTGGATCTTCTCTTTCTGTCCTCATTATGTTCATGCCTTCCTTGGCATTTTTGTATGTATGTATGATATTTAAAGTAGATGTTTTGGCCAGGCGTGCTGGCTCACATCTGTAATCTCAACACTTTGGGAGGCTAAAGTGGGAGGATTGCTTGAGCCAGAGTTCGAGACCAGCCTGGGTAACATAGCTCACTATGTTACCTTGTCTCTACAAAAAATAAATAAAAAATTAGCCAGGTCCAGTGCTGCATGCCTGTGGTCTCGGATACTCAGAAGGCTGAGGTGGGAGGATCAGCCCAGGAGATCAAATTGCAGTGAGCCATGATCATGTCACTGCACTCCAGCCTGGGTGACAGAGCAAGACCCTGTCTCAAAAAATTGAACAAATAAATAAAGTAGCTGTTTTAAGATCCTTGCCTGCTAATTTCATTACCTCTATCATTTCTGTACTCTTTTAGTGATTGATTTCCCCTTCCTTGCTATAGATTGCATTTTTCTGTTTCTTTGAAAGCCTGGTAATTTCTGACAAAACATCAGGTATTGTGAGAGTTTTGTTTTTTTTAATGCTGATGAGGGCTGGATTTTGTGATATTGGGTTGAATGTTGGGTTTGTTGTGACACATAGATAAGATTGCTTGAGGCTTTTATTGTTCTGGTGGATCCAGGGTAGCTTTTAATGTGGGGCTAGTTGAGCCCCAGTACTATGTCATGACCTTTCTGAGGAAGGCACCCAACGCCCTGCGTGTTTCAGGGCCTCTTGAGCCATGTGAGCCCCAGTTGCTCCTGCCTTCCCCTGGTTCTAGTTCAGGTTCCCAAGCCTCAGGCAGCTGCAGATCAGTGCTCAGCAGGGGACCTGGGGGGCCCTTTTGCTACCTCAGGAGCTCTGCCTCACATTCTCTCTCCCTCTCCTGTTCCTGTCTCCCCCACCCCCTGCTCCTGCACACATGTGAGCACCGCGTGTGTGTGTTTTCCATATCTCTGGTAGTCTACCCCAAAAATTCTGCCTGCTGAGGCCTCCCAGATCTCCAGCTCTGGCTCCCCAAGGCCAGGAGACCTCTAGGCTCAGTTTAAGCTGCCCCCTGCCTCTGCTACAGCCCGAGAAGGACCTCCAGTCCTCTGCAGGCTGGGCATCTAAGGCTCATCTCCTTTCCATTTCAGTGATGACTGAAATTTCCTGCTCTGCCTGTTGTCCTGTTTATGCAAACTCTCGTTTCCTATGACTTATTCAGCTTTATTGTTGTTTCAGAACAAAACTTTTTAATACCAGAATTTGTTTGAAATCGATACACTCTACTACTACTGTATAAGCTTAATTCTTTAAATCCATTCCTCTCAGATAATTTCAGTGTATCACAAAAATTTCCTTTCTCAGATCTCTCTCTCTCTTTTTATCCTTGTTCCTGTTTAGAGGAATCATTTCCAAGGAGGGCACTTTTGCCTTATCTGCTCCTCAGGGACATTTGGCAATGTCTGACGTGTTTTTGGTTGTCATATCCAGGAGGGGGCTTCTGGTCTCTAGTGGATAGAAGGTTAGGGATGCTGGGAAGCATCCTTCAGTGCACAGCAGAGCCTCCCACAGTGAAGAACCACCCAACATTAATTAGCCCAAGATGTCAGTCATGCTAAGGTTAAAAAACTTTCCTATAGATGATTTGGCCATAAAATCTTTCTCTCAGGACTCTTAGAACTTCCCATCATAAAAATGTAGGACCCTTTCCTGTTTGTTAGGAACCCTGAGGCGGTATCACCACTTTTCTTAAGGTCTTTGTCATTTCCCCTTCATGAACCTGCTAAGTCTCTTGGGTTGGATTGAATTGGGCCCATGCTGAGTTTTCTTTGTCATTTTTCTCAACCTGTGGATATGTTGGTTCTGACAGAAAACATTCTTGTTTCCTCTGCACTTACACAACTTCTGACACCAGATGTGTGGGTTTTTTCCACACCAAGCAATCTCCAGTTCTCCAAACACCAGCTGGGCATCCTGCAGTTTCACTCAATTCCGACACTGTCCACTTGTTCTTAGTGTTAGATCCCACAAGTTAAGGACCAAGTCCCACAAGAGTGCCCCTCACTTCAGATGACAATTACAAATCTGGGCCTCTAGGAGTTCTGAGCGACCAGCTATAAAATAAATGAGAGGTTCCCATGACCCCCTCCTCAGATTGAATCATTTGTCAGAATGGCTCAAAAACTCAGGGAAACACTTTACCTACGCTTAAGTAACGGGTAATCGTTGGTCTCAGTGACTAGCCCCATCTTGAGCTACCTAGAGGCCTCATCCTAAGTTACCTCATGACTGTAAACTCTGGGGGACTTGTGAATTTAAAGCAAGACATGTCTATCACTCAGGAAATTTCAAGGGCTTTAGGAGGTGTGTGCAAAGAACCAGAGACAAAGTCCAAATATATTTCTTATTATACCACATCTGTGGATTTATTTTTCTCAGCCGACATGATTATTTTGGTATTTCTGCTCTTGAATAATACAATAGAGATACCAAATACTATGTACTCTATTTGTGTGGGGGGAAACACAAAGAAACAGAGGCTTAAGAAGAGGTGGAGTAATATTTTCGGTGACTTAGAACGTCAGTTGTGGTTATTAATAATAGTGTTGCTTCGATTTCACCATATGCAATTCTTTTTCTTTAACAAAAAAAAAGTTGATTTTAGTTCAATTTTAGCATGAATATTGAGAAGAGTTTATATCGAGTCTATAACTTATGGAATGCCTTAGAAGTCTAGGTAACATTGGTCCTCTGATTTTCACATGTTGCAAGTGAAAGTTTCAGTGGGAGAATATATACTATATTAGTCCATTCTTTTCTTTTCTTTTTTTTTTTTTTTGAGACCGAGTCTCGCTCTGTCACCCAGGCTGGAGTGCAGTGGCCCGATCATGCTCACTTCAAGCCCCACCTCCCAGGTTCACGCCATTCTCCTGCTTCAGCCTCCCGAGTAGCTGGGACTACAGATGCCTGCCACCACGCCCGGCTAATTTTTTTGCATTTTTTTAGTAGAGACAGTGTTTCACCGTGTTAGCCAGGATGGTCTCAATCTCCTGACCTCGTGATCCACTCACCTCGGCCTCCCAAAGTTCTGGGATTACAGGCGTGAGCCACCGTGCCTGGTCCCTGTATTAGTCCATTCTATGCACTGCTATAAAGAGATACCTGAGACTGGATAATTTATTTAAAAAAAAAAAAGGTTTAATTGGCTCACATGTCTGCAACTCTACAGGAAGCATGGCTGGGGAGGCCCCAGGAAACTTACAATCATGGCGGAAGGCAAAGGGGAAGCAGGCACGGTTTATGTGGCTGGAGCGGGGGAAGAGAGAGAGGGGGGAGGTGCTACACACTTTACAACAACCAGTTCTCGTGAGAACTCACTCACTGTCGTGAGAACAGCAAGAGGGAGATCTGCCCCTTTGATCCAATCACCTTTCACCAGGCCCCTCCTCCAACGTTGGGGATTACAATTTGACAAGAGATTTGGGCAGGGACACTAATTCACACCATTTCATATAGCAGCTTTTTCTTATATGCCATTTGCTCTTGACATGGTTGTATATGTAATTTTGTATTTTAGCCACAGAAAGCTCTTTTTAACATTTACTTTGTTTGTGAATTACAAAACAATAAATGAGCACCGTTGTCTTATTCCTGTCTCTTAGCACTACAGGATCTAAGTGTAAGAATTCAGCTCATATGCATTAAGGGACATATAGACAATATAAAGTTACAGCTCATATAATATAATCAGACTGTTAAGCAGTAAGTGAGAACTAATCCCATCTAACCTCATTTTATTAATATAAATGATGAACTGAGTCTCAAAAGGGTTTAATGCCTTCCAGAAGGTCATGGAGTAGTTATAGGGAAGGCTGAACTTGAGTACAGGTAGTGTGTTTTCTGCTAAAGTCATGATGTGCAAGTTCTCGATGTTGCTGGCCCTGTGTTCTTTTCTTTCTGGGTCCAGCGTCAGCCTCTTTTTCTCCTGCCATCTCCAGAGGACCCTGGCTGTTTATGGGCACATCCCAAGCAGGGAGGGAGTCACCCTCTCCATTAATTACATTACATAGTTCTCATTGTCCCTGATATATGGCTGTGTAGCTTCTCAAGTGTAAGCCTAATTTTTCTCCTTGTACTTAAAATTATTTTAGATTAATAAGAAAAAAAAACCATTGTCCTTGTAAATTCTTTGACCCCTTGTTTTTCTCATACTCCATCAAAATGCTTTTTAAAAGCTCAAGGTTTAGAGGTTTCCTTTTAAAGAAAAATTAACTGGTTTGGTTTCCTGACCTTTTGTTGCTAAAATCATCTATCTTGTAATGGATGTTGAATTTTCATAGCTTTCCCAATAGTATATCTATCACAGAAACAGTAATGTATATTTGAGGTTGATAGACCATTTCAGTTTTATGCTAGCTTTGAATGAAATCTTTTGTAGAGCTTTCTGGTCTGTGATTTGAATTTTTCTTTAAAGAGTTAGGGACAGCTATGTGTGCTGCTTTTTTCTAAATTGAAATATATGATTCCCATGTTTTCATCTCTACAGCCTGGGGATATATGCTACAAAGATTGAATTGAATGGGTCAGGTTAATGGATTGGACACACATTCCCCTGACGTTTCTGAATGTGTTCTAAGTGAAATATACTTAAATACTTAAATAAGATCTTTTTTGAATTGTGCCAGTTGGATATTAAAATTTGCAATGCATTTTGAATTTTTGAATTTTCTGCCAGTAGTAAGATTAAGCTCCTTTTTTACCTTATGAAGAACTACAAATATTTTTGACCACTTGATCCATAAGCTTATTCTTTAACTTAAATCTCTACTTCTGTCATTTTTTGTAGCTGTATGAGAATATATGTGTCTTGGTTTTACATTTTAGTAAGAAAGATTATATTTTGTCTTACATGCTATGGTAACTCATCACTTATCTTGAGTACAGCATCCCAATAATTTCAACTCTCCAAACAGACAAGAGCCAGACAGTTTAAAATAAAAAGGTCAGGGGGAAGGGGTATGAGATGAAAGGTTGGCTTTGTGTACAATCTATAACTTTGCCCATAGGAAGTTTCTTCCATACCTCACACAGAACCTATTTTTTAATCTTCCTTAAGGCAAAGCTCTAATAAGGTAAATTATATGGTTTTCATGTCCACAGCAGGCTACAAGCAGCAAAGGAACAGAAGTGATTAGACTATGTGTGTGCATTGCAGTGAAGCAGGAAAGAGCAAACCCAACAGCTGCAAACCAGCTCAGAAAGCACTGTGTCTTTTACTGTTGAGCAGTGGGGCCCCCTGCCTGCCTGCCTAGCCCCAGGATTATTCCAGTAATCATTGGTGTTTGTAATGTTGCCCCTGAATCATTCAGAAGAGGGTTAGAATGTCCTTTGAGCTCTTAAGAACACAGAGAAGCAAGATACATTTTAGAAAGATAAGCATCCCTAAATTTTTTTACCCACCACTCAGCTCTGTTCAATTTTAATATATTGCCATATTTTTTATATCTTTTTTAAAGAAATAAAATATTGTTGATATGTTTGGAGCCCTCTTCTATCCCCTTTCTTTCCCTCCTATGAGTTGTACTATCTTAAACTTCATCATCATTATTTCCATACATATTTTATCCTTGCACTGCAGATAAATACACCACACATACATACACACACACACACACACACACTCAGAGTAAATGATAGGAGTAATCTTTTCAAGATTTTATACAAATAGCATTATACTGTACAAATTTTCTGTGACTTGATTATTTTTTATTCCATTTTGGGATTCAATCTCGTATTCCATTATCAAAATTATCACAGTTTATTTTTTCTTTCACCTGTTGATTTTTATTATTTTTTCATTTCTTGACATTACACATAATGCCATAATGAACATGTTTATACCTATCGCCTGTGTAAGTATGTACGCCGTGCTCTAGGATATGTTCTTAGAGACCTAGAGGGTCATGAGGTTTTACACAGCTTCAGCTCTACTATTGCCAAATTATACTACAAATGCTTGTACAGATTTCCTCTCTCACTAGCAGTATCTGAAAGTTCCTGTAGCTGCAGATATTCTCCAATATCAGGTTCTGTTAGGTTTTTTTTAAAATTGTTCATTTCATGTGTATGAAATTATATCTGATGTTCTAATTTGCATATTCCTACTTTGTATTGTGGTGGAGCATAGTTTATATTATGGTTTATTTGGATTTCTCTTATGTGAGTTGCCTTATGTATTCTATTAGCTGTTTATCTGATGATTATTGATGTATAGGAATTTCATCTGTATTCTGAACACTATAAGTTTCAAATACTTTCTCTTAGTCTGTGCCTTATAAACATTTATAATGTTTTTATTATACAGAAATTAAAAATTTTAATAAAGTACAGTAGTTTTTGTTGTTGTTGTTGTTACTGAGGAGGGCGTCTTGCTGTGTTGCCCAGGCTGGTCTTGAACTCCTGGCCTCTGGCAGTCCTCGTGTTTTGGCTTCTCAAAGCACTGGAATTACAGGCCTGAGCCACTGTTCCCAGCCAAGATCAAAAAAAAAAAAAAAAGACGTATATCTATATATTTTGTCCCCAAAGCAGAGCTAAATAAGAAAAGATATACATACATACATATATTTTGGAAAGATGTATATACATATATATATGTGTGTGTGTGTGTGTGTGTGTGTGTGTGTGTGTGTGTGTGTGTGTGTGTATGTCTTTTCTTATATAGCCCTGCTTTTGCGTCTTTAGGAAATTCTTCCCTACCATGGAGGTCATAGATATTTACTTATAAAAATTTTAAAGTTTTGCTTTTCACTTACTGTTAATTTGCTTAGAGTTTATTTTTGGTTATGGCATGAGATAAGGACCTACTGTTTTCTCCTATGGACATCTAATTATACCGGTGTCACTTATTGAATGATCCTTCCTTTTCTGTTAGCAGTTGCTACATCGCATCTATCATGTGTTAAATATCTGCATGTGCTTGGGTCTGTTTCTAAGGCATTTGTTTTATTGATCTGTCTGGGCCTGCATCAATTTTGATGTCTGGTAGGGTGAGCTCCCCTATCATTGTTGGTATTCTTCAGGAGTGTCCTGGCCATTCTTGGCCTTATATAAATTTTACATGGAATTTAATTTTAAATATATATATAATACATATGGAAATTAATTTTTAAAATCCTGTTGGACTTTTAATTGAAATTGCATTGCATTTATGAATTAATTTAAATATACCTAATTAATTGCAAAACAAAAATGTTTGAGTGCTTAAAAAATAAATTACTAGGTTTTTACAAAAATTATTTGTCAAGAACAGCCAATTCCCCAAGGGTTCTGAATACTCAAGGTTTTATTATATTAAGTGAATTTGAAAAGCACACCATTTAAAATGTTCATTCATATATTGGAGTGATTCAGAAAATTAAGTGATTAAGCATCTTTCATTTTTCATTATGCTTGCTAATTTCTTCATCAAGTATTTATCGATTGCTTGTTTTATGTAGGACCTTCTGCTATAGAATATAACAGTGGTTCGAAAATCCCAACAGCCAATGGTAGAGCAAATGTTCTTATTTTTGTAGTGCATTATATTTGACATAATTCACACTTCTTAGGTGTACCTCAGTTGATGTTGGAGGAAAATATTCCCCATGTTTGCTGTGTGTCATGTGTCAGATAGCCCACCCTTTTCAAATTTGCCTCATAAAGTCCACCTAGTGTTCAGAAATAATGGAATGTTGAGTCTCTTTCATCTAATCAGGCTGGACTAATTATTTGCTAAAATTCATTTTTGTCTCTCTCTAGAGACTTGCGGCCAATACAGGAAGCAAACAGCGTAGTCGCCTCTCTGTTATGGCTCAGTACCTCTGCAATGTTCGACACATCTTTACAATTCCAGGACAAGCTTTTGTCCCCAAACCAGAGGTAAGTTTCTGCTTATTTGTTGTAGTATATCAGAATTAGGACATTTGTTCCCCTGAGGATGTGTCATAGGAAATAACCTCTAGGATCTAACATTTGTTTATGTGCAAACTGACACTATACTTTACTTCTCCTGAATAAGAACCACAAAAATCGTAGTATGAATAGCTAGTTCTTACTATAATTGTTCTCCTTAGGTAGGGTGACTAAATGTTTAGGTTCATGCATGTTACCCTGGTGGCAGTATCATTCATCATCTATGTCTTCATGATGTTACTCTTAAAGTATCCCTGTACGGAAGATAAGTTACACGGTCACTCAATATTTAAGAAAAGAAATAAAATACTTTTGTGATTTCTGGTAGAGACTTCTAATTAAAGCTACATCAAACATTATTTACTTAACATTTTTTTGGGAGACCTTATTATGGTAGCATTATTTGTGGTAAATCATCTGTGGAAAAAACAGTTGGATATTAAACTAGGCTTTGACTATTATATGCTAGTTATGTGAGTAAGTGCTAGTTACAGAAACAGAGTTTCTCTGCCAAAAATTAACATTAAAAAAACTAGTGTCTATTTTAGCAAAACCACTGCTTGGTGAGTTACTACAAGATGTGTACTATTAAAAACTCATCTTTTTCTTCAGTGAATGTATATTGAGCATTTACTGCTTGAAAATGGGGTTAGATAGCAAGGGGAGTCAACAGGGATATGAACCTAATCTGATGCAGAGTCTGCCTTCAAGGAGTTCACACCCTCATGAGGAATAGAAATTTCTCACTGATCCCTAAAACTCTCAAATATAAGGTCTTGCAGTTTCCTTTGCATCATGTATCCTTCATAAATAACAAGAGATAGCATGGAAAAAAATGCAATATGTGACTATAGATTTAGATTTAGATTCTAGATTTAGAATGGAGACCCTAACCAATAGTGTTAGATCTACTTGTCTGTCTTGAAGATGCCTAAGTGATCTCCATGCTCTTTGCTGCCATCTTCATACTTTTTTGCCATTTGGCCAGTTAGCTGAGCGTTCAGGTGACTAGGAAGTCAGGCCATCTTCTGCTTACGTAACAGACATAAATGTCAGCTTTTTCTAAATCGAGCTCAGGGAGCTTGCTATCGGTGCCACCACCCTTCAGCATCTCAGACTTCAGAGACATTGCGAATGACTTCTCCCAGAATAATTAGATCCAAGACAGAATTTGATGACTGGAGATATCTTATAGGTTATCTTTAAATTTATTTTTTTTATTTTTTTATTCATTAATTTTATAATATTTATTGAGCTATTAGTATATTTTTTTATTTTTTTATTATTATACTTTAGGTTTTAGGGTACATGTGCACAATGTGCAGGTTTGTTACATATGTATCCATGTGCCATGTTGTTTTGCTGCACCCATTAACTCGTCATTTAGCATTAGGTATATCTCCTAATGCTGTCCCTCCTCCCCCCTCCCCCCACCCCACAGCAGTCCCTGGAGTGTGATGTTCCCCTTCCTGTGTCCATGAGTTCTCATTGTTCAATTCCCACCTATGAGTGAGAACATGCGGTGTTTGGTTTTTTGTCCTTGGGATAGTTTACTGAGAATAATGCTTTCCAGTTTCATCCATGTCCCTACAAAGGACATGAACTCATCATTTTTTACGGCTGCATCGTATTCCATGGTGTATATGTGCCACATTTTCTTAATCCAGTCTATCGTTGTTGGACATTTGGGTTGGTTCCAACTCTTTGCTATTGTGAATAGTGCCGCAATAAACATACATGTGCATGTGTCTTTATAGCAGCATGATTTAATAGTCCTTTGGATATATACCCAGTAATGGGATGGCTGGGTCAAATGGTATTTCTAGTTGTAGATCCCTGAGGAATTGCCACACTGACTTCCACAACGGTTGAACTAGTTTACAGTCCCACCAACAGTGTAAAAGTGTTCCTATTTCTCCACATCCTCTCCAGCACCTGTTGTTTCCTGACTTTTTAATGATGGCCATTCCAACTGGTGTGAGATGGTATCTCATTGTGGTTTTGATTTGCATTTCTCTGATGGCCAGTGATGATGAGCATTTTTTCATGTGTTTTTTGGCTGCATAAATGTCTTCTTTTGAGAAGTGTCTGTTCATGTCCTTCGCCCACTTTTTGATGGGGTTGTTTATTTTTTTCTTGTAAATTTGTTTGAGTTCATTGTAGATTCTGGATATTAGCCCTTTGTCAGATGAGTAGGTTGCAAAAATTTTCTCCCATTCTGTAGGTTGCCTGTTCACTCTGATGGTAGTTTCTTTTGCTATACAGAAGCTCTTTAGTTTGATTAGATCCCATTTGTCAATTTTGGCTTTTGTTGCCATTGCTTTTGGTGTTTTAGACATGAAGTGCTTGCCCAGGCCTATGTCCTAAATGGTATTGCCTAGGTTTTCTTGTAGGATTTTAATGGTTTTAGGTCTAACATTTAAGTCTTTAATCCATCTTGAATTAAATTTTGTATAAGGTGTAAGGAAGGGATCCAGTTTCAGCTTTCTACATTTGTGCTTTCAGGGACTTTCTCTCCTAGTACAGGTGGCCATTATAATGAAAAAAAAATAAAAATAAAAAAATAAAAAACCAGTGCCCATGTAGCTTGCTTTCTTCTTGTCATGCACATGTGTGTGCATATAACATTTTAAATAGCGTAAGACTCATTATATCAAAAACCAAGATTCTTATTCATAGGCCTCTATAGTTATGGTTATGACCATTATCCAGAATCTCCAGGCTATTTAGTTTTACTAACGGGTTCTTAGGATAGATATTAGAATATTTTTAGTGGAAGCTTTCTAACTCTGTTTTAGTTACCTAGTTGAGATTATTTGATGGTGTTTCGAAGTTATTATCCACTTTATCTTTGATTTAGGGGTAAGGTACATATGTAGTTTATCAATTAAAATTTACCTTCTCTGGGATTAAGGCCACAAGAAAATATTTATTATTTGGAAAAAAGCTAGCTATGTCTTTGATTCCTTTTTTTATTGAGGGATGTTTACATTTTGGCAAATTAAACATTTTCATAGCAATTTACTTCACATTTTTTATTATGTTGTAACTATTACATACAGGGGATTTATTTGTAATCCGGAAAAGCACTAATCAAGGACTTATAGGTGTGCACCACCAAACCGGCTAGTTTTTGTATTTTTTCATAGTCACAGGATTTTGCCATATTGGCCAGGCTGGTCTTGAACTCATGGCCTCAAGTGACCTACCCACTTCAGCCTCCCAAAGTGCCAGGATTACAGGCTAAATTTTAGTTGTAAAAGAATTATCTGCTGCTCTGAAGTAGTTTTACCATATTAGGGCAAAGCAGAAATGTTCTGAAGAAAGCCAGAAAATATTTTGCTGATAGTTACATTGAGCAAATGTTTTAAAAATTCATTTTCTTGGGCCGGGCGCGGTGGCTCATGCCTGTAATCCCAGCACTTTGAGAGGCCGAGGCAGGTGGATCACGAGGTCAGGAGATAGAGACCATCCTGGCTAACACGGTGAAACCCTGTCTCTAATAAAAATACAAAAAATTAGCCGGGCATGGTGGCAGGTGCCTGTAGTCCCAGCTACTCGGGAGGCTGAGGCAGGAGAATGGCATGAACCCGGGAGGCGGAGTTTGCAGTGAGCCGAGATCACGCCACTGCACTCCAGCCTGGGTTACAGAGCGAGACTCCATGTAAAAAAAAAAAAAAGAAAAGAAAAAAAAAATTTTCTCAAATAAGAAAGAGGAAGAGTTTCTACAGAGATGATAAACTACTAATTCAAGGCTAGTACTCTAACTAAACCTTCTGCATGCAAGAAGAGAAAGTCTTGGATGCACAAAATTGCAACACAAGGTAAAATAAGCTAAGTGCTAAAAATGGAGGTTGGGCAGGTTCCTGGGTGGTTCAGAGAGGGAGATTAATGCTCAGAAGAAATTTACTAACATTCATTACTTATTCTCAATCAAAACTCCAAGAATCAGATATAGAGAATTTCTTTTGTGATACAACGAGGGGCTTACTTACAACCACTTCTGGGATTTTTTTCTGTGAGAATCTGCTATCCCTTCTGTTTCTCAATCCTTTAACTAACTCAATCAAGCTTTAATGGCAGAACTTTCACTACCATTGAACTATTACAATCCTGTTCTGACTAGTTGAACTGAATTACTGCTGAACTTTACTCTTATTAAGCTCTCTAGCGTAGTTCCCAAAATTTGAACCCAAAATACTTTCTGTCTGCAAAACAGACAACCTCTGAGGTTCTTAAAATTAGGCTAATTAATTGGTCTACTTTAGCATCTCTTAAACTATTAGCATCTGTAGTATGTAGCTTTTAAGTTAGAATTTTTTTAATTTTGTGTTTTCATTTCACTGTTAATGAAATTATTTACATTTACAAGACAATGTCTTTTGCAATGCAAATTCAGAACCAAAATTGTTTTCATGACAGAATGCAACCTGTTTCTTAAGTTTCTCAAGCTAGCTTTTCTCTATTAGCCTCTGTAGATCCCTGAGAATCCACATATTTCTGGGGTTCCACGCTTAATCTTTTTTTTCAGCTAGTCTGCACATTTCTCAAGTTTGGGAAATACTGAGCTATTAGCTAGCTCTTCAAAATTCTGTCTTTTTTATGAATTATGGTGATAGGCTTCATAATCTAACATAGTTCATAAGGAGTGGACAGGCTTTTTAGTCCTCAACGCTATTCTTTTTTTTTTTCTCTTTTTTTTTGAGACAGAGTCTCACTCTGTCACCCAGGCTGGGGTGCAGTGGCACAATCTCGGCTCACTGCAACCTCCACCTTCTGGGTTCAAATGATTCTCCTGCCTCAGCCTTCCGAGTAGCTGGGATTACAGGCGCCCGCCATCATGCCCGGCTAATTTTTGTATTTTTAGTAGAGACAAGGTTTCACCATGTTGGCCAAGCTGGTCTCGAACTCCTGACCTCAGGTGATCCATCCGCCTCGGCCTCCCAAAGTGCTGGGATTACAGGCGTGAGCCACCACGCCCAGCCAGTTCTCAACACTATTCTCTCCTCTGACTTAGTAGAAAAATCATTTAGTTATATTATGAGAGTTGTAACAGGTTCTTTTTTATTGACACTAGTAGAGGCAGTAGACTTCCAAGTAAGCTAGACCTAGTGGAATTCCAGTACTGCTAGTTTTGAGAGCTTGGTCAGGTTAATAGGCTGAGTTTACTACATCCAGATTTGGCCAATAATACCACCCTTGAAGGACATTTGTGAGGAATAGAAATAATCAATGCAGAGTGCCTAATATGAGTATCTGGCAGTGAATGCTGCCAGTCAAAGTAGTTGTTATTGTTATGATATAAACAAATATTTATGGACTAAGTTGTAGTATTGTGATATAAAAGTAAGGATTGTAATTTTTAAGCTATATATAGAATTTATATTTAATTTTACCTGTTTGGAAGTGTGGTATATAGAACTAGTTACCTCAAACATGGTACAAATTTAAAGCATAAATAGTGTTCGTTAAATCGTTGATGAATTAATGATATATCCATGACATATAAAGAAAAGATTGGAACTTGAGGCATCCGCTCTTGACCTTTGAAGAGCATTTTAGAGGCTTCCAACCCTGCTTGTTCACAGCTGTTGAGGCCTTGACCTCTGTGGGAGATAGTCCTGAGTTTGGTGGGTGGATGGGTCCACAGAAGAGACAGCTGTTTTTCATGCTTTTGTGTTTTTTGAAATCTGACATCGAGGATGTTATTTCTGCTGTGTATTTACCTTGTATTCAAGAATCATTTTGATATAAGGTCAGAACACTAGTATTTTCCTGCTTAACTAAGACTCTTCTGTCTTTGGTTTGTATTCTCCTCCTAGAATCAGATTGAGATGGGATTTTCATAAAGGCGATGTATTGACAAGGGCCCTCAGGAGAAGGGGCGTGAGGGTAGTGGGAAAGGGCAGGGGAAGACCTAAGTAAGCATACTGTTCCTCCTGGAGGAGCTTCAGCCTAGAACCATGGCGGGAGGAGGAGCTGTGTAGCACAAATTGCCTCACGCGTCTGTGTTCCCTTGAGGCAAGGGACCGGTTTATTGGAACCTGTGCCAGCCAGTCTTTGCAGGGAGCAGTGGGGCAGTCACTTCCCAGTAGAGGCAGCTCCATCTCTGGGAGCCATTAGCACCCATCAGTGCCAGCAGCTGGGGGATGGCTGCCCTGGCCCAGTGGAAGGAGCTTGGCCAAGACCCAGCATCCTGTCCAGCTTCCTACCAGTAGACAAAGCTGTAAGATTACTTACATGGCCACCTCTCTGCCGCGGTTGCTTGGAAGTTCTAAACTAAGTTTCATGTTTAATTGCTTTAGCATGCTTCAACCAGGAACATTTAATAGCATTTTTTCTCTCTTCTTTTTGTTTGTAACTTTAGTCTTTCATCTTTATCAGTTGTTTTTATACTTATTATACCTGCAATTTTATACGTTGCCTCAAATTCTTTTTTAAAGCCCTTGAGTCCAAAATAAAAATAAATATAAACCAAAAGCCATTTTTATAATTAAAGTAGTACCAGAGTCATCCTCCTTAAAAATCAGGTAAAATACATGTTGAATAGAGATAAGAGTATTTGCTATTACAATTTTAATTCAGTACTAGGCATGCTTCCATAAACTGCTCAAGAATAAACGGTAAGTATTCTAAATCCAAAGAGGGAAAAAACAAAATTGCATTTTTGCAGACAATACTTTTATGTATGTGTAAAATGCAATGAAATTAATACAAAAGTAACTGGAGATAATGATAATAATGTGATAGTGTTCTGCAGAATTATAGGCTAGGCTAAAAATCCTCAAAAGTCAAGTAAGTTAGTATTTGCTACAGTCACGTAGCTGACAATATAGTGATGAAAGACATATGAGAAAACATTGTCCACGTCCAAAACTGAACTTCTGTCTAACTACCCTAGGCCTGCCCTCCCCGTACCTCTTATTCACTATGCTGACTAATGACATCATCTGCCTAGGTCATCCAAGCCTAAACCTTGGCGGTCATCTTAAGCACCACCTCCCCAGACCTTTACAACTGCTGACCCTCAGAACTAGTCAGTCATTAACCAGCTTCTGACATTATCTAAATTTCTCCCAGACCCATCCCAATTTCGTACCCAATTCTTCTGACTTAATTTAAGTCTATCATTTTTGTCAGAATTACTAGATGAATTCTTCAGTCATATGTATAGATATACACATGCTCCACAGGTTAAAAAAAAAAGTATGATATTTTTGGTCTTTTGGGTTTTGTTTTGGTAACTTTTTATCAATGAAAAATGAATAAGTATATTCGATAAATTAGACTATGATTTCTCAAACTCAGAACTGTTGACATTTGGGGCCAGATAATTCTTTGTTGCCAGAGTCTGTCCTGTGCATTGTAAGATACATAAAGGCATCCCTGGCCTCTTCCTACTAGATTCCAGTAGCACTACCTCAGTTGAGATAACCAAAAATGTGTCCCAGCATTGCCAGATGTCCCCTGCAGGCTAAACTCACCCTAGGGAAAGCCACTGGATTAGACAAAGAACCATTGAGTAGCACTAGTCATATGCTTTCTGTGCACCAACTGCTTTCTATGTATCATCTCATTTAATCCCCACAAGAACTCTGTGGGCAGATGCCATTCTTAAGCAAACCAAGACCTTAGTTAAGTAATGCATGCCGTGTAACTATACACCCACACCAGGGCTTGCAACCAGGTGGTTTGACTCCAGAACCTGGTTCCCTCAGGTTGGAACCATCTCCCCACTTACTAGTTGTGTGACCTTGGGCAAGTTAGGGAACTTGTGTCACCTCTGTCTCCCTCAGTGTCCTGTAAGATCCTGAGAATAGTGCCTACCTGGTAGAGTTGTTAGGTTTAAGCCAGTAGGCAAAGGATTTAGACCAGGACTGGCATGTGTTAGGAAGCACTTGCCATGACATGTCACTGAGAATGCAGAGGTAAAAATGACACCACACCTCCCAGTCTAGTTGGAGATGCAATCATGTAAACTCATAATTTCATGACTTCTTAAATAGAGCGTTTTTACACAGTACACATTACTTAAGTCTTGGTGTGCTCATGTGAGCTATTGTGAGGATTAAATGAGAGCACTTATTAAATTCATAGTTTGTTAAATAGAGCATTTTCTGCGAGCGCAGATGCGGGCTTGAACTTCTGGGCTGTGAGGATTGAGTTTACAGGAGAGGTCCATGTGAAACCTAAAGGGTGAGCAGGAGCTTTGGTAGCGAGGGAGTGAGGCTGGGAGGGGTGCAGGTGGAGGAATGAACGCAGCAGGATAGGAATTCCTGTAGAAATAGAGAGACTTCACATCATTTATTGCAGGATTGCCACTCCAAACAATACATTGGGACATTATTTCATATAAAATGGCTGGTTTTCTGAGAGTTTGAAACATTCCTGTTTCTACTTAGGAAGAAAATATTCCAGAGCTAAATAAAAATTATTTTTTGAAGTATATATAGAATGATATAGCAGATATAAAGAGAACTTTTACTGTAGGACTGAAGGCTACATAGACTATATAAACCCAGCCACATTCAGCAAAGTGAGAGAACTATTAATGGGGTCAAAGCAGTTCTAGCACATTAATTTGCATGAAATCATTCTTTGTGTCAGAATTCTTTTTAATATGACACTTGTGTATAAAATAACATTTTGACCACTCAAAAGGAATACATACTTTAAACAATCATTTAACCTTCTGCAAAATGATCCCCTTCCTAATTCCCGTATGTGATAATACCTTTTTGTTTTAGTTATTCCATTAATAGCTAATGACATTGCTGTAGAAGAGAATGTCTACCCAGTAAAATAGGTATAAGATATGTTAGTCTATTTCTGTATGCACAAATGAAAGTTATTTATTTACATAAAAGATACTCTTCCCACTTCCCGAGTTATTAATGTACAAAGAAATAGTCTTTTTCCCCCTTTACCATTGAATCATTGACAATGCCTAAGCTTCAATTAACAAATAAATTGTTAGAAACAATAGTGGATAAACTATTCTAACAAATAGTTTCTAACAAATAAGTTGTTAGAAACAGTAGTTTCCTACATTTTTATTTACTTGCTAAAATATTTGAATCACATATCATAATTTACATTTTAAAAGCATTCTTTAAAGTATATTTTGACATTCATTAATTGAAACAGCTTATTTGTAAGAATGTTTTTGTTAACATGAATGAAATTTGAGAGAAAAAGTGACAACTTAAAGGTAACTTTTATCATCCAAATATGAATAAATGAGAGAGGAAGTGGGATGGTAGTAAATCCAGAATGTTATAGGATAAATGAACTTAATCTGTGGAGAATCCTTTTGCTAGAAGCAGAAGAAGGGAGTTCTTAAACATTTTAAAACAAACTTTTGTTCTTATCACTTAGCTTGTACTTAATGCTTTAGGAGTCCTAGAGATTTTAGTTTGGTTTGGCTTTGCTTTACTGTGGTAGCATTTACCAGTTTCTTCAGTTCTGCCTAATCTTAGTTTGCATATAATATTGTCAGCTCTTACAAATATATGTAAATAGTTTTCTAAAATGAAAAAGAAATGGGCCGGTCACAGGAGGTGGGGACTTGGGATGGATGGTTTTAGCAGCATCTGAATGGAGTAGGCAGCTCTTGTATTCCTAATGTACTTTCACACACTGTAGCTTTAAAACAGAAGCAAGTTGCTGTGTTGTTGCCAACCAGATAGCAAAGTGGATAATATTCTTGGTTAACACCAGGGCAAGGTACTTTTTATACTGGGCAGTTTAGTTCTTTTATAAAATCCAGTTTGAAAGGTATATCAGCAAATTATCTTAAAAAAGAAAAAGAGTTATCAATTAATTGCCTTATGAATGTAATCAGAACCTCTTTCAATTATAAATCTTTAAGTAAAACATGGAAACAATAATGGAAAAAATAAAGAACTCTTCAGACAGATGTAATTGTATATGATCGTTTTATTGGCATTTTAAACTACCTTGTAGTTGTTAAAGTATTTTACATTCTGCTTTCTTTGTAGGGAAAGTTAAGCATAATTCTGATTTTTTTTTAATCTAAAAGTCCCATTTGGCACCCAAAAGTTCCATTTCATATGCATTACTCAGTTATTTACACATAATCCTTCAGATTGTGTGTGGAATTGTTCTCGAGCTGTGTGTTAGAGATAGGCTGCTGCGTGGGTGGGTCGAGCCTAGCTTCTGGATTCCTTTTTATACAGGAGGTGCAGAAGATCATGCCAGAGATAAACAACAGCATTGCGGAAATGAATCCGATGTAGATAGCTCCTCCAGGTTCATGTTTGTTGCTTTCTGGAACTGTCAGATCCAGAAAGTTTGCTATGATCTCCTTTGTGTACCACACTGTCGGGATTAAACTAGAGATTCCTGCAGACATGAAACAGACTCCTCCAGCAAAGGAAGCATGGCTCTTGGTTTCTCTGTCCCCTCCTAAGCGAGTACATTTCATTCCTACTGTGGAAGCGCAGATCCCCAAAGCAGACAGAACACACGCCAGGACCATGGTGGCTCTCGCAGCCTGCACGTGGATGGGGAGGGACAGAATGGAGTGTTTCAGGGCACAGCTGAACATCCCGGTGCTGTACCACGTACAGTCCATCCAGAGCCCGTGCAGCTGCACAATGGCTGTTATGATGTTGGAGCCCACATCCACATTCACCTTCCAGTTGGGCAGCAGAGTGGCTGTGAGTACTCCAGAGACCCCAGATAAGGCCAGGATGAAAGCAAGGAGCTGGAGTCCTGCTGAGGCCATGATGTTACTGTTAAGTCTGTCCTCTTAGAAAATCCTGATGCTTAACAATGATGGCTGTCAGAATTCTATCTATTTCTGTGCAGTAGAGAACCAAATAACGAAGCCTAAGGAAAGAAGGCAAAACCAGGATTGAGGGACAGAAAGTAAGTAAACAAAAGGCTTCCCTTTAGAGTAGGAGCCAAGAACACACCTGAGTACCCCCCTTCTCCAGCCCCCAAGCAGATGAGGATGCTGTAGTCCTGAGGAGAAAAGCTCCCACCAGGCCTTGAAGACTGGTCTGAGTGATATGCATGGGTGGTGTTGATACAGGGCATAAAGAAAGCAGTTGCCCACTTAATTCTTTTTAAAACTCAACATATACTGAAACTGTAGTGTGGATGTGTACCTTGTTAGGAGATTTAGACATTTGAATTCCAGCTATAGTATCTGATAAAGAATTTTAATAGCATTATAGGTTTTTCAAATGATTTTATTTTATTTATTTATTTTTTTTTTGAGACGGAGTCTCGCTCTGTCGCCCAGGCTGGAGTGCAGTGGCACGATCTCAGCTCACTGTAAGCTCCGCCTCCCAGGTTCACGCCATTCTCCTGCCTCAGCCTCCCGAGTAGCTGGGACTACAGGCACCCACCACCACGCCTGGCTAATTTTTTTTTTTTTTTTTGTATTTTTAGTAGAGACGGGGTTTCACTGTGTTAGCCAGGATGGTCTCGATCTCCTGACCCCGTGATCCACCCACCTCAGCCTCCCAAAGTGCTGGGATTACAGGCGTGAGCCACTGTGCCCGGCCCAAATGATTTTATTTTTAATGAAAATACTCAGTAGGTAATAAGGAAGAAAATAAATTCAGGCCACCTTTTAAAGATGGCTTATAAATACATTTTAGAAAAGTGTTTAAGGAGTGGCTTTCATAAACAGATCTTTATGACACACCCACAGTGCCAGGCACATAGCCCGAGTGAACCATTTGAGGAGGAAGGACAGTGGCGGAAAGAAGTCTAAGTCACCGGCATAGTTATCCCTAAGTTCTAGTTAATACCTGTTTGCAAAATCCTGACTGAGGTTAGTACTTGTTTTACTTCAGGTGCCTAGTACTCAAAACAATTAGATCGAGACCACGGTGAAACCCCGTCTCTACTAAAAATACAAAAAAAAAATTAGTCGGGCGTGGTGGTGGGCGCCTGTAGTCCCAGCTACTCGGAGAGGCTGAGGCAGGAGAATGGCGTGAACCCAGGAGGCGGAGCTTGCAGTGAGCCGAGATCGCGCCACTGCACTCCAGCCTGGGAGACAGAGCGAGACTCCGTCTCAAAAAAAAAAAAAAAAAAAAAAACAATTAAGCCACTGTTTTTTGTATGTAAGAACATGAGGTCCTTTCTAACTGGGACCAGAATCATTTCCTGGCCCAAGTGAAGCCAGCTGTTCTGAACAATTCAGAAGTAGTGATGGCAGATCTCAAAAATACATACCAGAAATGACCACATCATTAGTTGTATGTGAAAGGATACCAGAAATAAATTAACCCTTTATTTTCTTTGTTTATTTTTAAGAGGAAGGAAAACACTACACCTACTTTGTGGCTTGGCTGTGTTTTAAGAAACAAAAAGGCTTTCGATTCCATCTTTCTATACCTGTTCCCCCATCTAGCCCATCTGGCACTGCTTATTGCCTTATTTGAGAAAAATATAATGGTTTCTGAAATACTGCAGTACTGACTTTCTTTGTCATTCTGAATTAATTTTGAATGGTATGCTAAAGTGGCTCTATCGTGATTCATATGTATTTTACAAAAGGTGATACAGGCTCTTGAGTCAAAAACACCTGGGCCAGTTCTTAGCTTTATACCTATCTGTGCCTCAGTATCCTCTTCTGGAAAATGGGGAGAATTGGAATACTTCTTTCATAGGGTTAAATAAGTTAATACATTTTAAGGGCTTAGAACAATATTTAAGCCACAGAAAGTCCTCAGTAATTTAAAATTGACATCATTATTAGTATATTTATTTCTTGTGTATTGTGATAATTGATGTTTAAAATTATTTGGATCTTTTCCCTTTTTCTCTTCCTTCCTTGGGCTGATTTATTTTCATAGAATCTTGGAGCTGAAAGAAACCTCAGACAGACAATCTCAAGCATCTTTGTTTTTTCAGATCAGGATGTTCAGATAGGATATCACCCCATGCCATACAGTCTTTGGCAGCCAACCTGCAGTGTCCAGATCTCTCTCCACCCCTCCTACCTCACGGGATCATCCCGCATCCTTTCCCCTTTTACCACAACACTTCCTGCTGAAATTCTTTCTCCCCCTGTGTGTTTCCCATGGGAACCAGGGAAAACACTACATCTGGAGGCAAAAAGCACCATTAACTGTCTACTTCACCCACTCCCCTCCCCACCAGGGAAAAAAAGGACTGTAGAGGATGTTAATAGGGCACATGGCTCAGCTTCTGATGACTCAGCAAGGAGATTGACGCCTGGCTTTGGTTAAATATTTGAAATAGTACTAATCCATTGCCTATATTTAAAGTACAAACTTTGCATAGCTACAAACATTGATTCTCTAAGACGTTAGATCCTGGACTATCTGGATTGTGCTGTTCTGTTTTTGTTCATAATCTGAAAATGTAAATCTTACCATTTTAGAAAAGGATTTCCCTAGGATTTTAAGTTCTTAAGAGTCAGACTTATCTGTAAACATCAGTGTGCCTAGGATTCGCCTGCTATCATACAGTTTGTTTCTTTTCTGTTTTCCAGACTTAGACCAAAATAGAACAAAAGTTAAAGTTTCTGGAAAAAAAATCAAGCACATGTTTACAGTTTTATAATAGCTGTTTTCAAGTTTAGGTTTTAGCATTTCAGACTCCAGCCAGCTTGCTAAATTACTGCCTCTGGACCATTTTCAGCTTAGGGATTCTTCAAGTGTGGGGTTGCTGGAACATTTTCTAACAGCATCTACTTGCTCACTTTTCTCTCTCCCTCTCTCTTTCTTTCTGCTTTGACTGAATAACCTTCGTTGTCAACCTATGTTCAGCTTACCAATTATAATCCTTTTCTTCCCATTAACCGATACATTTTATAACTTTCAGCATATTTCAGACATGAAGACAGTTTGTTCATCATGATTAACAAGTACTGGCAGTGATCAATTACAGACAGCCAAAATCAGTGTAAACAATATGACGTTGCATTTAATTAGCATAGTGCTTGCTTACTGTTGAATATTGGATTCAGATGCTTTTTTTTTCTGCAAAGAGAACTTATGTAGAAAGAATTTGTTCTCCAAATGAAGGTCACTTTCTGCTCATACAAATATACTGGCATTTTAGCTGTATTGCAATTTACCCTCCAGCCACAAGCATAATACCGTTTGTGGCCCGTTCTCTCAAAATTTCTATCTTGTAGAGAATAAAGACACTTTGTTCCAGCAGCTGTGGTGGTGGTAGAGAAATACTGTGAAGGCAAGCAGAAGCAGAGGGGAGGGGTCGCATGTAAACACTTACATGGTCTACAGTGAAAATTCTCTCATGGTGCCAAAACACAGTGCACACAGAACAGAACCCAAGCACGTTCAGTTTATGAACTATTCGCCAACAGAAAGTCTATTGTAGATGTTACTAAAATGTAAAGTCAGCTTTCCAGACAAGATTTATTTATATCAAAAATAATATTTAAAAGCAGATTTACTACTTATAATTCAAACTAAATAATACCGAAAGACCTATTCTTAGATCTCTAAGCATTAAGACATGTTTTATTTACCATACCTTTTGTCAGTAGCCTTCACTGTCTTAACTCCTTCCGTCAGTTGTCTTCCAATTAACCTCAGTTAGTTATGGTGAAGAAAAACCATATACGTGAGGCTTATCTCAGAAATTCTGGATATGTTTATAAAGCTCCAATAAGTTAACTTGAAAAAAGCAAATAAAGGACAACGTAGAAATCTGAGAGGTAAAAACTGCTGATGGTGTTAGAAGATAAATACCAGGTTCTCCATCTCATTTTTTGAGATGTGGGAGAATTAAGAAAGGAGAGGCGGGGAAGGGAGGGAGTTGTTGTTACAACAGGATTTGTTGAAACCTGAAAGCTAAAAATGCTTTTGTGTCACTGTGTACAGAGGAGGAATTATTTGGGTGCTCACAAAAAGGCCTTCTTTTCTTTTAATATTATGTTTTAGTCACATAGTTATAATTTATTTTTGAAATTTTCTCTATGTTGAAAGATATAATGTATTATTTTATGTCCTCAGTTCAAGAATGTGGTCTGAAATATTTTTAACTATGTCGTGCTTTGCAAATGAGAGTTCAGACTCCCTTTTTTCCCTGGTATTCTTGACTTGTCTGGAACCTGAATTCATAAAATTGTTAACTTTCAAAATAATCATTCAGAAGAAAGATTTTTAACATATGTATTTTTTTCAATAAAAAAAAAAAAAACCCAGCAACAACTTTTGACTAGAATCTGATCACTAAACCTACAGGTATTTTTGTGTGTGTAGTGCCCTGAGTTTTCTTGTTATTGCTTACACTTAGATTTGTGGAGTATAACTATAGAGATTCAGGAAATGTTATGAATAAATTACCCAAAATGATGTGATGAGACACATCAGATAAGACTATGATCAGATACTGAGGTTGTAGCCCATGAATAATGGTACAGATGGATTTCACTGCCATCCTTTTGGGTTCTCATTTTTTTCTTCCTCAGTAAGTTTTATTCTACAAGCTATAAATGCATAGCCATTATACAGAAAGAAGATAATTTTATTATTGGATTTTTAAATTTAACAACTGTTAATAACCATGTTAGACTTTAATCATTTCTTTAAAAGTAGTAAATAAACAAACACGTTTCAGTTATCTGGATTTTTTGGTTTTGTTTGTTTTAATCCTAAGTTTGGCATTTAGCAAGATAAAGTTTTCCTCTTTTTTAAATCTAACATCCGTGGGTTTGCTTTTCAGCCATAGTATTGATTACATGTTAAGTCTTAACTCTCTAAGTCATTGTAAGCTTTATGTGTACTGACTTTGTTCTTTTATTTTATTTCATGAGAAATATAAACAATTCAGTGCATAAATAAATGCTGGAAGAAGTTGAGTTGAATTGCAGACACTAATAGTCACAGCAGTGTCATTAGTGCTGCATCAGAAGACACCTTACCAGGGCCCTCCAGCATCCTGGCTTGTTTTGCTGGTCGCCATGGTTGTTAGTGCAGACATAAGCTTTGTGAGGCTGACTGATGGCAGGTGGAGGGACCTGGCTGCTCCCCACTCTAACCTCTAGCATAAGGAAGCTTGCTGGAGGATAAATGGGTTAAGCATGCTTTAATGTACATTTCTATTCTCAAAACATTTTTATTATTTTTTTGCCTTGATGAAAACAATAATCCTGTAAAATATTAATTGCCTGCTTTAGAAGGAAAATCTTCTGAAATGGTAGCAGCTTTCATTAGCTATAGACCTTTAATTAAGGCAGAGTTTCTTATATAAAAAAGGAGCTAGGAAAGTAGAAGTGTAAATAGAAATATAGTTTATCAACATTACTATCTACTTCTGATGTGGACATTAAAGGGATATTAATCTTTTAAGTCCAGAGACTCTCCTAGCTAAGTCTTATGACCCCTCGGCTTAAATCTCTTGCCCGGCGCTCTCCCCTGAACTCCCAAGTTGTGTTTCTGTCTGCTGACTTGGCGTCACTGATGGATAGCTCAGACCTCTCGTGGCACAAAACTGAATTCCTGACCATCACCAAACTGTTCTCCCCCCGGTTTTCCCAGGTTCATTAATGGCAAATCCTTCCGTCCATTTGGCCAGCCTGAGATCTTAAAAGTCATCCCTGATTCCATACCCAACATCCCCTGAGTCAACAAGTTGTTTTGTTTCTGACTTCAGACTAGAACAAGAATCTTCCACCTCTGAGCCCCTCTTGTCTTTCCACTGTGGCACAAGACCTCTGAGGTAGAAGGTCAGCCCCACAGGGCAAGGACTTCTCTCTGTTTTGTTCATCACTGATTCTCCTGTGCCGGGAGCAGTGCCTGGCACATAGTAGGGATACAATAAATATTTCCTTAATGAATGAATTCAGAAACTGACTTTAAGTATATAATGTTAAACTATAAATTGCACTTGAATGATTAAAAATACAATTTTATTTCTAAACAGGGCTAGAATTGTAACTAATTTTGAAACTCTAGTTTGTCATCTTGCTAATAATAATATCTACCATTTATAACCTGCTTTCCATATGCCAGATACTGTTTAAGGTGCTATAATACTTAATTCTCAAGACAAACCTATGAGATAAGAAGAATTTTATAGATAAGAAAACTGGCCGGGCGTGGTGGCTCACACCTGTAATCCCAACACTTTGGGAGGCTGAGGCAGGCGGATCACCTGAGGTCAGGAATTCAAGAGCAGCCTGGCCAACATGGTGAAACCTTGTCTCTACTAAAAATACAAAAATTAGCCAGCCATGGTGGCACATGCCATTAGTCCCAGCTACTCAGGAGGCTGAGGCAGGAGAATCGCTTGAACCCAGCAGACGGAAGTTGCAGTGAGCCAAGATCGTGTCATAGCACTCCAGCCTGGGCAACAAAGCGAGACTCCGTCTCAAAAAAAAAGAAAAGAAACCTAAGCTACAGAGAAGTAACTTTTGACTAAGGCCATAAAATGAGTAAATTGCAGAAATGGTGTTGAGTCCCAAAACAGTGATTTTTGAAACCCTGACATACTACATAGCATTGCCCCACCTCTAATTAGAAAAGAGCATATTTGTAAGTCCTACCTCTCTGTGGTAGTTTATAAGCTATGGAAACAAATTAACCCAGAAATCTCTGTAGCTTTACATATCAGCATGTACTTCTCAGTCCTGCAAAGTCCACTATGGGTTGAGTGATTGCAGTCCATCTTTCTTCTTTAGAATGTTTTCATTTATCTTTAAGCAGAAATTACTTTAGCTTCCCTTAGTGTGTGGTGTTGCTTAGTGACGTTAATCTGGATGTTCCGGCAGGCTTTTATTGTCTTCCTGAAAGAATCAGTAATTTAACTGAGTATTTTGGAAATAACAATACCACACCTTTTTATAGAGCTTAACAGTTTATAAAGCATTGCACTGCATCTTCTCATCACTGGATCCCAGTAACAGGCTTATGAGAGAGACCGCTACCCTAATCAGAGAAGCCTAGGGATCAGGGTTGAGGGGAAACACTTTGGTGGCTGCCATTTTCTTCAAGAAAGAGTTTGAAGGCCACCACTAGAGGCAGTGTGAACCATCACAGTGTTTTTTTGTGGTGGAATTTGTGGCTTAAGAGCACTTGGCTATGGTGTGGAGGATTTAAAGAGATCAGAATTGGAGACAGATGGACTCTGGGAGGCTGTGGTAATGGGAGCGATTAAATGGAAGTAACTAGATGAGTAGAGATATTGCATACGAAACGGATTCAAGATAAAGGGTGTTCATAAATTCTGGAAATATAATTAAATATATATAATGTAGTCAAGGGCATCTTCAGTCTGTAAAAAGAACCCAAAATTTCCTGTCTACATTTTGAAAACAAATTTATAGAAGGGGCTTTGGGCTTGTATTGGTTTTACATGTTTCAGTGGACAAATTACAGAAAAATCTAACAGTAGGCTAAACTATAAGGACCCATTGCTTGAAAGTCAGTACTGTTCAAGGTTAGTTCTGCAATTTAAAACTCTTCTTAAGGATTCCAGCTCATTCTGTTTTTCTGTTCCTTCAAACTGAACTTTTCTTGGCTGTGTGAAAGTTGATTATACAAATTAGGTGATTCTTGCTTATCCAACTAAATCAGAGTCAAGGGGCCAGGAGGAAAAAGCACTCAGGGCACATAGCACTGTAGCACCTGCTCCAAAATTTACACTTTCTATAAGCCTAGCTGCGGAAATGGCCTGCTGTAACAACACCAAGACCAGTTTTACCTAGTAGCTGCTGGGACTACCTACTGTGACTCTAAGACTGGTTTTACCTGCTGTCGCCACTCACCAATCAGAGCTTGCCCACACCCAAAAGCTTCTCTAGTGCCAATGAGCTTTCTTTCAAAACAACACATAACAATTCTCTAATAAAACTCCCAACCTTCCCTTTGTTCTTTGGACATACTGAAGACCACCTGGTCTGTGTGTAGGCCCTGATATACAATTCTTGCTTCTCAAATAAAACATTGAATTTGGAGATTTGTCTCTATATTTTATTTTTACTTCAACAGCTATGAGATGGCTGCCTCAGCTGACCCTTTCATCAAGAAGCACCGTATTCTGCGGCCAGGTGTGGTGGCTCACGTCCATAATCCCAACACTTTGGGAGGCTAAGGCAGGTGGATCGCTTGAGGCCAGAAGTTTGAGACCAGCCTGGCCAACATGGTGAAACCCCGTCTCTATTAAAAATACAAAAATTGGCCAGGCGTGGTGCCACCCACCTGTAGTCCCAGCTACTCAGGAGGCTGAGACATGAGAATCGCTTCAACCCAAGAGGTGGAGGTTGCAGTGAGCCAAGATCACGCCACTGCACTCCAGCCTGGGCAACAGAGTGAGACTCTGTCTCAAAAAAAAAAAAAAAATGCAGCAAAGTATTCTAGAGTTCTCTTCCCCTCTCCCACCACCACTCCAGACTTTGTTTAATGTCTCATTTTCCAGAACTGGCTCATTTGGTCATTCTTAACTGTGAGCCAGACTGGGGAAGTTTGTGTCTGGCTTTTCATCCCCCTGGTGAGCTGTATCCAGCAGGGACTCAGGCTGGCTTTGGGGGTGTCACAGGGCTGTAGCTGTTCTTCTAGTGAATTTAATCTCCAGGATTTGAGTTGACTGTGTGATACTTTCCCAAGCAACTGGGATTGTTCCCCAAACCTGTGATTCTCACTTCTGCCCACATGAGGGCTTTGGAAAAGCCGCGAGAGGCTCAGGCCCAACCCAGTGGCTCTTATTTAATTTTCTGGGATGGAGCCCCATCCTCGTATTTTTCAAATGCTGTCCACTTAAGTCTAGTGAAAAGTTGGGGTTCTGAATTAAAAAAAAAAAAAAACCTTGTGATGGTTAATACTGAGTGTCAACTTGATTGGATTGAAGGATACAAAGTATTGATCCTGGGTGTATCTGTGAGGGTGTTGCCAAAGGAGATTAACATTTGAGTCTGTGAGCTGGGGAAGGCACACCCACCCTCAATCTGGGTGGGCACCATCTAATCAGCTGCCGGCTCAGCTAGAGTATAAGCGGGCAGAAAAATGTGAAAAGAGAGACTGGCTCAGCCTCCCAGCCCACATCTTTCTCCCGTGCTGGGTGCTTCCTGCCCTCAAACATCGGACTCCAAGTTCTTCAGTTTTGGAACTTGGACTGGCTCTCCTTGCTTCTCAGCCTGCAGATGGCCTATTGTGGGACCTTGTGATCGTGTGAGTTAATACTTAATAAACTCTTCTTTATATATATATATTTAATATTTATATATTTTATATATATTATATATTATAATTATATATAATTATATAAAAATATATAATTATATAAATATATTTAATATTTATATTTAATAAACTCATATATATATATTCCATTAGTTCTGTCCCTCTAGAGAACCCTAATACAAATGTTTTTTCTTCTTTGCTTTCCATTCAATCTTGAAAATAATGACAGTTCAGAGTAAGATAAAATAGTTACCTGTTCCAGCCCCACAAATTTAAAGTGATTTGACCTAATCCTAAAATAATGTTTTTCTTCTGTCCCAGCCTTAGGAAATTAACAGTATCAGCTATGAATATACGAATGTACTGACCAAGCATCTTCAGTGCGATGTCTAGTCCGTTTGACAATTATGGCTTATTATGAATTATTATATTTGTATGCATGTTTTATTTCTCAGTCTTTTAATAATATTACTAGCAGCATTTATCAAGTGCCTTCTGAGTTCGTTTAGATTGCGAGCCTCTCTGAGGTCCTGGCTTCACTCTGAGGGACGGGAGTTGCTCAGGACCTGCAGCGCTGGGGTCCAGACCCTGGCAGTTGCCAATGTGCTGCCACACCCATGGCCGGGCTGGGCAGCCTCAAAGCTGCCTCAGGCAACTCCTGCCACATCCACAAACCCAAGCGGGAACACAGCCCGGGACAGGAAACACAGGGCATCTCCAGATGCTGCTGCTTCACAGACACCAAGGGCATGGTTTGTGGAAAAGGCCTGGTTTTAGGAAGGTCTTTTCCCTCTGATCGTCCAGGAACTCCAGATTAAATATAACAGAAAATCTTTATACAACAATTATCAGTTCTTGTTTCATTTCTTGAGGATTACACGTGCATTTCCCTGAAATTGTTTAATTTCTTGGGACCAAGAGACACTGACTCATCTTGTTGTTATTACTAATAGGTGTAATTTACATACATACATATGTACATTTACATAATTTACACAGTAAAAAAACTCTTCATCCCCCTCACCACATTTCTTAGTCCTATTTCTCTTGTGATCTGAGTTCGCTGTCATTCTCTTGGCCTCAGTTCTTCCTACCACATCTGCTCTGAGAGGAAACACTATGTGACTGTTTAAAATCTGTTCTTTTTTTATGATCCCAAGAAGAAAGAGAAAAAAACAAAGATCTGTAGGAAGAAAAAAGGGTGAGGACAGAACTTCTGCAGAAATAAATATTGTTACAGTAACGCAAATTGTAAACTTTAGGATAGGTACTGACCGTGTAGTTGATCTTTATTGAACCAGTTGGTTTGAAATACTTAGAATGCTGTCAGCTTTAAGATTTTACAGTGCAAATTCTTTCCTTAAATTGGCTTTGGGACACAGATCACAGGTAGAGTGAACCAATTCCAGGAAATTTGATCTACATTCACATTTGTCAGTATTTTCTTTTTCTATGACATGCATAATTATCATATCACAGGCATCAGTGACTTGCTGCCTCTACCTGGGATTCTCCTTACCTGGGAAAGTTGTAACCTCGAGGCCTGTGATGTCCTAAAGTGGACTGTCATTAGCTTGGTGGAGGTACTTGAAGAGCAAGCAGACACTGGAGGGTGGGCAAGCCAAGCATCCAGAGGCACTCATCTCGCTCTGTTGTTTTACCCGACACTGAAGTGGCTCTCCCAAGCCCCTGTCCTCCTGGGTTCCATCTTGTGGTGCCTGTAGCCTGCAAGACGCCATATGCTTCCTGTTCCCAGCCACCCGGGTCTGCCCATGATCATCCCACTTTGAACTTTGAATCCTTCTTATATGTTGTTCTTTAAAGTCTTATGGATTTATTCCCTGTGGTCTTTTTTTTTTTTTCCACTAGCCCTTCTGTTGTCTTAAGTTATGGCTGTGTCTTGGCTAATTACATAGTAACTTCCTCATCATTTGTCATCTCCACTATCTTGTCCTCCAATGGTCTTGAACACCGTGAGAGTGTTGAATGAAGACCCTTTCATAGACAGTGGCCAGCATTGTTTCTGTGTCTGTGCATGTGGTCGTGACTTAGCTTTTGGGCATATGATAATCATCAGGAACTGAGTTGTACATTCTTCAGTGTCCTCCGTATATCATGTTGATTACAGTTCTCAGTTGTAATATCTAATATCTAAGATTTAAGGTGTAATATCTCCTTAGCCCAGGTCCCTTGTGAGTTCCAAGTGCTGCTCTGAGCTGATAACCAGTCACGTCCTAGACACCCCGGCCAGGAAACTAGGACATCTGCCTCAGGCCTGTTATGGCCAAGGCTGCCAACACTGAGAAACAGTCTTAGCTTGTTACAGCGTTGAAGTATAGGGTTAGAAAGGCAAATATTTAAATTCATTTTAAATCCTTTCATTTGACATTTTGGTAGGTCATTTTGATATACTGATAGACTGAGTTTGGAAAAGAGCTGGCAGCATTAAACTAGAATATTTTAAGTACTTCTAATGCCTTTGTACTGATTTCTTTTTTGTAATCAAACTCATTAATAGACTTAAAACTCAAGGAAGAAAAAATAATAGTTGTAATTTTAAATAAGCATTCAATTATAAGTAAAAAGCATTTTTGTATTCGTTACCATAGTTACCAAGCGGCTTTCCTATAGTTCTAGAAAAAATGGGCTCCATCATTCAGAGTAATTCTGAAAGGTGCCTTTGGGGGAAAGGGAGAGGAAGGGGTCGTACAGGAGAGGTCCTCGCCGTCCCAGAATCAGGAGACATAACTGGAAGAGCTTTGTTGACACTGAGTTTTACAGAATCTCCAATAGTAACTGCTGCATTTCTGAGGGGAATTCTCTTTTAGCTGTGACATAATGTAAGCCAACTTAACAGGGTATTGGAATTGTATTCAAACTTTGGAAGTCGACGCTATAGTTTACATGGAGTACTGCTATATTTGTTCAGGGTTTTAACATTTTATTTAAATCAAGCAAAAGTTAGACACTTCCTGTATTTGCAAATACCAACTATATCTCAAAGGAATGAAATCAGGCAAATAAAGATGAGGCCAAAATTTAAAATCTAAGGAAGCTGGAAGTGGCAGTTTCTGTACTGGAAGAGAGTGCATCTATCTCTGTATTTGTGCTTTTGGTCTTAATAGTTTTTAAGCCTTATGTAGAGTTTTGATAATATTTCATGGCTTTAGGCCTAGGCAGGGATTCGATTTGATCTCAGATTTTGCTAAGAGTATTTTTTCTGGAGACTAGCAGGCTGCTAGTAAGAATTGATAGAATTGGCTCTGTGTCACTGGGAGAACTGGAGTTGAAAGGTTACAGGAGATGAGTCCTGGAGAATGGGAGGCAGGGACGAGGGTGCCAGGAAGCTCAGGGGATGAAAGGGGAATGGAGAGTCCAGTGAGAGAAGGCTGGCGAGGTGTAGAGAGTGGTCAGACACGTGCCTGACAGTTGGGACCACTTCTCTGTACAAATCACGAGGAGGCAAGGTAGGCAGGATAGTTCAGAGTTTGTGGGAAGGAACCTGACATCTGAAGTCAGTGGAGTGTGTCTTGGGCTGCTGCCTGCACTCCACCATTCATAGATCAGGTCTTCTTTTTCTGCCCTGAGCTGAAACCACCTTTCTTCTCTCCCTATAGCAGTACATCCACCCCACCTAAACCCTGCATCCACTCCACAGCCCCTCGTCTTCTTCAGTCCCTCTTTCCCTGATGACCACAGACCTCTCCAAGCTGCACACTGTTCCATGGTGCGTTTTGTTAAGGTCTAAGGGAAGTCCTGTAGGAAGAGGTAGTTGTTACTAAACTTGAGGAAACAGATAAAACAACATATAGCACACAATTCAAAAAACTTACTAAAATTTATTAAGAGCATTTGACATCTTAGTTAAGTCACTGTTCATAACTACTGTTCCACCATAGAATCTTCACAAGAACAGCCTGCTGGACTTCACAAGAAGGCTGATGGATGTTGGGGGTGGGCATTTGGGGTGTGGAAAGGCCGCTTGGCACATTCTCAGCGTGTGCCAGCCCACACTGCCCCTTACCACCAAAGCCTTCTATTTCCCATTCCATCCAGTAGGAGCAGCTGTAGCTGACCTGAAACCTTCGGGGACAGGCTCATTGATTGTTTAAATAGGGAGGTGTAAAGTCTCGGGGGTCTAGGGCCTTGATGACACAGCTCAGGCACCACAGGCTCCTCCCACAGCACATCAGGCTGTGTGAGGCTGAGCACAGCTTATTTTCACTTTCTTGTCCATAAAGTCTCACATCATGTTCAGTTGTTTTCCTTCTACCCTAAAAGAAACACAACCAGAAAAGCCAGTCTCCCATTTTCATCTGTTTAAGGAATTGTGTAGCCACAAGGATCTTTAGAAGCAAGTCCTGTTAGGAGAAAATGACAACCTCTATGGGATTTCAACAATGGAGTTCCTTTTGAAAAGCAGTGGTACAGCCCACACCTCCTAAATTGCCGTACTTTCTTCGCCTTTTGTTGAGTCTGTATGAGATCCTCATTAACAAGTTTAACAATTCCTGGAGACTGAGGCTTTTGTCAGTTATGACGAGACTTCCCATTTCCTAGACCATGGTCTCTGTCAGCGTTTTTGTGCGTGTAGTTACTGTTTTGACTCCATTTCCCTCTGTCTTTAAATGTTTTTCTTTGGTATTTGAATGTGTCCTTGTGAATCACCATGAGTCCATTTTTGGAACAAATCAGGGTATAAATCTCTTATCAGATATGCCTGAAAGGTTTTATCTTCTAACAATTAAAGAATCTCCACAGCTGGCAGTAGCTTAAACACTATCAAACAGTGACATTTTTTGATGGTTTCCGTTTTCAATTTCAGTCCTGCCTGTGCCTTTCAGGGCATTTAAAGTTGCTACTAGAAAGTTCTGTGGCTTTTCAGACTATACTCATGAATTCAGTCCAGCTGATTAATCAGTGTCTACCGAAAATAAGTGGTGTCTCTATCTGGGAAGTTTAGCACTGAGTGGTCCCTGGGGGCCTATCTGCCATCTCTCTGTGTCTTGAAGCTGCTGCTGCAGCTTATTTTTTTACTCATTCAAAAACTAAAATATTCTAATACCACCTATTATCTGCTGACTGACTTTAATGATTTGGATTGATTTTTAAGCCATTGTGAAACTGCGTTTTAAAATTAAGTGACCATCAAGCACAGGTCTGGTGGATGTCATTAGAGAACAGGTGCAGCCAGCTGATTTCTCCATGTCATTTGCAAATCCAGAATGTACCATCTTCCATGCCTAGAGATGAAACTGAAGTACATGGAAAGGTCTGTTTATGAAAACAGGCTGTCGACAGCCCATCCTCCTGTTATACAAGAATGAGTGGATTGATCACACTATGCCACATATCATGCCACAGAATGACAATATGTTTGCTTACAATGAAGGTGGACGTGGGCGTGGTGCACTTCACTCCCTTGGTACAGCCCAAGATAGAGCAGCCCTTCAAGCTGGTGGAAAAAGTGGTTCAGAATGTATTTCAGTTCCGAAGGAAATACTGCCATCGAGGGCTCGGGTAAGAATGCCTTTTCTTCTCTTCAGTTGCAGTCTTTATAAAATCCTCAGGCACTTTTTAAGAGTAAGAACCTTGATTGCGCTATTCTTAAAGCTCTGAGTATTACACTTAGTTCAGTCCTGTGACGGACAAGACTTCACTGCCAATGAGGAGAGAGCAAAGACTTGCTAGACCTCAGGTGGCCTCTCTCAGGGTGGCTTTGCCATAAGCACAGCCTGGAATTGGTGACTGCACAGCTCACAGTGGCTCTGTACCGGGGAGCTCGTGGTTCCCCGGTACAGGGACTCGAGACAGTGAGGACTCGAGACAGATAATAATGGGTTTTTTAAATGCTTGCTTTCTACTGAGTTGCCCTATCTCTTCTTTAAGGACACACTTGAGAACCAGGAAGCAAATATGACTTCCGAGCAGCCAAAATCGTATCACGAAGTCCTCACGCAAGCACGTTTCCATCTCACAGAAAGCTGCTGCTCCCAAGAGGCTCTCAGGAACCACTGGGAAAACCCGACAGGGTGCAGTGGTCTGGAGGCCGCCCACCTCCATGGGCTCTGAAGGACCACAGCCTTGTTGCAGATCCAGAAAGAGCCAAGAAGCTGTTTAGTTAGGCCCAGTGATAGTCTGCTTAAGAAGTCAGGAAAGTGTATATTTGTAAAAGATTTCCATCTACGATAATCTATCCATATTCTGCTGTTTAAAGGGGCTCAGTGTGAGAGGCACATATTTCTCATTTTCTAAAACCTCCTCACATGGCTCCATTGTAATGCTCTCTTTCGCAGGGTCCAAAGTGTCCCTTTAGCACATGAAATGACAGCAGATTATTTTAGGGGCTGGCTGGGCATCAGCTCCTAAGAGCGTTGCAGTCCACAAAGCCCATTGCTGAGGATGCCAGAGGGCAGAAGTCAGAGCCTCAGCCTGCCACTTGTTGCCTCTAATTAAGCCAGGATTCCCACCTTACCAGATAGTTCCTGCTTCTCTAGCAGAGACTTAAGGTGCAGAGCTGGTGACAGAGATGCCATTGGCCAGCCATTTTGGCTGCAGCCCCCAGCTACCATGCACTGCTGGTGAGTGAAACAGAAGCTGGATTTTGGCTCACACCCCTCATGCAGAGCAGGACCCACACAGCTGTACCTGATAGCCCTGATTCATGGGGGAGGGGGGAGCACAAAACTATGTCCTTTTATGTGCTTTTGGAAATCCTGGAATTGGCCTGAGCCTAGAGCTGGCACTAGCACTTCCAAGGCAACCCCCCAGCTAAGTGAAGGGCCCTATTCATTTCAGATACACCATCCTCAGGACAGACATGGACCAGATACTGTGCCACCTGGGGTAACTGGTCAAAGTCCTTTGACCTGTTGGTGTTCTTCAGATATGAGAAACCATCATCAGGCCCTCTTTGCCATGAAACTGAACTCAAAGATCTGTTACCTCACCTTGAAAGTGTGGGGGACATGCAATTCCTTGTTGAAAGGACCATCAGCCTATAAGCAACATGCTATCTCCCCTGGCCATGACACCTTCCAAGCCCTTTGGGATGAGCTCTGTAAGAGCCCTGAGACTTGAAGAAAAATGCAATCCAGGCCTAACTCTGCAGCATTTCAAGCAGTTCTGCTATTCATGTTAAAACAATGGTTCAAGTTGGATAGATGAAATTTAAAATATATCCTCTGCTTCAAATCAGTTTTAAAGATGCTTGAAAAATAACAAGAGGAATAATTATTTGTATTTTCCTATCAGCTATTTTCAAACTTTTAGCAAAAAAAAGCAACTCTTTTAGCGTGAAGAGTTCTAAAGGCTGATAAATTCAAATTCTAGAGAATCAAAACTGATGATTTGTCACACAAGAAATAATACAACTTTCACATCGAAACATGAGGCACATCAAGCTTATGTTTCTACAAGAATGCAACTGAGCAGATGTTACTTTAAACTTACTTACCTTAAAAAAGTGCATGTACTGATTGAGCTTTGGAGAGTGCTTTCCCATTGTGGGCTTGCCTCGCGCATCAGGTCAGAGCTGCCTCAGTGGCGGGCGGTGCCTCTTATCTGGTGCTATATAATCCAAGAGGCTCCTGCCACTCCCTCCAGCTGTCAGTAGTCAGCAACCGTGTTGTTTTCAAATGAGGGTTAAAAGTGTCATGATTTGCAGAATTTAAGTAAAATTCTGATTTTTCTCTCTTTCCCTCAGAATGTTATTCCCTGAAGCGCAGCGCTTGGAAAGCACGGGCAGGCTGTTAGAGTTGGCAGACGTAGACCCTACTCTTCGGCCCAGCCAGCTCTCCATCTCACACTTTAAGAGCCTCTGTGATGTATACAGAAAAATGTGTGATGAAGACCCACAACTCTTTGCGTATAATTTCAGAGAACTCCTCAAGCGAAGAAAAAGCAAAAATGAAGAAAAAGAAGAGGATGACGCAGAGAATTACAGACTCTAGCTGCTGCCTGGGCGCGAGCAGCCTACCAGATGTCGATTTGCACTACGTGGAGCTTCTTATGTAGGTACTCTTTTGTCTTTACAGAATGACAATAAAAATGCCAACGACCAGATGTGACTTATTTTCCTTTTACTATGCAGCTTGGCAGAGAAAATAAATATCATCAAATAAGGTACAGTACAAGCTTTCTTTTAATATATACTGTATAGATATGACATGTTTAGTATAAACAGCATCTATTACAATCTTACAAAAATGAAGTATCTGCACATTTTGCCCCTAAACCACATTAAAATAACTTAAATATGCTTTAAATAAAGCAAAAACTAACAGCTGAAAGAAAATGCCCAGAGGATTTAAAAAAAATGGCCCTTTGAAAACTATTTATTAATCACAACTTCCCCAGCCTTACTTTTTCCACATAACTTAAAATAATTAGAATGTAATTTTAAGGATTCTAAATCATTTGATACCTGCTCAAAGTGGATATAAACTAAGTAATTTACAGATTCTGACCAGTTTCATCTAGGTTTCTGATCCACAATAAATTAAAATAACTTAAATCTTTACAACCATTTTGTGGGAAAATGTATACTGCACAAAACCCAGGAATGAAGTTTTTTTTTTTTTTTGCAATTTCCACTTTACCACCAGTTTAAAAGTAAAATGAGGAATTTAACCCATATCTGGATTGAATCGTACTATGATTTTCCGTGGCTCTCTGTTTCATAAAAACACTCCTCATTGACAACAGATGTTAAACTCTGGACACTGAATTCTCGCTCTAGAACAGAATTTAGGTCGATGGTGGCATCTTCAGATTGACTGTCAAGGGACTGGTGACGGATCTGCGCCTTGAGCAAAGTTCCTCTGTCCCTCTTGGTGCTGTTGGCTTTTCGTTTGATGGGGCAGAAGTGCCCCCGGACCAGTTTGGGCTGCTCTCTTCCTTTCTGACCCTCACCCGACTCCGGGCCAGGCTGCTGCTCAGCCTCGGGGTGAACGTCTGGGTCCTCGGAAATTCTCAGTCTCTGGAACTGAATTTCGATGTCTTTAGTAGGGCTGCCCTGCTTCACAGTCTGATGGTGGTCATCATCTTCATCGCTCAGGATGTCACTCTCTTTGATGAGATTGTCAGCAAAATCTGCCAAGCCGGGGTGTGGGTATTTCCCGGGAGAAGCGCTCTTGGAGTCCTGCCTGCCCTCGGCCGTGGGGCAGCCGCCGCTCTGGGTGCTGCTGCTCAAGCTGCCCTCGTCGGAGTCCAGCAAGGTTCCTTTGCCAGTCTCACCGGTCCACTCGTTGCTGGAGGAATTCTTCAGGACTTTTAAAGACCTGGATGAAGCTGCAGTGAGAAAAACACATTTCGCTGTGTTACAGAAACAGGTTACACAATGTGTAATGTTTGCCTCAAAGCTTGTGTAAGATTTAACATTAAGATTTTATTTTATGATATGACTTCAGTTAGCAACTATCCTGGTAATTAGGCAAAAATGTAGCTACTGAAAACATGGAAATTTTTGACTTAAGTTTACAGTTGTAAGTTGGGCAATTCAGCATTTTTAGATTACCGGAGCTCAATTATTTAGATAGAACTAGACACTAGAAACTACTATATGGGCTAAGATTCTTATTTTGCCAATGAGTAAATTGAAAACTTTCTTTCACTAAGGTGCTTTGTAATTTGATCACAAAGATCACACCATATTCCTATGCATCTTCTCACCTTGTGGATTTCCCTTGCTGCTCAATTAAAAGTAGAAAATGCCCCTCCCCCCCACTTTTTAAAGACAGTGTCTTGCTCTGCCACCCAGGCTGGAGTGCAGTGGTGTGATCTCTGATCACTGCAACCTCCGCCTCCTGGGCTCAAGTGATCCTCCCATCTCAGCCTCCTGAGTAGCTGGGACTATAGGTGCGCATGATCACGCCTGGCTAATTTTTATATTTTTTTGTAGAGATGGGGTTTTGCCATGTTGCCCAGGTTGGTCTCAAACTCCTGTTCTCAAGAGCTCAAGGGATCCACCTGCCTTGGCCTCCCAAAGTGCTGGGATTACAGGCATGAGCCACCATGCCCAGCCTAGAAAATGCTCTTTATCTCTCATATGAGAACTGTCTCTGCTGGAATTTCAAACCAACTTTCTGAAATGTTATTTTATAGGTGTGTGTGTGTGTGTGTGTAGTTCTGTTCTCTTGGATTGAAAGAAGGGAGTTCTCAGTTTTGGTGTTTCTATAAATAGTAACAGCATGTTATTTTGATGGCCAGTTTATTTTGACAATGGAGAAAATAGCAAATATGTGGTAAATCTGAAGAGGTCACACTGATTTGACATGAAAAAGAGAAGTTTTACATTTTCTAAGCCTAAAAACAACAAAGATAATAACAAAATAGTTAATGTAGAAATAAGGTTCTGAAAACTTAAGCTGAAATTTTAGAAACAAGCAGAAAGAACAGTGTGATTTGAAATGCTTACTTGGTGCCTTATCGATTAAGAACGAGTATAAGAGGCCCCTTAACTTAGATGGCATTACGTCCCAATCAACCCATTGTTAAGTTGATAATATGGAAAGTCGAGAATGCATTTAATGTACCTACTAACCATTGCAGCTTAGCCTAGCCTGCCTTCAGTGTGCTCAGAACACTTACATTAGCCTATGGTTGGGCAGATCACAAGGCCTGTTTTATAATTAAGTGTTGAATATCTCATGAAATGTATTGAATGCTGCACTAGAAGCGAAAAACAGAACGGTTGTCTGGGTACTCGCAGTATGGTTTCTACTGAATGTGTGTCACTTTCACACCATGGTAAAGTCAAAAAATTGTAGGTTGAACCATCAGAAGGTGGAGACCCTCTGTGTAAGGTTCTTGATGTTCATTCAGCATTGACCTTCAGGATGCCTGGCACTGTTCTGAGCACTGGAAATACAGCAGTGAGGAAAACAAAGTCCCTGGACCCATGCACATCTTAGTGGAAGAAACAAAATCGTACCTTTGGACTATGTTAGCGGGTAGGAAGACAAGGGATCGGGGTTGGAGGTAGCTGTATTTTACAGTAGAATGTTTGGGAGCAAGAGGCATGTTTAGGTTTCTTAAAAGGAGATAAAGGTACCTCGATGACTTACAAAGTGAAAACTCACAGCTATATTACAAGAGCATATATCCTTTTCAGAAGCGCATAATATTTTCTTGAATAAACACAAGGCTAGCAAAATTCTCACCTAATTTGGCCGAAACAGGAACTCGGTTCTTAAGAGGTACCAGGCGATCCTTACACGTTTTCTCCAGTGGTAATTCACACTTTATGTGACGCCTGAAGTTTTCCCTCAGAATAGAACGAATCACCTTAACAATGTTGGTTTTGCTTTCACTGTCACTGGCGGGGGGGGAGAGAAAACAGCAGAAGTGTCCAGAGTGTTCATCGTGCTTCCATTCCACGCCCACCTGTGTTCTGTGCCTTGCACCTGCTGGACCAGGCTGCCAGCCAGCCACCCAACAGCAGTGCCATGTGGCCTCCCGTACAAAAGGAGGTGAGAATTGATCACTCTTAAGATTTTGATATTTATTTAATCAACATATTCTCATACTAGCGGCCTCAGTTGCCTTTTTCAGAGGGTGGGGAGTGTGACCCTGATGTCATCAAAATTCAGGAGGGCACTAAATATAAACTCCCTTCCTTAAGAGACATAATTCTGTGTTATTTCTCTTGGTTTTAATCTTTGGAAGTCAGTCATACCTGCAACACAACTGAAAGATGGTTTCTGGCCGTCCTTCTATTTCTGACTTCGTATGGATCAGTTCCCATATGGAATTATTTTCTGTCCCTGTGTAAAAGGAAATGGAAACAAGAGTCTACAACTTTGCCCAAAATGCTGTGGTTAAGAACACTTGTAAAGTTTAAATCTCATGAGTTAAGAAAGTCTAATATTCCCAGTCCTGGCTCATTTTCTTCTGTGGCTTGTTCTATATATGATTTTCACAGTTACAAGAACTGAAATGCCTTTTGGTTACTTTTTACATTTCCTGCTGCAGATTTTCCTCCATCTGAACCACCTTCACCCTCTCTCTGGAGCCCCTCTCTGCGGAAGAGGAGATTCAGTGGATCCTATTCTTCAACCCTCCTTTGCAGTTTTGCCCTTTCCTTGGAAGGAACAGGAGCTGGGGTACTTGAGGTAAAAGAGGCCAGCCCCAAATGTGGTCATGTTCTAGAAAACATAAGCACTTCTGACAAAAGTTAAACAGAAGCCCAGCAGGCCACTGCATGACTCAGCCTGCTGGCCTCTTCTGTCACCAAAACAAGGTTACTCTGGAAGGATCTCTGAACATTTTCCAGAGTCAAAGATTTTTTTCTTTTTATATCACCTACAGTACTACCTAACCTTAAGGAATTTTCTGCTATATTCTAAAATTGTAAAAACAAATTTGTGGATCTTTGTTTTTCTAACACATTTTAGGGTATCAAGGCAGAAAGGAAAATGTTGAAAACTATTGATAGGGAAAATAAGGAAACAATGAAAGGCATTTGGCAAAGAAAAAGCTATCCACCAGCTTTTAGTTTCTCCCAGAAATCTGCTAAGGAACATCAAAACAACCTCTCTTGTCCTCGTTTTCCTTGTCTATAAAATAAAAGGCACCAAAAATTATCCCCAAGGTCCTTTCTTAATTTACATTCCACAGTTAAGTCTACTAAAATGCTTTTTCTGGCATCGTACTGCACGAAACAGTTACCTGCTGGATTCCCCAGTCTGACTTGAAGCGCGGAGATGGGGATCAACCAGCGGAATTTAAATGGGTCCAAGTCAGCAGAGTTGTGTGCAGGCCGGGAATTCGAGGGCTGTAACATGAAGGCCCACCAAGAAAAGTGTTAGGGAAGCTCTCACTGGGGGAGGATGTGTGCACGGTGAACAGGAATTTATGTTCTCCCTGTGGGCAAGTCTGCAGGCAGCTATGTGGGTGTTCAGGGCACAGAAATTAATCAGCTACGCACCCAATTCTCAAAGACCTCACATGCTGGGGAAGGTGGGGAGGAAGAGTTGTAGTTCAGAAGCAGTTACAGGTCTCAAAGCAAGAACAGCAGCCAAGGCTTCCACACCCTGACGCTACCTCGGAATGGTAAACTGATGGCGTATGGTATCCGCAGCTAGGCTTTGTTTTTGTTTTTCTGAGTCAAGGTAAAAGGCATTTGAAAATAAATCAAAGTTTCATAGACTATGTTTATGGAACAAACATGGGCCATTTTCAGGGATATAAAAGTCGATGTTCTATGTAGGCCCCCCTATGAGTATTTATCTACTTTATTTACTTATTTATGTATTTATTGGCAGGGTCTCACTCTGTCGCACAGGCTGGAATGCAGTGGCATGATCAAGGCTCACTGCAGCTTCCACCTCCTGGGCTCAATTGATCCTCCTGCCTCAGCCTCCCGAGTAGCTGGGACTACAGGCACGTGCTACCACACCCAGCTACTTCTTCTATTTTTGGTAGAGGCAGGGTTTCACCATGTTGGCCAGGCTGGTCTTAAATTCCTGGGCTCAAGCCTCAGCCTCCCAAAGTGCTGGGATTACAGGCATGAGCCACCGTGCCCAGCTGTACATCTTTTAACACAGACATCTTTCACAGGGAGACTCAGAAACGCTCTCAGTATGTGATGGGGTTAGTTACCCTCAGAGTAAGCAGTATCAGCCAGCCCAGCCTTGGTGCTCAGTGGGCTTTTCAGTTCAATGTTAATAGGAAGAGACAGCCATGAAAAGGTAGCTTAAATTAAAATGAATTTTTGCCTTACCAATTTCTTTTTCAGTTTGCAGTTTTCTTTATAAACCAGTATGACGGCTCTCTTAAAAACTAAAGAAAGGAAAAGAGAAAGGAAGTCTTGATTTTATGCAAACTCTTCCAAGGTTAAACTAGAGCTGAATGTCTTAACAGAATAATGCTCGTCAAATGTATGAGTCTCTAAGCCCTCACTCTGCCAACATGAGTGAATAAATGGTACTTCCCTTTCACTCATATTTGAACTATGCAGAAGCACCTGCTTATTTAAAAGCTACTATTAGAAGTTGATCTTGGCTTTTTTAAACTCTTTGTTTTATTGAAAGCTGAGGACACTGTGTTCATCTCAGTGACAATATACTGTCACTTGCTCTCCCAACTCTCAGAGAGAATTAAAACATCTTGAAATACAGCGGACTATTAAGATAGCAGTTTTCTGCTGGGCGCGGTGGCTCACGCTTGTAATCCCAGCACTTTGGGAGGCCGAGGCAGGCGGATCATGAGGTCAGGAGATCGAGACCACGGTGAAACCCCGTCTCTACTAAAAATACAAAAAATTAGCCGGGCGTGGTGGCGGGCGCCTGTAGTCCCAGCTACTCGGAGAGGCTGAGGCAGGAGAATGGCGTGAACCCGGGAGGTGGAGCTTGCAGTGAGCCGAGATTGCGCCACTGCACTCCAGCCTGGGTGACAGAGCAAGACTCCGTCTCCAAAAAAAAAAAAGATAGTTTTCTGGCCAGGCACGGTGGCTAATGCCTGTAATCCCAGCACCCTGGGAGGCTGAGACAGGATCACCTGAGGTCAGGAGTTCGAGACCAGCCTGGCCAGCATGGTGAAACCCCATCTCTACTAAAAATAAAAAAATCAGCCGGGCGTGGTGGTGAGCACCTGTAATCCCAGCTACTCAGGAGGCTTAGGCAGGAGAATCGCTTGAACCCGGGAGGTAGAAGTTGCAGTGAGCAGAGATCACACCATTGCACTCCAGCCTGGGCAACAAGAGCAAAACCTCGTCTCAAAAAACGAAAAAGAAAAGATAGCAAGTTTCAAAATAGCCTCAGGGATCTGTTCCTATAACACTTGGCCTGAGCCAAGCAGCAGAAGGGAGAACAAGATAATGAGGATGCAGAGCGATGCCGGAGTTTCAAATAGTTGGGGGCTGACCCTGTTAAGTCCCCAACCATTATAGCAATTCTGACTCCTGGAGCTCAGGAGTGAGCTGGACTGGTGCGGCTAGTGAAGTTCTTCCGTAATCCCAGCCTCTGTTCAGTCTGCATTCTTCTGAATGGAATACTAACCAAATACTGTGAGCTCAAGGTCCTTTCTAGCTTTTCCTAGAGACAGAAATGGATTCAACCAGGAAACCGTAGAGTGCATCAGAAGCTCTCCCATCGAAAGTTCTGTTACCTAGATGGTAAAAACAGGAGGTAAGGAAGATATGGAAATCCCAGGCTAGATCATCTCTTGTTGGATAGTGATGTACACACAGTCACTGCTAAAATGCAAGCACAGCTGGTTTAATTTTTATGGTACCTGTAAACGTGGGGCCTTAAACAGTGGAGGTTTTGAAAAGATGAGCTAAGCACCCAAGTGTCTGATCAATAACATAAAGGTGAAGGCATTTTGCTCCAGTGCACACATATGTAGGTGAGACATGCCTTGCGACCAACTCAATTTCCATAAGATGAACTCTACCAGTGTCTGTGGTTCTTCCAGAGTGCCTTTTGTAAGCTTTCCCCTGGGATCTAGTACATCCATCACCTCTGAGCTCCATTTGGGCTGCTGATAAAAGCACCAGCATTGAAACTGGCCAGAGTGAAGGACTGATCTCCAGCTCTTTCCTGTTCCTGCCATTTTCTACCTAAACTATGCTACTTCCTGCATGCCGGCTTTAGAAGCACAAGATTCTAAATTAAGCAATCAGATAAAAAGGAAAAATACAGAAAATGTCAAATCCTGCTCAGACTAATTTTATAAATAAGCAGGTAACCACCAATATTTGATGTTAAAAAAAAAAAAAGGCAAAATCAAAAAGGAAAAGCCCCAGACTTCACACGCCAGTTCCCACGTCCTTTCTCCACCCCACCCTCTGCCAGCTCACCCTCCACGGATGTTCCAGCCAATGTGAACGTGACATAGGTTATATTTTAAACCAGTGTAATGAATTTTATGATATGTCTATATGTAAATTGTATAGTTCATTAGACACATTGTTATCAAGAAAATCTTGGGCATTTTCTCCTCCAGGAAAGTCCTAACAGGGCAGCCTATCTAGAAGGTCACCTACAGACCCCACACCACATGCACCAGGCTCCCAGAGTGCAGATGCCTCACGGACCTCCTTCTCTGTTCCGCTCTGCTCAGCTACTAGCTGGTCAAACACTGTCCCATAATCCTCATAGATCTTCTGCATCTCATTGATGTGGCTCGCTACTTTCTCCATTGCCTTTAGTGCTTCTGCAAGATATGAAATCATATTTATTTCATAACTGTTATTTGTTTTAGATTCTATCCAACAGTAATAATGAATGGAGTCAAGATTCAGCTCAGGATTCCAGACCAGTTCCCACTAGCAGGAGCATTCAGAATAAGTCACAACAGCCCACTGTAGCCCAGCCCTTAGAATGAAGAACAGCAAAATTATCTCCTACTTCAAATTCTTTTTGAAATGAGGCAGAGTATCAGTGAAAAGTATCACTAATAGGCCGGGTGCGGTGGCTCATGCTTGTAATCCCAGCACTTTGGGAGGCCGAGGCGGGCGGATCACGAGGTCAGGAGATCCAGACCACGGTGAAACCCCGTCTCTACTAAAAAATACAAAAAAATTAGCCGGGCGTGGTGGCGGGCGCCTGTAGTCCCAGCTACTCGGAGAGGCTGAGTCAGGAGAATGGCGTGAACCCGGGAGGCGGAGCTTGCAGTGAGCCGAGATTGCGCCACTGCACTCCGGCCTGGGTGACAGAGCGAGACTCCGTCTCAAAAAAAAAAAAAAAAAAAAGAAAAGTATCACTAATAACAACTGACATTTCTGGAGCACTTTCTACTTAGCAAGGATCACGACAGGTGATTTCTGTGAATCATCTCATTTAGTGCCCACAATAACTCAAAGACTAATCAATCCCATTTTACAGATGGGAAAAGTGAGTGCAGGATATTCTGCCAGAGTTCCAGAGAGGAAAACACAAGAATGGAGCCAGGCTTCAAACCCAAGGCTGGCTGGGCTTAGGGCACCAGCTCTCGAGTTTGGCTTCCCCTTCTGGGAACTGGGATCTAGGTTTAAATGGAACTTTAAAACACCCCCGTACATGACTGACAGAGCAATTGTTTGCATTTATATATGGTATATGTTCATAACTTTCCATGAGGGAATATGAGGGATACATTATTTTATGAAAACCAAAAGGCAAAATTTTAGGTCACTTTTAAATTCAGTATTCTTTATACTTTTTTTCTCCCAATTCAACATTTTAATTCTATCTGGAGGGAAGTTTGGAAGGAAGTTTTTTAAATCAAACCCTTCTAAAGATCATCTTAATACAAAATGAAGTTTTTACACAGTATGAATGCTGAACATAATTTGTATTATTTACTTATAGAATTTAAGTGTCATACAAAAATGCTTTCCTCTTGTTGATTTTGATACCAAAGTATGCTTGTCATGGAAAAAGAGCCAGTTTAATTTACGCTCTTCTCAGTATTTATTATTCAGTAATACTAAAGTGTTAATAAGTCTCTTTCTCTCCCCATAAATTTTATTACATATGGTTTAACTGGACCTCCTAGTTTCAACATATGAACAAATCACTATCTCCAACCCAAATAAAGCCCCTCTTTAAGGATCCTCTATTTACTATCAAACTGCAAGGCTTTGTGTTTTTGACAAATTGTGTCTCAGGCCAGTAATTTCAGAGGTTCAAACAGTAACACACCAGCAGCGACTTGAAAGCATAACCCATCATTGGGAGTTTGGTTTCGAAGCCGAGCTCTGCTCAGAGATCTCCACAAGGTGGAGCCTCACCCAACAAATCCGACCAGCAGCTCGGGTGGCGAACCCCACAAAACTTAACCAAGTGGTAGGAAAATAGGCCTGATTTTCAGTTCCAGCGGCACTGTTTCACAGCCACGTGACCTAAGGTAATTTACTTATTTTGAGAGTGAAGACAGAATCATCCCTGCAAAGGAGGAGTATGCAGCTACCCGGATGAGATCATTTTTACCCAAGTATTTTGTAAGCTCTAAAGGAGTGACCAGACACCTAGCTACGTTCACATATTCACATGAAACCTAAGATTAACCATCACAGAACTGAAAAGTGATTTAGGACGTGCCACTAGGCGGGGAAGAGGTGAGCTGGCAGCCCCTTGCCGCCCTGTGCAGGCCCTCGCCCGGAGGTGCCGCCGCCTCCTCACCCGTCAGGTGGTAGTGCTCCTCGCTCTCCTGGTCCGTCAGGGACACCAGCTCCTTGAGCAGCAGCGGGTACTTGAGCACTCTCTGAACAGGCTTGATGAGGTAGGACTCCAGCGTGGAGGAATGCTGCTTGGTGGGATTCCGGGTGTCCAGAAAAGCCTTGAAGGCTTTGTCAGTTTTAGCTACAAGCAGATGGATAAAAGACCTTAGAAGAGCACAGTGGGGTGAATTCTTCATTTCTCTTTTAACATTTATAGATCATCCATTTCTATAGTCCTCCTAATGCCATTCTTTAATAAAAACCCCAACCCATCAGCGGGTCAGGCACCCAGCTGTCAGCATGGGATTCCGCCTCACAGCCCTGACAGAGCCCTGGAGTGCTGGGAGCTTCGGAGGATGGAATGCAGCCTGCACGCCAAAGAGTAACACGGACTCAAAATGCAGGAATGTCTGACTTTAAAGACATTTCATGTATACCCATGAGAAATATTGTTATAGGTGGCCTAAAAAGTGAGTTTCAAACAATTCATTAAAAGCCATGAAGCATGGCCAGGTGCGGTGGCTCACGCCTGTAATCCCAGCACTTTGGGAGGCTGAGGCGGGCAGATCACCTGAGGTCAGGAGTTCGAGACCAGCCTGGGTAACATGGTGAAACCCGTCTCTACTAAAAATACAAAAATTAGCCGGGCATGATGGTGGGCGCCTGTAATCCCAGCTACTCAGGAGGCTGAGGCAGGAGAATCACCTGAACTCCTGAGGTGGAGGTTGCAGTGAGCCAAGATTGCGCCACTGCACTCTAGCCTAGGCAACAAAGTGACACTCCATCTCAAGAAAAACAACATCAAAAAAGCCATTAAGCAATGTTATCCAGACCCTACAACATACCCACAAAAATTTCATAAAGGAAAATAAACCAGTGTTTTTCCCACTGGCCTCACTCTAGTTGTTTCTTATTCCTATTCTGTACACTTAAGGGCTATCTGGAAAGCAGTATCTTTTCTCCTGTAAAGTAAGGTGACAGGCACTGCAGCCTACAGCCTTCACTCCACAGCTCCAAGCAGATTCACCTTTCACATACCTACAGCCACAGCTCCCTTCTACCAGGCATGGCAGTAGGACCCTCTCTGGCAGTGAAAACTGCCCCTTTGTCTGAGTGCCATGAAGGGTATATATAGGAATCCAGGTGCATTTGGTTTGAGTACCAGCGGATACACGAGTGCTACTTGGATTCCACCAGTTGGCATTGGATGACCAGTTGCTTGGAATGCAGCTACTCTGAAGGAAGATACACCCTTATTTGGGATTGTGTTGTAAGATCAAAATCTACAACATTCTAGAAGATGCAATACCATTTTGAATGTGATTACCAGGCCAAGTAGGTGGTGAGAGGACCTCTCTTTATGACAAAGGAGGAACGGAGCAAGCCATTGGTATGCTTTCATAGTACTGCATTGACTGTCAATATGTATTGACAAGTACATTGGTGTGCTTTCATTGTACTATAGACTGTCAATACAAAGGTGCTTGTGGGCCAGGCGTGGTGGCCCATGCCTATAATCCCAGCACTTTGGGAGGCCTAGATGGGAGGATTACTTGAGGCCAGGAGTTCGAGACCAGCCTGGGCAACACAGTGAGACCCATTTCTACAAATATTTTTACATTTTTAAAATTAATTAATTAAATTTAATTAAAAAGAGGGTGTTTGTGGGAGGAAATGGCAACAGACTTCAGACAACTGTCTAAAGCAACTGGAGAAGATGGATTTGGGCTGGGTCTTGCTCATTTGAAGCACTCTAAGACCCCAGTTTTTAAACATGGGGCTTTTCTTCTGGGATACCATGATTTCTGGATTAAAATCCAATGGCAGAGCTGCATCCGTGGACAAGAATGAGCGCTAAGGGCATCAGGATAAACTTCCAGGTGCCCTCCAGGCCCGCGCAGAGGGAAACACTGAAGAGCAACCTTTGGGAAATGTGAGCTTTTCCGGTTGCACCAGAGAGACTTTACTTTCAGCTGACACACTTCTTGTGAGTTTGGTAGTAGGTTGTTGTGGCTCCTCAGGCTTAAGAAGATTAACAAGGAGAACAAACAAACAAACAAAAAACACCATAGCATGCATTTCTTTCTACTCCCATCTAGGGTTTGGGGTTGCAAGTTTTTAGAGAAAGGAATTTGGCAAGAAAAAAATCCCGATGTAACTGACAGCAAAGTGACACTTGGCAAGGCAACATCTCTGCTCTTAGGCACACTTGTTCCCGGCTACCAATAAACTGACAGAAACAGAAACCATTCCCTTTAATATTTGTCACTATCAAGGTCAAGGATGGACCTTAATACATCAAAATTGCACTTACTCTCTACTTGTTAAATGCAGATTTACCCTTTACTAACAGTTAAAAATGCAAAAAAAAAAAGAAAGAAAAAAAACCTATAAAAGGCGTAAGCAACTTACCTCGCTCCAGAACCTTTTGTACTTTGATATGGTTAGCACAGAATCCACTGTACAGTTTAAAGTGGTCCGCATAATAAAGGAAAGAGCCTCCAAGGGAAAACAGTAGTTTCTAGAAGGGCAGAGGGGAAAGTCAAATCAGACATGGTTTAATCAATGCGTGCTGGCTTATGGCATTTGATGGCCCTGTGGCTTCTGTCAGATTCCACAGCACTAATGCCTTAGAGCAGTTCAGACCTGCTCCATCCACACAGGAGGTGGGGAACAACCCAGGCGCTCCCCTGGCAGGTCTCTGGCTTGACTGCAAAGTTTCCAGCAGCAGAGCCTACTGACAGTGTGCAATCCAAGGACAAGAAACAAAGAAAGTTCTATAAAAATACAGCTGACAAGGTGGGATGTAAACAATCTGAGAGGTTCATTAATAAAGCCGACTCTGCATTGCTTGGGGAGAGTGATGCTGTCTGTATGGTTCCAGGTCCCCTTGGAGGGGCTTCCTGCCACACTGCGGCTTACACGGATGCTATGGAGCACTGGTGCTTCACAGAAGAGAGGGCTTGAGCCCAGCAATTAGAAACCTATTCTCTTAATCCCAGATCCACATGACCAGAGGGAAGCAGGATTGGGCACAGGGTAGGAGCTCTGGTTTCAGAAGCAACCACCCTGCATATCCTTCACAGCAGCTGGGAAAAGAGCACGTGCGTGGTCAACAACCAGGCGGGAGGTGCTGCCGGACTTCTGACTACCAAAAGCACGTGCACCAGGAAAAAAAAATAACAGCCTTCCTTTACCACCTGCCAGAGGAAAACAGTGCAAGGAAATAGTCACAGGACAATAAACAGTCAATAGTCACAGGACAAGAAATTATTTTTCATGAGAGAATTGTGCAGCACAGCCACGTATTTTTACTTTAAGCCTAAATCTGAGATACTTACTCTAAACTGTGAGGGGGTTTCTAGGGTGTTAAAGTCAGATGATGCTGAAATCCCATCCTCCAGGGTTTCCAGAAACACCTTCTGAAACTCCAGCATCTCTGGCAAACTTCCAAAAAGTGACTCCATCTATGTGAAGAACAGGATTTGAAATGAGGGGATTAGCCATGAAGTTCAGGACACCACGCTAACTCTTAGGCCCACAAATAAATCACAAGGAAATTCTTCACGGAAAAGCAGACAGAAAGTGAATCCTTTAAGAAGACAGCACGTTCATTATGGGATATGGCTTATACATAGAAAGTTTCACAGCTCCATCCCCCATAATTCTCTATTTCTACAGTAAATTTTTAAGTGGATGTAAAATTCTCAGAATTCAAATCAAGAAAAATGTAAGTCAGCAGAAAAGAACTAATTATGTGGTTTCACATTACAAAGGTATGTATTGAAAAGGAATTTCTGATCACACTCTCTTCTACCTCAAAAAGACCATAACCGTCCCTCTGCCTTTGTAAACGCTCTGCCACCAGGTCATGCAGCCGAGGCCACAGCAGTGGTTTAGGAGGAGGCTATGCCTGGGACTGTCAGAAGACCCTTAAGTCTTGGGATGTTCTTTTGGGATCAGTAGAGATACTCATAGGAGTTCTGCTAAAAGGCAAACAGAGACTAACCGTGGATCACTGGACAGAAGGAAGGTGATGTTATTTACCTCATCTTGGGTAAGAAAGGTCTCATTCTGAAGTGGCTCCAAGTATAATTCAAAGAGGCAGCTCAGATCCTGAAAGGAAATAGAAGAAAGTGTCTTCAACGCTTTAGTCTCCAAAATACCCATGAGATTTGGGTAGCAGCAACCTGGCAGCAGCTCCCCAAGGCTCCCATCAGGATAATGAAGTTTATGCCTTGTTGAAATTCTTTTTTTTTTTTTTTTTTTTCTTCGAGACAGAGTCTTGCTCTGTCACCCAGGCTGGAGTGCAGTGGCGCGATCTCAGCTCACTGCAACCTCTGCCTCCTGGGTTCAAGAGATTCTCCTGCCTCAGCCTCCCACGTAGCTGGGATTACAGGTGTGCTCCACCACACTCAGCTAATTTTTGTATTTTTAGTAGGGGCAGGGTTTCACCGTGTTGGTCAGGCTGGTCTCGAACTCCTGACCTCAGATGATCCTCCTGCCTTGGCCTCCCAAAGTGCTAGCATTACAGGCGTGAGCCACCACACCCAGCCTTTGTTGAAATTCCTGACCCCAAAAGTAGTGATTGTTGCTCACCTAATTCAAAGAGGTTAATATCACAATACAGGCAACAGCTGGATTCCACACCTTTACAGCTCAATCATTCCCTCTACTTAGGTAAGTGTCTTGGTGATAGAAACACCCTTTCTTTGGGCCACTGCAGCAGGGGCACTCACTTCCCTGCAGAGGAAGGGGGTCTGGGTGGCACTGATGTCAGGTGCACCCCAGGTCCTGGCTTCTTCTGCCTCAGGGAGCACAGTGAGAGGTCCAGCGTGGAGCTGGGAGGGTCAAGATCTGGGGAGCCCTTCAACTTTGGGGTTGACTGATTCACAGAATCTCAAACTCACATATTCAAAGGCAATAAAAAAATTCCCACAGAGCTGCAGCTCTAATGGCTAAACTCTAAGCCATATTTGGGTCTCTTGCAAACAAGGTTCCAGCAGGACAGTATAGTGGGAGTAGACTGCGGTTACAAAACCCATGAGCGAAAGATTTCGTTTAATAATTTGAAGCAAAGCCAGGCGTGGTGGCTCATGCCTGTAATCCCAGCACTTTGGGAGGCAGAGGCAGGTGGATCACCTGAGGTCAGGAGTTCAAGACCAGCCAAGCCAACATGGTGAAAGCTTGTTTCTACTAAAAAAAAAAAAAAAAAAAAAAAAAAAAAAAAAAATAGCTGGGTGTGGTGGTCTGTGCCTGTAGTCCCAGCTACTCAGGAGATTGGGGCAGGAGAATCACTTGAACTCAGAAGGTGGAGGTTGCAGTGAGCCAAGATCGTGCCACTGCACTCCAGCCTGGGTGACAGAGCGAGACTCCATCTCCAAAATAATAATAATAATAATTTGAAGGCAAAACCAGGATATAGTTTAGTGATAGAAAAGATTTTTATTCTGAAGAATTTTGAGTCCTAAAATACTAGAGGCAGTTGACTGCAAAGTCAGCTATAATAACTCCCTCACTTCCCCAGAGGGGAATCTAAGACCCAGAGCTTTATAAAGCCCAAAGCGCCCCCAGAACTTTCTGGCCTTAGTTCGGAGAGCAAAAGGCAAGGCCTGTGACACGGATGCTTTCACCATAAAAACCTCCCTGGCCTTCCCTCACCATATTCCACGCCAGACCGCTCAGAGAAGGGAGATGACAGAAGTTACTGAATCATATCTCAGGGAACACACAGATGTCAAAAATTTCAAGGAGCATGCAGGGGATCCAGGTTAAAAAATGACAAGATTCTGTGTTAAACGTCAGCAACAAAAAAGAAATTAAGAAACGGTGGTGTGTGTGTGAATCACAACAGGCGCCAAGTGTGGGTTATTTTGCCCGAGGGTGTTGGGGCCTGGCAGTCATTCCTCACAGGCTGGTGCTGCCCAGGAGGACTTACTGGGCAGCAAGGTCAGGTCCGCGCGGAGCTGCGGGGGGCAAAGGGCTGCAACCCAGGGGGCCCTAAGAAAACAAAGTGCAGGTTTCTTGCAGAGAGAAGGGAGAGTCCGTCCTTGTCTACTTCACACATGACACCATCTGAGTACCCTGCCAGCCTGTCACTGAAATGACCCTCCCGGTGCAGCGTGGCCTAATAGGAAAACTCTAACAACACTATTAACAAAAAGGGACATCGATTCTCCTGTCAACTGTGCCCTTGACTCTGGGGGCAAGAGCTCCATGACTATTCTCAAGATGTCAGAAGGGCTCTGAAGCTTCCAAAATATCTACACCACCACACAGCGACTTGGAAAAAGGTGACTGTGGAGACGGGATTATTCAGAACTTGAGTCTGAACAGCCTAGCTGTTCACTTCATTTCCACACCCTAGATGCAGGACAAGACATAATGGAAAATGAAACTAAACTGTCATCTCTCCTAACTTTTCTTTCTCCCCTTTGAGACCAAAAGAAGGGGCTTTGGGAAACTACCTGTGAATAAGGCCTTAGGTGAAGTCCAGGTAAAACAGTGACATCAACAAAAGGGGAAGCTGAGATCTGTCTTGCAGAGAAAGGTAATCGCCGCATGTGTGTGCCAAGCCTTAATTCATGGACTCAGCACATCAGAATTGGAAGACATTTAGAGAAGAAGGGGGACCGAGTGTCTCAGACCCCAAATAAGGGAGTTGAAGGGGGCTGTCCACCATGCAGCCAGACGGAGGCAAAGCCAGGCCTGGACCCTCAGCCCACCGCACCGTGCCGCGCTGCTTCAGTAACTGACAAACGAAGCGAGCTTCAAATGGTCCCAAAGCTCCAGGAAACAAAGCAAAAGAACTCTGCTCCCCAGACTCCTGTATTCTTCATAAAATCTTTCTCAAACCACTGACTGGGGGCTTATGAGATGGATAAATGAATTCTTCGGGTACTCAAGATACTCGGCAACTGACCCTTCATAATGGTGCAAGGATATTCCCACGTGCTGACCACTCCCCAGTGCGTGCGTCCCAGTTCTACCCGATGACAACCACCAGGCAGGGCTGGCCCGGGCCACCACCGGGACTGTAGGGCCTGGATCAGCCGTCAGTATGTACAGATTGTTCCCAAGTTCCTCATCACCTAAAATGATCTCCCTCCCCTTATACTAAACCAGTACAGACTCCCTTCCCGCAGATTGCAAATGACAAACCAGATCATCTGTTTCCATAGTGAAAGCTACCTTGGTAACAAAATAAGCCAAGGATCTAATTTTTTTCTGAGTCTCCTCAGCTCTTCCACCCTCTCACTCCTCCCCTCCCTTCCTTGAGCAATTCACTGATTTAAGGAGCAAGTGTCCCCCCCTGGGGAGTGGCAGGTGTCCTGGGCAGAGGTGATCTGGGGACCTCTGCCAGCATACCACTCGCCATCAGCAAAGAGGCACGAATGCACAAATGCCCAGCTCTTCCCTTACCTTCACGTAGGACTTCTCTGTGTCCACAAGCTCCTGGATGACTTTGCGGAGGCGGTCTGCATCAGAGAGGTGGCGGGCCAGAGGCCTTGGAGGAGGATCCTGACTCTCCCGCGGTCCTTCCATGCCGTTGGCCTGACTGTCGTTAAAACTCCTGCACAGTGCAGTGATCTGCTCAGCACTCTGAGAGAGGACAAGAGGTGGAAAATAATGCACGGGCCCCTCCCTGTTAGTATCCGCTGCCCCCAAGGGCACCAAGTGTCTCCGTCTGTGCTCAGCAGGAATCTCAGAGGGGCCTCTGTGTAGGGCAAAGGGTTTCATTCACCTCAAACCCCTCTGGCTATCATTTCAGATCTGAGTAAGGAAGATGTGCGCCCACACTCACGTTCAGTGTTTACACACGAGGCTCTCCATTGTCACATCAGCTGTTAGATGTGTCTTTGGACCTGAAATTACAGAGTCATTGCCTAGGGCTAACCCTCTGCAGTAAAGGTGAGGTAGCTCTGAAATCAAGAAGTTATGGCTTTCTAGGGAGCAACAAGAGCAGATGGCCTCAACAGGCCCACCCGGTCCCCTCAATGGTTGGCCTAATCCAGTTTTCCATCTCCCACACAGAACAGCCCGGAGAGACACAAGAGAGGCACAGCCCAAGAGCAATTTCAGGACGACCTGGCCACAGTGGGCCTGGAGTTCTGCCCTCCAACCTAACCACTCAGCTCCACAGTCTTGTGGCAAGTAGAATCATGAGTGAGAAAGTCTTGAGCTGGTGCACATGCTAGTAATGGCGTAGAAGATGGTAACACCCTCGCCCTAAAGGGGTGCAGAGTCCTGCAGAGCGCACAGGCAGGGAGCAGAGGACACATAAGGCCTGGCGAGGATGAGAGGCCAGGGATCAACCAGCCCCAGGGGAAACCTCTGTGAGGAGGGAGCTAAGCTGGTCTTAGCAGGGAGCCAGGGTCAGGCCTAGGGAGTGTGGGCTCAGAGGAAATACTCGCTCCCAGTCATGGGAAAGGAATCACATAGATGAAGAGACAAGAAGGAACATGACCATCTGGGGGGACCGCTGGCCTTTGGCACAAGCTCCTATTCAGACAGAAGCACCATGTGCTGCCGCCTTCTCAAGGACGGCCTATCTGTATCCACCTGCCTTTGGCTGGAAAGCCTCACAGGTGTCTACCCTGAAACGCTTCCACAGTTGCTGGAGCAGGGTCAGATTACAAAGTGTCCTTTTACCTCTCATTCTTTCCATTCCACCCTCACATCTCCACCCCACCTCACCACCTCCCTGTCTGGAAGCCCGGTGGGGGCAGGGTGGCTTCTTTCTTTCACGTCTCCACCAGCAGCCAGCTCACTGGCCGGCACAGGAAGTACTCGGCCCACCTCTGCTGCACTGAAATTCTTACTGAACAACACAGCTGAGTCCCAACACAAATGACTGGCACCCGTTAACAGCCAGCAACTTTCCGACTGTCAACTAAAAAAACTCTCCTTTTCTCAGCTTAAATGCCTTCATGCCTGACCTCTATCCATCTCTGTCTTGGGTAAGAAGCTGAACTTCTCAGAAGCATCACTTAATATTCACGTAATTCACTTTCTTTCCTTGGATATTACAGAACACAGCTTACACAAGCATGTTGGTCAAACTTGGTAGCCCGATGCATGCTTTTTATACAGTCTCTTGACAAACTGAAGCACCCCAAAATAAAAAGAGGCCTCTCTCAACTGCCCTGTTCTATGCCCCAACCCCCACCAACACAGTGTTGTCATATGATGGAAATATACAATCCACATTAAAACTCAACATTGATCTCTGGCTGGTCTTTCAGTTCAATTCAGTGGGCATCAACTGAGGGCCTGCTCATCTCCAAAGTAGAAGACAGTTCCTACACAAAGAGGTAAGACTCACGAAGGCTGGAAACCCCAAAACATAGCCTAAGGCAGTCTGGAATCAACACAGACTTCTGTGGAACAAATGAAGAGTTATAATAAACATTAAATGAATAGAGGCAGCATTTTGGAATCGGTTGTCCAGGAAGGTGTCAGTGAAAGGGTTGTAACATGTCCTAGAGGGAGCGTGCTCCAAGGGAGAACCAGAGAATGTGCCAAAGGTGCAGTGGGAAAAGGAGCCCAGTAATGTTCCAGGCCTACCTCAAGGGGCAGGTAAGGGTGAGACCCTAACAGATGTCTGCCATGGGAACTCCCAGATGGCTGAGCTCCTTCAGTGGAATCGCTTCTCTTTTGAGTGGGGCACTGCTGAAAAGATAACTGAAAATGTGGAGGCAACTTCAGAGCTGGGTAACAGGCAGAGGCTGGAACAGTTTGGAGGGCTCAGAAGAAGACAGGAAAACGTGGAAAAGTTTGGAACTTCCTAGAGACTTGTTGAATGGCTTTGACAAAAATGCTGATAGTGATATGAATGATAAGGTCCAGGCTGAGGTGGTCTCAGATAGAGATGAGGAACTTGTTGGGAACTGGAGCAAAGGTGACTCTTGTTATGTTTTAGCCAACAGATTGGTGGCATTTTGCACCTGCCCTAGAGATTTGTGGAACTTTGAACTTGAGAGATGATTTAAGGTATCTGGCAGAAGAAATTTCTAAGCAGCAAAGAATTCAAGATGTGACTTGAGTGCTGGTAAAGGCATTCAGCCTTATAGAGGAGGCAGAGCATAAAACTTTGGAATATTTGTAGCCTGACAATGCAATAGAAAAGAAAATCCCATTTTCTGAGGAGAAATCTAAGCTGGCTGCAGAAATTTGCATAAGCAAAGAGGAACTGAATGTTAACCCCCAAGACAATGACGAAAATGTCTCCAGGGCATGTCAGAGGTCTTGGCAGCCCTTCCCATCACAGGCCCAGAGGCCTAGGAGGAAAAAGTGGTTTCCTGGGCCAAGCCGAGGATCCCCATGCTGTGTGCAGCCTAGGGAATTGGTGCCCTGAGTCCCAGCCACTCCAACCATGGCTGAAAGGAGCCAACACAGAGCTTGGGCCATGGCTTCAGAGGGTGCAAGTCTCAAGCCTTGACAGCTTCCATGTGGTGTTGAGCCTGCCAATGCATGTAAGTCAAGAATTGGGGTTTCGGAACCTCCACCTAGATTTCAGAGAATGTATGGAAATGCCTGGATGTCCAGGCAGAAGTTTGCTGCAGGGGCAGGGCTCTCATGGGGAACCTCCACTATGGCAGTGCAGAAGGGAAATGTGGGGTTGGAGCCCCACACAGAGTCCCTACTGGGGCACTGCCTAGTGGAGCTGTGACAAGAGGGCCACCATCCTCCAGAGCCCAGATCCACTGACATCTTGCACCCTGTGCCTGGCAAAGCTGTAGATACTCAACACCAGCCTGTGAAGGCAGCCAGGAAGGAGGCTGTATCCTATAAAGCCACAGGGACAGAGCTACCCAAGACCATGAGAACCCACCTCTTGCATCTGCGTGACCTGGATGTGAGACATGGAGTCAAAGGAGATCATTTTGGAGCTTTAAGATTTCAGTGTCCTGCTGGATTTTGGAATTGCATGGGGCCTGTAGCCCCTTTGTTGTGGCCAATTTCTCCCATTTGGAGTGGCTATATTTACCCAATGCCTGTACCCCCATTGTATCTAGGAAGTAACTAACTTGTTTTTGATTTTACAGGCTCATAGGTGGAAGGGACTTGCCTTCTCTGGGATGAGATTTTAGACTGTAGACTTTTGGGTTAATGCTGAAATGAGTTAAGACTTTGGGGGACTGTTGGGAAGGCATGATTGGTTTTCAAATGTGAAGATACGAGATTTGGGAGGGGCCAGGGCAAAATGATATGGTTTGGCTGTGTCCCCACCCAAATCCCATCACGTAGCTCCCATAATTCTCATGTATTGTGGGAGCGGCCCAGTGGGAGATGATTGAATCATGGGGGTGGGCCTTTCCCGTGCTGTTCTTGTAATTGTGAATAGATCTCACAAGATCTGATGATTTTAACAACAGGAGTTTCTCTGCACAAGCCCTCTCTTTGCCTGCTGCCATCCATGTAAGATGTGACTTGCTCTTTTATTTTTTTGAGACAGAGTCTTGCTCTGTCACCCAGGCTGGAGTGCAGTGGCACAATCTCAGCTCACTGCAACCTCCGCCTCCCAGGTGCAAGCAATTCTCTTGCCTCAGCCTCCCAAGTAGCTGGGATTACAAGTGCCCACCACCACACCTGGCTAATTTTTGTATTTTTAGTGGAGACAGGGTTTTGCCATGTTGGCCAGGCTGGTCTTAAACCCCTGACCTCAGATGATCTGCCCACCTCAGCCTCCCAAAGTGCTGGGATTACAGGCGTGAGCCACCATGCCCGGCTGTCATGGGTGTTTCTTAAAAAACTCCCCCAAGTGTTGCTAATGTGTGGCCTGCATGAGAACTGCTGGTCTACTCTTCATACAGCTTGCATTCTGCTTGGATTTCTGGGAGTGGTGCTGGCTCCAGTGGGATCACCTGTCCCAGGGTCCCCACTGAGGTATGTGGACTGAGCTCACAGGCTAGAGGAAATCGATGGAATCACAGCCATGACTCTGGTGTTCTGGGTGTGGCCTCCTATGAACTGAGCTAAAACGTTCATGATGATAATACTCAGACTCCAAGACTCACTGATTTGAAATCTCTATACTGGGATTTGCGCCACAAGCTCAGACAATATAATTCTGCAGTCCTGAAAACTAACAGTTCCCAGGGCTATAGAATCTATATTAAGATTGAATATACTGTATAAAATAAGATCTGATAAAATGCATCATAAGTTAAATGGCATCTGGTGAGATTATGGCTTTGCTTTACTGGGATGTCAAAAATCACACCTAACAATGCAGTGTTAAAGTAACGAGATCTTACAAATAAAGTATCTTGCCATTTTAGAAAACCAGAATTCATTTTATGAACTTTTCTGGTAAGATTAACTCCCAAAAAGTGAATGTTAGCTGAGATTTTTCATAGCAAATCTACTTCTTAAAGTACCACAATTAAGTGTTCAAGTGCTAGAAAGCCACCTTTTGTACACTTAACATTTTAGCTGTTGTCTAAAGGAGTTGGTGAGGATTACTTGGGACCAAAAGGAGGCAGGGCCCCCAAAAGAAGAAGAGTAATTATAAGTGTGTCTTTTCAGATTGTATCTGAAGGAGTCACTCGGGTGATTACATTTCAGTTCATCCATTGTTTGTGATGTTTATAAACATTAGAGGGACATTCTGGGTGGACCTGATCAGCACTTTATAGGAATAGTGATTATCCGGGCTGGGATATCTTCACATGCATATGTGGTGATAGGCCTGAAAAGCACAGATGAGAGTCAGAAGGCCCCGGCTGCAGTCCAGGCTCAACCCCCAGCCTTCCGTGCACTCCTGGGCAAGTCTCAATTCTAAGTCTTCAGTGTCCTTCCTGATGAAAAGGCAGCAGGAATGCCTATTCCATCAAGTAACTGCTACAATTGCCATTTGGGTCAAGAAGAAAAGGAAACTCGTGTTTGCTGAGCAGCTGCTGTGCACCAGGCACAGTCGGGAGGTTTCTCACAGAACATGCCAGCATTGTAGCTTTACCATGACTCTCCAGGGCTTTCCAGCTGAGGGGCAAGGAGGCTTCAGTGAGACCTTAAATGGCACAGGGCCCGTTCCCCTCTCTAGCTCTGCTCCTCTCTCTAGCTCCAGTCCCCTCTCGAGCTCTGCCCCATCTCTAGCTCTGTTCCCCTCTCTAGCTCTGCTCTGTCTCTAGCTGAGCTCCATCTCTAGCTGTGCTCTGTCTCTAGCTCTGTTCCCCTCTCTAGCTGTCCGCACAGCCCCTGCCACTCCCAGGTATTTAGCAGAGCACAGGCAAAGCAATCTAGTTCCTCACGCCTCCTGATGCCTCTGCCTCCCATGTGGTCAGGGCTGTCCTAGCCCCAGGTGTTCTAGGGATGCAGCCACCTGCCTCTGGAGACCACCTCTGCTTAGAGAGGCAAACACAGCTCATATGCAGACAACTGGGACATCTATTGAGCCTATTCCACCCCCACCCCAGGAATGCTGCTTTAAAAGCAAAAGACTGGCCTGGCACAATGGCTCATGCCTGTAATCCCAACACTTTAGGAGAATGAGGCAGGTGGATCACCTGAGCCCAGGAGTTCAAGACCAGCTGAACAACATAAGGGAAACCCATTGCTACAAAAGATAAAAAAAATTAGCCAGCCATGGTGGCACATGCCTATGGTCCCAGCTACTCAGAAGGCTAAGGCAGGAAGATCACTTGAGCCCAGGAGGTCAGGACCATCCTGGACAACATAGGGAAACCCATCTTTACAAAAGATAAAAAGATTAGCCGCCGGCTGTGGTGGCACATGCCTGTGGTCCCAGCCACTCAGGATGCTGAGGCAGGAGTTCAAGGTTACAGTGAGTTATGATGACACCACTGAGTGACAGAGCGAGTCCCTGTCTCTAAAAGTAAATAAATAAAAGCAAAAGACAGATGATCACAAGTTAGGGCGGGGAGTGTGTGAGGATTCAGTGGCCTAACAGGATGTGCGTATGCAGAATAAAAAACACGGGCACTTGAAATGGGGGCCTCAGATTGTTTTTTTCCAGTTTGTAGCAATCAATGCTACAAACTTGGGTCCATCATGGGCCTCAGCTTTCATAAAAGAGCATGAAACCAATATTTTCTTTAAGAAGTCATAAAAAGATTAAATGAAAACATTTTTTCCAAAAATTATGCTATCTGGAAAGGCAATGATATTGAACCCCACCCCCCAAAAAAATTTTCTTTCAAATTGTTTTTGTTTTGTTTTTTTGATACAGAGTCTCACTCTGCCACCCAGGCTGGAGTGCTGTGGTACAATCATAGCTCACTGCAGCCTCAAACTCCCGAAATTAAGCGACCCTCCCACCTCAGCCTCCCAAGCAGCTGTAACTCCAGGCACATGCCACCACACCCACCACACCCAGCTAATTCTTTTGATTTTTAGTAGAGAAGGGGGGTCTCACTATGTTGCCCAGGCTGGTCTCAAACTCCTGAACTCAAGCGATCCTCCCACGAACTGCTGGGATTATAGGCGTGAACCACCATGCCAGGCCTTTAGGTCAGGTTTTTAAGGTTATACTAAGGTTGATCCCTGCTTGAAAATGATTTTATCAGGTGGGGGGAGGGGGGAGGGATAGCATTAGGAGATATACCTAATGCTAAATGAGGAGTTAATGGGTGCAGCACACCAACATGGCACATGGATACATATGTAACAAACCTGCACGTTGTGCACATGTACCCTAAAACTTCAAGTATAATAATAATAAAAAATAAAAAAATAAAAATAAATACATTAATTTAAAAAATTATTTTATCTTATTTGTAGATGAGGAGCATCCCACTCAAGAGCTCTGAATTCAGGCAGACGTCTAAGCAGTTATTTTTGTTTTAATGTATGGATAAGGACATCTTCCTGTCTATTTTCAAGGAGCCCATAAACCCATTTCTTAGGAGTGGCAAGAAAACTTCTTAGGACGATCAAGCAGCTCGCCCAAACCCTCTTTGAAGGGACGCAGGGACAGAGTCTTTGTCAAACCAAGCTCTGAATCACTCAGATGAACCTTCTAACCTGGGCTCAGCACAATACTTTTCATTAGAAAAATACCATGACGGCCTCCTCTTGATGAGAGTTTGTGAAATCTGTTACCTTGATCACAACAACTTTGATATTCTCTTTTGTCTTATTCAGAGACATCACAGCCTGAGGCCTTTCAAGTTTCCTGTGAGTTTTGGAATCTTTAAACTACTATGGGATAGGTACATCACCTTACCCAGAACTATTTCAAGACTATGCCTGAAATTTCGTAGCTACTGCATGAAATACATGGCAGGAGTCCACTGCATCAGAAGCTGCGCTACGTGCCTGCCTTTCCTGGCTCAGGGTGCAGCTGTGGCCTCATTTAGGGATTCTGGGTACTGCAAACTCTTGTCAAAGGCACCTGTTTGTATTGCTTGGGCTCAGAAAACACTTTCAGTCTAAGAAAAAAGGTTTAAAAGTGCTGCATAATTTGGGGTAATGTGGCATACAGAAACAAGGATGAAGGACAGCATTTGCAGTGTGTACTACATTTCAATTCCTGCTTTAGAGGAAAAGCATGTTGGGGGGATCCGTGACAGACGTAACCAACAGAGAAAGCTACAAGAGAGGTGGTCCCATCACTTTGCAGTATATTCTTTTGGCAGATCCCTGGCTGCCCCCCACAGCCCCCTCTCCCTCTGCATGCTGACCCACTCTGTGTTGAGCCATAGGCCTGGACTGAATCCTGACCCACTCTGTGCTGAGCCATCAGCCTGGACTGAATCCAAGTCTAATGTCCTCAGAGTTTCCCCAAACCAGGACATCAGTCAGAAGAACTAGGGTTCTGCTGCTCCTCCTGCACCGAAATAGAATGCTAGAAAAAATACAAAATACATTTAGGCCTGGGATAAACGGTCAATTATCCTTAAGGAAAGTCAAGCCCCAGAAAGGGTGTGGTTTATATGGTTTGTGTTCTCATACACTGAGCACTTACAATATTCCCAGTTCATTGTCTGGAAGGCATGAGGAGGCTGCACTACTAAATAATCTCAGAGCGCAACGGACACTGTCAGCTGTCACATTCGAGCAAATTCATTAAGTCAGAAAAGTTCCCTTTAGGAAAATGGGGAAAAAAAAAAAAGACTAAAAATTGCACAAAGGACTTTTTCTGAACTCACTCTGAACTTCGTAAAAGTCACTGTCTAACTTACAGAAAGATCTAGTATTATCCCCAAATATCACTGGCAGGGATGGAATCTGGAAGGACCACAGAGGGCTGAATGATGACTTCCCCAGTTTTGTTTTGTTTTTTTTTTTTTTTTTTTTTTTGAGACGGAGTCTCACTCTGTCACCCAGGCGGGAGTGCAGTGGCACGATCTCGGCTCAGTGCAACGTCTGCCTCCCAGGTTCAAGCAATTCTCCTGCCTCAGCCTCCCACGTAGCTGGGATTACAGGCGCATGCCACCAAGCCTGGCTAATCTTTGTATTTTTAGTAGAAACGGGGTTTGAGTTTCATCATGTTGGTCAGGCTGATCTCAAACTCCTGACCTCAGGTGAAGCACCTGCCCTGTCCTCCCAAAGTGCTGCGATTGATTACAGGTGCGAACCACCGTTCCTGACACAGACGATGCTCTTGAGTGGAGGTGGATCCTGCACACCTGGACTGCACAGTGGGAACAAGGGGCCCCTGGTCTGCACATCCAGCTGCAGCTACCCTGGGCCACCCCACTGCAGCCAGGTCAGGGTTTCAGGGCTTAACTCTGTTAAGTGCTTGGGGGGAAGCTGGCAGGGCCCACAGGCCAATAGAGGGCAACACCACATCCAGTTTCTCCTGGACTGGCACGCTCCGTGGAGTGGAGGAGGAAAAGGGCAGCACATCAGCCCCTTGGCAGGGTGCGGTGGGAGTTAAAAAACAGGTTCAAGATGACTAGTGACATTTAAAGTTGAGGACAAACCATTCATTTTATAGCGATACACTGAATACTCCAGGGAAATTGTATGAAATTTTATATTTATCAAAATGGTACAAAAAGGATGAAGAAATGCTGCTCCAAAGAGCCCCATATTATTTGTCTTCTAGACTAGACAGTTGCATTTCCAAAGGTTCTATTTCCTGGGCAGAATGAGAACATAAACTGTGAAAGTAAACAGTCACCTAAAGAAATTGTGGTATGAAGAGGAGCCATGTGCAGCAGCTGCCAGTGATGCCAGAGACCAACATCTGCTGACCAGAAGAAAAGGGCATGATTCACTGGTAAGGGAAGAAAGTAGGGCCGGGTGCAGTGGCTCACGCCTATAATCCCAGCACTTTGGGAGGCTGAGGCAGGCAGATCACTTGATGTCAGGAGTTTGAGACCAGCCTGGCCAACATGATGAAACCCCATCTCTACTAAAAATACAAAAAAAAATTAGCCAGGCTTGGTGGCACACGCCTGTAATCCCGGCTACTCAGGAGGCTGAGTTGGGAGGATTGCTTGAACCTGGGAGGCAGAGGTTGCAGTGAGCCAAGATCGTGCCACTGTACTCCAGCTTGGGTGACGGAGCAAGACTCCATCTCAAAAAAAAAAAAGAAAAGTAGGCCTGCCATTTTAAAGTAATTTAAAAGTAATTTTATCTATATTTGCTATATATAAATATGTATGCATAGATTTTTATAAAATTGAACTACATGTATAATAAATGCAGTGGTTAACACTGCCTTTCAAGTTATTTTAATCTTTTGGCTTATCTGAGTTTTCTCATTTTTTATAGCAGTTGAATTTTTACAATGTTTAATGGAATCTTTTCCTACCACTTAAAAAAAATTATTTGAGGCAGAAAAGGCCTGATAAGACATTCTGCTTCCATAAAGACACTGTGATGAACAAGACTGGCATAATCGCTCCTTGAGTCTGGCTGGGAAGACAAGCTTTGAGCAAGTCATTCAAAGGTGACCAGTGCCTAAAGTGAGGGGTCCTACGGAAACACAACAGAGAGAGCTACTCTGGTTGGAGCAAGGACAGGAATAGCTAACACTGGAGCCAGGGTTAAAGTCAGCTAAACTATGCACAGCTTGGGGCTGGGGGAAGCACAGAGTGTGTCAGGAACTGAAGGCTAGTGTAACTGTGGCCCAAGGCAGGAGAGAGAGGCAGGGTCTGGCAGGTGCGAGTTAGGAACTGGGGACACCTCAAAGACAAGAAGGGCATGAGGTGGTGAACTTTCTGTGAAGGAGACGAGCTCAGGGGAGAGCAGGGGTGGGTGGAGGAGACCCACCTGGAGGTGAGTTCAGCAGCCCCTGCTGCCTACTGGACACACAGCTTACAGGTGACAGCATGATGGGCTATGTGGTGGATTTGCACTCTCGGTGGTACAGGTGTCACCTGGTGATATGGTTTGGCTCTGTCTCCACCCAAATCTCACCTTGAATTGTAATGATTCCCATGTGTCATGGGAAGGACTTGGTGGGAGGTAATTGAATCATGGGGGTGGGTTTCTCCCATGCTGTACTCGTGATAGTGAATAAGTCTCATGAGATCTGATGGTTTTATAAAGGGCAGTTCCCCTGCACACGCTCTCTTGCCTGCCGCCATGTAAGATGTGACTTTGCTCCTCCTTCACCTTCCCCCATGATTGTGAGGCCTCCCCAGCCATGTGGAACTGTGAGTCCATTAAGCTTCTTTTTCTTTATAAATTACCCAGTCTCGGGTATTTCTTTGCAGTGGTATGAAAATGAACTAATACACCTGGGCTCTGCCCCTTTTCACGATCCCACTGTAAGTGTGAAACTCACACCAAGGGCCTCAGAATGTGCTTGAGACTAAGCTTTTCTTCAATAATTACTTCTTTCAAGACAGAAGACTTAGGCACACAGGCTCTGGAGTTATAACAAACCTTGGCCATGGCCATGATCAGCTGTGTGATCGTGGCTAACTGCTCCATGACTCAGTTTACTTGCCTATAAAAGCAGTAAAGGGTGGTCGAGAGCATTCAGTGAGATAAAATATGTGAAAATACTTAGCATAGTACAAGGATTCCATGAAGGCCAGGGCTCAATGAAAGTTATAATTTGCACAGGGCATTCGATGTCTCAGGTTCTTCTATTTTTACAAGTATGGAAGAAAAAATTTTCCGAGTGCCCCAAAGGAAGGGCAAGAACAGTCAAATTCATCTCATCAGCAGTTTCTTACTGGGCACCTCCTGTCTGCCAGGCTCTGTTCTGGGTGTGAGGATAAAAGGCAGAAAAAGGCAACAGGCACAGTGACAACAAAACTCAGTATCTCAATAAAGTGGCAAGGGCTATGGGAAGAGTAACAACGAGGCGAGGTGTGCAGAAGGCCAGGGCTGGAATGAGCAGCTCCAGTCATGGTCAGAGAGGGAGGAGGTGGGGAGTGGCCACCCGCTGTCTGGAGGAAATGCGAACATACTTCCCTGAGAAGGCAGACGGCATGTGCATGTCCCAAGTGGCAAATCCTCAGTGCCTAGGGGGCATGCCCCAGGAAGGCATGTCAGAGCTGCATGCTGGAGAGAGGAAGGGCCATGGTCACTGCTGTGGGGTTTCCCAGACCAGAGTCACAGGCAGGGCCCCTGCTCCCCAGGAGGGAGCAACTGAGCAGCTGGTGGCAGAGCAGTGGGAACAGGAGGAGCGTCGGGCTTGTGTGTCCTCACTGCCTGCCTTCTGCTCGGTTTCCTTATTTAACAGGAGTTTGGTCGGAATTCAGGAATGAATAAGATGTTCTCTCTGCCAAGGAAGTTTCAAGGGCCGGGCAGCATTTCTACACAACCAGCCACCTCTTTCACATAAAATTCTGGGAGTTTCAATGCTACCCTTAAGGCTAATCTGTCTAATGTATGCCACCTCTGCCAGGAACTGCATTTTCTCTAACCCATTTTTCACCCGGAAAGAAAGATACAGCTTTGCTTCTGGTTAACAGCCTCCCCAAGTTTTGGGATAACAGACATGAGCCATCATGCCCAACCAGGAAAGGTCTTTAGTGTTACATACTCTGAGACTGTATTGAGACTTTTTTCTTTTTATATATTCATGATTGGACAATAAAGCGCCAAAAGATTATCTTTATCACTTTATTTGAAGACAAAATATGTCAATAACAGCAACTATAACCAAATTCTTGACAGACTAGAGCTCTGACAAATCTCCATTAGCCACCAATTTCCTGGGCAGGTCAAGTCTATCCTACAGAAGACTGAGGACAAAATTCAGTTGCATACTGGAAGCAGGAGATCTCACACACTTAGGCTTAACAGTTCAGGCTGTGTCCACCCAGTTTTGCTTAGGACAGCTCTGCCCAACTACCTGAGCCCAGACTGTCCCTTAACTAAGCCCTTCCTCCCTTTCTCTGGCTCCCTAGAAATTGATTTTCTTTCTAGTTGTAATCCATGTGGGTTCCCGGCTGCCTTAACCTAGAAAACAAAACAAAAAATAGAGCAGCACCTGGCTCCCAGGTACAGACCAAGCACTCTGCTCTGATAATAGTTCTAAGATGCTCAGAAAATAATTCGGTTGCGCCTATTCCAGTTCCTTGCTGACACTCCTTGGGCATCTTAGATGCGCTTCTAGACTGCTGAGGAGGCTGCATCCTCTGCTGGGTCTCTGCAGCTGTCACAGTCTACCTGCTTTTGGAACATAAGCCTTGGGTCTCTATATCCTCACAGATTCCTCTTGTCGATGGGGGTGTAGCCAACTTTGTAAATTAAGCTAGAGAACCAAAAAGTCGTGTCCAGATTTCTAACATCGTACCTTGCAATTTCACAAATACAGTCGCTCTACCTTTAAATCAGTTCAAGAGTGAATACACCCACATGCCATGAGTCTGATATTTAAACACAGTTTTCTCCCCTTTCTTCTACACGCAGTGCCATATTCTCCTTACTAGGCAGTGTGGTGTCATGGGAAGAAGTGCTTTAGAAGCTGGCAGGGCTGGGTGCGATCCGTGGTACAGTCACTGCCTAGGACACACTGGCCTGCTAGTCGACATCTCTGGATTTGAGTTTTCTCATGCTAAATGGGGCTGGTAATATCTGTTCAATAGGGTTGTGGGGAAAATGGGTTTAAATGAAGTGATGTATTTAAAACACATTGTATTCGCCATGGGCTAAGTCTCCGCAGACTGGCTCAGCACCCCCTGCAGTTTACAAAGCCCTTCCGCGTGCCTAGTCTATTTCACCTCACAGCCATGAAACAGTTGTGGAAATGGAATCCCACTTTCTTAACAAATAAGGATTCAGGGGAGTGAATGATTTTTCCAAAGCCCACTGTGAGTGCATGGAAAGCTCCAGCAATTCTGGTCCAAGTATCTTTTCACTTTGTGCAACAGCAAATTAAGAGACAAACATCTACTTTCCTTTCCAACTTAGTAGAGCAGGAGGGAAAATCCTTCTAGTTAACTCTCCTATTTCTTATGTATCCCACTCTCCGAGCACATACTGCAAATGTACTATTTGGGATGGCCTTTGCCACAGGACAATCAGAGCCAACTCAAGGTGACAGCAACTCAGCAACAGAGACAGGGGTGCAAAACAAACAGCTTGACTTGCCCTGGATTATTCTTCTCCAGAAGAAACCAAGCCACAGTTTCACTGATGGGGACAGATACACAGGGGCACAGGCTCTGACTTGGGGGAATGAAGGGGACTATGTCACCACCTGAATTTGTTGCAGGCAAATTATGAATTCTTAAAGATTTTTTTAAGCATTTAAATTTCACCATCTGCAATCTTTTTTCTTCCCTGCCCTCCGCCCCCATCCGAGATGGAGTTTCGCTCTTGTTGCTCAGGCTGCAGGGCAGTGGCACAATCTCTGCTCACTGCAACCTCCGCCTCCTGGGTTCAAGTGATTCTCCTGCCTCACCCTCCCGAGTAGCTGGGATTACAGGCATGCACTACCACGCCCAGCTACTTTTTTTTAGTAGAGACGGGGTTTCACCATGTTGGTCAGGCTGGCCTCAAACTCCTGACCTCAAGTGATCTGCCTGCCTTGGCCTCCCAAAGTGCTGGGATTACAGGTGTGAGCCACCACACCCAACCTACCATCTGCAATCTTTTGTTTCCACTTAAAAGCAGAGCCCACAAAGATGCTCAGCCAGCCAAGGGGGCTACTGAGGCTGGGCAGCCTTGCATCCCATTCCCTATTGGTACATTAGTATCTTATGACACCTTCAGCAGTCACACTTACTTCTACTGATGGCTGCTTTTTCAGGTTTCATGTATCAAAGATGCCTTTCATCGCTTATGAAGAATGTGATGGGGGCAGGGAGACAGGGTCCAGGCACTATGATTTTGTCTGAAATCACATCCTCTTCATGCTTAAAAAGCCCTACACTTTCTCTTCTAATATTGGCTTACAACAATGGGTGGAATCTGGTTTCAAAAAAGTTGTAGCTTCTGGGAGGAACGTCATAAGCATATAAAACATCAATTATATGTTAATATCCTGGCAACCTTAATCAGGCAGGGGTACTGCCAAGGGCTACTTGCCTTTAAGTGAGCACAGATACCCTGTATACTCCTTTAATTATGGTTTTTGTTCAATGTTTTTTGCTGGATTTGAGTAATGCAGTAGTCACATCTGGCACCCTCATCAACAGGTTCTCAAAATAATGATAATCTCGTATGGAACAATACCTATCTTTATTTATATAAGTATTTATCTGAGACTTTACCACTCTATAATCTACACTGACTTCTAACAGAAATGAAGTAAAATTTAAACTAAGACAACTATCATTTTCAATAAATAGCTTGACAGTTTTGATCAAACTTCTTAAAAATAGAAATCAATAAATACACGGGAAGCAAAGCCAGGTATCCCTGGTGGTGAGAAGAAGAGCTGGGGATCTAGGGAAGGCAGCAGAACCAGGACACTCAGGCAAGAAAAAAATGGAAGAGACAGAGTGAGGGCGGCAGAACGTGAACAGAGACTTTCTTTAAAGCCCCACACTTAGAAGTTATCTGTAAGCCTCACGTTGTATTACTGCTTGATCATCCACCTTTCCCCATCTTGGTAACTCATCTGTAAAAGCCCCAAATTCAAGACCTCGGTGCTCAAATGAGAGGAAGGCAAAGTGCCTGCCTGTCCTGATATGTGTGTCACCCGGGCCCTCAAAGTGCCCTTTATCTATGCCTGAATGAACCAAGAAAGGAATAAATTCTTAAAAATCCCAGCTGGGTGCATTGGCTCATGCCTGTAATCCCAGCACTTTGGGAGGCCGAGGTGGGTGGATCACCTGAGGTCAGGAGTTCAAGACCAGCCTGGACAACATGGTGAAACCCTATCTCTACCAAAAATACAAAAATACAAAAATTAGCTGGGTGCGGTGATGCGTGCCTGTAATTCCAGCTATGCGGGAGGCTGAGGTGGGAGAATTGCTTGAACCTGGGAGGCAGAGGTTGCAGTGAGCCAAGATCGCACCATTGCACTCCAGCCTGGGTGACAGAGTGAGACCCATCTCAAACAAATAAATAAATAGAAAATCCCAAAACCAGCTGAGAGCGGCATGCAAGGTAGGAAGATGGCAGGACTCCTCCAGGCATTCGGCATTTGTGGTTTCTGAGCAGTTGGTGATGAAATCCCCGGCTGTGCATATGCCAGGCCAGAACCTTCTAAGCAATTGCACATCTCAGAGCCTCCTCCTCTGCCAGCTGTTTTCTGAAAACACCAGAGGACTCAGGTGGCAGCAAAGAATGAGAAAGCGCAAAGGCTGGTGAATAGCAGAGGCAACAGCATGTGCTGGAGGCTGAACAAACACAATCGGGGTGTGGAATGGGCAAGAACCAACAAAAGGACGACAGGGGAAAGAGAATTGGGGGCACCTTTAAAACAAACCTCCATTCTCCTCCTTCCTCCCATACTAATGACACATCCATGTTTTTCTTGCCCTTTTCTTCATGTTATTATCAAGACAGCAGGAGACGGGTTTACAAAACGAATGATCCCATCTTAACCTTCAGCAGTTAGAAGCTGGTGCTTGAGATGGTGAAAATACCGTCATGTGTACCTGGATGAAGCACTTCCAGGCAGAGTTTTTCCATGACCCCTCCTCTCTCAACTCCAGGGTGTGACACACACATCTACTCTTAGCTGAGTCTATAGAGGAAATTGCAAAATGACTCAGAACAATTTCTCACAACTTACTTTTGCAAAAGCAAAAGCAGCTGCCACTGTGGAGCCGGGACTTTATCACAAGGTGAGAATCTGCTATGAGTCATGAAAGGCATAGAAAATGCCTTGAAACTCAAACACATCTTTTATTCAGTACAAGGTTTTCATTGGACTACAATCTCTACGCAAGAATATTTACAGAAGGCATCCAGGTGACGATTTCAGAACTTTGAACAATGGCAAGCATCTGAGAAGGCTTCGGTGAAGGGGATTTAATGAGTGAATGAACAATGAGACACTACACCCACCCCCTTGGTAGATATTAAAGATCGGATGAGATTCCAGGCACCCACACAGTGGCAAGCCAGAATTAGATAGTAATTGTGCCTATTACTTCTTTAAAAGAAAAAGGGCAAACGGCAACAAGGGCTTAGCTAATTTGCTGACGTGAAAAGGGGCAAGGGTGAAATTCACTAGCAACACCCTTGCTGGGGAACACAGGAGCCACGGCTACCTGAGCTTCCCTTAAGCTGAGCATATAAAACACCCCTCCTAGTCCATCAGACAGCTATTTATTTTACTGAAGAGATCCATAAAAGTTTGGTTTGGGATCAAAATGTTAAAATTCTTACTCCAAAAAAAAAAAAAACATTTTGTTCACTAAAGATAGAAAATAAAACTTTCAAAATGCCAAAACACCCCGGCACATAATGCTGCAATTGGTGTTTAACAACCTGGGTTTGCATCCATTGAAGTGCAGAGTAAAAAAAAAAAAGAAAAAAAAAAATCTGGGGATGTCTAACCACCATCATCAATATAATCTATTCTGGTCTCAACCTAATAATTTATTTGCCATCTAGGGGTTATTTATGTAACATTCCTCAACATCTCTTAGCACATTAAAAAAATAAAGCATTAATAGCTAATCTTACCCAAGCAATTAGACTAAGATAAAAACAAAGTTCAAAATATCACTTGACTATATAAACACAGTGCTGTTCATATTGTAGGTACTTGATAACTGATTCTGCAATATCAGTAATATTAAGTCAAGACACAGGCTAAGCTATTCAAATGTTTACTCAAAGTAAGGATCACGAACTGACGGTTCATAAATTCCTAATGGGGAAAGCTGTGAATAAACATCATAAGACTGGGGAGCTCCCTGGAATTGTCTGCAATTTCTAACGTATGTGCATAAGCAATTTTCTGGGGACCCACAGCTTTCCTCAGATTCTCAAATGGTCTGCTTGAAATAAGTTCCTAAATAACGTAAGTGCATAAAAGAGCGGACAGCATCTGGAAATACGGTATCTAACCATCCTGACCTTCGCATACCATTACCTGAGAAGCCTCCAAAAATCTTAGAGGTTTTAGCTTCAATGAAATGCGTGAAGGACAATAAATGACTGAAGCAAATTCTAATAGGGTTCTGCTAAGATTCTTCTTCTAAGCAGCTCTCCATATTCATGGGGATAAAAAGGGATATCCAGCAGAAAGCTGCTTTGGATCAGGCATTCAGGCAGAAAGACAGACAGGGAGAGACATCAGGGCAGGACAGCTGGCTGGTCAGACGGACCCTTGAGTTTCACAGATAGGGAAGTTTGACAACTTACCCAAGGATGAAGAAACGGCTCCTCAGGGTAAGACTTAGGGCAAAAAACCCATGTTTTTTTGTTGTTGTTGTTTTCTGTTTTTTGTTTTTTTTGAAACAGAGTCTTGCTCTGTCATCCAGGTTGGAGTGCAGTGACGCAATCTTGGCTCACTGCAACCTCTGCCTCCTGGGCTTAAGCAGTTCTCGTGCCTCAGCCTCCCGAGTAGCTGGGATTACAGGAATGAGCTACAATGCCTATCTAATTTTTGTATTTTTAGTACAGATACGGTTACACCATGTTGGCCAGGCTGGTCTCTAGCTCCTGGCCTCAAGCGATCCACCCGCCTCAACCTCCCAAAGTGCTGGGACTACAGGCGTGAGCCACCACGCCCAGCCACACATGTGTTCTTACTCCGAGTGTACCCCATGTCGAGGTGGCTTCCCCAAAGAATAGGCAAGAACAGGCCGCATGTGGTGGCTCACACCTGTAATCCCAACACTTTGGGAGGCTGAAGAGTGTGGATCACTTGAGGTCAGGAGTTTGAGACCAGCCTGGCTGACATAGTGAAACCCCATCTCTACTAAAAATACAAAGATTAGCTGGGCATGGTGGCGTGCACCTGTGGTCCCAGGTACTGAGGAGGCTGAGGCATAAGAATTGCTTGAACCCGGGAGGCAGAGGCTACAGTGAACCAAGATCGCGCCACTGCACTCCAGCCTGGGCAACAAAGTGAGACTCCCTCTCAAAAAAACAGAAATAAATAAATAAAAAATAATAAGAATAGGCAAGAACCTGCAAATGGTATTTACACTGAGGCTAGTTTGGCCTGAGAAATCACACTTCCTGCTTTCTTCTCCCACAGAAAGCAAAATTCTATCAAGGTCTCCACAGCTCCATCTCTAATTCAGAAGCCCAGAAAGGAAATAAAGATCTAGAAATAGAGGGCTGAGGGGCATGGAGATGGAAGATGGAAGAAAGAGGACGGACATGGGACACTTGCCGTTCAACCCCATCTTCACTGTCATCCAGGTGGACAAAATTAAAGGCGAGACCTCAAGCAGCTTGGCAAGAGGTCCCTTGCGACCACCTAAGTTGCAGGGAGCTGGCTGATGACTCCTTGAACTTGGCTTTCTGTTTGCCTTGAAAAGGTCAAACATATCCCACTTCAAGTGTCATCTCAGATAGGATGAGAGCAAAACCATGGCACCCGCTGTTTCAATGGAGAGAAAAAGTAAGGAGAAGCCTGTATCAGAAATAAACGTGGCAAATAAAGCATTAGGTGAAGATCAGCATCTCTGCTCAGTCAAGGTCAAATCTTTGTGTGGCCTCAGCTCTGAGTAGTCTCCAAGTCACTTTCCTGTGCATCACTGTCCCAGCAGGATGAGGAAAGGGAGTGTAATTATCTCTTCAGCAAGTTAATTTCAGAGCCAGCATTCCACCTGACAGGCCTTGATCCTCTAGCCCACCCCAGTGATTCACACTGCAGCTCTCACAGCGCTGCTCTCTAGAACTTTTTTTTACTTCTTTATTTTGTGATTCTGAAGATGACTCTTAATAATAACTTGTTTCTTTTTTCCAAAAAAACACAAGGTGAAAGAGAAAAGTCTGGAAAAGAAGAAAGCAGGGACAGAGGAAGGCAGGTAGGAAAGTACTGTGGCACAGAAAACAGGAGGGGAAAGAACCAAACACTGCATGTTCTCACTCATAAGTGGAAGTTGAACAATGAGAACCATGGACACAGGGAGGGGAACATCACACACCGGGGCCTGTCATGGAGGCGGGTAGCTAGGGGGCGGATAGCATCAGGAGAAATACCTTAATGTAGATGATGGGTTGACGGGTGCAGCAAACCAACGTGGCACATGTATACCTATGTAACAAACCTGCACATTCTGCACATGTATCCCAGAACTTAAAGTATAATAATAATTTTAAAAAGAGGTAAGACACGCTTAATTATTATCTATAACTTCAAGTTTAAAACGATGTCTTCTTTCTGTCCCTAGTTTGTAATGCAAATCCCTATTTTTTCATTAAACTCTTCTCTACAAAAAAATAAAAAATAAATAAAGAAGCTGGGAAGCCAGTTGTGCTGACGAAAGTGCCACAGTGATCCAAAGACAGAAAGGAAAGGGGAAGAAGGGCAATCCGTGACCTCCCTGCATCCTTCCAACCTCACTGTGCGCCAGGTGCCATCATCCTTACTTTCCAGATCAGGAGACACAAGCACTGATGGGACCACGCTGGCCCAGGGCTCCTGGGGTTCTTACTGTGCAGCCCGCCAGGCCTCCAGACCAGTCTCGCCAGGCTCAAGTTCCCCTGCCTTGCATGATACTCTGCTCCTAGACATACGTGTATTCCATGTTTAATAGAGAAAACACAGGCCCTCTGCCACAGCTGCATGCAGACTCAGAGCCCCAGCCAAAGTCTCATTCAATAACTCAACACCCCATGTCTGAGTTTTAAAAGCCTCCCTGGCAAAGGCACAGCCAGCTGAGGACTCATCAGGCAACTTCCTGTTGCTGGCAATTTCTCTTTGGCCCCAGTTAGCCCACAGCACAGACCATGCCAACAGCCCCACTGCCCACTTTTTAGTTTGCCTCTGTCCAAGGACCCACTTGGCAGGAGGAATCAGCCCAGCTGACGGGAAGGGCCAGTTGCAAGAAATGGCGAGAAAGGTCACCAGCAAGTTTCTTCCCACTGCCTTCCTGCCACGCTCTGTTGTTCATCCCTCTCTACAGGACAAGCTCTCCATTGCCAAATGGTCTTCCAGGCAGCCACTTGCTTGGAATGCTGTCTTTTGGATTCTCAATTCCACTCTTTTTTTTTTCTTCCTGTTTTTCCTGTTGACACGTAAGTGACTTTGCCAACCCTGTTGAACAGAGCATGTAAGTTATCCCTGGCAAAGAAAAGAACAGGTCTCTGTATGCTTTATGCCACAGTAATGTCTTCTATAGCCACCGTCTTCCTGCCACACCCAGCAAGGGGTTGGCATCTGCCTAACACATCCACCCTAATGACCAAGGATAGACCAAGAAGAGCGGGGGCACAAATACTCTGGAGCATGGAAAATAGGAAATTAAAAAAAAAAAATCCAACTCACTACAAAGAGATCAAATGGTCTTTGAGACTCCAACAAAAACTAAGCACAGTCATTTCAAACAAGTCCACAAACTTGCCTCCAAGTCTCTGCCAAGGAAGTGTGGCGTTAGAGAGGCAGAATAAGGCATACGCGCTGGCGCCACACTCCGCCCAACTCTGACCCCTGGCGATCTGTGTCCTTGCCGCCTCTCTTCCAGGAGGGGCAAAGTCTGCAAGCCCTCTTCGGCTGGCAGAGCCGCTCAGGCTTCACTAAGCATCTCGGTGTTCACAGCCTACTCCTGCTAAAGAGAAAGGCAGATCTAACATACACTATTTTTATTTGGTCACTTGAAGCGACCCTTTGGAAAAGCTCATCCATTTACGACACTATACATTAAAAAAAGGCAGCTACACGGTGAGCAGACTGTGTCTCCATGCAGACAACAAAGAGGACCCAATTCTTACAGCTTTTGGTTTCTAGTTCGTTTTCATCTCATGGGACGGTTGGGGAGAAGTTGATCACTGACACTAACTTCAAGAACACGGGGTGGGCGGCTAAGATGGTCAAGAACACGGGGTGGGAAGCTAAGATGGTCAAGAACAGGTGGGCAGCTAAGATGGTCAAAAACATGGGGTGGGCAGCTAAGATGGTCAAGAACACGGGGTGGGCAGCTAAGATGGTCAAGAACACGGGGTGGGCAGCTAAGATGGTCAAGAACATGGTGGGAAGCTAAGATGGTCAAGAACACGGGGTGGGCAGCTAACATGGTCAAGAACAGGTGGGCAGCTAAGATGGTCAAGAACACGGGGTGGGCAGCTAAGATGGTCAAGAACACAGGGTGGGCAGCTAAGATGGTCAAGAACATGGGGTGGGCAGCTAAGATGGTCAAGAACGGGGTGGGCAGCTAAGATGGTCAAGAACACGGGTGGGCAGCCAAGATGGTCAGGAACACGGGGTGGACAGCTAACATGGTCAAGAACACGGGGTGGGCAGCTAAGATTGTCAAGGCATGCACATGTCTTACTTTCAACAACACTTTATTGAGGTGCTCATCTATTTGTTCACAGTTTCCTACCTTACATCGAATCTCAGATCAAGAGGCCATTAGGTGAGCAGCAGGGAAAACCTTCACACACGTATACATGGGAGACACACCAGGAAGGGGCAGCTTACAGCCTAATCCTCTCTCCCCTGCTGCCAGTGCTCCTAGCTGGACATAATCTCACGTGATCCCTTTGACAACACCGGGTTGGTGGTGGTGTTATGTTTATTTATAGAGGAAGATACACAGGCTTAGAAGTTGGGTAACTTGCCCCAGGTCACATAATGATAAAGCCTGGTGGATGGGAATACAAATTCAGGTTTCCAAGCATCAGGTCGAGTTCTTTCCAACATACCACTGCCTCCAAGAAAGGGCTACCTGGAATTAGGTCTTTGTGACAGATTATTGTCTTCCTGCTATAGAGTGCCACACCCCAAACCATTTTTCAGGGACAAAGTGTTTGCCTTGAGGATGCCATCTCTCTGTGCATTAAAATAGGAATTTAGTCACATAACTTGCATTTAGAAATAGGCATATTTGGTTTTAAGAAAAGGATCATGATTCTATTCATCTATTGAATAGCAACCATGGAGAAAGACTACGATTTATAAATAAGTTATCTTTTAGCTTGACTGCCTAACAAAAACATAACCAAAAAGATCTTGCAATAATGCAGGCAAGTTACACCAAAGGAAGATGAATACTCCAAGAATGCTGGAAAGCAAATCATGTGGTCCAATAATTTTTTCTTTTCCTTCAGCTTCTTAGATAGGCAAGCTCTTAAAAGCAATTCATGTGAAAAAATACTCAAAAGGTTAAGCTAAGTGGGTGAGCAGAAATTAAATATTAAATGCAAGTTTTGTTCACGCTGTACACTAAAAGCCATAGCCACTAGTGCACGTTCTTTTTTTTTTTTTTTTTGCCTAGAAAAAATAAACAGGACAAAATATATCAATTATATCTTAAACATGATTAAATTGCAAAGAGCACAACACACAGTTGTCACGCTGTGTATCTCCAGATTCTCAATGCTCTCTGTTCTGTCAACACAACGCCTACAAACGGCAAAAATAATCCCTGCCAAAGCTACACTAGGTTATTACATAAAATTCTTCCACAAAGCCGAAAAATTATTTCATCAAGAATAATTAAATTAAAAGCTCTGCTTACCTTGTAGAAAACGGGTTTCATGTTTGTGAATTTTCTTTTACAGCATTAAACCCAATATAAGTATTAATATGTGCTATACTCCAAGGAAATTTTACAAGCATACAATTAATTGCTATATTCAAATTATTCCTCCCTCTCTTTTCCAGCATATTTTACAGAGTAAATATTTCTCTAGGCCTTTCTGATATCTTTATATCTCAAAAAGATAGAACTATTTCGGAGATGAAGTTAAAGATTTTGGAATGAGGAAGGAACAGTGACAGCGCCACAGAACGGGTATCCAAAAGAAGTTCTCTTATCCTTAGCTGTAAAAAGCATGTAAAGATCACTGTCAGAATCCCTTCTGGGGAGAAAGGCATCTCTTCTCATCTGCATATCAGTCTTTAGACATTTTTAGAGCAAAATCAACTTTCAATCAAGAAAAGGAAACCATGCAAGCATGCCTCCACTTGGATCAAAATCTTCACCCGTGAAAATCAAAGCCCTTGTTTACTTACACGCTGTACGTAAAAAGGAAAAGTTCAAAGAAACCTGCTCCCTCTGGGAGAACGGATCACATCTCAGTCGGCTGTTGGGAGATGTGTAAGACACGCGCTGTCTCTCCCTCTCATCCCCAGGCAATGAAAAAATCCCAAACTGCTCTTTCAAGTCACATTCACAAGGACGTCCTAGCGCCACCAAGCTCTTCCTCCACAGCAGCACCGGTGATTGGGGGAAGCTGGCCCCCTGCTCTGTTTCCACCCATGCCGGGAGCCTGCCTGCTCCAGAAAGGCACCGGGTTACCACAGATGTGGAGACAACGGGACCACAGAGGGCCACGTCTCCTGAGCCTCAGAGCCAGCTCAGCAGGTGGAGTGCAGGCAGCATATCTGTGGGGACTGCTTAACACACCTCAAGTTCCCAGAACAAACCGAAAACTCTTTCAACCTCCTCACCCAAAGGGACATCGTATATTCCTTTCAAACTCCAAACTATTATAATAGCACATGCTAATTGCTAACAATACTGGGGAAAAAAATCCCCCCTTCAGGAGAGGCTGACAGGGTCACACAAAGAGCTATGACAGTAATAGGCACCCTTACAGAGAAGAAGCCAATCAATTAGGAACCATTTGCAGAAATTGCGGGGCTGTCAAAAGCCCTGGGTACAGCTGTGCTTCATCAAACCAGGGTTCATTTGATTTTCAAGGGAAATTATTCTTTATTCTAATGTCTAGAATAGTTGTTAGTAAAATACCCCAAACAGCCCAGGTTCAACCAGGGTCTAATCTGAAAAGGAGTTAATGACCCCTGAGAAGACCAGTTGGACTAGGGCAGAAAGCCCAGAAAACAGAGGCAGATCTTCTCCCTGAGGAGAGACCACCTTCTGAGGACATGGCACGGCGGGGCGAAGGGGCGGAGGGGCGAAGGGGCGGAGGGGCGGAGGGGCGGAGGGGCGGAGGGGCGGAGGGGCGGAGGGGCGGAGGGGCGGAGGGGCGGAGGGGCCGAGGAGCGGAGGGGCGGGGGGAGGGTGAGGGGGGTGGGCGAGGGGGGTGAGGGGGGTGGAGGGGGGGCGAGGGGGGTGGATCCCGAAAAATCCACTCCCAGCACACACTGGGCATTCACCAGACACCTCCCACATCACCACTTCAAAAACAGAACAGGGCTGCATGCACGGTGACTCACACCTGTAATCCTAGCACATTGGGAGGCTGAGGCAGGAGGATTGCTCCAGCCCAGGAGTTTGAGACCAGACTGGGCAACACAGTGAGACCTAATCTCTACAAAAAATAAACAAAATTATCTGGGCATGGTGGCAGGCACCTGTGGTCCCAGCTACTTAGGAGGCTGAGGTGGGAGGATCACTTCAGCCCAGGAGGTCAAGGCGGCAGTGAGTCGAGATCACGCCATTGCACTCCAGGCTGGACAAAAGGGTGTGACCTTGTCTCAAAAAAAAAAAAAAAAACTTTAAAACAATAAAAAAATATCCAGAAGAAGATTGGTTTAGACATAACATGTTTCCAAAAAAAATTTTAAATGCTTAAAAAAAAAAAAACAGAAAAAAAACGTAATCCTTAAATTTGAAATTTTCTTTTTCTTTTCACTAATGTCCACCACAGTTTTTACTTTTGGTGGCCACTGATTCTTCTTTCCCAAGAAACAAAGAACAGGGAAACTGAGTAACTGCTAGGTATTTACCGAAGATTTGGAAAAATATACTGAAATTCATCATAACTTCATATCTAAGAAAGGTAAGGTGATAACTACGTTAGACTTGAGAGGAATTTTACAGCAAATGCTTAACATGCTCATTCTTTCAATGAATTTTTTTCTTCTGTGTTCTTTGGTGTTATCTGCTTTCTCCTTCCTCCACTTTTAACAATGAAAATTGAAGCTCAGATGACTCCAATTTCAACCGGAATCCAGCTTTCTCTCTTCTTCTAAATTTCTGACATTCCAATGTTCACTTTGTAAACGTTTTGCTTAGTTACTATAGGCATTGTTAAATAACAGAGTTGGCAATGGCCTTAACATGCTAACTTTTTGCATATCTATTTTGCTGAATCTTAAGGTAAACTTTGGGAAAAAATTCAATTTCCTTCTTAAGAGCTCTGATGTGTAACTCAAGCAGATCTTAGGAGAAGTCATTATCCCTCATGGTGTCAAGTGAGATTCCCCCAAGCTACCATCCTGTGCCAGTGCCCCCACAGGCACAGTTAACTTTTAAATACATGGCCTTGCTCCATCAGTGTTTCAGGAGGATTTCATTTTCTAAAAATTTTAAGTCAGGCCAGGCACAGTGACTCACACCTGTAATCCCAGTACCTCAGGAGGCCAGGGTAGGAGGATCTCTTGAGCCCAGGAGTTTGAAACCAGCCTCAGCAAAAAAGTGAGACCCCATATCTATTGTATTATTAAAATAAGATTTAAAAATAATTTAAGACAAAGCTATCAAAACACATCTATTTGATGCTCTAGGATCCACTGCTTCATTAAAAAGCTAATGAATATTAGATAAGATATTGGGTTCCCAAAATTAAATAACCCACTAGAGATAGAACAGAGTAGAAGGACTAAAAATGCTTATGAATTTCAGTTTCGTAAAATAACTTGCATCCTGGGACATAACCAGGCCAGCGAAGGCAGCTGAGCATTTGCTTTGCATGAGGAATGAGGAGGAGAGGGAGGAGAAATTTGGAAGAAGGTGCATGGAAAACGGGAGAAGAGAGCAGGGAGTGAGGAAGGGAAAGGGAGAAGAGAGGGGAGGCGGAGAGCCCACAGCTGCTTCATCAAACCAGCTACTTCAGAACCAGACGTATCCGTTCTGAAGCTGGCAGGCTCTAACCTGGTCCCTCACACACAGGGGATGTCACCAACCCCCAAAAGGTATGCCACATGGCTCCTCCAATGGGTGTGCCATGCTCCTGGCTCCTGGTGGTCTTGATGGCAGTGGTGGCCCATCTGGAGCAGTCACTGTGATGATGCCGGCTGCAGTGGGGGAGGCACGGCCAGGGCTGTGCGTTCCATGGAGCCAGCAGGAGCTGAGAATGTGGAAGCCCCACCCAATCCTGAAGTGGCAGGGCGGGAGCCTCATGCTCCTTGGGCACAGCTGTGGCTGCCCAGCATGGTTCCAGACCCAGACATCTCTGTGCTCTTGGGAGACAGGAGCAGAAAGAAGCCCCGCCCTCCCGGGCACTGCTGCAGCCGCCTAGCCGCGACTGTGGACCCAGGCATCTCTGCACTCTCAGGGGCCTGGGAAGGACCCCTTGCCCCCACAGGCTTGAAAGTAGCCTGCTCCCACTGCCTGGCTTCTCCCTACTGGCGCCCGCTCTAGTCTTGGAGCAAAATTGAGTCCGAGCCCAGGCACTGCTGCAACCCAGCCATGTGTGGACACGCTCAGGGCAGCACTGACATGCCAGCCCCCAGCTGTACTTTGGGTACCAACGAGTATGGGAGGCAGGCCGAGGAGGGGACTGAGGGCAGCTCGGCCCTGGCCTGCAGGCACCTTTTGGCACAAACAGCCTGGGCACCATGAAGAGCGGCAGGATGCAGACAGGCTCCTGGGTGGAAAGGGGTGGGTCCCCAGAAAAGCCCCGCCTTCAAGCCGGGGAAGGCCTGAAGTCTGGAGCTGGGCTGCCAGTCCCACAGACCAGAGTGGGAACTTATGGAGCTTTTTCTGGGCCTGCCCATGGCCACTATGGACCAATCAGTACACACTTCCTCCCCTCTGAGCCCTGGACTCAGCCAGACTCAAAGAGACAATGAGACAACCAGCTAAGGAGAGGAGCTACTCCAGGGTCTCCTCTCATCAGTACTACCAGCTGTGGAGAGGAGCTACCCACTCCAGGGTCTGCTCTCTGCTGAGAGGTGAACGCTCTATGGGACAACCAGCCTGCAGAGAGAAGCTATCCACTGTGGGTTTCCTCTGAGCTGTTCTATAGCTCAATAAAGCTCCTCTTCACCTTGCTCACCCTCCCCTTGTCCGCATACCTCATTCTTCCTGGTCATGGGACAAGAATTCAGGACCTGCCTAATGGCAGGCCTGAAAGAGCTACAACACAAACAGGGCCAAAACACGCCCCTTGCTCGCCACATTACAGGTGACAAGGAGAGAAGAGAGGAGGAGAGAAGAGCTGCAGCCCTTCAGGGAACCCAGACCTAGGAGTTCCCAGAACCAGGGCTATGCCACCCTCTTTGGGGCTCAGCAGTTCCTGGCATCTCCAAGCTTCCAGGTACTGGTGCAGGCCATGGAAGCTGCTTGTAGTATGTGTGATCCAGCTATAGCTTCACAGGGAACTGGCACCCATGCTAGAGCCTGGAGCTGCTGCCTGCCCTACCACAGCCAGCATGCCTGCCTGTGTGGGGTGGCCAGACCCCACACGTGCTCACTGACACACCCCTCACCACTCTGCTCACTCTTGGCAGGCATGGGATGCAGGCCAGTAGTGCAAGTCGAGCACAGCCTGCTAGGTCGAGTGGGCCTAGTGGGCCCAAGCAAAACGCAAAGGCACCCTTGGCCACAGAGGTTTCTGGCTGAAGTGATACCCCAAGAATCTTGTGATAGTCTAAACCCAACCGAGGCATCGTTCCACTTTATAACTTTCATTTAAATGCCTATCATTGCTTCTATTTCTTCCATTCTTATTTTGTATTTAAGACAAAAACAAATACGGAAGACTTATAATTTCAAAATCGATTAGAACTGGACTGGATATTAACACAGATTATGTCAATCAGACCATTTCTGAAAGGGTAGCTGACAACGAACAGTTAAAAACACAGGAAAGGAATGGAATGTAACAAATGCTGCCAAGGATGTGGATGAAGTAGAAGCCTCCTGCATTGCTGCTTGGAATGTCAAATAGTGCAGCATTGTGGGAGACCATGGGCTGTTCCTCAAAAAGCTAAACAGAGAATCACCACATGACCTGGCAATTCCACTCCTTGGCCTGAAAACAAGGATTCACGCAGATAACTCTTACAGCAACATTCACCCCAGCATTACCCACAACAGCAGCAATAATCCAAGCATCTATCAACAGATGAATGAATAAACAAAATGTGGTGTATCTGTATAATGGAATATTACTCAGCCATAAAAAAGAATGAAAGTCTGACACATGCCACAACCTGGATTAACCCAGAAGACATACGTTAAGTCAAACAAGCCAGAAAGAAAAGGACAAATATTGTGATTCCACCAATATATGGGGCACCTAGAAATTGGCAAATAAGACAGAAAGTAGAATAGAAGTTATGAGGGAATTGAAAGCAGGGGAAATAGAGAGTTATTGTTTAAGGGCTACCAAGTTTCTGTCTGGAATAATGAAAAAGTTCTAGATGGTGGTGGTGGTTGCAAACCAATGTGAATATACTTAATGCCACAGAAGCATACACTTGAAAATAGTAAAAAAAGGCATATTTTATGTTATATATGTTTTATCACACAAAATGACAACATTCCAAAAATAACTTTTCAGCCAAAAAAAAAAAATAAAGAAAGAGAATAGTAATTAACACCTTTTGACAAGGTTTTCCTTGTCAAAATCGCTAAGCAAAGCCAGTACAATACATGAATAGCAGAGTGTGCACTGCTCTTTGATGGCATACCAGAAGTCATGGAGGAGTTATGGCTAAAGTAAATGGTTCCGATTAGTACTTCACTTCAAAAAATTCATAAATAAGGAAGCTGTATCCTTAACATATATATATATATATATATGTATATATATATATATGTATATATATATGTAGATATATATATATATGTGTGTATATATATGTATATATATATATATGTATATATATATGTAGATATATATATATATGTGTGTATATATATATATGTTTGTATCAACTGCTGGACCTAGAGATAGGTAACTCCATCTCCTTTCCCCACCTTGGGTAAAGGTGGGAACCAACACTTGCCTGCCTGGTTCTTGGTTTGCGATTTGGGCCAGTATCTTACCCTGAATGTCTGCTCCATTTTCTCCCTGTGGGAAACCTGATCCAGAGTGCCATCTGTCTGACTCCTTTTCAGACCTGTTGTGATATCAGGGACGTTGCTGAAATCTGCATGAAAAATGACAAAAACATACATGAGTTTGGCCATTTGCAGAGAATAACGCCTGGTTTAAAGGCTCACATGGAGAAAGGAAAGGAGAAAACAACCTAAGAGGCAGTACAGAGCAGTCCTGAATGACACTGAGGTTACAGTTATGCACACGGATGGTCTTCTGAAACAGATCTAGGATCTTGCTCATTGAAAAGGTAACATCTGCCTGTTTTGGTCAAAAGGGACCAATCAAAATAATAACTTAAATGCCTTGTCACTCTTCTCATTGTTGTGTAAACTATACTTCCCTAAGCTCCGGTCTTAAGTAATTTATTTGGACCTACAATCAAACAGCAACAACTTCGTTGGTATTTCCCTATTTTTGGCTAAGTGAAGGCAAAATTAGCAGGGAATCTTGGAAATCAGTGATGGAATATTACACTTATTACAATCTACAACTTGCCCATCTACAAGCATGTTCCTTTTGCTGGCATCAACCACAATTTCATCCTAACTCGAAAGTCCCAAGAGGATCAGTAAACCCTTATTAACTTCCAGAGTAAAGGCTAAGAAATAATATGGGCCAGGTGTGGTGGCTCATGCCTGTAATCTCAGCCCTGTGGGAGGCCAAGGTGGGAGAATCACTTAAGACCAGGAGTTCGAGACCACCCTGGGCAACATAGTGAGACCACATAGTGTCTCTAAGGGAAATTGAAAACAAACAAACAAACAAACAATCAGGCACGGTGGTATGCGGCTATAATCCCAGCTACTTGGAGGGCTGAGGCAGGAGGATTGCTTGAGCCCAGGAGTTTGAGACAGCAGTGAGCAGTAATCGTGCCACTGCACTCCAGCCTGGATGACAGACAGAGACCCTATCAAGAAAGGAAAGAAAAGGAAAGAGGAAGGGAAGGAAGGGGAGGGGGTAATAATTAAAATATAAAAATAATAAAAATTAAAATTTTACATTTAAGTTAAAAATTAAAACATTAAAAAATTTAAATAATATGAAATAAGTAGAACACATAGCTTTCCTGCCTATAACTGGAAGCACACATCCCATCCTCAGCACTCTTCTCCAATAGAGACAGAAAGACCAGCCTCTATCAAAACATAACACAAGTTTTCATTGTAATTCTTGTATTTGATAGAATGTCCCCTCAACTAGGTGAAACCAGATGGTTTCTGATCCCAGTCAGGTACAACAAGAAATCAATCTGAGCTGATCTAGGCCCAAGAGGCTTGGATAGACTTGCAAACAAAGAAACTGCCCAGCAGGATGGGGCAGGGAAGATGGTTTCTGGAGAACCTTTTTTTTTTTTTTTTTTTTTTTTGAGACGGAGTCTCGCTCTGTCACCCAGGCTGGAGTGCAGTGGCGCAATCTCGGCTCACTGCAAGCTCCGCCTCCCGGGTTCACGCCATTCTCCTGCCTCAGCCTCTCGGAGTAGCTGGGACTACAGGCGCCCGCCACCACGCCCGGCTAATTTTTTGTATTTTTAGTAGAGACGGGGTTTAACCTGGTCTTGATCTCCTGACCTCGTGATCCACCCGCCTCGGCCTCCCAAAGTGCTGGGATTACAAGCGTGAGCCACCGCTCCTGGCCTCTGGAGAACCTTTAGAAGCTAGAGGAACCCCTGGAGGTTGGCACAGCTGAGAGACAAGAATGCCAGTAGCTGGTTCATGCTGATATTACCAACCACTACACAGGCACTCACTTCTAAGATAGGGGAAGGCCTCCGGAAAACATATAATGATCTACAGAATTCTGCAGCTCCAATTTTTTTCTTCCATTACCTCTTCCGACACCCTAATCTCATCCAGATAAGGACCAGACAGATCACCTTGGTCATACCTCACTGTTGTTGGTTGCAGAGTTAAGTTAGCCTAGGGAAGGCAGTGCTGACCCGAAAGGCATGAGGTATCCCTGGGGAAATTTTGAGTAGCAATGACAAGCAAGTAGACTTGGGCCTGCCTCCTCCAGTCCCCTAATGCCACAACACAGAGGCAGTGCCCTCACCAACAAGCTGACTGCACGGGAAGTAAGATGAGACCTTCAACCACAAGTGACCCACCGCTGTCCTTTAAGACTGCGTCCTTTCTCTGATGTGTATACCTTGGCTTAAGGGAGACCAATCTAGGTAAGTCACAAAAGAACAGCAGCCCTCACTCCTACTGTATCCAGCCTAAGTGTATCTCCCCGTTCATGCATTCAACACATATTTCTTGAGTAGCAGCTGTTTTCCATGCACGGTGCTAGGAGCTGGGGATGCAAAAATAAGCGAAATGCTCTCACAGGCTGCTTCTAGTCTGGGGAGAGGCAGTTGGTGAGGGAGGGGGAGGCGGAGAGATGAGTGCAACCAAGTGTCACAGATGATATGAGGAAAGCCCACAGGCTGCTGAGTGGGGACACTCAGGAAGCAAGTTAATTCTCCCTGGGCCCTTAAAACATTTCAAAGGTGAGAAGACACTTGAGCAAAGCCTTTATGTCAAAGGAGTATTTATTTGACTTTCAAGCTGAAGATGACAAGGCAAGGTGGGCAGCAGGGAGAGGGGATTCCGGGACTGGAAGTGGCCTGAGTAAAGGCCAATGCTAGGAGGAGCCGGGCACCATCAGGGAACTTGCCGAGTGTGGCTGCACAGAGTGGGGCAGAGATGGAAGAGTGTTCTCGATGGACGGATGGATGGAGGACAAGAAAGTCACAGTGACATCACAGGTACAAGGTGTAAGGACCAGAATATCAGAGAAAAGAGCAACAGAAAAAAGTAAGGGATGGTTGAGCATTTGAGGAGGTAGATTCCATGGGTCCCCTCTTTGTCAGTTATTAAATATAAGAAGATACAGAAAAGAGACACATCGAGGGAGATGCCTGGTTTCTATGTCCTAGGTGACTGGGTAGATGGGGAATGCGGCGAGGGGAGAAGTGGGGATAACAAGCTTATCTTCCACAATGCTGAGTCTGAGACATGTGTGGGCCATGCAGTGGGAGATTTTCAGTGGTCAGGGGGTCCAGAGTCCAAAGCCCAGAAAGGCCTTCACAGAGACATGGATTTGGAAGTCATCAGACTATCACTCCATAGCAGTGAAGCCAAGGGGGTGGATGACATCAAGAGGACCGAGGAGAGAACCATGGAAACATCGGTGCATAAGGGTACAGGAGAGGGTGACCCTCAAGAGAGGTACCTTTCTTTTTATAGAGAATTTAAAAAGAAGTATAAGGCCATCAAAAAAGAGTCATGTCACAGAAGCCATACAATATAAAAGTGCATTACCCAGGTTACAGAATCAAATTAGCATTAGTGCTGCCTTTACCTTATAAATAAGGAGCCTTGGTATTTCCAAAGAGTTACATCAAGTACAGGAACTAGGACACACGATCCACATGCACATTCACTGATGATGGGGATTTCACAGCCCCTGCTGTACATCAGGCATGTTCTAAGTACTAGGCATACAAAGATGAACAAGACCTTGAGTCCCACCAAGAACTCAGCTGTGACAAGGGCATAAGGAGCTTTGGAGCCCAAGATGCCAGATGGATGCTGGTGAAAATAGCATGGCTGATGTCAAAAGCAAGTGCCGAGTGAATCCTGAGTCATCTGAGTCAATCTCTTCACAAGATTTTGGAACTTAAACACTGAAAACTCCCTGAACCACTGTTCGCCTCTTACAAAAGAGACAAAGAGGTACTCATTCACTTAGGGAGGAAGAGACTCATTTCAGGTAAGCATGAGAAAGGGGCAACGTGTACCTGGTAAGAGAATATTGACCCCTTCCTGTCAGAACCCTGCTCACTCCAGGATAAAGGCTTAGCTTTGAATCAGCGAGGCTCCCTTAGGCCCCCTAGAACCCTTTAACTTCAAGGAAACTTTGGATGCCACCGGATTCTCTCTGAGGCACAGGCTTAGACAGGATGGCCCAAAGGAACTAGCTCCCACTGAGGCTGGCCCTGGGGATCTGAGAAGAGAAGGCAGCTGTGGACAGTTCCTGAGATCCGCCAAGACAGGAAATCTCAGCGGTGTTCTACTGCCCAAGTTTCCCCCGGGTGGAATGCATCTGCGCACACACAGAGTCCCTGCAGCCACCAGCAATGTGCCAGCACTGTCCTGGACATGACGGAGCACAGGAGAATCCGAGCTGGACAGTGTCCACAGCTGCCATCCCTGGCTCTGGGAGCCTCCAATTTTACCAGGACCTGTATCCCCGTAAAAGGAGGGTGCCCTTAGTGTTCTTTATAGAAGAGACATGAGATAAAAGTACATTCTGGAAGAAGACTGGCTTTAAAAAGAGTGGAGGCTGGTAAAATCCGAATGCTTATTTACAAAGCTGTTTGAAACAGGCACCCTGTCCTGGGTGCCAAATGCCTATACATCGCCCCCTTATATTCTGCCCACATCCTGAGCACCAGCTGCTAAAGGGAGTAAATATATCCTGCCCCTCCCAGGCGAAAATCTGGCTTCCCACCTGGGAGAGCCTCATCAGGACATACACAGTGCAACATGTTTTAGGGGTTCTTTGTCCTTATCAGAGAGTAATAAGCACTTGCTTCCTGCCTGCCCTGCACTCGGCATTGTACAGTACAGATGTTCAGACGCACTCCAGAAAAAGCCGCTAGCCAATACGACTGCAAATCATGAAAAGAAAACAAATTATAAATTCAAGAGTTATCTACTTGTATCTGGTTAATAGATCCTTTTGTCTTTCTCATCACATTTCTCATGGAAATTAACCGTTTGGGGCAGAGGTCTAGCAATTTGAAAAAATGTAACATTTGGCACAGCCAACAAGAGCTTCTACTTAGCGGAAGAGCTTCTACTTCGCAGCTGAGCCAGCAGAGCTGCAATGTCCCAAGTTACAGTCTGGCCCCCTCAATTTGGATGTGTCATTTAATTTATTTATCCCCTAATTCCCACGGGTGCCAGACACTGTGCATCCACCAAGTATAAGGTTCCATGGCCAGAGCAGTCACGGGCCCAGGCTCGGCCATCTTTCTCCTTTAATCAACATGCTGTGGGCTGGGCGCAGTGGCTCACGCCTGTAATCCCAGCACTTTAGGAGGCTGAGCGGGGCGGATCATGAGGTCAGGAGATCGAGACCATCCTGGCTAACATGGTGAAACCCCATCTCTATTAAAAATACAAAAAATTAGCCGGGTGTGGTGGTGGGCGCCTGTACCCCAGCTACTCAGGAGCTGAGGCAGGAGAATCACTTGAACCCGGGAGGCGAGGTTGCAGTGAGCTGAGATCGCGCCATTGCACTCCAGCCTGGGCAACAGAGTGAGATTCCGTCTCAAAACAAACAAACAAAAAAATCATGCTGTGGACAAGGATGACACTCCAGGCAGGCTACCACGGAAAATGCCTGCCTCCCTACTCTTCCGCACAGCCTATGGCTCCTTACAGACAACTGGGGAACACATGTGGCTTTAGGTTTGAGACACCTGGTCATTCAGCTTCCTCCTGAACTGTGCGTCAGTACCTGGCCCATTAGCACCGCTGTCAGCCAAGTCACTGGCAACCCCAGATCCTTTACAACGAAAGGGCAAAACATTTGTTAAAGGAACATCCTGGGTACCAACTTAAAAACAAATATCAGCAAATGTTGAAGTTAAGGTTGTCTCACCCACACAGCTCGTAATCTGAATTCAAAATATACAGTTACATCATTTCCAAATCCAACCTAGCACAGTTAATATGCAAACGTGTGGGTTTTGCCATTTCTTTTTCCTGTTGCCCAGAAAGCACCAATAGATCTACGTGCTCACTGTGATAGGCTCAAGGGGGAATTCTTTGGAAACCGGCAGCAATGGGAAGCTTGGGAGAAGGCCTGGCGTGCGTGGTGGTGTCCCTGCCAGCATCCCACCTGCAGCTTAATCCTAAGGAAGCCTGACTCTCCTCAGGCAGCTACATATGGTTCATCTGGCTGATGCCATCCCATAATCCCAGTCTTGCTGGCAGCCTCCTCCCTACTCAACCAGGCAGCAAGAGACTAGGCAACAAAGTTCTTTGTAGTCCCTGGACATCCACCAGGTGGCTGCCAGCAGACCCTGGAGACACCAGGCAGCTCCTGATCGTAAGGACAGGTAGGGAAGAGTTCCCCTGCCTTTCCAGCAGCCAGGACGGGGCCTCCTGAGGACAGGCAACTAGTTCCTAGAAAAAGTGATCTAAGAACCACTCCACCCCAAAGTCTGAGAGTGCCTCCCCAGTTCTCAGGAACAGCAATTAAAGAGAAATTAAATTAAAAATTTCAACATGATATTAATCCGTAGCCAAAAACAAGAAATGCAAAGTGACAGGAGAACATTTGTTTTCTCTTCTTAGGTACAAGATGACTTTTTTTTTTTTTTTTTTTTTTTAGAAACTAATAATGGTAGTTGCTATGGTTTGAATGTGTCCCCCAGAATTCACGTGTTGGAAACTTAATCCTCAGTGTAACACGTTGGGAGGTAGACTTAGTGGGAGGTGTTTAGGTCATGAGGGCTTTACCCAGGACTCATGAATATTAATGCCATGATAAAAAGGGCTCTCAGGAGTGGCTCTGTTCTCTTCTGCTGTTTACCCTTCCACTTTCAGCCATGTGAGGACGCAGCATTCAAGGTGCCATCTTAGAATCAGAATCACCAAACCTAATGGCACCTTGATACTGGACTTCCCAGCCTCTAGGACTGTGAGCCTGTAAATTTGTTTTAAAATTACCCAGTGTGCGCTGTTCTTTACAGTAGCACAGATGAACTAAGACAGCAGTCACGGCATCGGAAAAAGCCGTGCTTCAATATGCGGACTGAGGATTCATTTGAAATAGACTAAAAGTATCGGGCATAAGAATGAAAACTGTTTTTAAAATATGTTTCTCATGCTTCAAACCATATATTATAGTACATTGATTTTTAATGCTCTCATATCCAAAGGGTCCTTTTTGATAATACATACTTTTACTATCCTGAAATAAAAATTATTCTTAATATAATCTACCTCCATATATAGTTTCTTCAAAAGCAATATATACTACCCTAAAAGTAAGACAAAAAGAAAAATAAATGGAAAGTAATTTATAATTAAAAACTATGTGTTTGAATACTTTGAGTTATACTCCATATGTAAATGGCAGCAGAACCTCTCCAGAAGCCATGAGGAAGCTGTCAGCCACTGGCTCTACAGGCCTTGTCCCAAGCTTCACCACAGACCAATGCCAGTGTGTCTTGGTGGTATGACCATCAGTGACATGATTTTCCAAAATGGCAAAACTCCTGGCAAAGTTCTGAGCAAAACAAAGGATGTACTTCCCTTATTTATTGGGTTGCCATCTTGCCAGAAAATTCCAAGTACCCTATAGCTGCGGGGAAAAAATAATTTGCATTTCTTTGTAAAATAGAGGTAATTCCTAGCTCAGATAATTATATGCATGTTTTTTCACCTCCATTAAGGTCCAGTCAAACAATGTGCAATGTATGGGATTAACTTGATCACTGCAGGATGTCCAGCAACCATGTCCCCAGCTAGAAATGTCACCATCCCTGGAATCATTATGATAATGATAACCAAAAACAGAAACACAAACTTCCAAAATGTCACCTGGTGGTCAGCGCCACCACCTCTGAGAATTGCCTCTGCCCCTCCCCGTGGCCAGGACCTCAACTTTACCTCTAGGAGAATCAAGTGGCATCAGAGAACGCAAAATGCATCCAACCCATAGCATTTTGCACCCTCTGAGTATTAGCCTCCCTCACTTCCCAAAGAAAGATAAAATATACTCACTAAAGCAATTAAAAATATAGCAGCCAGATAACGATGAAGTGTGTTTCAGTGGGACTCTCATCTCAGGCTCAAAAAATGTTTTTAGTTGATTAAATCATTAATCCTTAGAAACCCCTTCTGATGTGAAAATTATAGAAGAATAATTTTCTAAGAAGACTGAAAAAAATCTAAAAAATAATGTCAAAGTAGTTACAAGTGAATAATAAATGGTTTAATTAAGTTTTCAACTACATAATCCACTTTGGCATTAGAGTTACATGTCTCTGACATTTAATACTTACATTCTACTATCTACTCACATCCAGATAAAATAACGTACTTTATTTGAATTATGCTATTAATCTATTTGATTTACTCAGTTTCTCTATTTTGTTTCTCAGAATTTATCCTATGCAATTCCATAAATGAAAAACTCATAGAGAATCAAAGAATTTTAGATCAGAAAAGAAACTCAGAAATTACCCCATTCGATTCCTTCATTTTATGTATCTTTTGTTTTTTAAAAAAAAGTACAAATGTAATTTTAAGAAAAGATTAAAATTTGGGGAAAGCAAAGCTGCCAGCTGAGGCATAATAGCATTATGTAAATAGAAAATTAAGACTTTTTTTCAGTTCTCCAAGCTTCACCCACTATTACAAAATTCTGCATTAATGTTCACAGCCAGTTATCACAGTACAAACAGCACATTGAACATTTGCAAAGAAAATCTTTGCAAATCTCTTTTTCTTATTTTTATTTTTTGAGACAGAGTTTTGCTGTGTCACCCAGGCTGGAGTGCAGTGGCATGAACTCAGCTCACTGCGACCTCTGCTTCCCAGGTGTGATTCTCGTGCCTCAGCCTCCTGAGTAGCTGGAACTATGGGTGCATGCCACCACACCCGGCTAATTTTTTTTTTTTTTTTTTGTATTTTTAGTAGAGACGGGGTTTTGCCATGTTGGCCAGGATGGTCTCGAACTCCTAACCTCGAGTGATCCACCCACCTCAGCCTCCCAAAGTGCTGGGATTACAGGCGTGAGCTATGGCACCCAGCCAGAATCTCTCCTTTTAAATTTAACTTTGTGGCCAGTGGGGTGATTCATGCCTATAATCCAAGAACTTTGGGAGGCCAAGGCAGGAGGATTGCTTGCGGTCAGGAGTTCACACCAGCCTGGGCAACATGGAAAGACTCTATCTCTATTAAAAAAAAAAAAAAGTTATCCAGGTATGGTGGTGCACACCTGTAGTCCCAGCCACTCAGGAGGCTAGGGCAGGAGGATCACTTGAGTCCAGGAGGTAGAGGCTGCAGTGGCTTGTGATGGTGCCATTGCACTCCAGCCTGGGCAACACAGCAAGACCTTACTTTTAAAACAATTTCTTCTAAATAAATTTAAATTTGTAAACTTTGTATAGCAATGCATATTTTTAAGTAACAGATTGTCCAAAATTTTACTCATACTTTTACTTTAAAATGTAGTGGTTTGTGCCATCTTTCATTAGTGACATTAGCTGTACTGTGCCATCCAGGCAAATATTTGTGATCATCAGTCAGTGAAAGAGAATGAAAACAAAGCATTTAAATGAAATAATAGAAATAACTGAGAGGGAAAAGAAAAAGTAACTCTTGAGTTGAACACATTCAAAGGTGAGTCAAGTCCCAAACTGCACCATTAACAAAGAGATCACCATTTATTATTACCTACTGTTAATATAGATAAAAATCAGTCTTCTTTTCTGACCATATCTGGGACTTTGCATTTTTTTTTATTGTTATGACTCGTGTCAGGGAAATTCAAAGCAGCAGTCTGAATGTTATTGTTAAGCTTGCAAAGAAATAAATTCTATTATAGCACAAATACTGTGCTAGAAAGATTCATAAATTCTCCAAGTCCATTTAACCTGAGGTCACATTCCAATTGGTGACATTTTTGACAATGTAAGCTAACACTGGCAATAAACAGAAAGCAGTAAAGTAAATGCTGGTAGTAAATGTTTCTTAATAGCAAACTGCCAGGATCTGATTCAATTGTCTTGTGATAAATGTCCTTAGAGTGGATAAGAATACTTAAAGGAACATGGCAGATGTTCTCACAGTAGAAAGGTGCTGCCAGCCACCTCCACACTGACTGCAACACTCCTTCTTAGAACAACGAAAAAGAGTGTTTAGATGTACCCATATCTTCCTTCGCCAGGCAGGCTATGGCAGTGACTGAGGCAGCGTGCTTAACCCAAAGAAAGAAGGTGCAGAGCCTCCCATGGGGTTTTATGAGCCCCAGTGAAAAATACACAGTCAATGACGAGAGAGATCTTCAACCAAGGTCTTGGCACTGCAAGGAAATGGACACCCACTAGCACTGGGAGGACACCCCAATGCCACACTTACTTACCTTCAGAGGCATGTGGCAGACAATACTGTATTTCAAACACTCAAAGAATTTTAATAAAGTTGAATTTAAGTTCAAAGCCCTTAGGAACTACTTAGCTGGAGTTCTATTTAAAGACTTGGAGAAGAAAGCTAGACAAAAGTACACACGAGATTCTATTAGAGAAAGTTGCTACGGAAAAAAGAAAATTTGAGGACACTTTTCAGTAAGTGCTACGGTTCTCTTGGATTAAAAGAAGGTAAAATTGAATATTATTCAGCCATAAAAAGGAATGAAGGATTGATTCATACTACAACATGGATGAACCTTGAAAACATTATGCTAAGTGAAAGGAGCCAGACATTGTATTTTCATTTTTATATGAAATGCCCAGAATAGGCAAATCCATAGAAACAGAAAGTAGATTCATAGTTGCCAGGAGCGGGGGTTGGAGGGTGGAGGATGAGGAGTGACTTCTTTTTTTATTTTTATTTTATTTATTTATTTTATCTATTTTATTTTTATTTTATTTATTTATTTTATCTATTTTATTTTTATTTTATTTATTTTATTTTTGAGATGGAGTCTCGCTCTGTCACCAGGCTGGCATGCAGTAGCACCATCTTGGCTCGCTGCAACCTCTGCCTCCTGGGTTCAAGTGATTCTTCTGCCTCAGCCTCCCAAGTAGCTGAGACAACAGGTGTGCACCACCATGACCAGCTAATTTTTATATTTTTAGTAGAGACAGGGTTTCACCACATTGGCCAGGATGGTCTCAATCTCTTGACCTTGTGATCCGCCCACCTCAGCCTCCCAAAGTGCTGGGATTACAGGCATGAGGGACTGAGCCTGGCCTGAAGAGTGACTTCTGATGGGTGTGAGGTTTCTTTTTTGAGGGAATAAAAATACTGTGGAATTAGACAGTAGTGATGGTTGCACAATTTTGTGAATATACTAAAAACCACTGAATGGTACACTGTAAAAGGTAAATTGTATAGTATGTTAATTCTATTCAATTTTTAAAAAAGAAGATAAGGAAGTCAGGGTAGATATTACGGGAGAGAAATTAGAATTAACAGCAGAACTCCACCATGAGAGGGTTCCAAAGAAACAAATCACAGGAAATATATGGCCACATGATTGCAAGGTTAATGAAAATCTGTACGAACCATCAAAAAAGGAACAAGAATAGATAGTGAAGCTATGACTGTAAACAACTGACCTTTCCCTGAACTGAGAAGGCCCCAGATGATCACAAGACCTTTCTGATCATCAGTCCCAACCCTCAGATAAGAATCCAGATAAGAAGACAAGGACTATCAGCAATCCGGTCACATCTAAATTTGCTTTACTGCAAGGCAAATTATAACTGGGTTTTACTCTATGTGTATTAATAGATAAATCTTTAAAAGGAAAAAGAGCAGTTAAAATCCAGATATTTTTCCCTACATGGAAGGAAAAACAGGAAGACACAGTTCTATCTGTATGTGCCACTGACTATGACCTTCTCCAAGGTACCAGAGGCTTGATGTGTCTCTATACCTTGATTTACCCAGCTGTGAAAGTAAAATGATAATAACACATCTCTGCTCCATCAGGGTGATGTGAGGGATAATTAATGTTTTTAAGGTTCTTTGTGAACTTTATATTGAGACAGCCTGCTATTATTAGGAAGCCTTAACAAACACGTTCTCTACCGCAGTCAAGACCTGACTCTGTTTAAGGAGGGAATGAGACTGGCTGCAAAACCAAAATGGAATGTTTGATCCATTACTTTGCTTTTTTCACTTCATAAAATTTTGGAGGAAATGTATACTCCTGTAGTCCTTATATTATCACTTCAATCACATTAAATACAAGAATTTCAGAGACAGAAGGAAAAAATTTTAAACTATTTTGCCTGATCCCTTGTTTTAAGAGTCAAGAAAATAGTTATAGTAACCTGCCCACGGTCACAGATGAAAAAGCCAGGAACTAGAGTCCATTTGAGACCTTATTTGAGACCCATAGTCTTTTACAAATGTTACTATCCCCAAATTAAAACACAACTCGCTGTCACTATTGGCCTATACTGGTGATACAGAAGTTACTGTTCTCAGGCTGGGCACGGTGGCTCACACCTGTAATCCCAGCACTTTGGGAGGCCGAGGTAGGCAGATCACCTGAGGTCAGGAGTTCGAGACCAGCCTGGCCAGCATGGTGAAACTTTGTCTCTATTTAAAAAATACAAAAATTATCTGGGTGTGGTGGTGTGTGCCTGTAGTCCCAGCTACTTAGGAGGCTGAGGCAGGAGAATCACTTGAACCTGGGAGGCAGAGGTTGCAGTGAACCGAGATCACACCATTTGCCTGGGTGACAAAGCGAGACTCCGTCTTAAAACATTTTTTGTAATTAAAAAAAAAATAAAGAAGTTACTGTTCTTTTTTAGTTGTGGTTTTGGTTTAGCTGGCAAATTAACTGTCATGGGCACCAATTAGCCCATTAAAATTGCAGAGCAGCACAGACGTGGGCCAGCAGCTAGGCTCCGTGGACTCCCAGGATATGGCAGTAGGACTCCAGAGCTGGGGCATGTGGTTCTCCACCACCACAGCCATGGGCCATCCCAGGGTGCCCTCTACACTTGTGCCAGTGATGGAGACCTCGGCTCAAGAAAGTGTCAGCACCATTCCCTTGCATCAGATTTATAAAGAAGAAATCACGGAAGCCTCAAGATGTGCTCCAAGGATTCCTTTTATCCCCCATAATCCATTCTTAAGAACGTTGCCTTAACTTTCATTAAGAGATTTTCTTTTTTTTTTTTTTTTTTTTTTTTTTTTTGAGATGGAGTTTTGCTCTTGTTGTCTAGGCTGGAGTGCAGTGGCATGATCTCAGCTCATCGCAACCTCTGCCTCCCGGGTTCAAGTGATTCCCCTGTCTCAGCCCTCCGAGTAGCTGGGATTACAGGCATGTGCCACCATGTCTGGCTAATTTTGTATTTTTAGTAAAGATGGGTTTTCTCCATGTTGGTCAGGCTGATCTCGAACTCCCGACCTCAGGTGATCCACCCGCCTTGGCTTCCCAAAGTGCTGGGATTACAGGTGTGAGCCACTGCGCCCAGCCTCATTAAGAGATTTCTAACAACCTTCCTTTCACTCAATAGCTATTTACTCAATGCCTGCTATTTTTACCAAGAATTGTGCTGCCTGCTGTGTCTGAAACATCCTTTATACTCTTCAAAGTCCCTGTTTTCAAGGGATTGTCAGTAGTAGGTTAATTAGGACAGGCACACAGAGAGCGATATTGCAAGGCAACTTTCATATCAGGCATACAGACAAAATGCTTTCAGAGTTCAAAAGAGGAAGAGCCCATGATTCCGCCAGTGTAACATGCAAGCAGCCCCATACTTCTCACAGACTACAATTGTAAAAGAGAAGCATGAAAGGTGAGTATTTAGGTTCTGTGAACTTCTACTCCCAGAGATCCCAAAAAATGGTAAAACTTCTATTTGTGCCGCACCTTTTAAACAGACCTAACACATGTATTAATTTTCTCCTCTTTCCCTGGTGAACACATACTGACTTGCTCAGTGATATGGTTTGGCTGTGTTCCCATCCAAAGCTCATCCTGAATTGTAGTTCCCATAATCCCCACCTGTCCTGGGAGGGACCCGGTGGGAGGTAATTTAATCTTGGGCATGGTTACTTCCATGCTGTTCTGGTGATAGTGAGCTCAAACGAGATCTGATGGTTTCACGAGGGGCTTTCCCCCTTTTGGTCGGGACTTCTGCTTGCTGCCGCCATGTGAAGAAGGACATGTTTGCTTCCCCTTCCGCCATGATTGTAAGTTTCCTGAGGCCTCCCCAGACCTGCAGAACTGTGAGTCAATTAAACCTCTTCCTTTTATAAATCAGTCTCGGGTATGTCTGTATTAGCAGCATGAGAACAGACTAATATATTCAAGGTCAAAGAACATCCGTATGGAGCTAAAGTCTTGCTGGCTGGACACACCCAGTGACTGGCATTTTGGGGTCATGGGTATTAAGCTTAGGAAAGCTAGGCTTCTTATCAACATTTTCAGCCCCCATTTTTCCTCAATCATTTGTATAAAATAATAATGACAAAATTCAATAAATGTTCAAATAATGTTGCTAATACGGCTATGCAAAGATGCCTAAACTTCACAAAAGAATGGCATGGCCATTCATCAACTGAAACATGAAAGACAGAATTAGATTCACAAATGGCAATTTAGGAGAAAATAACTAGTGTTTGGAAAGAAAAATGTTAAAATGTGGAGGATCACATGTCCTTTCATTCAGCAGTTTCCAAGTGCTTCACTGCGAAGTCCAGATTTGGCAGCAAGCCCACTGGGAGACTTCTGGAAGGAGGGGGCATCCTGCTGCTCTAGAAACTGTGGAATAGCACCTGCTCACTCCCCAGGGCAGCTGGCCAGAGCTAACAGAAGATACACAATAATTTTGCTAACAATTTCATGTGCTTTTTTCCAAATAACCTTTTCCAGAGCTACCAACAAGTAACAAAATGGGATAATTTGAACTTTGTCACATTTTCCCATGACATGTTAAATATGTTAACAGCCAAATGCAAGAAAGGATAAAAGATAAATGGATTTATATGAGATTGGATAATTTATAAATAATCATAGATGAGTACGGTAGGGCAGAAATAAATTTATAAGATACAACAGATCAGAACTAAATTGTCTGAAATGAAAGGAATTGATGTGCCACAATTTGTATTTCAAAGCCTATTGATTTATTCTCCTATAAACAAATATGTGTATGCCTTACACTATGAGTGGACATCTTTAAAGGGATAACGTGTCACTCAAATTTCCTCCCTTTCTCTTTATGTTGCTAATTTTGATGAATTTAATGTAATTTTATAGATACGTTTTCATTGTACTTTCATTTACCATTTAGAGCATCTTCTAGATAAGATTATTAAGATTCCCAATCATAGAGTAACTCCCACTTCCCAACACCATCCAATCTAGAGAAAAGACCAATATGCCTTTTAAAATTTCCCCCTTTCTCCTTCTTTTGCTAATTTTGGTGCCTCTTATGGAGCTTTACAGATGGGTTTTCATTTCAAAACGGTTTTGAAAGCAGGGGAAATATTCAACAGGAGCAGAGGTTAACCACAAGGAGCTCCCCAAACAATTCCTCATCTTTCCCCAAAGCTGCTCCACGCCCATCTTCCTATTTTAACTGATGGAAATTCCAACCTTCTGGATGCTCTGGCCAAAACCTGGGGGTCACCCCGACCCCTCTCCTTCCAGTCTCTGGGCAAGCTCTGTCGGCTGTACTGCCACTGCCACCACCCCAAGCAGACCCCACTCCCTCGCCTCTCACCTGGGTGACGGCAAAGCCTCTGTTCCGCCACTGCCTCCTTCAGTCTATTTTCAACAACACTCAGTGATCCTTACCAGTCACTCAGCAGATCATGTCACTACTTCTCTGCTCCTCCTTCTCTGCAATGGCTCCTCCCTTCCCTCCAATAAATGGACCTCACAATGGTCTTTGAGGCCAGCCTGATCTGGCCTCACACTTCCTCTGGGCCTCACCTCTCACTGCTCTGCTCTTCCCTTGCCCTTCCAGGCACACCTGCCAAAAAACAGCCCACATCGGGGCACATGTGAATTTTCCCTCAGCCTGGAAGGCTTTGCCCCCTGACGGCCACGTGGCCCCATCCCTTACCTCCCACAAGCCTGTGCTCCTAGGTGTCCAATGTTCCCTGAGCACTACCAGCCTGCCCTGTGCACAACTGCAACCAGCCTGGTCCCTACTCCCCATCCCTCCCACCCTGATCGATTTTCGTTCCATCACATTTATCATCCGTTGAGTACATTATATAACTTATTGTGAGGTTCCTGCTTACTCTGTATGTCCACACACTAAAATACAAGTAAGCTCCACGTGGGCAAGGATGCTTTTTTACCTGCTGTGTTCACTGTTTATCTCTAGCACTCCTAGATCAATGCCTGACACAACAGGCAGTAACTAAATACTTGTTAAACCAGAGAAAAGTAAAATGAGAGAAAAATATTTTTCTCCAGAGATCACTGGTTTCTCAGCTTGGCCTCACTGTGTTCTTCACAGGTGATGGGTACCTACCATGGGGTAAAAAAATGCAAATCTCATGTCATGAACCTAATTTATGTGCCTGAATTCAGGATTAAGTATGGAAGTTCATTTCTCACCTTGAAGGCAAAAAATTCTCAAATTATTTGCACCCAGATTCAATCTCAAGGTATAAACAAAGCCACAGCTCCCTTCTTAGCTACAAGTTTTATTTTGCACACCTTAAATAAGCCACATTTTATATATAACATAAGCCTTAGAATCTTGTTGAAAAATAAAGTTAATGTTTGTATTAATCCATTCTCACGCTGCTAATAAAGACATCCCTGAGACTGGGTAATATATAAAATAAAGAGGTTTAATTGACTCACAGTTCCACAGGGCTGGGGAGGCCTCAGGAAACTTACAATCATGGTGGAAGGAGATGCAAACATGTCTTTCTTCACATGATGGCAGCAAGAAGAATCAGTGCCCAGCAAAGGGGGAAGCCCCTTATAAAATGATCAGATCTAATGAGACCTCACTCACTATCACGAGAACAGCATGGGGGAAACTCCCCCATAATTCAATTATCTCTACCTGGTCCCTCCCATGACACGTGGGGATTAAGGGAACTACAATTCAAGATGAGATTTGGGTGGGGACACAGCCAAATCATGTCGATGTTGAAATGTTTAAAGTGGAAGACGTGGGGTTTTCTTCTTTCTCATATTCTGAGTCCTGTTGTTCCTATATCCTCTACTCATTTGTTCAAATGTTCAAACAAATATTTGTTGAATGACTCTACTTATGTGCCCAGTGATTTATTGGTGACAAATACAAGACAGAGTCCCTGTAAAAAAAGGAAGACAGAGTATCTCCTCCTACCTATGTGCTCTGAGGGAGGAAAGGGCAGGGACTGCCTGCCACGCTGTGCCACCCACCTCTCAGCTCACTGCTGCCCGGCCACCCTTCGTCATCTCTTAGGGGACTAGAAGCAGCTGCAATGCCCTTCCCTGGCTGGCACTGGGGCTGCCTGTCTTTCTAACCTACAAATCTGACCCACCATACCCTGATCATCTTTTCCCTGTGGATCTTTACATCCAGACTTCTCACAGCTCCCTGGACCCTTTGTCACCTGGCCCTGCTCACCTGTCTCACCCTACCTTCCCCTCTTCCCCATTTGCACCTGAGTCTCCAACTAAGTTACTCACACACCTCCCCACAGCTAGGCAGCCCTGGCCTCCTCCCGGCTTCTCTGCACCTGGAACGCTCTATGCCCCCTCATCTACCTTCTTATTCCCTAGGGGTTAACACAGGTGAGACCCTCCCTGGAGAGTGGCCCTGATTAACCTGGAACATGAGTTGTCTGCTCCTCTGTGTTGCGGCTCCGTATGTATCGGAACAGCCCTTCTCCAGGTGTGGTCTGTAGACTCCGGGGGTCACCGAGACCCTTCCAAGGAGTCCACAAGTTGAAAATTATTTTCTGAAAAATGTCAAATGCCATTTGCCTTTTGCTCTCTGAGGACATGTGCACTGATGGTGCAAAGCATCTGCTGCTGTCTCAGCACAAATAAGGCAGGAACACCAAACTACGCTCAGCACCACTGCACTCTTCATTGCCACACTCTTACATTTAAAAACGCGCCAGCTTCACTTAAGAATGTCCTCAATGGAGCAGCAAAAATTGGTAATTTTCCTAAATCTCCACCCTTGGAACATGTTCAGGAAGCACACATACAACTCGCCAGCTGCACACCCAAGCACAATCGTAGCATTGAGGAAAAACATATGTACGACTGTGTTGGGAGCAGAACTAACTGCTTTTTTTCAAGAACCACAATTTTTACTTGGAAAATAAAGGTGAGAAAAAAACATTTTCTTTAAAATGAACAAAATGAGCCTGACAGTATTGGTAGATATAATGCAAACTGTCCAACAAAAATCAGAATCTTGGAAAATTTGTATCTGCCACCGTGAGCTTCCCAATGCTTTTCCAATGAGATCTGAGTGTGACATTTTTTTTAAGACAAGGTCTCACTCTGTCACCCAGGCTGAGTACAATGGCACAAGCACAGCTCACTGAAGCCCCAACCTCCCAGACTCAAGCAATTCTCCCACCTCAGCCTCCTGAGTAGCTGGAACTACAGGCACAAGCCACCATGCCCGGCTAATTTTTTATTTTTTGTAGAGATAGGATCTCACTACGTTGCCCAGGCTGGTCTCAATCTCCTGGCCTCAAGCCATCCTTCTGCCTCGGCCTCCCAAAATCCTGGGATTACAGGTGTGAGCCACCATGACTGGCCTGAAAGTGATTTTTAATACTGTGAAATGAAATGTCCACATTTGGAAGATCTACATAACTTAGTGACCCCATATTTCCAAATAAACAATGCATGTTATGAAATCATGCTTGAGTAAAAGATCTATTTCAAGTGCAAGATAGGCCAATGAATTGTAATGTTACCAAATAAGAGAAGTCCACCAATAATGCCTCAGGTTCCACATTGCAGCCAACCTCGAAGAAATGGCCACTTGCTGAGTTTGGGAGCACATGAAAGAATATCCACAGTTGTCTGAAAGGAGTATCAAAATATTCCTCCCTTTTCCAACTACATTTATCTGTATAAGAATGAATTTTCTTTAAATAACTTCCACCAAAGCAATACACTGCAACAGACTGAATGTAGATGCTGATATGAGAATCTAGCTTTCTTCTATTAAGAAGCACATTAAAGAAATTTGCAAAAATGTAAAATAAGGCTACTCTTCTAAGTTTTTTTTTTGGTTTAAGAAGACATTGCATTAAAAGTATGTTTATTGTGTTTACATAAAAATGGATCCACTATTGTTATGTTAAAATAAATTAATAAACATTTTGGACATTTCTCAGTTTAAATTTCTAATATAGTCAATATCAGTAGATATAGATGTAGCCCACATAACTAAAGCTCTTTGGAGCCCTCAATAATTTTTAACAGTAAAGCCTCCAGAAAGACACCGACAAGTCTGAGAACTGTAAAACTAGAGTAATGACAATGGTGGATTATGATTGCTGTCTGTACACACGTCTGCCTCCAGACCACAGCACCCCGAATACCAGAACTGTGTTGCTGTTTTTTCATGTTTGTATCTCTGCCATCAAACACGGTGCTTGACATGTAAACCCAGTTTATTACCTTACAGTTCTGAAAATCAGAAGACTAAGGCCACAGGGCTGTGTTCTATCTGGAGGCTCTAAGGGAGGACTCCTTACATCCCTTTTCCAAATTCTAGAGGCCACCTGCATTCCTTGGCTCGTGGCTGTCACCTCTCTCCCTCCCTCATCACATTTACTTCTCTGATTCTGACCCTTTTCCCTCCCTCTAATAAGGACCCTTGTGATTACACTGGGCCCCCCACATAATCCATGAAAATCCGCCCCCCATCTCAAGATAATTAACTTAATCACATCTTCAAAGTCTTTTGAAATTTAAAATCCCTTTTGCCACATTCACAGGTTCTGGGGATTCGAATGTGGACATGTTTGGGGTGGGCCGTTATTCTGTCCACCATAGCCATGTACTAAGATGATGGAGTAAAAACAAGGCAGAAAAATACCCGACTATTTTCCCCAATTTTTGTTGTCGTTGTTGTTTTTTATGAGACAGAGTCTCGCTCTGTCATCCAGGCTGGAATGCAGTGGCCCAATCTTGGCTCACTACAACCTCCACCTCCTGGGTTCAAGCGATTCTCCTGCCTCAGCCTCCCGAGTGATAGCTTGAACTACAGGTGTGTGCCACAACACCTGGCTAATTTTTGTATTTTTAGTAAAGACAGGGTTTCACCGTGTTGCGCAGGCTAGCCTTGAACTGCTGAGCTCAAATGATCGGCCTGCCTCAGCCTCCCAAAGTCCTGGGATTACAGGCATAAGCCACCGTGCCCAGCCAATTTTCCCCAATATTTAGAATTCTCCAGGCCAGGATGAGAAAGAACCTAAGAACAATGACGACCTCTGGAAGAGACACTGCATGGCTAAGAACAGCGTAGGAGGAATGTGCCTACATATTCAACAAACACTTACATGGCCTTCACTATGTGCCAGGCAGTATCCAGTGCTTTCCAAATACTAGTCCATTGCTCCCACAAAAATCCCAGACCATTTTACAGTTGCGAAAACTAAGCTTTCAGGTTAAGTGACTTGCCCAAGGTCACACAGGTAGTGAGTAGGAGAGGCTGGCGCTAGGACCTGAACCAGGTCATCAGATGGTGTCCGTGCTCTTCACCACTGCCCGATGTAGCTTAGGGGGACTTAGCTGTCACCGTTTACCCGTCTACACTGCTGGCATTTCGTACCATGCAAATGTATTACCAATCTGAAAAAGTGAAGATAGTGTCACGATACAGTTATCTCTAAACATGAGAGCTAGAAAGATTATCATACTTGGTCCTTCCCAACGATCTCACTTCCTTCATAGGCAGGAATAAAGTGAGAAATGTAATTCATTTTCAAGCCCCTTACAAAAGAAGGGGGAAAAAAATAGAAACACAAACAAGCACCATTTGGCAGCCAGTACTCATAACACCGACAGGAAAGTGAGATCTTTTTTTTTTTTTTCCTTTTCCTTATGTAACAGGCTGTAAAGTTTCCTCTTCTCAGCAGCCAATAGTTTCACAGAACTACTGCTTCATAGAGAGCTGGCTCACTCTACCTTCACAGGAGACCTGCCTGGCATCCCAAACTCTCAAATGTCTATCAAAAGTGGCAGAGCCAACAGATATTTCACAGTGTGCTTCAGAGAACTTCTGCAGATTTTTATCTGAAAGTTGTATTTATAGTTAATGTTCGGAGAGAAACGCCAAGACTGATTTTTACTCAAAATGCTGGGAACGTTTATTTAACATCTCTCCTCCTGTCCCTCATACTGCCTGGTCCTCTTTGCCATGGGGTGTCCCCTCCCCACCAGCTGTCCCTGTCACAGGCCAGCAGGATGTTAATCCATCTACCTCACCCCTAAAGGGGACCAGTGAGGACCACACTTTAGCGGAGACAGCTTCCCAATGCTGAGGAAGACTTAGGTTTTATAGAGAACATATAGGGGTTCCTTTATTCACTCTTTCCTCTAAAACATTTGAGTATTTATTTTATAAGGGACTTCTGATCATTCAACACAACAATAAGATCCAAAGGAATGAAGCTAGAGTGGTGGGATGAGAGAGGTGACAGGCAGGAGCAAGCTTTTCAAGTCACACACACACTCCAGTGGCCATCAAATAAGCAGACAAGTTCTCTGTATTTTATAGAAGGCAGGGGGAAGTAGTAATACAATACTCATTAGTTAGTTAATTAGCTAGTTGGTTTTTCAGATACATGCAATGATATGTTATAAATTCCTGGAATTCAGGGTTTTCTACAATCTGGCCCCAATAGACTTTCCAACCTTTCTTCCCGTGACCTCTACATGCAGCCTGTGTCTTCCAGCTTGCTGGCTCTATGTGAAATGCCCTTCCCTCCACCAAGTCCCCCCACCACACACCTCCAGGTCCACAGCCTGTCCATCTGCAGTGCTGAGATCAAACACAAACCCTTCCAGAAACTGTCCTCTGACGCTGATGCTGAGAGCCCTGTGCCTTGCTTCTGGGTGCCTTTGCTCTTGTAAAACAGAAAAATCAGTGGGAATCCCACCTCTGACCTCTAATTCTCTTCATTGCAACTGTATTTTTTTTCCTTTGGAGCCAGGAATTATTTACAAGTGTTTTACAATTCAACTATGAGCTTCTTGAGAGTATGAAATAATGTGTAATTCACCTTTATGTACCTTCAACATTTAACAAAAGGTTATCTGTTAAATATACAAGTGAATAAATAAATGAGAATAAGAAAAAGAGAATCAAACAAAACTAAGTTTTATAAGGAAATTAGTATCCAAGGATCTTAATTTTTTCCACTACGAACAGAAAGCCACACACTCACTTCCACACGGATGTAAATGAAACCAATCTTCAGCACAGACAAAACAAACTCATAATTCTGAGACCGAAGTTCTGTGTCCTGGTAAAACCAGTATTTCCCAATCAGATTGTTTTCTGATTTAAAAAAAAAAAAAAGTACCACTCATCTTTAGGAACACTAATATGTTTTTACATCTGGAAATCTGGGGTGTCAGCCAGCCAGACTCAGTAATAGCAGTTTTACACACAAACAGAGCATTCTCTGAGCTAAATGCTGTTAGTCATTCTAAACAGGCAATGGAAGCCAAAATGCCCTCACTCTCATCAACAGGAAATAAGTGGGTTTGCCACATCAGAGCTGGCTCTGTAATTCTTTTCCCTGGTGAGAAGCTATATAATGGACACATACATTCCCAAGAGCAATTCATTCCAAAGAGCAAATTTACATCTAAGTGGCTCCTGGTAGCTTGAGACTCAACGCTGCTCACAGCAATTTAAAAAAAGAATGATTCAAAGGGGGCGTGGAGGCTAAAATAGAACCTCAGGCTGCAATTATCTTCATCATCTGGTAAGCATGTGTTGGATTTATATCGTCTAAATGGAAGGAGGAACATAGGTCTTTTCTATTTTGTTCCCTATTAAATATACCTCCAATCCTAACAAGGTAGGATTAATGGCTGTTTATAGATGGAGAATTCATCAATGCGACAAGTTCAGTGTTTACATAAAGACTTTGTTTGGAAACTCTATGCCCAATGAGACTTTCTTAAAGGCTGCTGGAATGTTTCAAAAGACGGCAAACACTAGAAAAGGGATTTTCATACATCAATCACAAATACGGCATTAACAGGATCCCAGTATAAACAGGTCTGGCCCGTCCAATCCCTTCAATGGTCGCCTTGTTGGCTCTAAAATAACACTGGCCTCTTTGGGGAATTCCAGTGGTAAAATTAATTCTCTCTATAAAAAGTTTTTACAGATGATGTTTCCGCTCAAGTCAAATACAGCCTATGGACATTTCCTCTCTCCACTGTGAATAACCAGAACACAAATTTAAGCCCTTCAAGGCAAAATCAAACGGTCATTCATTTCTTAGGGAACAGAGGAACTTCATACTGAACCCTCATCAACTCTCCATATATTCCTGTCTCTTCCGCTCCTCACAGAGAATCACAGGCATAGTGGAGTGAAGCTGGTGAATGCTGGAAGTTCTTTGCTTCCTAGTGTAAGCGATTTGCCAAAAGGAACATGGTGTCTTCCAAGCATGGGCTGAGCAACAAATGAGGTGAGCTAAGAGTCAACTGCCTGCATTCTGAGTGCACGAGGAAAGACAATGGTGGAGGTTTGGGACACACAATTCCTAAGAACACACATGCGCGACAGCGATCATGTGCTGGGAACTTTACGCATATTATCTCACTCCATCCTCAAAACCTCGGCATAGAAGGCCTCAGGAAACAGTAAGTCCTACTGCCTCAGTTCAGGCCACCTCTTTTAGACTAACAGCCAAGGGGCAGCGGGAGTGCTCAAGCCAGCCCCGGGGCTGCTCTCCAGTCAGTGCAGGCTAGAGAGGCTGGCTCTCCAGGGCTGCCTTCCACACCTGTGCAAGTTAAAAATGGGGCTTGCGGCGGGGCACAGTGACTCACATGTGTAATCCCAGCACTTTGGGAGGTCGAGGCGGGCAGATCACCTGAGGTTGGGAGTTCGAGACCAGCCTGACCAACATGCAGAAACCTCGTCTCTACCAAAAAATCAAAATTAGCCAGGCGTGGTGGTGTATGCCTGTAATCCCAGCTACTTGGGAGGCTGAGGCAGAAGAATCGCTTGAACCAGGAGGTGGAGGTTGCGGTGAGCCGAGATTGCACCATTGCACTCCAGCCTGGGCAACAAGAGCAAAACTCCATCTCAAAAAAAAAAAAAAAAAAAAAAAAAAAAATGGTGGGCGGGGTGGGGGCGGAGAGGTTGCACTGCCCCGAGCCTCCTGCAGGGGGTGCACCGACAGCAAAACCCTGGAGTGCATTTTCATTAAGCTTAGCAGGTGAGTCTTGGGCACTAGGAAGTTTGAGACCCATTTTCCTAAACATTATTCGTATCAATGAATGTCAAATACTGCAAGGATGCTTCTTTTCTAGAAAAGCAGAACCTTAATAGCAACCCACAAGCAACCCCCTAGCTTCCTGGGACCTGCTACTGTGACTAACACTTCTTTCAGTCGAAGATTCATTAGATATAGAGCTATAGACAAAGACAGATTTTTTTTCCCACTTGAAACTGATCAAGAGACAAAAGTCAAGCAACATAAACTTCAGGATATGACTGAAAGCCCTGAACTCTGTGTAGCTTGTTCCCAGGGCCCCCCACACATTTTAAGTGCTCGACAGGGGGCTATAAATATTCCACTTGGATGGTCAACATAAGCCCAAACAAGTGCTTAAGGCTTTCCTTTTCGTCTGATATTCTTCTAATTTCTATTTTAAAAAAACAGGTCTTCTTTCCCAGAGAGGCAGCCATTTGGTTTTTATAGCAAGCAAAGGATTGGCTTCCCTGGAAAAGCAAACAGAACTTTCCTTCTTTTCAAGTACATGGTTGCCTTCTAGCAATGCCAAGGGAAAGTGAAATTTAGGGAAACGCAGGCTCTCAAATGGCCAGCCACTGCTAAGTTATAATTCAAAGTATTAAAAACTGTTTTTCAAAGTCATTTAAATTTTTGATTTCCGTAAATTTTAACTTTTTTAGTTAAAAAAACGGGATTACTGTTTTCTAATTCATTGCAAAAGCAAATCAAGGTAATTTTTAATAAAATAGGAAACAAAGGAGAGGGAGGAGGAGGAGGAGAAGCATGTTTTCAGAATTCCTGCCAAGTAAAACACTGGGCTGAACATGCCACAGACAGGAACGCCCCCAAACTCACAGGGTCCACAGGGGCAGGGGAGAAACATCATCCTCTGGATGAGAAAAGTGAGGCTAAGCATCTTCATTCAGTCTCCCCTAAAAGCAGAGTCTGAGTCGAGGACTTGGGTATGGAAGTTTATTTAGAAGGTGACCCCGAGATTCCCAAAGGAGGGGTTAGGGACAGTGAGGCAGGAAGGGCAGGAAGCCCATGCGAGGTGTGAAAGCAAGGCTGCTGTGTACAGCTGGAGCTCATTCCAGGGCCCATCTGCAGAGCTGTCTGGACTGCACACCTCAGAACCGTTTCCACCAGGGTAAAGAGGCTGGGGTAGCATCCGCCAAAGCCCAGAACTCCCTGGGTGAGTCAAAAAAACCCATATAGGGCAGCCCAGGACCTGAACCCACGTCTGACTCAAAACCTGTATGCTTGTTACCATGCCACCTCTCAGAGTTTCCACAAACACAGGCTTCTCTTGTCATTCAGATGTTGCATATGAATGAGAGACCTGGTCTTTTTTCACTTTTATCTTTTAAACCACCCACCTACCCTTATTTTCTTTTCCCCTCAACCTTCACAATGGAAGACTTCCTTCTCAGATGTTTGCCCACAGGCATGTAACTTCCTTCACAAGCAACGCAACTACCTCAAAAAGAAAAAGAAAAGTCTGTTTGTGGTGTCTGGGGAAGGAGTCTGCTGGGGCTGTTTTTTTCCAGCCCAAGCAACATCACTATGGAACAGCCACCTGGAGCTTAGGAGAGGGGAGGAATGGTAAAGCTCAGGGCAGAGGCGGGCGGGGCGCTGCCTGGGAGACTGTCACACCCACAGAGCACAGTCTTGCCAGGACACCAGGAAAGGGTTAGTGGCTCCCACTAGGCTGGTAGTGGAAGAACCTGCAAGGTTCCATCAGGAGGACGTGATGTGGACAAGCACCGTGCCTGCCTGGCTAACTAAGCTCTCTGTCCACACACACACACAGGCTGTAAAGGATTAGACAGTCCGAATGGCTGCCTAAGATGAGTAATAGAATAGCTATTTAACAGATCCAGGACTGCCTCTTTATTCCGTTTCCTTGCAAATAAATAAATAAATACATAAATACATAAAAGTGGCTTAACTCACCTGCTTGATCCTTACTATTTAAAAAAAAATTAAAAAGAAAAGAAAAACGACTGGGTGCGGTTGCTTACACCTGTAATCCCAGCACTTTGGGAGGCTGAGGGGGGTGGATCACTTGAGGTCTGAAGTTCAAGACCAGCCTGGCCAACATGGTGAAACCCCGTCTCTATTAAAAATGCAAAAACTAGCCAGGCGTGGTGGCACGTTCCTGTAGTCCCAGCTACTTCAGAGGCTGAGGCAAGGGAATCACTTGAAACCGGGAGGTGGAGGTTGCACTAAGCCAAGATTGTGCCACTGCACTCCAGCCTGGGTGACAGAGCAAGACTGTCTCAAAAAAAAAAAAAAGAAAAAGGTAAATTTGCCCCTTTCTCTGCTTTCCATAGGAATTCACTCCCGCAAGTACCAAAAGTATTATAGCCTCTGTGGTAATTTCTTATTATGATACAATACATAGAGACATAACACAGGTAGTGAATGTATCCCTCAAGAGTAATGAATCCAACAAATGGACACATGTATGTATTATATGGAATACTCAGGCCCATAACAGCAGCCCAGGGTAGCTGAATGATGGCCCTAATATACCCAAGTAATTAATAAGTTCCATCATAACTTTTGTTTTATGACATTAACTTTTATATGCCAATAATCCATTTAATGGCATTTTAAATTAGAGGAAAGCCCCAAGAGAGGAGGAGAAAGCACGAGATACCTTATTGAATCACAAATCTTACCATCTGATTTTTTAATTCCAAAAATGACCTAATAAACTTCCTTTATAATTAAATCAATCCTAACAACTTCTCTTTGGTGTTTTTCATTCATTTTTGGTAATCATGCAGAGATTTCAATTGGAAATCCATTATCATCACAATTAAGTATAAAAATTGCTCTGTGCTCTCCCAGGAAAAAGACCCCACACTTGGTCTCCCGTGGAGCTTGACCCAGGCTCTCCAGAGGTATAAAGCGAAACTACTGGTTTTCAGTACTCACTGGAGCCTCTAATTTACTTGACTGCAGTACACGAAATACACATGAATGATAAACTCAAAACTTCAGACCTTCAAATGATTTCCTCATATGGAAGTCTTACCGTGAGAAAAATATACTGGCACACAGTTTTTCATTTTTAGGCCTTCACAAAGTTTTAAAATTCATGACCTACATTAAAAGTTTGCTGTTTACTGGCCAGGCACAGTGGCTCATGCCTGTAATCCCAGCGCTCTGGGAGACCAAGGCAGGTAGATCACCAGAGGTTAGGAGTTTGAGACCAGTCTGGGCAACATGGTGAAACCCCACCTCTACTAAAAATACACAAATTAGCCAGGCATGATGGTACACATCTGTAATCTCAGCTACTCAGGAGGCTGAGGCACGAGAATCTCTTGAACCCGGGAGACAGAGGTTGCAGTGAGCCGAGATTGTGCCACTGCACTCCAGCCTGGGTGACGGAGTGAGACTCTGTCTCAAAAAAAAATAAAAATAAATTTTAAAAAAGAAAGTTTGCTGTTTATTAAGAAAGTAGTACTTAACAAAAGATATAACTGAACTGAAATGCATGGGCTGTTCTAAGAACCCAACAGAAGACTGCAAGATGGTTGTGCCTTAGATTCAACTAAATAAGAAAAATCTTTCCACTTTGGCATTTATGCAGGCTTTCATCTGCCTTCAATCACAGAGGAACTACAAGACTAAACATTATGGGTGATTTTTAAAGAGTCCGTGATTTTTTTTTAAATGTTATTTTGTGCAAAAATAATTATTTTCTATTTTCATGAAAGCGCTATAATTACTAAAATGCATGAAATTTTGATAAAATCTACTCCAGTTGGCATCTGTGTTCTTCTAATAAATTAGAAAACATTCTTTGAACAGCTTAAATAATCTGAGTTTGCAAGCAAAATTACAGCCTAAAAATATTGGCTGTTGATCCCAGCAGTTAAGAAGGAAGACAGAACAAAGCCTTACCATTGGCTGTATTCTTTTTAAAGTTATCCAGGAATTCCTCCAGCAGTTGGGACTGGTTAGGAGGGGGCAGCAGACTCTTCTGGTCCCTGGAGAACAGGTCACTGTCTGACCAGGATGTACATAGGGTTGCTTTTGTGTCCGGAGGCCGGGCAATCAGAGTGAGTCCCACGCTCTTCTCAGAAAACAGGGCCTCCATCTGCTTAAGGTCAAGATCAGACACAGCTTCCCCATTTAAGGTCATGATCTCGTTGCCCTTCCTCAGCCCTAAGAAAAAGGAAGGAGAAACAGAAAAAAGAGAGAGGGATTACTGTGAGAAATATTTTAAGATGAAAGAAGGCTGCAAACTCAAACCATGTACTCATAGGGACTGTTTTGTTTGTTGCTTTCTTCAAAGAAAGTGCCAGCCGGGCACAGTGGCAGGCTCCTGTAGTCCCTGCTAATCAGGAGGCAGAGATGGGAAGATCACTTGAGCCCAGGAGTTTGAGGCCAGCCTGAGGCTATATAGCAAGATTCCGTCTTTTAAATAAGAAAAACGAAAAAGAATTAAAGGGCCAAAATGTATAGTATTTAGATGCCACTAAGAGCAAAACAAATGTTAGCTCTCTCACAGTTACTATTAGAAGAAACAGTTTGAAAGATCTCAGCTCACTGCAACCTCCGTATCCCAGGTTCAAGAGATTCTTGTGCCTCAGCCTCCTGAGAACCACTCATTCGTTGTTTTTTCTAGTATTCCCATGTTAACTTTGTTCCATCCGTGTCTGCCTGTCTGTCTCACACTCTCTTCCTCCTTCCCTCTATCTGTCTATATATATGTATACACTTTCTCTCTTTTAAACACACACACACATGCTCTCTCTATATATAGGCATATGCATTTTCTTTCTTTTCTCTCTCTCTGTCCTTTTCTATGGAGGCAGGAGTCTCACTCTATCTCCCAGGCTGGTCTTGGGCTCCTGGACTCAAGCAATCCTCCCATCCTCCCACCTCAGCCTCCTGAGCAGCTGGGTTTACGGGAGCGAGCCGCTGTGTTTGGTCTCATTTCCAGTTAAACTCTTACGTTTACTTTCTTTAAAATTCCAGGAGAAACCTTTTTCTGACAAAACTGTAAGAAGAAACCTTCACTGGCCAGACTGTATTCTACAGTTTCAAATTAAGAGGCACGGTGTGCCACACGGACCTTCCCCATACGCCAGGCCATCGGGAAGAACGTCGCTTATAAATATCCGGCTGAGATGCTGATGCTCATCCACCTGCGCTGTCACTGCAAACCCTAGGAATGAAAATAAAAGGAAAAAGCAAGTCTCAACCCACCACACTCAATTTCTCCAACCACATCGGCAGTATCTCTTTGAACATCTTTTCTCATAAGTACAGTATGTTGAGAAAGTCTAAATTACAACTATTTTGAAAGTACAAATATCTTGCAGGGTCAGAAAAAGAAAAATGTCAGACGAGAGGCTTAAGAAAAATAAAAACATAACTTTTTATTCAAAAGGTGAGACCATGCACCCACGTGCATAACAGCATAATTCACAATAGCCAAGAGGTGGGAATAACCCAACTGTCTGTTAATAGATGGATGGATAAGCAAAATGTGATCTATGCATACAGTGGAGTATCATTCAGTGTTAACAAGGAAAAATATCTTGGCATATGCTACAATTTGGGTGAACTTTGAGGAGAATATGCTAAGTAAAATAAGCCAGTCACAAATAGACAACACAGTATGATACTATTTATATGAGTAGCTAGAGCAGTCAACTTCAGAGAGGTAGAAAGTATTAATAGAAAGGTGGTTGCTAGGGGAATTCCGAGAGATACAAACTATTAACAAACTGGTGGTTGCCAGGGGCTGGGGGAAGGATAGTATGAGGATTTGGTGTTAAATGGGTACAGAGTTCAGTTTTACAAGACGAAAAGATTTCTACAGATAGATGATGGTAGCACAATATTGTGAATGTATTTAACATCACAAAACTGTACAACTAAAAGTGGTCAAGATGATAAATTTTATGTTATATGCCTATTACCACAATTAAAAATTTAGGCAAATTTAACAGCAAAAAATACTCTAACTGAAATACATGAAATTCAGTTCAATACAACAAATAATTGTTGAGAAACAACTATGTTTGGGGTTGAGCATTTTAAAAAGGTGAAAAAATGCTTGGGTGAATACAGTGCTTGCCCTAAATACATAAGACTACATGCAAATCCTAGGCAGACCTTCCCTCTTCTGAATGCATGGCTCCTGACTTAGTGTCCCCCTCTGTGATGCCACAGTGAGGAGCGCAGGTTTCCATGTCTTGCACTCTAATACGGTCCCCTAATACGGAGAGTTCTTTGAGGACAGCAAGAATGTCCTGCTCCCCAGGTCTCTCTGTGACCCCAGCAGAGCCTGGCAGATTATGGTCTCACCAGAGAGTATCTTTGCAATGTCTTCATTCATCCATTCCAATACAAAGATGAACACAAATGGCAACCACAAAAAGCACAGTGAAGGCCAAGAGGAGGAGAAAAAAGGCCAAGAGGGCTTCAAAGGAAAAACCAACATAACATGAGATCCGGGCGCAGTGGCCCACGCCTGTAATCCCAGCACTTTGGGAGGCTGAGGTGGGCGGATCACTTGAGTCCAGGAGTTCAAGAGCAGCCTGGCCAACATGGTGAAACCCCATCTCTACTAAAAATACAAAAATTAGCCAGGCGCGGTGGCAGGCAAGGCGCCTGTAATCCCAGCTACTTGGGAGGCTGAGGCAGGGAGAATTGCTTGAACCCAGGAGGCAGAGGTTGCAGTGAGCCGAGATCATGCCACTGCACTCCAACCTGGGCAACAGAGCAAGACTCTGTATCAAAAAAAATAAAAAATAAAAAAATAACATGGGGGTCAGAAAAGATTATACAAATTTTTATCAAACGAAGGCATCCTAAAAAGGACATTTTAACATATCGTAAACTTTAATTTATTATTAGCTTGAATCATTTTAAGGAAAATAATCATGTATCAATATATTTAACAAGGTAAGAAATAGTGTTTCTATGGAGGTATTTACCAATCATTATCTAATCAAAGAGAAATGTAGGAAATGATGCTATGAAGTGACTTCAGAAGTACTGATCCTTAACTGTTTTTTTGTTTTGTTTTGTTTTGAGACGGAGTTTCGCTCTTGTCGCCCAGGCTAGAGTGCAGTGGCGCGATCTTGGCTTACGGCTCACTGCAACCTCTGCCTCCCAGGTTCAAGTGATTCCCCTGCCTCAGCCTCCTGAGAAGCTGGGATTACAGGCATGTACCACCACGCTTGGCTAATTTTGTATTTTTAGTAGAGACGGGGTTTCTCCATGTTGGTCAGGCTGGTCTCAAACTCCCGACGTCAGGTGATCTGCCCACCTTGGCCTCCCAAAGTACTGGGATTACAGGCGTGAGCCACGGTGCCCAGCTGACCCTTAACTGTTAAACTCAGGGAAGAAAAAAGGAAGTAAAGCTAAGGCAATCAGATATGGCTTCTTCAAGAAAGACCTTGAGTTAGTTCTTGAAGGACAGTAGGATTCATGTCATTAGAGAGGAGGGATGGGGGAAGAAAGAGGAAAGAAGGGGAGCATTCCAGGTGGGAAGAGAAAACTAAGCGCAAAGACACTAGAGATGAAAGCAACTGTCATATGAATCATGAGTTGATCTGCTCAGAGCAGCACCAGCACACAGTACATTCATTGTGTTACTAACCTATATTTTCAAATTCCCATCAATTTTATATTCATTCCATTTAATTCCTTTGGCATTTCCCTCTAATACTGATACCTATCTGTGTCACCTGCTAATATCAATAAATAGAAACGAAGGAAGAGAAAGGAAATTCAGAAACTATTGTCATATATTCTGAAAATGTGAATGTAAGGGGAAAAAAATTAAGTCCAAAGATACTGGGGCAAAGTAGGCAAAGACGAACACAATTCCCTGAAAGGGGCACTTACCAAAGTCACACACACTCCCAGTCTTCGTGAGCTGCACATCATAAACATTTAGTGGAAAGACTTCTATTTCATCATAAACCTGCAAAAGGTGAAAACAACAAAATCAGAGGATTTCATGTTATGATACCTTGAAAAATTACTTTGACACTATTTTTCATAATAAAACAAGAAAGCTATTAAGATACAGTTTATATAGAAACTGTTGGGCCGGGCGCGGTGGCTCACGCTTGTAATCCCAGCACTTTGGGAGGCCGAGGCGGGTGGATCACGAGGTCAGGAGATCGAGACCACGGTGAAACCCCGTCTCTACTAAAAAATACAAAAAATTAGCCGGGCGTGGTGGCGGGCGCCTGTAATCCCAGCTACTCGGAGAGGCTGAGGCAGGAGAATGGCGTGAACCCGGGAGGCGGAGCTTGCAGTGAGCCGAGATCGTGCCACTGCACTCCAGCCTGGGCGACAGAGCGAGACTCCATCTCAAAAAAAAAAAAAAAAAAAAAAAAAAAACTGTTTCCAAACTAGATGCCAAATTTAAACAGAATTTTCCCCAAAAATGACATTTTTCAAAATCAAAGGGCCATAGATGTGGTTCAGTTTCCCTTCCTAAAGCTAGTGCACACTTACCTGTTCTTGCATATATTCATATGGTGCAGGGATGCAATACTCAACATTGTCATCTACTAATTTTCGAAGTTGTAGGCCATAATGGCTGGGTTCCAACTGCCTCATCTATAAAGAAAAAGACAGTTACTCAGATTTTAAATGCTCTTTCTAAATCCATCATTGATTAGCAGACTCATTAAAAATCAAAGTAGAAATCTCTAAAAGAATACTGCATATAATTTGCTGAATTTAAACCTATATAAGAGCTCTAATTTAAATACTTGTATGCAGGCCAGGCGCAGCAGCTCACACCTGTAATCCCAGCACTTTGGGAGGCCAAGGCAGGTGGATCACTTGAGGTCAGGAGTTGGAGACCAGCCTAGCCAATACAGCAAAACGTCGACTATAGTAAAAATACAAAAATTTGCCAGGTGTAATGGCACACACCTATAATACCAGCTACTCGGGAGGCTGAGACAGGAGAATCGATTGAACCCAGGAGGTGGAGGTTGCAGTGAGCTGAGATAGCACCACTGCACTCCAGCCTGGGTGACACAGCAAGACTCCATCTCAAATAAATAAACAAATAAATACTTGTATGCAAAAAAGTAAAAGGTGACAATTATTTTTAAGAAGGTTTTCTCTGAACAATATTGCTTATGATTAAAGGCAAGAGATGCATTTTTAAGAGATTATGGTAGAACATATCTGATAGTAGAATAAATCTTACCAGCTCAGCAAATGCCATCTCTTTAGTTAGGTTGAGCCTAACCTTGTTTCTCATTACTAAAGTACAGAAATTTGTAAAATGTTAACAAATCTACAGACTTCAGAATTAAGAATGTCCTACTCCAAAAATTTTCAAAAGGATAATGTGTAAACACACACACTCATATTTTCTCTCACATGCATATTTTCAACAGTGAGAAATTTATCTCAGGCCTATGCTCTAACTGAATCAAATTGACCCACTACTTCTTCTTTTTTTTTTTTTTTAATTTGAGACGGAGTCTTGCTCTGTTGCCCAGGCTGGAGTGCAGTGGAGCGATCTTGGCTTAAGGCAAGCTCCACCTCCCAGGTTCACGCCATTCTCCTGCCTGCGCCTCCCGAGTAGCTGTGACTACAGGTACCCGCCACCGTGCCCGGCTAATTTTTTGTATTTTTAGTAGAGACGGGGTTTCACCATGTTAGCCAGGATGGTCTCGATCTCCAGACCTTGTCGGCCTCCCAAAGTGCTGGGATTACAGTCATGAGCCACTGCTCCCGGCCGACCCACTACTTCTGATACCCTTTATTACTCAGAAAATTATCAGTTTAATAGAGGATATCACTGGCATAGAACATTGTTGGTTTTCTGAATAAAAACGTTACATATGGGAGCAAAAGGAAATTAAGTTCATAAGGATATAAACTACATATAAATGTAGAGAATCCTAATGTTTCAAGTCAAAGTGAAAAGGGGGGACTAAAATTAAACATTTTTCACATTTATTAAGTGCACATGATTAAGCGTTACCAAACTCTATATGCCTTTTTCACCATTTCAACATATTTGATTGTATTTTCTCTGGAAACTTAAAACTATTTAAGCTCTACTACACCACCTGGTGGTCTAAAAGCTTCTGGTCTGATGTTGCTGAATATATTCATTCTCTCTCAGAGGGCTCTCTTTAAGCCTTACCATAAACTCCCTTTTCCGATCAGGAATTAAACCCAGTTTGAAAAATGAATAAAACATCATCTTATATGAATCTCCATAAAGCAACTGTGAATATATCAAGTTTCGTGTTTAATCTGGAGAAATCCGATAAAACTATTTAGGATTAAATTAAATTACCTCAAAGTTTATGCCGCCTTCTTATAACACACCATCTCTAAGTAACTTAAATAGCAACGGATTTCATGATTATTCTAGATATCAAAGCATACATAGAATTTCAGTAGATTAGCTCAGGTTCTTCATGAAAGTGTGGGATCATGACCTAATAACTCATTCTTCTAAAGAGATCAAAGAATAGAATGCAAATTAATCAATATGCTAGTAAATATATTAACTAATAAATATGCTAATATGTTCCCTGGCGTGGAAACTGGGCCCTTGAATACCACACGAATTTAGAAGGCATGAGATTGCAATATTAATGATTATTTCTATTCAGAAGTATATTTCTGCAGCGAAATCCATTACCTTGCATGCCAAAGTCAAAATATCTTCTACTCTGTGCTCTGGCTTGATTCCCACAGTAACTCCGCGATTATCCTGAAAGTGGACATATGTCTGGATTTCCCATGTGTTGTCTTGGGGAGCACTGTCTACCGTTGAACCATATATGTGCAGAAGTTCGTCGACCTGTTTGTAGATGCCAAAGAAAATGCAGACAAATTTGATTAACAAATGAAGGAAACCACCGGCCAAATGTCCTGTTTACATTTATGGAGTATTTAGAGTAAATGCTCACACGCTTCACATCACTGGCTTCTCACAGCCCTCTGAGGCCGACAATGTTTCCTCACTCATTTTATCAGATGAAACTGCAGCCATGGGAAGCGGAGTGAAAGTCAGTGACTGCCTGTCCTGTGTTCTTTCCGCTGCGTCGATTGGCCGCTTATGCCAAGTTAGAACAGCACAATCCAGCTGGGAACGGTGGCTCACTCCTGTAATCCCAACACTTTGGGAGGCCAAGGCAGGCGGATCACCTGAGGTCAGGAGTTCGAGACCAGCCTGGCCAACGTGGTGAAACAGCGTCTCTACTAAAATACAAAAATTAGCCAGGGGTGGTGACGTGCACCTGTAGTCCCAGCTACTTGGGAAGCTGAGGCAGGAGAATCACTTGAACCTGGCAGGCAGAGGTTGTGAGCCAAGATCACACCACTGCACTCCGGCCTGGGCAACAGAGTAAGAGTCTGTCTCAAAAAATAAAAAAAGAACACCGCAATCCATGTAAGGGCTGCTGAGTATCCACGCTTACTGCTCTGGGATCATGGTGGAGAAGGGCCACGTGAAGCCTGCATCTAAGCCATAATCCCTCTCCGACCTCCCACTGAATTCCAGACACACCTTGTCCATGGCCACTGACATCTGCCTGCCATCCTGACCCTGAACTGCACTTAATCCAAGCACGAGCTTTCTCTTCTAAGTCTACCTGGTTTTTTTGTCTTTATTTCTTCTTTTTAATTTTAGCCTGACTCATCACTGACAGAAATCTATTTGTTCCTTAAAATTAACCCATAGTCCTGGGAAATCTTTTCTCTATCCTTCAGCTATCTCACACATAGACACTGTTGGAAAATCATCTCAAAGAATATACCACCTTCAAGAAGCCTTTCCCAAAAGAGTTTAGTTTGCCAAACTACATCATCACAACAATTGCTGACTTCATGCTAATATGTCCTTTTGTAATTCATAACAAAAATAGCATACATTTCTTAAGCAATGTAGACATGTTTCTCTCTGGCTAGGTTCTTATATTCACATAGCAGTAAAGAAAAGATTTGGGGCTTTGAAATCAAAAATCACAGACTCTACCAGCAAAGTGTGGCCTAGGACAAGATTTACCTTGCTATGATTCAGCTCCTATTTTGTAAAAGAGGATATTATTAATATAATTCATATTGTAAAAATTACTTGTTACTTAAGTTTTGTGAGCAAAAGAGGTCACTTATGTGAAATACCTTACATGCCAGAAAATGTCACCTGTAGATTCAGTACTATCACATTATTATATATCATTCATCATACTTTAAAGTTATCATTAATGGGTGGTTTTACTTTGAATTCCATGCATTTTTAAATACAAAGTAAAAGATCCTCCTACGTAGGATTTAAAAACTAGAAGAGACATCGTAAAGAAATTTAACAGAACAAAGCAAGGGAAAAATCCGTCTGTCTGTGTCATCTTTTTGAAAACACGGTGCTCAATTTTGAAGTGACATTTCCAGATCGGTCATGCATCTGTCGCTTTCAGTACATTTTTCTGGAAGGATGATCACAGCCAGAATGCACATCCCCACACATGCCAATGCCAAAGGAAAAGAGAGGACCAGATGCAAGGAGCCAGGGATGCCAGGAACCAGCCCGGACGCTCTCTCCTAAAGGCTCTTGTCTTACACAGGTACATTTTTTTCTCTGGTTCATTCTCTCGGGTACTTTTCTTCTGGGCAATGATTTCAACCCGGTGCTTGGCAACAAACAGATGCTGCCTTAAAGGTGCAGGCCCCACCTCTGAAACCAGGCTTGTTGAGAAGCAAACTAAAACCCAGCAGAGGTCACTGTGGAGTAAGAAACTTCACAAAGAACAAGGCCCGGAGGAAGTCACAGGCCCCCACTGAGGGTGGCAGAGCAATTTACTGCTGCACTTTTGGAGATCAGGAAAAACATAATTACGGATAAACAGGTGAGGGAAGGACATGAGCAGTACAAATTAACCCTGTGCCTTCACGCCCTCTTGTTCTCACCGTTACTGACAATCAGAGAAAGACTGTATCACTGGCTGGGCGCCGTGGCTCACATCTGTATATTCCAGCACTTTGGGAGGTCGAGGCCAGTGGATCACCTAAGGTTACGAGTTCAAGACCAGCCTGGCCAACATGGTAAAACCCTATCTCTACTAAAAATAAAAATTATGTGGGCATGGTGGCACGTGTCTGTAGCCCCTGGGGCTACTCAGGAGGCTGAGGCAGGAGAATAGCTTGAACCTGGGAGGCAGAGGTTGCAGTGAGCCAAGATCGTGCCACTGCAATCCAGCCTGGGTGACAGAGGGAGACTCCATCTCAAAAAAAAAAAAGACTGCATCTCGTGAGGCCAAACGAAACAAGCTCTTGATGTGCCATGAGTTCACTCACCACTCACAACCAGCCCTCTCAGGAAGGCACCATCATCACTTCCTATGGAACAGGCAAGAAAAATATGGCTCAGGAAATTCTAGAAACTTGCCCAAGTTTACACAACTAGTGCCTATGGTACTCCGGGGATCTGAAGGGTGGAAGTCTGGCTTGAACTGGTTCACACCACCACTATACTACACAGAATGCCCGCCTGGCAGTTAACTCCCTTTATATAAAATGGGTGCAACCTAAATTTCCTGATTACTTTCCATTATTCTACGCCACACACCATGTTCCCATTGAACAGAATGGCTCAGGGAACATTCCCCAAAAGGGAGTGGCATGCTTCTGCTCCACACGGGTGCTCACTTCCATCTCCTCTCTCTGCTGTACCAACCTTACAGAGTCAGTGCTGAAACATAGAAACCCTCCGACCTGGTTTGAAATGCCCCTCTCTTATGAATTCTCTCCTGTCTCTCCTTTCTCTGCCCTCAAGTCCTCTCACTTCGATGAGTTTACTCTCCTATGTCCCTGGTACAGCATTTGGCAAAGCCCAGCTCACAGGGGGGTCACTTCTAAGTCCCGCACCAGGAGAAGATGAATACCAGCAGAGGCTTTGCCTTCTGCATCCTCATTCTCCCTTAGCCATTAACACAGTGCGTCCCACACCCAGGACACACTCAGAACTTGAGTGCTGAGCTGGATACAACTAGAAATTCACAGTCTTATTACAGGCATGAAAGGTGAACGCTGTTTTCAGTATCTTACCCAAATCTGTTGACATAGTGTCAAGTTCTTAATGCTCTCTGGAAGCTTCGAGAAGAGAAATTAACAGATTATTGAAGGAGAGTAAGTTCTGGACAAGAGAAAAGTGTGCAGATAGATGGAAGGATGGAAGGACCAAAGAAATAATCCTATTAAAATCCATTAAACAAGGCGCTGTGCTACAACTGCTCTGAGCAATGGTTTTCTGATCTATACTGTCGACCCAAGATCTAGTGAACCACAGAAGAGAAGACGCCTATCAAAGCCAAGGCCATCAAAGAGTAAGACCCTCTCAAGAGATCCCCTCAATGAAAAGTTAAATGTAATTTTTGGTGTGTGTTAGGCAGACAGACAGACACACACACACACACACATAACCCTCACAAATGTATACAGTTCAAGAAAAGTAAAACCTAGTTATTCAAAGGAAGCACCAAGAATTTAAAATTAACTTATTAGAACTAGAAAAAGAAAAAGCTACTTGGTGCTTACAGATCTCTTAGGTTGTTGTAAGCTTTGCCCATTTGGAGGGAAAGTTGGATTAATTCTCTGAAGGAAGGTCAATGCTATCCAAGTTGAAAATACAAATGCTTTAGTTTCAGGAAGCCAGATGAAATATTCTCCAATATTCTTTTCATAAAAAGAACAGAGAATCCTAAAAAGCATTAAAAATGGAGCCATCTGGAAAACTCTTTTTCCAGGTTCCCCATTTCAAAGATGCTACTATGTTAAATTAATCTTTTTAACCACCCAGAATTCCATGGTTGGCTACCTTTGTCAGGACTGTTAAACACTTACCATGCCTCCTACTCTACTTCCTCCCCTCAAAGAAAAAAAATATATATATATATTTCCAACTAGCCTCTTCAAGGTTTCCTGGTCCTAAGAATGCAAATGGAGACAGAAAAAATACAATAATAGAAAGGCAATCCAGGTCAAATCTCAGCCTTGTTAGGGGCTGTTATCTAGTGCCTCTGCACTTCTGTTCCTTCACCTTCAAAAGAGGTTAAAAACACCAGCCTCATGGGGTAGTTGGGAGACTGAGGGGAGGAATTGCATTTGAAAGACATAAATTGTAAAGATTTTTTTGGAAGTTGAGCCTGGATCAGGGCATTATACTGTACTGGGCGTAACTGCTGCATTTCAGCGATGGCCACTATAAAGAACTTCCTGAGAATCACCCTTTGTTCCAAAGCCCTGGGGCATTGTAGTGGCCACTGCTGCTCAGATCACCTTGCAGTCAGCTCCAACTGGCCATCACGACACGGGAACATCACTGGGCTGCAGCCACAGTCACTCCAGACTGACTAGTGAATGTCTGCAGATCACTTTAGCTCTCCTTGGAGGGCATTCCGCAGAAGTATTTTTTATTATTATTATTACATCAATGGTCCTGAAACCACATGTCAAATTACTTATGCTCAGTATGCAGCAAGGAGAAAAAATTGAAACTCCGTGTGTTCTCACAGCAGATGCTTTTGGATCAAATGGCTCGTAATTACTACTTGGATCACTGAAGGGAAGTGAGTAGCAAAATCACAATCTGGCTGTCACAAATGGGCCCACACCACCACAGTGGCTGATAAAAGGAAAGTCTATTTGCAAGGGAGATGAGGAGAAAACACAAAAGGGAGTTGCACACTCCCAGTTTTCTTAACAACAGTAAAATGTCATAGAAGAGAAAGTGTTTATTTCCTTCTTGGACTGAGGCCCACACATCGGTTGATATGAAAGAAAAACAAAGATGGATCTAGCTAGCTCGCTAGCTGTATGCATATATGTATACATATATATGCTATGTAGGGTTGCGTATTAATATTCTGTCTAAACAGATTACCATACTGTGGTGAAGAGTAAGCTGTTTCATTCATATTTTCCATTTAAGAAAACAATATTAGGGGGTTTGTTTTGGTTTTGGGGTTTTTGGGGGTTTTTTAGTTTTTTTTTCAGTTTACAGCTCATGACTAACATGACAATACCGCATTCACTCACTGCCACAGAAAGTTGGAACACCCCAAGCCAATTTTCCAGGAGAAGGGGCCAAGGCCCAGGGGCTGTCACAATTTCTGCAGTGAAGCTTCCAGGGTTGCCGCCATCCGAGCCTTAGTGGGGGCTTTGTTGTCACAATCTCCATGACAAACACCTCCCTTCAAAGGCCGTGTAAGACTCACTATTACTCATCCAGACGTTCACTATGAAAAGCTTTCATTTTTGGCAAGCCAAAGTGTCCTCTAAAAAAATGTTCAAGTAAGACTGGCTTTATTCCAGCCTTAACAGATTTTGAATTCGGGTGACTCACTGTTGGGCTGTTATATGATGCATCAATTAGAGTGAAATAGTTTAAAATGCACACGGCCCCTCCCTCACAACAGCCTTTCTGTGTTATAGAAATGGGCAAAATGTACTTATTGTATAAAAATAGGTTTGTGCAGGTTACAAGTATTCTCCAAGAATGATTAGCAGATGAAAAGTAGCAAAATGAAATATTAATCATTTAGGCAGCTCAGGCAGAATTTTAAGTCCCAGAGATATAAAAAAACAAATTACACCCTTAGTTCTATCTGCCATTCTATCTGAATCTAGTTATCTGGATACGACAGCACAGAAATTATAGAGGCTGCATTAAAATAGTCCTATAAATGACAGGAATTTCTTCAGTATCCCTACATCACATGTAATGCTTAGCTAAAATAAATAGGAGTAACTGTTTAGATACACATGCTTAAAAAAACAAACGCAGAAATCATAGTTTTTCTCACTCCTTAGAGCATCGATGGGACCTGTTTATTTGAGCCCATCTTAAGCACTAAGCTTAATTCTCACTGTAAGTGGCTACATGAGCAAAATTTATTTTCAAAGTCCAACATAAACTCTGTTAATAGGAAGTGTACTGATGCTATAGTTTCATAACTTTCTTTTTTCAGGGATGGGGTCTTACTCTGTCACCCAGGTCAGAGTGCAGTGGCATGATCTTGGCTCACTGCAACCTCTGCCTCCCAGGCTCAAGCAATCCTCCCACCTCAGCCTCCCAGGAGCAAGCCACTACACTCGGCTAATTTTTTGCATTTTTCGTAGAGACAGGGTTTCACCATGTTGCCCAGGCTAGTCTCAAATGATCCACCTGACTCAGCCTCCCAAAATTCTGGGATTACAGGCACGAGCCACAATGCCAGGCCTCTTCACTTTCAAAGTAAGAATTTTACATTGTTATATAATGCTGGAAGAGATATGACCCTAAAATTATGGGCCTTTATTACAAATAAGTCATCCTCAGCCATTAAATGACTACATCTAATAGAAATCATTAATCATCAAATTTATTAACACTATATCCTTCGCAGTGTGCTATAGATTGAGAATATACTGATAATCATAGGGCATATATAAACTATATCGATTACAAGCTTTCCTGGGAGCCATGACATATGCACTTGACAGAGTAGCTAACAGTAAGAGACGGTAAGTGCAGAGTAAGAACTGGCTGGGCACGGTGGCTCACGCCTGTAATCTCGGCACTTTGGGAGACTGAGGTGGGTGGATCGTGACGTCAGGAGTTCAAGACCAGCCTGGCCAACACAGTGAAACCCCATCTCTACTAAAAATACAAAAATTAGCCAGCCTTGGTGGCAGGTGCCTGTAATCCCAGCTACTCGGGAGGCTGAGGCAGGAGAACTGCTTCAACCTAGGAAGCGGAGGTTGCAGTGAGCCAAGATCACGCCACTGCACTCCAGCCTGGGCAACAGAGTGACATTCCATCTCAAAAAAAAAAAAAAAAAAAATATTTGGTGGAGGAGAAATTAGAGAAATAACACAGCTTCATGGGGATGTTGTGGGTTTGAAAAAGGCACTAGGAAGAGGCATAGGTACGTCCGGGATTTCATACTCTAGGATTTCATTCAGAAATCATTCTGAGGATTTGTTTGGTCAGAAGCAATTTTAGGGATGAGGAGACATTACTCAGGCTCCCCTTGACGGCACCTGGAGAGACACAGCATAGAATGTACTATCTATGTGAAGATCCCTGACAACCCTGAGAGGAAAATGCAATTTTGTATTCAATGAAATCTCAAATGAAGGTAAGTACTGCTGAGGAACAGAGATGTATAAATCAAAGACATTATTATGACTTCAGTCTAGTCATGTCACTAATTTTAAAATGGAGTTATCATGAGGTTAGATACCCCCAAAACGCTTGGCATTCAAGACTATCTTTTTAGAGAATACCTACTGGGACCATTTTAATTATAAATCTATTTTCAAGGAGTTCATGTAAAGATTCTGAACCAGCATTCCTTGCTTAAGTTAGCATTTGTGGCCAGGTGCTGTGGCTAACCCTGTAATCCCAGCACTTTGGGAGGCTGAGGTGGGTGGATCACGAGGTCAGGAGATCAAGACCATCCTGGCTAACACAGTGAAACCCCGTCTCTACTAAAAACACAAAAGATTAGCCGGGCGTGGTGGCAGGCACCTGCAGTCCCAGCTACTCAGGAGGCTGAGGCAGGAGAATGGCGTGAACCGGGAGGCGGAGCTTGCAGTGAGCCAAGATCGCGCCAGTGCACTCCAGCCTGGGGGACAGAGCGAGACTCCGTCTCAAAAAAAAAAAAAAAAAAAAAAAGTTAGCATTTGTGTCATTCATGTAAAACAAGATGACAGCCATCTATAGCAAAGTTTACCTCACTGGAGTTACTGGAGTTTTGAGGTAGCTGAGTTCCAGAAAATCCATGGCTGCCACATGAATCAAATATCTGACAGATGGGGGAGGAAAAACACTAATGAAATGGCCCTGTAATATTCATTTGCCAGCTACCCTTTTTCATTATTTAAAAACTAAAGTTTTATAACATTTTAGAAGAGCTTCATATCACAATCTGTACTATTATTCTAATACACTTAAAGTTTTAATTTCCCACATAGTTACGTTTTACTTTTTTATGTCATCTATTATTTAAGTTGGCCTGTAATCCCAGCACTTTGGGAGGCTGAGGTGGGCAGGTCACCTGAGGTCAGGAGTTGAAGACCCGCCTGGCCAAAATAGTGAAACCCCATCTCCATTAAAAATGCAAAAATTAGCCGGGCATGGTGGCACCCACCTGTGGTCCCAGCTACTCAGGAAGCTGAGGCAGAGAATTGCTTGAACCCGGGAGGCGGAGGTTGCAATAAGCTGAGATCATGCCACTGCACTGCAGCCTGGGCAACAGCGCGAGACTGTCTCAAATAAATAAATAAATAAAATTCTTGATATTGCTTTTAATCAAAAAGTACATGTTTCTGAAGGTGTGAAACAGAACCACCAAAATCAAGCTCATACCTACTTTTTTTAATGTGCACAGACTAAATCTTGGAAGAAAATACAGCTAAATGTTAAAAGTGGTTTGTTTGGGTAGAAGAACTAAAAACAATTGCCTTTTCCAAATTTCACCTTCTAAATTTTGTAGTGGCATAATAACATTAAAAACAATATAAACATTTAGAAATACCTACTAAATCAACTTCGTTCAGTTATATAAATACCGACACTGTAATTAGTTTCATATCTTTTTAAAACAAAAAATGTTCAACCAAATGCTTTTGTTTATCAAAAAAATCTATGTTGAGAACAAATTACCACACACGCTGGGTAAAAACCATATTAGGCTCATATCTAATTAGCAGAATATCTACATCTAAGAAAAATAAGCAAGTTATTTATCAAGTTATTGTTTAATTATATAGAATATACTGTCTTGATTAAAATACCTTAAGGACATTAGTTAACCATCAAAGAAGCTCAGTTCACAAAGCATAAGCATTCGGCTTTATGGCTCAGGCCTGTAATCCCAGCACTTTGGGAGGTTGAGGTGGGAAGATGGATTGAGGCCAGAAGTCTGAGACTAGCCTGAGCAACACAGGGAGACCGCTCCCACCCCCATTTCTACAAAAACGATTTTTTTAAAAATAAAGAAAGCATAGGCCCACCATTAGCAAAGGGTTTGCAGTTGACTACAGTCAATAATGAGGAAATACATTTCCATTACAACCAACAAATAAGATTACTCTTTACAATTAAATTAAATTAAATTAAATTACAGGCTGGTCACAGTGGGAGGTAGAGGCAGGCGGATCACATGAAGCCAGAAGTTTGAGACCAGCCTGGCTAACATGGTGAAACCCTGTCTCTACTAAAAATATAAAAATTAGCTGAGTGTGGTGGCTCAAGCCTGTAGTCCCAGCTACTTGGGAGGCTGAGGCACAAGAATTGCTTGAACCCGGGATGTGGAGGTTGCCATGAGCCAAGATCGTGCCACTGCATTCCAGCCTGAGTGACAGAGAGACTCTCTGTCTCAAAAAAGAAAAAGAAAATTTAATTACAAGTAGAACCACAATTTTAAAATCTGATATTTTTGTATATGAGTATATAAACATGGTGGCCACATAAAAGAAGTTTCCTGTGATTCTGCTGTCTGTTAATCAACCAACGCACTCTCCACCACCTCTAACTTTATTGTTTCAAGGTTTTAAACACGTCAAAGGAACTGATACTGGCCCTTTTACTTACCTAATTCACAAAAGCGTTATCAAATAAATAGCCATATACAAATTAGAAAACAAAGATCCAACAAAATGTGACTCTTTCCAATGATATTGAAAACATAATCAGAAAAACAGCAGCTCATTGAAAATAAAAGCAAAAACTTCAGATTTAATTGCAATTTCCCTATTCACCTGAATGATCAGGTCATCATATAACTTGTTTTTTCAACAGCTTTGAAACAGAATAATCCTAAAACATATCAATCAGCAAGATAAAATCCATTATCACGCACCTGCATCATGAAATACAGGTGCACCATGAAATACACATATTCAAAATGTTCTGAAAACAATGTACGATACTTGGGCCACATTTCACCAACATGTGCTTAGGCTATTTTTCCTTAATGAAAATGTTAGAAGAGGCCAGCCACGCTGGCTCACGCCTGTAATCAGCACTCTGGGAGGCCCAGGTGGGTGGATCACTCACCTGAGGTCAGGAGTTCACAACCAGTCTGGCCAACAGGTGAAACCCTGTCTGTACTAAAAATATAAAAATTAGCCAGGCATGGTGGTGTGCACCTGTAGTCTCAGCTACTCAGGAGTCTGAGGCAGGAGAATCGCTTGAACCCAGGAGGTAGAGGTTGCAGTGAGCCAAGATCACACCACTACACTCCAGTCTGGGTGACAGAGCAAGACCATCTCAAAAAGAAAAAGAAAATGTTACAAGAGCCACCCCTCCCCAAGTGAAAATAAGAACCAGCAATTTTCCAGTGTTTCAAGACCGTGGACTTAGGCAGAAACTAGTTCCAGCCTGCCCTTTGGTGCTGGTGAACAGGGTAAGGTAAGTGATATAACTAAACTCTTCAAGTGTCAGTCTCCTCGTCTCTAAAATGGGATGACAAAACCCCAAGGCCATGCTCTAAGGATTTAGTGAGCAAAATCCACAGCCCTATCAACAGAACTGAGCTGCCACTCCTCTGATTATTAATTTTCCATTTATTTTAATATAAAACCTATGAGAAAATAAATATTAGTACTAGAAGGAAGGAAAAGTGTGGATTATTTTCTGATTATTCTTATTTTTTCTGTTCTTAAGCACTGCACGCAGTGTGACTACCTCTTCAGGAGTGCCAGGATAGATACCGCAACTTGTGCAGTTTCGTTGGGCAAAAAAAAAGTGCATGCTAAGAGCTGATTCCTTTGAATCAACTTTTCTTTTTTTTTTTTTTTTTTTGAGATGGAGTCTCGCTGTCGCCCAGGCTGGAGTGCAGTGGCGCGATCTCGGCTCACTGCAGGCTCCGCCCCCCGGGGTTCACGCCATTCTCCTGCCTCAGCCTCCCGCATAGCTGGGACTGCAGGCGCCCGCCACCTCGCCCAGCTAATTTTTTGTATTTTTAGTAGAGACGGGGTTTCGCCGTGTTAGCCAGGATGGTCTCAATCTCCTGACCTCGTGATCTGCCCGCCTCGGCCTCCCAAAGTACTGGGATTACAGGCGTGAGCCACCGTGCCCGGCCTTCATTTTTATTTTTGAGACAGGGTCTAGCGCTGTCACTCAGGCTGGAGTGCAGTGGCAAAATCATGGCTCATTGCAGCCTCAACCTCCCAGGCTCAAGCAATCTTCCCAATTCAGCCTCCCGAGTAGCTGGGACTATAGGCGCACACCACCACACTCGGCTATTTGTAGAGATGGAGTCTCACTCTGTTGCCCAGGCTGGTCTTGAACTCCTGGGCTTAGGTGATCCTCCTGCCTTGCCCTCCCAATGTGCTAGAATTACAGGCGTGAGCCACCCCACCTGGCCTGATTTCATTCTTAACAGAGAATGAACATTGATGATTTATAGCAGGCTGAAAATTAGGGGTTTCAGGAATTTCACTCTAGTCTGCTGTTCCCATGCTGAAGAGCTCACCTGAGTTATAGAAGGTCTCTTCTCCTTCCCTTTTCTGGCCAGTGTGTCCAGCCCTTTTAGCGAAGAAAATATTCCCTTCTTGTTTCTCCCTCGCTGGGTCAGTGACAGTGTCCTTTTCCGGAGAGCAGAGTCATCTCTAGAACATACCTAACGTAAAACAGTTTTAAAAAAATCTAAAGGCTTAGTATTTGAGTGGCAGAAAAAATTAATAGTTGCCCTAAGGAAGTGAGCTCTGCTTGCTATAAATGCATTCTGACTATCGCCAAAAGCTCCTGCATGTCTGAAATACCAGGAAAGCATCCACCATATAGACCGCTCTCATCTGGATAACACAAGTCATGACATTCAGGTCTCTCCATGGTGGGCAGCGGTGTCAGCAAAACCGCTGCAGACCCCTAAGCTGAGCCAACACAACACACAGAAGCCACCAAAATGGGAATGACTTCAAAAAACCCGACAGGGCACTCTGCAGGACAGAGAAAACAACCTTTAATCCATCCTTTAATCTTCGCGCCACTGTTGCCCCTTCTCCACGATCCCACTTTCCTGATGGTAGGTGGTGGAACACACAGAAAGGCAGAGACGAACATGCAGTAACCATTCACTAGCTGCTGGACTCTAGAATAAGCAGTAGAGAAACTGGGGGCTCTACAGCATGACGTCTGGTCTCCTTCATCCCCAGGCCCATGGCCTCCGGGTGACCTGGCCTCTAGGTGTCAGTTGTTGGGTCAAGCCCCACAAGCGCCGATGGCAACAAGCCGAAGAAAGGGGAAGCATCCACAGCCCTCCCCGAATGCTGCAAAAACAGCCTTCCTCAGGAACTTACCAGAGCATGGAAAGAGGAAACAGACAAGATGCCCAGCCTGCCGAGGGCCAGCTTGGAGGGGCGGCTGGCAGCTGCAAGGAGACTCTTGGGGTTCGGTAACTCCCCACCTTGTAGGCTGGCCAGATAGCAGCGCATCCTGAACAGATCCATGTGAAATTTCTCAAGATTCTGCTCCCATTGCTGGATCTTAAAGCAAAAGCAGAGGTGATTTAAATAAAAATTAAAAGTTTTCATGGGTTAAAATGAAAATGTGATCCCTTTCGCAAACTTGAAGAAAAAATTAGCTTCAGCTGGTCTGCATGGCTTAAATTAGCCTTTCCTGCTCACCCCATCTCAATCCCTTCCATCAAAATACATGGGGTCCTTTGGGAGGCGAGGCGGGCAGATCACTGAAGGTCAGGCATACGAGACCAGCCTGACCAACATAGTGAAACCCCATCTCTGCCAAAAAAAAAAAAAAATTAGCCAGGTGTGGTGGCAGACACCTGTAATCTCAGCTACTCTGGAGGCTGAGACAGGAGAATGGATTGAACCTAGGAGGTGGAGGTTGCAGTGAGCCAACATCATGCCACTGCACTTCAGCCTGGGCAACCAAGCAAGACTCCGTCTCAAAAAAAAAAAAAAAAAAAAATGCACTGGGTCATCCGGCACTTCATTTCATCAGGATAGCCAAACGAAAACAAAAACCAAAAGCTGGTGGTCCCAATACAGTGACATGCCAAAAAGGCATGATGTTTGGAGAATGCCAACACTCTAAACCACCCTGACTGAAAACAGGATGCAATTTGCAAGTCAGCTTTTTCACTTTGCTTCATTTCCCTTCACATTTACAGTCCCTGATCCTAAACTGGATTAACTGAACTGCACACAAACAGACGCCAGATAAATAAAAGCAGTGACTCTATGTTTCTGTTCATTCTGAGTAAATGACTCAAAACAATAAGAAGCAAATGGACTTCAGGGATAAGGACAAATGGAATTTTGTCCTTACTAAGAATACTCCTAAGTAAGTATCTTGGAGAATAACTGCCATCTGTACATCTACATAAAACTAAAGTATATGCAGCTGTTTACACCACAGAAGTTCCTATGAACTTCTTCAAAACTTAAGTCATGAGTTGGTAAAGCCAAACTCTGGGAGCCACTCTCCTTTCTGCCAAAGATGTCAAAATGCATTACCTACAAGTATTACCTTCATGCAAAGATAAGTTATTAATAATAGGTGAAGAGAGGCTCTTGTGACTTGCCAACATAGGGACTCAGCAGAAGAATGAGAAGAACAGAAAGCTGTGATTCAAAAGGTGTTGAGAGCAATCTCAACACTCAAGAGAAGGTCTGTAAGTGAACGCTTGTAATAAAGGATGCAGTGTGAAGAGTTAGGTCATTTCAGGTACACCAGTTGCATCTCTAGTTCTGCTGTGTTGCTGAGCACCCAGACGGATCCCAGCCTTTCACACTAAGCTTTCTAGGTGAATTCTTCATTCTGGATAAATGATACTTTGAAGCATTTCCAACACTGGACACTCTGCCCCCTCCAGTCTCTCCTCATAGAAAAGTATTACAAATTCTGGGCATTCCCCAGACCTTCTCCAAGTTCTCTGTATCTATTTCTTAGGTTGGTCGCTGCACAACTTTTCTGCATGAAAGAAAAACAGTCACAAGATCTAAACAAAGAATTTCTTAATCATCATCATTTGTCAGCAAGACAGTGACGTTCCAAGGTGCATTGAAACAATGTCAACATCCATAAAGAATTTAACCTCACTTAAGATCCTATATACCCGTATTAGCAACGTGGTGGCCTACTGGTATCAGCCTTGAATGGACAGAATGACCTGTTGGCTTTTAAAAAATGCAGATGCCCAGGTTCTATGCCTGAAGATTCTATCCATTAGATCTGAAGCCTAGGAAAGTTTACATTTCATGAGCACCTTCTGGGATTCTGGTGTGTGGCCTTACTGATGACTCCTGTTCTATGCTAACAAGCCAGTTCAAATTGAAACTGCAAGTCTCTTCCTGGTCCTGCCATATTAGAGAATTCCAGATTCCAGGGTGATGGATGGGTACAAACTGACACCTTACTTAAGGTTCAGTAAAAACTATAATCTCAGTTCTGTTTCCCAAACATCTTCTCTCCAGATGATTCCTGAAAGTCCACAATTATAGATGGATTCCTTCGTCTTCTAATAATATGTAGATATTTCTAGATTGGATAATGCATTAAAGTTTATCACACTCATTTATGCCTCACTGTAAAACAGTTTATCAGATATTTTCTGAAGGTTGTATGGAGGGTGAAGATATAAGAGGAAAGAAAATGAATGAGTCAGCCAGGCACGGTGGCTCACGCCTGTAATCCCAGCACTTGGGAGAGGCTGAGGTGGGCAGACTGCTTGAGCCCAGGAGTTTGAGACCAGGCTGGGCAACATGGCGAAATCCTGTCTGTACAAAAAATACAGAAATTAGCCAGGCATGGTGGTGCATGCCTGTAGTCCCAGCTACTTGAGAGGCTGAGGTGGGAGGATCTCTTGAGCCCAAGAGGTGGAGGCTGCAGTGAATTGAGATCACACCATTGCAGTCCAGACTGGGTGACAGAGCGAGACTGTCTCCAAAAAGAAAAAAAGGAAAGAAAAAGAAAATGAATGAGTCACTGGGTACCAGAAGGTAAAGATGCCCATGCAATCCATGGTGGATTAAAAAGATAAAAAGGCCGGGAGCAGTGGCTCATGTCTGTAATCCCAGCACTTCGGGAGGCCAAGGTGGGCAGATGATTTGAGGTCAGGAGTTCAAGACCAGCCTGACCAACATGGTGAAACCCCATCTCTACTAAAAATACAAATAAAAAAAAATTAGCCAGGTGTGGTGGCACACTCCTGTAATCCCAGCTACTCAGGAAGCTGAGGCAAGAGAATCGCTTGAACCCAGAAGGTGGAGGCTGCAGTGAGCTGAGATCGTACCACTGCACTCCAGCCTGGGCAACAGAGTGAGACTCCATCTCAGAAAAAAAAAAAAAAAAAAAAGACAAAATAAAATAAAATCCAGGTCTATGCCAATCACCATAGATTGGGGAAGAAGACAATCTCTTGTATTTGCACTGAGTCCTGTAGTTTTAAAAGTATTTTTAACAGCACTATTTAATGTACTTAGGTGACTACACATCAAAGCAGCACTGAGACGTAAAGACAGTTCCATCCCAAATGATACACAGGGAATCGTAAAGTTTTGTCAGAAACACTTTAATAATCTTCAGCACTCATAGACCTCTCCACCCAAATCTTGGGACAAAATACAGGTGAATTCAGAGGAAGAACATGGACTCAGATGCTTAGGTTTGTTGGAAAGTCAACAGGGCTGAGACACCCCAATAGCCCAAAGGAGACCTTATAAAAATCAAGACGTTTGTTGTCTTGATTATATTTTATTAAGTTTCAAGACAACCAGTATCTCAATAAACTGTACACTGTAGAGTTCATTTAAAATTTAATTTAGTAGAAAATGCAAAGGAAAAGTAATCTTATGACTTCTCTATTTCAACAATGTTCCTTATCCTTCTTATCCTTATCCTGACTGGAGCGTTTGTTTGTTTGTTTTTGTTTTGAGACACGGTCTCACTCTGATACCCTGGCTGGGGATGCAGTGGCACATTGTTGGCTCACTGCAACCTCTGCTTCCTGCGCTCAAGTGATCCTCCCAACTCAGCCTCTCAAGACCACAAGTATATGCCACCATGCTTGGCTAATTGTTGCATTTTTTTGTAGAGACAGGGTTTCGCCATGTTGCCCAGGCTGGTCTCAAACTCCTGAGCTCAAAGCGGTCCACCTGTGTAATGGTTAATATTACGTACCAACTTGATTGGGCCATGGGGTGCCCAGATATTTAGTCAAACATTATTCTGGGTATGTCTCCGAGGATGTTTTGGGAGATATTAACATTTAAATGGGTAGACTGAGGAGTGCAGACTGCCTTCCATAATGCGGGTGGGCCTCATCCAATCTGTTGACCACCTGAAGAGGACAAAAAGGCTGACACCCCCCTCAAGTAACAGAGAGCTCCTCCTGCCTGACAGCCTTCAAACTGGGACACTGGCTTTTTTTCCCCCTTGGCTTTGGACTTGAATGAAACATGGGCTCTTCCTCAATCTTGAGCCTGCCAGTATTCAGCCTAGAACTACACCATTGGCTGTCTTCATTCTCATGCCTTAGACTCAGACTGGAACTATATCATTGGCTCTCCCAGGTCTCTAGCTTACTGACTTACCCTGCAGACCTTGGGACTTGCTCTTCTCCATAACTATTTCTTATAATAAAACTCTCTCATTCTCTCCCTACACAAACACATACACACACCTCTTCAGGTATACACACATCCTACTGTTTCTGTTTCTCTGGAGACCCCTGATTCACACAGCCTTCATCTCTGTAGATCTCTGTGGCAGAGTAAGCCATCTTTACTAATATATCTATTCCATATTGAAAGATCATAGTCATCTTATTTTTAAGGTCATGGTTCTTTATAGAAAGAATCAGTTCCAGAGCTTAAATGAAGATTTGTGGTTAAATAAGAATCAATATGAAATATTTGACTTTTCTTTCCACAGACTGGCCAAAAATGTAGAGAGGAACTTGAAAGAGTATTCAAGTAAAAGTATGGTGAGGCCCCCGATTCAGATGCTTGGGTTCCTTAGAGGGAAGGAAGAGGTACAAGTGCTGGACCCAAAGGCTCACAACAGACCTTATAGTATTTAGAAAGGCTGTTAACCTTTGCAATGAAATTGCAAAGGAGTTGATATTACCATACCTTCATTTCTCAGCAGTTGGGACTTAAGTCCAGAAGAGAAGCAATTTGACCAGTCATGTAAAAAGCTCGCCCTACCTGACTAGCAGACCCAAAGCCGATTCTGATGTGAACAACATGTGGGGGACAGGGACACTCTCAAGTAGCTATAACGGGGTCCCTGATTCCCAGGTCTTCTGACTCATAGGAAGATACCTGTGCACTATCCTAATAGTGACCTTAGCAACTTTCATTTACATTTTTACTTGTCAACTTTATTTCTGCCCATAACCCCAGGTATTCTACAGAGAAGGAGGTAAGACTACCACACTCTCACTTAGTGGCCCTATTCATATTGAACACTTTACATTTCAATATCCTACCAGCCTGGACATTCAAAGCCAGCCCAAATTTAAAGTATGTTAACTTGAAAGAAAAACATTTTATAAGAATTCTTCAGAAGGTGACATAAAAGACAAAGATACACATTTTAAAGGGTAAAGGAATAAAAGACAATCTTTTAGCTATTATATATGTTAGTTTAGAGATTCAGTACAGTTCAATGATAATAATCACCAAAATAGTAATGTATTACCTGACCACATTTATCAAGGTGTTTCTGGAGATATTTTTTTCTAACATCAAAAACTAAAATGCCTAAAATCAGTTCCTTTTAATCCAAGACACCCCACCCCCTTTTCCTAAATTCTTTAAACACTGATAAGTTTCTAGATGTTTCCTTATTATTTAAAGATAAACATCAAGATACGATATAAAAAGAAAAAAAAAAAAACACTTCCAGCCTGGTCAACATGGTGAAACCCCATCTCTATAAAAAACACAAAACTCAGCTAGGTGTGGTTGGCGCACGCCTGTAGTCCCATCTCTGTGGGAGGCAGAGGTGGGAGGATAGCTTGAGCCCAGGAGGTCGAGGCTGCAGTGAGCCGAGACAGGACCACTGCACACTCCAGCCTGGGCAACAGAGTGAGACCCTGTCAAAAAAAAAAAAAAAAAAGGAAAAAACGTAACTTCTGTATAGATTGAGCTTTTGTTTCTTTTAATGCCCATGCTCAAAACATAAAAATGACAAGAATGAAAAAAACTCACTCTAAGGAGGTTTTCATTATCTTTCATTGTGAAAGGAAGTTACTAATAACAAAATCATGGGGGAACACTCCCATTTTTAAACATTGGCACAAATTCAATGCAAAATTTTCCTCTTTATTGCTAACACAGCTTTACTGATTTAATGAACTCAGAAAGCTTATGGTCTCCTGTAGTAAAGTGGGAGGGAGAGGGATGAAGCCTAATGCTAAAAATAACAAATGAATAATGATTTTTTTAAAAAAGATGACAAGTACATTCCTGCCACACCCAGCAGTCCTAGAAAAATATTTTCTGCCATTTAGTCATTTAATCGCAGTAGTCATTTGCCTATTACTAGGTTTGTCCTATAAGATAATTCATGTTTCTTTCTTGGTGTAAGAAGCTGAAAAACTCCCGTTCCATGCTTTCCAAATACTAAAACCTATCTTCACAGAAGAACCAGCTAGTGACATAGATTACACTCAAGTTTAACAGTAGTTAGAACAACCAGCTAAAGTTGACAGATTCGGTTTTGTTCTGTTTTCCTTTGAGATGTAATTCCCATACCCAAAAATTCGCTCAGTTTTTTAATCACTGTAATTCCCATCAAATCAACCTGAAAAATCCAAGTAAATCAAGGATTCTAGTCCATACAAAACAATTCATCACCTTGTTTAGTTAGCAAGCAAAGCATCATCTGATTTACCCAAGTCTTACGGAGCAGTAGCACCTATGAATTAGGAGCAAAGATTTGTGTCCAAATCCCAGCTCTACCACTTACCAGCTGTGTGACATTAGCAAATGTCCTTCTTGGTGCTCCAGTGGCGCAATCAGTTAGTGCATGGTACTTACACAGAAAATGTACTTCTCGTCTGGGTGCAGTGGCTCACTCCTGTAATCCCAGCACTTTGAGAGGCCCAGACAGGAGGATCACTTGAGCCCAGGAGTTCGAGACCAACCTGGGCAACATAGTGAGACCTCATCTCTATTTTTTTTTTAATTTTTTAATTCTAAAAAAAAAAAGAAAGAAAGAAAAAGACAAGAAATATACTTCTCCTAAGAGTCTATTTACTCATCCATCAAACTGGTGCTATATCTACATCTTTACCTTGCGGAGTTACTATGAAATCGCATATGACAATGGCCTAAGGCAGAGGCTCCGATAAAACAGGGAGGGGGAGCATGAGAACAAGGCAGGGCAAAAGGAGGGGTTCTGTCAGCCGGGGGTGAAGCAGGAAGGCCTAGAACACTGTGGAGTGGGGTGGGGGCTGCCTCAGAGAAGAACTCTGTTTCCTGCAGTAAAGAGGACAGCATCCCTGGACAGACGAGACGGAGGTGCTTCCACACATTCACTAACTCAAGCAAGGCATCGAGGGTTCAGAGATAAAAAAAAAAAAAGTCAGTTCCTCCAGGAGCATGTATTCGATAGCAGGAGCAATTTTACACATGAAGAAATCATGACAAAGCCACAGATGACAGCAGTGGCACAGACATGGAGAACTGTGGGAGGAGAGCGGGGCTCCCTGACGGAATGGGCGAGAGGGCGATCAAGGACAGCGCCTTGGAGGAAGCGACCCCTAAACCCTTCATGACAGTCGAGAAGGGGTGAGCCAGATGAACAGGGCGGAGGGGAGCAGGGCACATTTGTGCACAGCACAGGAGTCCTCTCTGCCTGAGGAAAAACCCACAGAAAGGAGCAGAAGGGAGTTGCAGATAAAGGTCAAGGTGGGGAGAGGTTATCACGGACTTTATCTGGCAATCACAGGATCACATGTGCTTTTTATTTACATTTATGTATGTATGTATGTATGTATGCATGTATGTATGTATGTATTTTGAGACATACCACTCTGTTGCCCAGGCTGGAGTGCAATGGTGTGATCTCAGCTCACGGAAACCTCTGCTTCCTGGGTTCAAGCGATTCTCCTGCCTCAGCCTCCCGAGTAGCTGGGATTACAGGTGTGTGCCACCATACCTGGCTAATTCTTTTTGCATTTTTAGTAAAGACGGGGTTTCACCACGTTGGCCAGGCTAGTCTTGAACTCCTGACCTCAAGTGATCCGCCCACCTCGGCCTCCCAAAATGCTGGGATTACAGGCATGAGCCACTGCGTCTGACCCAGATGTGCTTTTCAGATGCAACCCAGTCTGGCTGTTGTATGGAAGATGCATCGGACGAAGGGCGAAACTGGAGGCTTCTGCAGTGGTACCGGGAGGAGAAAGTGACAGACAGTCCTACTTCCCCTGTCTACCTCTCACCACCTACCTATAACCACACTGCATTTGCTCCCACTGTGCCTTGGCCTGGAAGACCTCTGTCTATTCTTCTTCTGGTGAACTCCTCATTCTTCAAGAAGCAACTTGGCATCCCTCCTCCAGGGACTTCCGTGTCTACACGTGAGGCTGTATTTCCCATTTCTGTCTTCCACGGCACTGGAATGCCACGTGCACTGAATCACTGTGTTATGCTGAAATTGTATGCTCAACTGTCTGTCACCTGCTAGACTGAGAGCACCCTGAGGGCAGAGACAGTGACTTCTTTGAGTCTCCAGTCTGTGCACATTTGCCTGACCCAGAGTATGCACTGAACAAACGCTCATCGAACTAAACCAAACATTCTTATTCTCCTGACAAAAACATTTCCAGGCTGGGCATGGTGGCTCATGCCTGTAATCCCAACACTTTGGGAGGCCAAGGCGGGCAGAATGCCTGAAGTCAGGAGTTCGAGACCAGCCTGGCCAACATGGCAAAAACCCATCTCTACAAAAAATACAAAAATTAGCCGGGCGTGGTAGCGTACACCTGTAATCCCAGCTACCCAGGGGGCTAAGGCAGGAGAATCGCTGGAACCCCGGAGGCAGAGACTGCAGTGAGCCGAGATCACACCACTGCATTCCAGCCTGGGCAACAGAGAAAGACTCCATCTCAAAAAAATAGAAAATAAAAACACTTCTAGCTGGGCACGTTGGCTCACGCCTGTAATCCCAGCACTTTGGGAGGCTGAGGCAGGTGGATCACTTGAGGTCAGGAGTTTGAGACCAGCATGGCCAACATGACAAAACCCCATCTCTACTAAAATACAAAAATTAGCAGGACGTAGTGGCACATGCCTGTAATTGCAGCTGCCCAGGAGGCTGAGGGACGAGAATCACTTGAACCCAGGAGGCACAGGTTGCAGTGAGCCAAGACCATGCCACTGCACTCCAGCCTGGGCAACAGAGCAAGACTCTGCCTTAAAAAATAAAAAATAACACTTTCACCATCTCCCTATTGCCTATTGAATAAAGTTCACATCTTCACCCACCACCTCCACAATCTGGCTTTATCTCCCTCAAATCCCCTCACAAATATGCTACTCTCCAGTGGTTTATTCCTCAAACTGCTTCCCCCTGTACACATCCAGAAATACACCACGGTATCCTCTCATTTTCCTCAAAGCTTTGTTCTCATTGTTCTCTTCACCAGTTTCCAGTGGTCTAAATGCAATCCATCCTCTTTATGATTTTAAAACTGTATTTAAGTAAATATTTAAAATAAAGCCCACGTTTCACAAAACCCAGAGCAGTCTCAACCCTACTAGCAAGCGCTTCCTCCTTCCCCACAGCACCCCCTGGTAGTACAACCACCTCCTCCCTCTCCAGCCTAATTAACCACAGAAGCAGGCCTGTCTCCCCTGGAAATCGCACATAATGAGGCAGGATGGGGGATGCCATCTGGGAGAATGCCAAGACTGCCTAAGGGTGGTGAGGTTTTGTCCTTGTTTACTTGTTTGAAATAATAAGTGGAAAGGCAAATAAAGTACTAACTGGACTTAATTTACAACTCTTCCTCCCTGGGAACTTCAAAGGCGATCTGGCGTGTGGATGGCGGCTTGATCTGGTCCACATTGGACATGCTCAAATGAAAGCTGCATCATCCTGCCCCAGAAACACCCAAGAGGCCCAGGACACGGCCAGAGCATGTGACCACTGACCGTATGCAGTTCAGCCGGTACGTTACAACTGTGATAGTGCCTTTTTATTTCAAAAAGGATCTTCTCCACCCATGTACTTCAAAGAAAACCTGTTCCAGAGAATTTCTGTTTCACGATGTCATCTACATTGTACATTCTATTTTTAGGCTAGAAATGACTACATCTGAGGTTTTCAGGGAAAACCGCTGGGGAGGAAGCTACATAAATAAATGTATATTTATTGACATTTTAAAATGCTAAGTGGATAAAGCACTGCTCTTTTACAGACATTTTTAAAAGGAAGTTTAGAGAAAGCTAAATGCTTAGGGAATATTTTGGAGACCCTGTTCTGATTGGTCTTGATCTGTAAATACCTGTGCCTTTGTACCTTCACATTACATTTTTTTTGTCAAATACCTCATAAAAGCAATTTTAAGCAAGTACTTGTTCCCACTTAATGTTTCCCAGTCTTTGTGCCTGAAGGCAAAAAGTAAAGCGGGTGGATCATGAGGTCAGGAGATCGAGACCACGGTGAAACCCCGTCTCTACTAAAAATACAAAAAATTAGCCGGGCGTGCTGGCGGGCGCCTGTAGTCCCAGCTACTCGGAGAGGCTGAGGCAGGAGAATGGCGTGAACCCGGGAGGCGGAGCTTGCAGTGAGCCGAGATCGTGCCACCGCACTCCAGCCTGGGCGACAGAGCGAGACTCTGTCAAAAAAAAAAAAAAAAAAAGTAAACAGCTCTTGGCCGGGCACGGTGGCTTCACGCCTGTAATCCCACCATTTTGGGAGGTCGAGACAGGCAGATCACCTGAGGTCAGGAGTTTGAGAACAGCCTGGTCAACATGGTGAAACCCCATCTCTACTAAAAATACAAAAATTAGCTGGGCGTGGTGGTGGGTGCCTGTAATCCCAGCTACTCGGGATGTTGAGGCATGAGAATTGCTTGAACCCAGCAGGTGGAGGTTGCAGTGAGCCGAGATTGCGCCACTACCCTCCAGCCTGGGTGACAGAGCGAGACTCTGTCCAAAAAAAGAGCAAACAGCTCTCTTTACAACCTGCTGACAAAGGACGCAAGGACAGCGGGCACAGCAAACATAACTCAGGCTATGCACTGCAAAGCCCTTCAGGAACATGTGACTAAATCATAACCTCAAAGAGTGCAACACGGTGAGAAGAATACTTTCAGGTAGAATTTTTTTTTCTTTTTCAGAAATAGGGTCTTGCTATGCTGCCCCACCTGATCTTGAGCTCCTGGCCTCAAATGAACCTCCAGCCTCAGCCTCCCAAAGTACTGGGATTACAGGCGTGAGTCACCGTGCCTGGCCAAGAATTTCTAAGATCAATCTCAACTGTCTGTTACAGAAACTCACAAGAATAACATGAGAAGGGGAGTGCATGTACGGCAGGGGTTGGGAGAAGGGTGTAGGGGAGAAGGAAGTGTGGGGAGGACACAGGAAGGGGTTAGGGCATGGGCTACGGAGACGGAAGAACCAAAAATGAAAAATTAGTAGTATTAGAAAGGTGTGCTTAAAATAACTAAAGTGATGATTCTGTCAAAGAATGGATAATGGGCCACAAGTGATAATTACCCTCATTCTTTTTTTTTTTTTTTTTTTGAGACGGAGTCTCGCTCTGTCGCCCAGGCTGGAGTGCAGTGGCGCGCTCTCGGCTCACTGCAAGCTCCGCCTCCTGGGTTCACGCCATTCTCCTGCCTCAGCCTCCCGAGTAGCTGGGACTACAGGTGCCCGCCAACACGCCCGGCTAATTTTTTGTATTTTTAGTAGAGACGGGGTTTCACCGTGTTAGCCAAGATGGTCTCGATCTCCTGACCTCGTGATCTGCCCACCTCGGCCTCATTCTTTGAAACAGTTTCTCTTCAGGCCACCTGACCATCCAGATGTAAGGGTTTATGTTAAAGTAACCTCCCCTCTTAATCAGAGAATAGCACCAACTATGATGTCATCAATTAAACATTTACAAACTATGGACAAGGGAATACAATTGCATTTAATGCAAATTTAAATTTTTTTTAAAATGTCTGCTTAGACTCCTTGTGGCCACAGAGAAACCGCCACCCGCCACCACCACTCACACAACAGGGCAGGAGCCTCTCAGTGCTGCCAAATGTCCCTTTTCTCTCCCTAGCCCTAAACATCTGACCCTACCCAAAGACCTGAAAACTCCAAGCTGGGCATCCCTTCGACAGGACTATGATTACGGTCCGGATGAGATTTTTGACTGGGGTGCTCTGAACACTCTGAGACACTCGAATCCACAAGTCTCATCTCAGGATAGACAGGCTGTGGCTGCTGGATCCTGGGAAATCAGCACCATGGGTGAGACATGATACAAAGAAAACTCTGGGATAACCGTGTCTCCTTCAGGCTCTTTGATCTGTCCCATCACCTCCACATGGCCTCCCAACCTACATTCCACACAGACAGAGAGCCGGGAGGTACGGCTGCACTGGAGCTGAACGCCCCCTGGCTGTGAGCAGGGTGAGCCCCTTAAGAGGGGCAGGCAGGGCCTGAGAGGATGCAAGCTGGGCTCGTGGGGGCAGCCTCTCCCTCAGCAATGTCAGCAGCTGTGTTCTCGTCGGATCCCAAAGCCTTCCACCTCCTGCATTCTTCTTGGCAGTTTTGGCTTCCTCGTTAAAACTCTTTTGTACTTTGGAGTTTAAATGGCATTTCCTGGTTGAGCAACAGTTCCACTCAGGGGTATAAGTTACTGTCTTTAAGAGTCTATAAGATTGAGGTTAGGCGTGGTGGCCTACGCCTGTAATCCCAGCACTTTGGGAGGCTGAGGCAAATGGATCACCTAAGGTCAAGAGTTCGAGACCAGCCTGACCAACATGGTGAAACCCTGTCTCTACTAAAAATACAAAATTAGCCGGGCGTGGTGGCAGGCGCCTGTAATCCCAGCTACTCGGGAGGCTGAGGCATGGGAATCACTTGAACCTGGGAGGTGGAGGTTGCAATGAGCCAAGATCACGCCATTCATTGCAATCCAGCCTGGGCAATAAGAACAAAACTCTGTCTCAAAAAGAAAAAAAGAAAAAAGAAAAAAAAGATTCTATAGAATTACAGAAAATTATGCACTCTGTTATACATTTTCCATGTAAACTGTTGAACTTGTGCCACTGGGGACCAGGCCCTTGTATCTACACACCCAGCACAGTGCCACGCCACTGCCTGACACCTTTTGCCCCACTCTGTCCTCCAAGCTGCTGCCTGATTAATCTTCCAAAGACACTACAGTCATCATGCTTTGTCCTCAGCTTAAAAACCTGTATCCCCCCACTTGAATGCAGAGTATAAAATAAACCTTACCATCTAAGCCTTGCATACAAGACTACTATGGGCTGAATGTGTCCCTCCGAAATACGTACGTTGAAATCTTAACACTTTAGGTGATGGTATTAGGAAGTGGGGCCTTTTTAAAAGGGGCAATGATTAGGTCATTGTTTGGAGTGCAATTTATGGGTGTAGTGTGAATATGTTATCACAGTTAGTTTGTAAGTGCAGATGTCTGCCAGAATGCCCAGAACGCCCACATCTGTCTAGACCAACTGCATTGGGATATTCCAATCTGGGACGACATCACATGCTAGGGTGCACCAACCTTCAAGATAACCAGACACAGGTGGATCCCTAAACAGGGACTATTAAAAGAGAAGCCCTCAGGCAGCTCGACCTGCTCTGCTGAGACACAGACTCGTGAGGATGAGATGCTGCCACTCCCGAAAGGGACCCAGAGTCAGGCTTGCCATCTCCTCGACTGAATGTTTCAGCCTCAACATTCCAGCCTTGATACCAGAGGAAGCTATTCCCAGATGCCTGAGAACTTCTGTGACCAATCCTGTGCCTATTCATGTAAGATCCCCGACCTGTCCTAACAAGGTGACAAACAAGAGGTGTGTGTAGCGTGAATGGGGATAAAATACCAATATTTGTTAAGAATTGTTTGCATGCCAATAAACCGTGTGATTCACGCATTAAGTTACGGCGTCTTTCATCCTTTGCTGCTTCATCCACTGCACATGACAGTCATAATGGTGAGCCCTCGCGAACAGGATGAGTGGCCTTATAAAAGGCGGCCCAGAAAGATCCCTTGCCCCTCATGTCATGCTACAATACAGTAAGAAGATGCTTCTAGAAACCAGAAGGCAGGGCCTCACCAGACACTGAATCTGCCGGCATCTTCATCTTGGACTTCTCAGCCTTCAGAACTCTGAGAAATAAATTGCTTTTCTTTATAAGCCACCCGGTTTACAGTATTTTGTTCCAGACTAAGACGCAGACTGAAAAAGCTGTATTGCCTGTCCAGCCTAACTGCCAACTCTCGTCACTTCCCAAACCTTTGACTCCAGTGTGCTCCAGAGCCCCAGGCCACCACTCAGTCACTTCCAATTGTCTCTCCACGCTCGCCCAACACCCTTCCAGCCTGGAAATCCTTCACGCCTCTTAATAATTTTTTAACACCATATTCTTCCAGGAAGTCTTCATTTCCTCAAGATCACAGTACAACCTCAACCCTCTGATCTCCCATAATATTTGATGACTACACCAGCTGTCACCTAACTTCGATCATTTTAGAATGTCCTTTAGTTTCATGTTCATAAGGCTTGTTCTCTAACTACATTATAATTTCTTAGAAACGGGGTCCATATTTTATAATTATTTTTCTTCAAGCCAGATGCATCTATTAGGTACACCAGTATTTGAAGATGGGAAAATAAGCAAGAGAGAAAGAACTGAGATGGGAGAAAGGCAACATGAGATATGAGAAAAGGTAGGCCGGGTGCGGTGGCTCACGCTTGTAATCCCAGGACTTTGGGAGGCCGAGGCGGGTGGATCACGAGGTCAGGAGATCGAGACCACGGTGAAACCCCGTCTCTACTAAAAAATACAAAAAATTAGCCGGGTGTGGTGGCGGGCGCCTGTAGTCCCAGCTACTCGGAGAGGCTGAGGCAGGAGAATGGCGTGAACCCGGGCGGCGGAGCTTGCAGTGAGCCGAGATTGCGCCACTGCACTCCAGCCTGGGCGACAGAGCGAGACTCCGTCTCAAAAAAAAAAGAGAGATGAGAAAAGGAGATGCAAAGGTAGATAGAGTCAAAAGATTAATGAGGGGCAGAGGTCAGAATTATTTGGTTATTTTGCTATTGCCAACAGATACATTATTCCAAATTCTCGGTCTATCAGTGAATGCATGCCTTTAATCAGTTTCCTATTTTTAGACAGAAATTTTTTCCTACTCATGCTGAATTCTTTTTTTTTTTTTTTTTTTAGACAGAGTCTCACTCTGTCCCCCAGGCTAGAGTGCAGTGCACAATCTCGGCTCACTGCAACCTCTGCCTCCCAGGTTCAAGCGATTCTCCTGCCTCAGCTTCCAGAGTAGCTGGAATTACAGGCGCCCACCACCATGCCCAGATAATTTTTGTATTTTTAGTAGAGATGGGGTTTCACCATGTTGGCCAGGCTGGTCTCAAACTCCTGACCTCAGGTGATCTGCCCGCCTCGGCCTCCCAAAGTGCCGAGATTATAGGCGTCAGCCACTGCACCCAGCCTCATGCTGAATTCTTCATATATACACAGATGAAAAAATTTCCAAACAAGGTTAAACATTCAGACATAAACAGAGGTATGATTTAATTTGCAATTTAAATAAAACACCGTATGTAAAATTCCTTTCCAATAAGTCACAGTATGTCTAAATTGTTGTGTTACCATGAAATTTTTTTTCTAAAGAAACTGGTTTCTCTGTAATAACTTAGCAAGTAACTAAAGGAAGAAAAATGCTCACTATCTATCTTCATCCCATTCCTCATTCAAGTTCCCAGGTCATTTGACAACTGGTTTTTGAGGGGGCTGTAGTGGATTCTATAGTGAATCACCCGCGTTTCCCCTTCAAGACAGAGGCATTGCTTTCCTTTTCCCAGCTCACACACAGATCCCCTCATAGTAACTGACCTCTATTGAAGGGAGCTGCCTTGCCCTGCTGGCCTGAGGGGACAAAGGCTGGCCACCTCACCTCCACGCAGAACTCTGAATGGCCCTCCCAGCTCCACAGCTCGCTGTGGGAGAAGCTGCATCACAATGCAACTTATCCCTCCCAGATCCTGCTCCCTCACTCCAGGCTGGCGTTGTCCCTGAGAGCATTCCCAGTAAAACTTTTTACATCTAAATCTCTATCAAAGTCTGTCTCCTAGGAAACCTGACTTAAGATAGGGATGCTCAAAATTCCACTAACACTTGTCTAAGTGTTTAGGTTGTCTGAGCAAAGGGAAATAAAAATTTTCAAACTGTTTCCCCTTCTCTAAAATGCAAATGCCATAGGAACCAGCCATTTATTATATGAATATGGAACTGCAGCAGAGAAAAGAAAGCATTTCGTTAGCTGCTTCTCTGTTATAATCAGAAAAATTAGTTTTTTTGCAATCCGCAGACACAGAAACAGCTGTTATACCAAACCACGTTTTCCAAAGCCATCGTATTAGAATCTTACCTGTCTAATCTTCTAGTGGTTTTATTGTATGGATTTTGTTCAGAAAATGACAATATATGAGTGTATCATCAAGGCCAGAAGGCATTAATCAAATTAGAAATTAAGTTTGGGTCACAAAATATTTCAGTATATACACAGAGCCGCCAAAGGTCGTAAAGCATATCATATCACCCACGTCACAAAATGGCAAACATTAGGTACCTAAAATGAAAAACCACAGAAACTATTTCCCCCAGGCGTAAGAAATACCACCAAGATGTGAGCCAAGAAATACCACCAAGACGAGAGCATGCGTTCAGTCACTGCACAAGTGACATTAGCAATGGAAGAAAACTCAGGTGTAGACAAACAGTACCTGGTTCTCTATGGCTTTCCTGTTCTTTGGGTCGCTCACCACGGACAGCTGCAGCTCTGCCATCTTCTTCATCTTGCTGTCCATGTCTATCTTCTGAAGGAGGTTTTTGGTCTGGTTCTTCAGCAGCCGCAGTGTGTCCTCTTTCCCATGCTTCTTTGCAAAAAGGGATGCACAAGCAGAGTGTACCGCGGTGACCCAGTTTTCTAGATCTGTCTGGCTGGTGGCCTACACACAAGGAGGGAGAAAGCCTGTTTCAAATCATTTTACCACTAAAGTGCTCTCCAAAATGGCAGGCTGGGCTTAGATACGCAAAACCCAAGAAGTACTTGCACTGCATACAAGCTGCTTAACTTCAAAAACACATTCAACCATTCAACTCAGGTTCAGAGGGACTCAGAGAACATTAGGAGCAGAGCAGAAAGCATCACGGAGCTCTGACTAGGGCAGGAACTAAAACCAGAAACGAGTGCTAGCCAACAACACAGGAGTGATAAGAACAAGAGGGGAGACACACTCAGGATACATTACGCCACTCTCTAAAAGGATGCTTGGCCAGGCGCGGTGGCTCACGCCTGTAATTCCAGCACTTTGGGAGGCCGAAGCGGGTAGATCACCTGAGGTCAGGAGTTTGAGACCAACCGGGCCAACATGGTGAAACCACATCTCTACTAAAATACAAAAATTAGCTGGGCGTGGTGGCACATGCCTGTAATCCCAGCTACTTGGGAGGCTGAGACATGAGAATCACTTCGACCTGGGAGGTGGAGGTTGCAGTGAGCCGAGATCATGCTACTGCATTCCAGCCTGGGTGATAGAGTGAGACTCTGTCTCAAAAATAAATAAATAAATAAAATACAAAAATTAGCCGGGTGTGGTGGTGCACGCCTGAAATCCCAGCTACTCGGGAGGCTGAGACAGGAGAATCACTTGAGCCCAGGAGGCGGAGGTTGCAGTGAGCCGAAATCGTGCCACTGCACGCCAGCCTGGCCAACAGAGCAAGACTCCGTCTCAAAAATAAATAAATAAATAAATAAATAAATAAATAAATAAAGGATGCTTGTCTTCGGAATTTTAACAGAATGAGTAAACATTAGGACTAGAATATGAAATTTTGAAACCTGATATAAAATTACATCTACAGTATGGCCTCAATACAAAAAAAAAAAAAAAACAACGTAAATAAAAGTATATTGGGGGAAACAAAATGATGCTATTGTCTTTGAATATATGAAGGTTTTTCCTTTCTCTACTTTTCAGTGACTTCTAACACAAAGACCATATACTATTTTTATAAAAGAAAAATATTTTATTTTTGGCTGGGCACAGTGGCTCATGCCTGTAATCCCAGGACTTTTGAGCCCAGGAGTTCAAGACCAGCCTGGGGAACACAGTAAGTCCCCACGTCAATTAAAAAATAGGAATAGGACAGGCGTGGTGGCTCATGCCTGTAATCCTAGCACTATTTCAAAGGCCAGGGCGAGCAGGTCACTTGAGGTCAGGAGTTCGAAACCAGCCTGGCCAACATGGTGAAACACAGTCTCTATTAAAAATACAAAAAAAAAAAAAATTAGCCAGGCATGGTGGTGGGCACCTGTAATCCCAGCTACTTGGGAAGCTGAGGGAGGAATTCAAGAATTGCTTGAACCTGGGAGGTGGAGGTTGCAGTGAGCTGAGATCGCACCACTGTACTCCAGCCTGGGCAACAGAGCAAGACTCCATCTCAAATAATAATAATAATACATTTTTTAAAAGAAAAATATTTTAAAAACAATAAGCAAAGTTTGAATAAAATGGGCAAATGGGTATGATTCTAAGCAGGCTGAAAAGTACTTCCATTTCTCTTGATGTCTAGAAATAACCACACACATTCAAGTCACAGGGTCAAACCTCAAGTGGCCTCTGGGATCACAAAACAGAACACCTGGGAAAACTTTGTTGTTGTTGTTGCTAAGACAGGGTCTCACTCTGTCACCTGGGCTGGAGTACAGTGGCACAATCATAGCTCATTGCAACCTTGACCCCCTGAGCTCAAATGATCCTCAAGCCTCAGCCTCCCAAGTAGCTGGGAACACCGGTGCGCACCACCATGCCTGGCTAATTTTTTTATTATTCTTTCGTAGAGATGGGGCCTCGCTATGTTGACCAAGCTGATTTCAAACTCCTGGCCTCAAGCCATCCTCCTGCCTCAGCCTCCAAAGTGCTGTGATCACAGGCGGGAAAACTCCCAAAACTAAGGATGTTTTACCTGAATCACAAAATAAAACATTCATTTCACACTTACCCCTAAGAAGTCCGTGCAGATTTAACCTAAGGTTTTGTTGTTGTTGTTGTTTGTTTTTTTACCTTCCTTACAATTCAGACTAACATAAATTCATTACTTTGCTTTAAAGCATCATAGAAGGTTGTAAGCAACCTTTCTGTTAAGAAAAGGAAAATCAAATCTCAGGCCCTGGCTCTAGTAAGTTAAGTCAGGTTGGGAATAGCAGTACAACAACCCAACAGTGCTGGGTAAGCGCCCAGGAGGGAGCACTTCAGAGCATTCTAGACTCCCAACGTCGGCCTAGAGAACACTGTTACTCTGCAGGGCTTCTGAGGGCACCCAGGACCATCTTTATGAGAGATCTAAACCTAGGCTTTACGAGGCTTTCCATGAAACTTCCTGTATCCTACAGCCAACACTGTGTGTATGTCAAGTGCTGGGTTTAGATGAGGGACATTTAAGAAGCACACTTCACTCCCCAGCTCTCACTCTCACCTCTTCTGAGTTAATATTAATCACCAAGTTAGAATTTATTTAGCATTTAACACACACACGGTGTTATTTACTCTTACGGCAATCATGTAAGCCACTATTATCCTACTGGTTGAAGGGCCCAAAGCTCAGAGAAGTCTGGTACGTGCTCCAAGATCACGTACAAACTCAACGCTAACAAAGGTGCCAGGATTCAAACCTAAGCCTGACCCCAATACCGATGGCTCAGTAACGCCATGTTCTGCAACATCTCATTGGCTAGGAAGTCACTGAAAATTCTAATGGTAGATAACCTGAATCTTAAGATCCCAAGACCACTTCCACAGGGAAATGAGACCTCACAGCATTTGTCTATGAGGGTTTTCCTGAAAACCTTTGACATCCACTGAGATTCGTGGGAAGAACCCAAGCCTCTCCCATCAATATTCTCCAAGCTTCATTTTAAAAGCCCCACATCTGGGAATCTCGACCATTGCACTCACTAGATCACCAGCTACTCCAAAACAGGGATCATGATTTTTTTCTCTTTGTGTCCCAATGAGCATCTCATGGGCCACAGCCTGGGACTTCAGAGGCACCTGAAAAGTGCCCTCTGGATGAATGACTGGATTGGTTGTACTGCTATTTCCCCAGTGCCCTTGGCAGTTGCTTAAGGCCAAATCCAAAGCCTGACTAAATATTTATTCAATTTCATTTCCAAGTTTTGCCTTTTCTGTTCCTTCTTATTCTAGCAGTACATAAACTATTACCTCCACTTACAAAGTACCAGCAGTACCTGGAAAAGGTAGACATCTCCAAAGGAGTTGCTGAGGCAGAACACATTTTCTTTCTTGGGATGTTCTGGAACAGACTGCACTATGCTGTCTTCTGCAAACAGAGCGCACCGAGGGGCACTGCTCTGATCCATGGAATTCTTCCCATAGGTCTCATAAAACAGCAGCGTGCATCCTGTGAAACAGAGAAGCAAAATAACATCCCGGTGAGACCTGGAGATATAGGAAAAGACTGGGAAGGTAAGTGATACACTTTTTCAAAAACACCTGAGTGAATCATGCGACAGAAACATGGTAAACAAGGAAAAGTGGCATCTGAAGTATACGAAGTTGTATCAGAATGAACTTAAACGAAAATGCGATGTCTTTGTAAATGTAATATCAGTAATAACAATACCAAATAATAAGTTGTTGCTTAACTCTTCTAAGTACCGCACATGCACTGGCTTATTTAATCCCCACAGAGGCCCTAAGGTGGGCAGGGTTATTTAGCCCATTCTACTGTAACCCAAAAAGTATCTAGGACAGGTCTTGATCCACTGAGAAGTTTATTTTGCCAAAGTTATGGACATGCCCAGAGGAAGAGAACACAGAATCACAGAAATAGTCTGTGGTCTGTGCTTTCCTCCAAAGACAATGTTGAGGGCTTCGATGTTTAAAAATTAAAAGTGGGCTGGAGGGGAAAGAGGGAGAGCATGGTAATCCACCTGCTGCAAGGGAAAAGGAGCAGGCAGAGGAACTGTCAATCATGTAATCATCCAGCACTTGATGAATCAGCACTTTACATAAGATAAGGTGAACACAGAGTAGCTGGCTACCTGTGGGGATATTTAACCTTTTATCTGTAGCTACTGCTTAGAAAGAAAATGAAAGGCAGCTTCTTGCATGACTCAGCTTTCTGCTTAATTTTTTTTTTCCTTCTGGCGTCAGGAATTGGGGTCTCCAGGTTTTATTTTCCTTTCACACTAAAAATGAGAAAACTGACAGATCGAATTACTTGCAGGGGTCCCACCGCTGCACCGTGGAGCAGCCAGGGATGTGAACTCAGGCCCTCTGGCCCCAAAGCCCTCATCCTTAAGCACAACACCACATTATTTAGGGTATCTCAATCTGAGAGACCAAAGAAAATACCACACTCACTCACTCCGTTGACCATCAATGGGAACAAGAAACTGAACATACCTAGGGGACTTTGCCATTTATGAGAAAGTACCCAGTTTGTTCTCCAAATGCCATGTAAAATAACTTAATTTTTAGTATTTCCTTTTGTCTCACAGTAATAGAAAACATTACTTAGGCCGAGGGAGAAAAGTGAAACTAAATGTGCCTGAATTTTCAAACGTTACTCTAAAAATACTGCAACATATGCTTTTAAGTACTTATTTTTCCCCTCATAAGCAAATAAAGTATTGCAGGTAGAAATTATGAAGAGTTTGCTTCATTAATTAGAAATTGCATTATAATTATTAGACACAATTTTTAAGCAAATTAATGCTTCTAAAATGCTCACAAATGTGTCCTCTTGTATAGGTTAACTATCCCCTCAAATCTGTATCCAATAAACTTTTTTGACCACTTCTCATGTGGCAACCTCCAGCATACAAATAACAATGACATGACCACCATCTGGGTGCTTCGCAAGTGCCTTTCACATTGACAGGAGAGAAACACCAGCCTGCCTTCACTGTAAATAAGTGCCTGGGGCCCACTTCATGGTACTTTATCCTACTGTGTTTACATCCTCATTCATAAAAGTTCAGATGTTTTGAAAACTATTTCATCTTTCCAATTTCATTACTTTCTTTAAAAATAAGTCTTGATATGAACAAACAAGTTTACACAATAGAACCGATAACAGCACACAGAAGCCAAGAGAGAAAGATGCCTGCTCCAAGCTTGGACTTCAGAAACAGTACTTTCTCCCTCCATGGTACTTTATGATCTCAAGAAACTGTGCATTTGCTCCTCCCCGCAAATAAAACTCATCCAAACTAACAGGCTGACTGAACTCAAACATTATAAACAAGGGAAAATAGCAAGAGGTTTACAGCCAGAGCTGCTTCTTGCAGGCCTGGCCAGTATCTTTTTCCAGCCACTGATGCAGCAGTTAAACAATAAACCAAGTCTTCCCATCGAGTAAGGCCCATCTGATGCTACTGTTGCACATGCTACAAGCCATGACCTGGGGCCCGAGGACCAGGGCAAAGGGGCAGAGCAGCTCCAGCTGCACACACGTCCAAATTCTTTCCGATGGGTTCACGTTCACTTCCCAGCTTCCCTAACACTGGAATCCCAACACCCATGGTTTAAATCGTGGCATCTAGAGGAAATGAATGCAAACCTTGGGCCAATGCCAAAATGTCACCAAACCTAACAACCCATGGACAACAGACTCCCGCTCTAACTTGGAGGCATGAAATCAAAACAGGACATTTCACATTAGAGCCAGGCCAGGAAGTAAAACAATAGGCAGAATTTTGTGGCTATCAAATTTAAAAATCAGGAAATCAATCTTAACTCTATGACATCAAGTTCAACTTCACGGGACTCTGCATCTCTAAGGGGGCACTGGGGCCAGTGGAAACGGGCTGCACCCGTGTCAGTGAAGCCTCTGTCATTCACCCCGGTGCTGGGGGCCACCAGCCCTGCCTCTGCCATTCACCCCGGTGCTGGGGGTCACCAGCCCTGCCTCTGCCATTCACCCCGGTGCTGGGGGTCACCAGCCCTGCCTCTGCCATTCACCCCGGTGCTGGGGGCCACCAGCCCTGCCTCTGCCATTCACCCCGGTGCTGGGGGTCACCAGCCCTGCCTCTGCCATTCACCCCGGTGTTGGGGGCCACCAGCCCTGCCCAGTCCCTACCAAGCGCTGGTCTTGGCTTGGAGGGGTCGTTGACACTAGATGTTCTTGCTATGGTAGCAGAAAGAGAAAACAGATTGGCATAGCAATGGCACTACAGGAACAGAGAGGTAATATTGGTAGAAATCTCACCCAGGGGAAGGAGGGCAATTAGTCTTGGTTTTCCCTCAAATCCACCTCTTCTATGACACCCTCTTGACCTCCCATCCCTGCTGCTGGCCTGTCTCGGGGAAGAATTACCAATACCCTAAAATTAGTTTATGAACTCCTCCCCCGACACTGACTATCACTCAGTCTGTTGCACATTTTGAGGGATATGTTTAATGACCTTGCCAACTCTTCAGCCCGGGAAGTCCCCAGTGAACTGCATGAAAATCCACTCATTGGAAAAGACAAATGGAAAGCAGAATTACTCTTGTTAAAAATTTATTACATCCTCCAAAGCCTTGAAAAACATGTATGTCCCTCGCATACCTATACATTCCAGGTAGGCAGATAACCAGATGGTTTGTTAATAATGGCTCTCTCCAGAAAACTGTCTCCCATTTATTTACATGGATACTTTAAGGATAATTTAAAAATTAGGCTTCAGTGTGTGTGTGTGTGTGTGTGTGTGTGTGTACATATATGTGTTTTTAACTAAGATTAAACCAACCAGTTAAGTCCAAACATTACAACTTGGATTCTAAGCCAAGAAATCAGAACTCAACATACTGAATTCCCAGAGGAAAGAGGTGTAGAAAGCCACATGGAAAAGGTTACGCTGGGGGAAAAAAACATCTTTATCGCATGTCTTGCCTTGGCTGCAAAGGAAAGGAAGAAATGCGTGCTTGATAACATTTATACTACAAAGTACCCTTTATCCATGGATCTTGAAGTGTTTTACAAGCAAACACCAGGAAAGCAGGACCTAGCCAAGACTACAAACCTAGCAATGCTCAGTGACAACTCAGGTCCATCACTACCCCTGAAGTTGGTAGCCAGAAGCTCCTGGTCTACCTTGTGGGATAAAATACAGGAAGCTGCCAGTCAGTTCTTCCAGCCCTTAAGTGATATCTGCCTGAGTTTCCCTCAAAAAGCCTGCAACAATTTGGCTCTGGACAAATGTGATCAGTAGCAGAGAAATCGAAAAGGGAGCATCTTTCCACATGCTCATGGCTGTCACTGTTGTTTTTTACATTAATTTAGAATCAGCCTGTCTCCCATCTATCAGTCCCACCCTAACCTCTGCAGGCCCAGAATAAATTCAATGTCTCTTCTACACACTGCTGTTCACTCCCACCCAGTTCTTATTTTCTCCATGCTAAACATCCCTAGATCTTTATGCCCTCCTCCATGTGGCACAGCTCTAAATCTCCTTGTCGTCACCTATGGCCCTGCTTCTCAAAGTGGTATATTCTCTCTCTCTTTCCCTCTCTCTCACACACACATACATACACACACACACACACACACGCACACACACACACACACACACATAGTCACCCTGCCTCCCAGTCTAGCCCCCACCACTAGGGTGATGTATACTGGGGGTTTTCAAATCCATAGACAGGCAGGGAAGAAATTCTCAAAGAATTAATTTTAAGAAACAAATTTTACATTAAAAAAGTAGATACATGACACATGATGGGGTAACGTGCATCCGTTCTAAGTATTCATATCATGTGACTAGGAAGCAGCTTCAGACTGATTCACAAACAGTCCCAGATGTTCACCCCTTAAGGGAACATGTTCACTCTCTCCCCATTTAGGGATCCTCTGGGAGAACCTTTCAAAGATCAATTTCTCATTTCCTAACAAGTCTCCTGCAACATTGTGCCCACAAGGAGGGAAACGACCAGCTCTGACCAGGGCAAAGAAAGGAGAGACTGTCATCTCTTTTGCAAGAGATACAGCATCTCTAAGGAGGTAGCTGATGATCACGTGACATCTCTAATGCGGTAGCTGAAGATCACATTTGCTCTTTGAAATCACATTTACCTTTTCAGCCACATCACCTTGGAAACACATGGCCTGCAAATTAAACCCCGACATCTTTTTCACTCATAATACTTGTTTTGGTTTGTTTGTTTGTTTTTGAGATGGAGTTTCACTCTTGTCGCCCAGGCTGGAGTGCAGTGGCATGATATCGGCTCTCTACAACCTCCGCAACCTCCGCCTCCTAGGTTCAAGCGATTCTGCAGCCTCAGCCTCCTGAGTAGCTGGGATTACACGTACCTGCCATCATGCCAGGCTAATTATTGTATTTTTAGTAGAGATGGGGTTTCACCATGTTGGCCAGGCTGGTCTCAAACTCTTAACCCCAGGTGATCGACCTGCCTTGGCCTCCCAAAGTGCCAGGATTACAGGTGTGAGCCACTGCACCTGGCCTCACTCATAATAGTTTGCAGCCACATTTCCCTATCCTGTCCTTGGGTAGCTATCTGACTTTTAAACCTTAAAGCAGAACTTTCTTATCTCTTTAAATTTTAATCCTGCCAGATTCAATCCATTATTCCGTCTTTCCAAATCATTTCTGTCATTCAATACAGAAAACTGCCTCTCCAGTATGGAAAAACGGGGGACGTTCTTTACCTTCCTCAGCCAGCCACAATGTCTACAAGCATCCAAATCTAGGGATGGAAAAGAGGACTGCAGAATGTGAGGAATGCTGGGCCCCTGGGCTTTGTACACCCGCCGGCCTGCTAGGAAAAGGTATCACTTGGATATGAAATGCCTTTGCAAGTGCCCCTTTACCAGAGGACCAGAGGGGCTTGTGGTAACCAAGGCATGATGCCTGCCCTCCACGGCTGGGGGAGCAGGGCTCCAACTGTTCAATAAGGGGCAAAGAAAAGCTAGAAAGAGGTAATTGAGAGGGCACTGGACATTGCACACATAGTATTTGCAGATGTTTCTGCTCTCTCCTGTGACAGGGAAGGGCATCACTTGACGATAAGGTTTGGCTTTTGAACAACACACTCAGCTCCTCTGACAAAGAGTCCCAGGGGGCTGTGCAGAATGCCAGAGACTGCGAGGCAGCTCTGTGTGCATCTGCATAAATCAATGCTGCTGTACAGATTTGGGGCTTCTTGCTTCCTCATGGCAATTATAGTTTTTAAATGGCAATGCTTATAAAAAACTTTTCTCATCTCAACAAAACAAATTCTTACTTCTGTTGCCTTTATGTTTAAAAAAAAAAAGACAGCTGGTCCATCAATGATAGACTGGATTAAGAAAATGTGGCACATATACACCATGGAATACTATGCAGCCATAAAAGAGGATGAGTTCCTGTCCTTTGCAGGGACATGGATGAAGCTGGAAACCATCATTCTCAGCAAACTATCACAAGGACAGAAAACCAAACACCACATGTTCTCACTCATAGGTGGGAATTAAACAATGAGAACACTTGGACACAGGGTGGGGAACATCACAAACCGGGGCCTGTCGGTGGGGTGGGGAGGTGGGGGAGGGATAGCATTAGGAGAAATACCTAATGTAAATGACGAGTTGATGGGTGCAGCAAACCAACATGGCACACATATACCTATGTAACAAACCTGCATGCACACTGTACACATGTATCCTAGAACTTAAAGTATATAAAAAAAAAAGACAGCTGCACTTGTTAGTGATGACAATAAATAGACTTTGTTCATAAAGCTGGAATGACAAATCAATAATCCAGATGATATTCTTAGTTGCACAAGCTGGAAAGAAAGCTTCTTTGGAGTTCTGAACATGTACAGAAGCTGCCTTCCAAATAACTAAACTACCTTTGGTTATTGACTTTTTTTCTCCAAATCCAGAGAAAGTATCTAAAACGGTATAGGCATACCTATAAAATAAGCGATAAGTATTAAATCCAACCATTATAATAGGCCGGGTGCAGTGGCTCATGCCTGTAATCTCAGCACTTTGGGAGGCCAAGGTAGACGAACTACTTGAGGTCAGGAGTTATGAGAGCAGCCTGGTCAACATGATGAATCCTCATCTCTACTAAAAATTAGACAAAAATTAGCCAGGTGTGGTGGCACACGCCTGTAATTCCAGCTACTCAGGAGGCTGAGACACGAAAATTGCTTGAGCCTGGGAGGCAGAGGTTGCAGTGAGCTGAGATTGTGCCATTGCACTCCAGCCTGGGCAACAAAGCAAGACTCTGTCTCAAAAAAATAAAAATAAGTAAAAAATCCAATAATTATTTATTGAACTGCATAATACATGTGAATAGTAGGTAAAGCCTATTTCACAGGTGTGAGAAAGTATCTGCATTAAGGCAGCCCATGGATCCTGTGTCAAACCCCTCATGTGAACTCAAATCAATGCTAGACTCTTGGTACTTCCTGGGAAAGAGCACGGCTAGAGGAAACAGTCCCCAGTGGCCTCAGCAGGTGACACTGCACTCACCTTTCAGCGTTACCCAGTACTGTTTCCATTTCCTTCGTGCCACCAGCTCAAGCTTCCTTTCCTTCTGCACAGTGACCAGGGGCTTGAAGAAGAGCCACCCGGCTTTCCGGACCACCCCCTGTTCCTTCTCAAAGAGCAGATCCAGCTGTTCCAGAGAGCTGAGTGACTCGCTGCTGGACTCGGCGGTTTCTGTAGATGTTTCTATGTTCTCAGTGTTGGTCCTGCTCATTTCCAACTCTCGCATGAAATTCTCATAAATGTTCTGCCGGAGGGGATCGCTGCCAATCGCATGTGTGGATTCGCTTCTCTGAGACAGGATCTGAGCAGAGCCCCCTGACCACAGAAAAGCAGATGCCTGAGAGGATCCCTGCACATCTGTATTCAGTCCATCAGAGCGACTGTCAAAGTAGTCACTGCCCTCCTTGGACCTCGGCTCCTGTGAGAAACACACGTGATCACCCATCAGAGCTTACAGCTATCCAAAGCATCCCTTCTTGAACACAGCATAAGTGTAGTACTGGTGGCTGCTAATAATGTAATGCAAAGCAAGATTCCTGTAACAAAAACACATCTTTAACCATCAAGTCTTCATACCAGAAAGAATTTTAAAAATAATGTTGCCCAAGCCAATTTATATCCAGTAGAATTAGCACTTAGAGAGGTAAATAAAATACCAATGGCTCTCCTAAATCTAACCTGCGCTTAGCATTGAGAAATTAACTAGTATGTTTACCACACACTAGTGAAAATTACTAGAATGATATTTCTTTCTTCATTGCTAACCATGAATCAGTATCTTCCAGAAAAGAATTCATATTCTTGCTATTTATTTTTCCCCTGGATCGTTTGAAAGGTAAATTAGAAAATTACTAGTACCACGGTAGGGTGGGGAAGATAGGGACTCAGTATTGTCATGCAAAACCCAAAAACTTCTCCTCCTCTCCCTATAGTCCCCAGCTTCTGGCCAAGTGCCCAGGTCCAGACTTCTAGACTTTGACATCTCTAGTATCTTATTTTCCCAGTTCATATAGTAAAAATAATAGGTGGCGAGGTGGCTCATGCTTATAATTCTAGCACTTTGGGAGGCCGAGGCTGGTGGATCACCTGAGGCCAGGAGTTTGAGACCAGCCTGGCCAACATGGTGAAACCCTGTCTCTACTAAAAATACAAAAATTAGCCAGGCATGGCGGTGAGCACCTGTAATCCCAACTATTCGGGAGGCTGAGGCAGGAGAATCACCAGAACCTGGGAGGCAGAGGTTGCTGTGAACCGCGATCGCACCATTGCACTCTAGCCTGGGCAACAAGAGCGAAACTCCATCTCAAAAATAATAATAATAATAATAATACACTTAGGATTCCTTATCTACGAAGGGTACTGGCTAGTAACTATAGCTTTTTTGTTTTTCTTTTTTTTTTTCGAGATGGAGTTTTGCTCTCATTGCCCAGGCTGGAGTGCAATGGCGCAATCTCGGCTCACTGCAACCTCCGCCTCCTAGGTTCAAGTGACTCTCCTGCCTCGGAGTCCCAAGTAGCTGGGATTACACGCATGCGCCACCACACCCGGCTAATTTTGTATTTTTAGTAGCGACAGGGTTTCTTCATGTTGGTCAGGCTGGTCTCAAACTCCCAACCTCAGGTGATACGCCCACCTCGGCCTCCTAAAGCACTGGGATTACAGGAATGAGCCACCGCGCCTAGCCAGTTTTTTTCATAATTAATATTTCTTACTTAGAGAATTACTTTCATGAAAAAATACACTCATTTATTCATTCACGTCCTTTCATTTGAGTACCTATTTTATTCTAGGTACTGGAGATATCAAAGACATGATTCTTAACTGCAGTATTTATTCCAACACAAAAATCAAACACAGGCAGCTCTAAATACAATTCATACTTATATAATAATGTTGCCCCCTGTGAAGACCGGGTGCATTGAACATCGAGCTGGCCACGCACAGAGCTGAAAACATAAAGATATTTCTCTAATATCTGGATTAGAAGTCTAGTCACTGAAGAAAAATAATTTGCATACAGACTTTTCACTGGTAAATGGCAGTAATTAAAACTTTCAGCATAAAGTGAGCTTAACTTCTGACTCAAAAGGCACTGACATTCAACATTTATGGCTTAAACGAAGATAACTGCAGAGACGCCAAGCACACTCAAGACTACTCAGCTGCTGGTGGGCTTTCGATTATATTTTCTTATGCATTAAAATAGAAATGATGGAAAACTGGGTCAAGGACCATTGACTGAAGGCCTTATTTTGAATATCACATTGTGTAGAGAGGTTTCCTTTTCATCCAAAAATCAAGTTGCAATTACTTGCTGTTTTGTAGGAGAATAATCACAGAACTGGAGAGTACTTCCAAACACCCAGGAGCCATGAACAACTGCGCCCCAAGCATATATTACAAATAGAAATATGATTTGCCACTGTTTACACTGCATCTCCAGTCATATTTATTTATACACTGATGCTTATGCATAACAGAGCAAATAAACCAGCTGTTGTGAGTCACTTGCACAGGAAACTTTGGAAATACTTAGAGTTTTTTTTTAAATTGTCACTTTGTTGCTTTTCAATAACTCCTGGCTGGGTGCGGTGGCTCACGCCTGTAATCCCAGCACTTTGGGAGGCCAAGGTGGGCGGATCACGAGGTCAGGAGATCGAGACCATCCTGGCTAACACGGTGAAACCCCGTCTCTACTAAAAATACGAAAAATTAGCCAGGTGCAGCGGGCACATGCCTGTAGTCCCAGCTACTTGGGATGCTGAGGCAGGAGAATCGCTTCAACCCGGGAGGCGGAGGTTGCAGTGAGTAGAGATCACGCCACTGCACTCCAGCCTGGGTGACAGAGCAAGACTCTGTCTCAAAAGAAAAACAAAACAAAACAAAAAACTCCTAAAAGGTGAAGAAACACTTCTCATCTAGCTAGTATTAACATTATCTCAGTTATAAATATGTCCCTCTGACTCATAACCCAAAAACACTGGAATTACCTCTGATAGCCTGCAAGGGCCATGATGGAATGCTTCAAAACAAGCACAACTCTGCCAGAGAAAGGCACAGAAGTCCCAAAATTAAGTGTGACCTACACACACTCTTGACACCGCTTCTCAAGTTACAGTGCTAACTTTTAAATGTTTAACCGTAGCAAAGCAAGGATTTTCCTTTTTCAGAAATGGGGCGGGGGGTGGAATGCATTTTAGCATTTATAACTTATTCTTATACATAGGTATGAACTCTCCCAGTCTCTAATAAATTTCTAAATCTTTTTATCTAGAATCCTAATAGTCAGTGACTAATTTTCAGGCTAACAAAAAAGAGCCTTTAAAAAATATAGAATGTCTTTAAATAGGTTCGGCTAGAATTCTTAATCACTGTGTTATGCGGATGAAACTAAGGTGCCTGCTATATACATACACAAATCATATGATTTCCATTTCCATACAAATGACTTCACTTCCACCAAATCAAATAATCAGAAACAAGGGCTAATGTAACTTGATGACTAGGGCAATACAGCAGAGTGGAGATGAGTAAAGACTCAAGAGTAAAAACTCAGGCCAAGTGTGGTGGCTCACGCCTGTTATCCCAGCACTTTGGGAGGCCGAGGCGGGTGCATCACCTGAGGTCGGGAGTTCGAGACCAGCCTGACCAACATGGAAAAACCCCATCTCTACTAAAAATACAAAATTAGCTGGGTGTGGTGGCACACGCCTATAATCCCAGCTACTCGGACGCTGAGGCAGGAGAATCGCTTGAGTGAGCCAACATGGCACCACTGCATTACAGCCTGGGCAACAAGAGCGAGACACCATCTCAAAAAAAAAAAAAAAAAGAGTAAAAACTCAAGAGCTGTCACTCTACAGAAAGACATGTACTGCAAGATTCCACCTACAGGTGGAATCTGAAATAGTCCAACTCATTGAGGCAGAGAGTACAATGGTGGTTGCCAGGGGCAGGAGAGGGAAATGGGAAGATGCTGCTCAAAGGGTACAAAGCCTCAGTTTTGCAGGAGGAATGAGTTCTGGAGCTCTAAGGTAAATAATGGTGACTACAGTTGATAATACTATATTCTATGCTTAAAATTTGCTAAGAAGATACTTTTTTTTTTTTAACAGAGCAAGACTCCGTCTCAAAAAATAAATAAATATAAATAAAATAAATAATAAAATTCTAATTCTTTGATTCCAACCAGTTTTTGTTGTTGTTGTTGTTGTTGTTGAGATGGAGTCTCACTCTGTTGCCCAGGCTGGAGTGCACTGGCGTGATCTCAGCTCACTGCAACCTCCACCTCCCAGATTCAAGCGATTCTCCTGCCTCTGCCTCACAAGTAGTGGGACTAACAGGCACATGCCAGCATGCCCAGCTAATTTTCATTAGAGATGGGGTTTCACCAAGTTGGCCAGGTTGGTCTCAAACTCCTGATCTCCAGTGATCCGCCTGCCTCAGCCTCCCAAAATGCTGGGATGACAGGTGTGAGCCACCACGCCCGGCCCTAACCAGTTTGTTTTTAACTCTACAGGCACACAATTCAGAGTTAAGTTTTTGGACAACGCAGAATTGAAGGAGACCCAGTTCCTGTAGGCAGGAGAAGCAAGGAGGGTCACTCTGCCCGTGATAGAATGACTCATACACAGCAGCCACTGGTCTGCTTCTGAACCGCGTGGGAACTGACACTGAATGCAGCTCACTAGAGCCACGTGTAAGCCAGGCCACACACACAGATAAGCAACACACTCACTGCACATAAGAGATGCAGAATCATTGGCTCGATGCCACCACCAATAAGGGGACACAGTGGATGACAGCTGAACACAGGTCGGCACCATAACACTTGAATCAAAAAGGCGTGGACGTTGTCCACCTGGGACTGCAGACCTCGAGCAAGAAGAAGCTGCGTCTCCCATTATGCTCAGCGAGGATCAGTTGTTTAGGAAATGGGAGCTGAGAGAAAAAAGTCAAGGAAATCTCTACGATTTCGTGGTTTAGTCTGAAAAAGTGATGATCCAGGAGTAAAATCACTATACAAATTACTACAGTATATTCAGGGATATGAAGAGGTCCTGAAAACAGTATGCTGATCGTCTGTTCTTCGTCTCTGTGTGAAGGAGAAGGAGGGAGAACCGAAGCCCAGCACAGGAGGGGGTGGTGGAGGCAGACACGCCACGCATCAGAAGGAAGTAACAAAAGTCAAACTTCACAAATCGGAAGCAATCTACTCAAAAAAGTTATATTAATTTCCACCCCTAAATCTCTATATAATTTTATAATTTTATGTCTATGTAGGATGCAATTCTGCTAGAGACTAACTGCCCACACAAATTCCCTTCAACTCCATGACTTATACAGAGAAATTTAAAAAAAAGCTTCTCCCCTCTATAATCAAAAATAAAAACAAATAACAAAACAACAACAAACTGAAAATTTAGCAATTGCCACTAGTTACCTAAAAAGGCAAACTATCGCTTTTCTTCCTAGTGGATAAGCCACTTTGCTCCCTCAGTAAAACTTTACATGCCATGAAATAGAAGTATATTCATCATTCTTATTTTATCAGTATATATATTTTTCTATTGCATGTATTCAGGTACAAGATATTTTCAGGATGCCATTAGCTATCTCCATGAGGAGGTTAAGATTACACATATAGGCCGGACGTGGTAGCTCCTGCTTGTAATCCCAGCATGTTGGGAGGCCAAGGCAGGTGGATCACCTGAGGTCAGGAGTTCCAGACCAGCCTGGCCAACATGGTGAAACCCCGTCTCTACTAAAATACAAAAATTAGCCAGGCATGGTGGTGTACGCCTGTAATGCCAGCTACTCAGGAGGCTGAGGCAGCAGAATCGCTTGGACACAGGAGGCAGAGGTTGCAGTGAGCCAAGATCGCACCACTGCACTCCAGCCTGGGCAACAGAGCAATACTCTGTCTCAAAAAAAAAAAAAAAATTACACATGTAGATATATCATCAACTTTTTTTTTTTTGATGTACCAACTTAAGCATAGAAATTTTAATTTCATCAGAGTAATATCAAGTTCAACAAGCCTATTCAACCAAAAATAATGACAATCTCATCTGTTTTGTTTGGACTGTAAGAATGAGGTCTAGTAAAATTCTCAGATAACCAATTCTTTCAGGAATTCTCTTCAACTCTGCACTTACTTTTTTTTTTTTTTAAAGACAGAGTCTCTCTCTATTGCTCAGGTGTGATCTCAGCTCACTGCAACCTCCACCTCCCGGGTTCAACTGGTTCTCCTGCCTCAGCCTCCCAAGTAGCTGGGATTACAGGCACCTGCCACCACGCCAGGCTAATTTTTGTATTTTGGGTAGAGACAGGGTTTCGCCATGTTGGCCAGGCTGGTCTCAAACTCCTGGCCTCAGGTGATCTGCCCACTTTGGCATCCCCAAGTGCTGGGATGACAGGCGTGAGCTGCCGCACCGGCTATGGCCAAGTCTTAAGATTAGACCTGTGGAGTGCATGGAAGAGTGCAGGGACATGCACAGAACCAGAATGCTATTGACTGAACATTTGTTTCCTCCCTCCCCAAAATCCATGTTGAGGCCTTAACTACCAGTGGATGGTATTTAACTGACATCTTTGAGAGGTAATTGGTTTAGAGGGCGTCATGAAGGTAGAGTCCCCATGATGGGATTAGGGTCCTTATAAGAAGAGGAAAAGAGCCTAGACCTCCTGCTCTCTCTGCCGCATGAGGACACAGCAAGAAGGCGGCCGTCTGCAGCCAGGAAGAGAGCCCTCCCCAGAATCGGACCACACTAGCACTCTGACCTCTGACTTCCAGCCTCCAGAATTATAAGAAATAGATGTCTGTTGATTAAACCAAGTCTGTGGTATTTTGTTTGCAGCCCAAGCTGACTAAGACACCGGAAGATTAAAGTTGTGGGCTAAAAGTGAAAATATCTGAAACAAAAGAGAAAACAAACCCACACCTGAAAATGAGATGAGCCAGGCTTTCCACCAAACTCTTCACTTTTGCCAGATCATTTAAGCACCCCGACAACACTCTATGGTGGCTTCTACTAACCTTCCCCTTCTCCAGGTGGGGAAACTGTGGGGACCCTTCCCCCTGCTCTAAGGTACGCTCACCTGGAGTTTCCTTTTCTTCCTTGAGAGGCTTCCCGTCCAGTCACTGATCCGTCGCATCCTGGCTTTGAGGGAGTCCTTCTTCGCAGTATCCTCAACTAAGGCTTTGGGCTTCCGACAGGGGAGAGTGAAGGAACTGTACTGGACGGGGTCCCTGTGTGCCACCCTGGAGGGCACATCAATGTCGGAAGCAAAAGAGACACGGTTGCTCAGGCTAGCATGTGTGCCCATGTATTCATCAGAAAGGCGGATACCTGAGGGGGAGAAGCTCCCCAGGTTGGCATCTTTGTACAGTTCCCGGAGGGAGGAGAGGGAAGAGCTTTGGTTGAAAGGCTTTTTGGCATCACCAGGTGGGAAGCTGGCATGGAGGCTGGGGTCAGGCATGCCAGGGGCCAGGAAGGAGCCCTCAGCCTCGCTCAGCTCTCCAGCGTTGCCCCAAGGGGAGTCATACCAGGACGACTCAGAACTCAGGGAGCTGCCTTTGCTGGACCGCAGGCGAGAGTCCGTGGGAGAGGGGCGATGGCTGGGCAGGGAATCGGCGCTGGACCCCCTCCTGGCTTCAGGCACAGGGGAGGTTTCCGATGCTAAGGTAGGTGAGTACCTCAGCAGCTGCACGGGCTCACTGGAGTCCTCTGCAGGCACTTTGCTGGGGTTGCCACCATTGTGGAACTCGACCCTTAAACACCCATCCAGCTTCCCCAGCGTTTTGATGAGCACTCTGGGGCTCTTGCGGTCTTCGCCCGGCGGGGTGGAGGCAATGCTCTCATTCCTCCCGTAGCAGTTGAGAAGGTGTCCGTTGCAGTCTCTGGAGGTGATGTGGTTATCTGCCGGCTCGTGGCCAACAGAGTGGAAGCCGTTCTCAGTTGAGAAAGCAGCACTGATGCCCTGGAAATCCTTCCCTGGGGCATTTGTCCTGTGCATGGAGTAGGCAACACCTCTGGAGACCTTGCATGTGGGGCCACCGGGTCTCGATGCGTAAGGCTGGTTACTCTTAAAGTGAGAAAGGCAGCTTCGGGCCAGGGACCTGGACTTGTAACCTGCTCCGCTGCTTCCGTGACCCCATCCATGCAATGACTTTTCCTCTTTTGTATGAATGCCACGTATTTTCAGGGAGCAAGGAATTTGCTTAGCACCAGTAATAGTATTGCTATGATTTTTAGATCCTTGAAGGGTGTACTGACTCTCGGAGTTGCCCATTTTAACCTAAATTAAGAACAGTTGCATCAGTAAGACCGTGGCCTAAATTATGTTCCATTATGACAGAACTTTCTAAAAAGAATGCCCTGCATATTACACAGCAACTTCAGTGCCTGGAAGGACTCAGAGGAGTAGGGATAAGAGTCAGTCAGGAAAACAGGCTCTCCTTATTTTGCAAGGCTGCTCATTAGCTAGAAAGACAGCACTGCACACCTGTCTGCTAGTTATTTTAAAGATATTATTCATTATACAATATTAATTTAGAAGGTGAACAGGCATAAAAATCAGCTTATGAGAAAGATCTGCTTCAGGCTTGGTGTTGGGAGACTTTGAATGAGGTTTTTTTGCTTTTTTTTTGAGACAGGGTCTCACTGTTATCATCCAAGCTGGAGTACAGTGCCGCAGTCACAGCTCACTGCAGCCTCGACTTCCTAGGCTCAAGTGATCCTCCTGCCTTAGCTTCCCAAGTAGCTGGGACTATAGGCACGTGCTACCACTCTCAAGCTCGGGCTTTTTTTTTTTTTTTTTAAAGATACGGGGTCTCACTCTGTTGCTCCAGGCTGGTCTTGAACTCCTGGGCTCAAGAGATTGTCTTGCCTCGGCCTCGCAAAGTGCTAGCATCACAGGTGTGAGCCACCACACTTGACCAAACTAATGATTCTTGAAGAGAAAAATCAGGGAAAGTATCTTTATTCTGTCAGTCTAAATACATAGATTTCAGTGATCAGAGAGATACATTTTCATTATACATAAACTACTGGTAGAACTAACATCTCTCCATAGTATTTTGAGAGATTTTTGCTCAAAAACTACCACATTTTTATAACATGACACCAGGTACCAGGCTCTGTTGGGGCTCTAGGAATACCACAAAAGAAAAAGGCCTGGAAGTCCTCAAAAATGAGGCTGAGATGAAAAATGGGGGAAAAAATAAGAGCTCTCATTTGGGAAAGAAAAACATTTTAATAAAACTAATCTCTAGAGCTTTTCTAAAGATTTCAGGTGTCTTCACTTTAGAATACGATGAGAGAAATAAGTATGAAGCTGACTTAGAATAAGGGCATCAGAAAAATTTAATATTAGACTCTTACTTCCTTGTAAAAACCCCAGTTTGCTCAAGGAGTCTATTAGTTAAGCCAAACTCAAAGTGAAAAGGGGGAGAGGGAGGGAGGGAGGAGGGGAGGAAAGAAGAAACCATCTCTTTTAATTCTGAAATAATTTTTTTGAGGTGGGATCTTGCTATGTTGCCCAGGCTGGTTTCAAACCCCTGGGCTCAAAGGATTCTCCTGCCTCAGCCTCCCAAGTAGCTGGAACTACAGGAACATGCTACCATGTCCAGCTAGTTTCTCACTCAAACCAGTATATCACTGTCTTAGGTCAGCTGGAGGTGATGCTCTTCTGGTGAGGTCTCCACATATATTTAGTAGGCTTTTTATTTTTAATTCTTTTATATCTAAGAATGTGTAGCCACAAAACAGAAGTTAAATGGATTGACTTTTCTTTGGTGGTAATTATCAGATATTTTAAAACCAAAATCACTAGCCCAAATAATTAAACCTTTACTTATTACCTTAATCACAGTCATGCAACTTGACGTGACCCCCAAGTCACAAGGGTTGGGTTTACCTGAAGTCTAGTTTCTGCTCTGAGGGAGGTTAGTGGTCAATAGGCTTTACATGGTCTTGGGAGCAACACAGCACATTTAACAAGCACGCAAAGTGAGTCCATGAAGTGAGCCTGAAAAACAGAAACGCAAGAAAACTCTGTGAAGCGTTTTACTCCAAGCTCCCACAAAGTCAAAAGGAAGCTTTAATGCAAATTATATGAAGAAACAACTGGTGTCCAGGGTCACTGTCAAGGTAATAAATGAAATGTCTGTGGACCGTGTGATTCATCAGGGTCATTTGAAGCCAGAACTGCCCACCCAGTCTTGCAAAGGCCACCAACTCAACACCCAAGTCCGCTGTCAAATGCATGCCTTTGTTTCAGGGGAGACCGCTTCAGTGACTCATGTGTGGCTCATCTGTCACCACGACCAGGAAAACAACTCTGTCTCACAGGGCTGCAGGAGCGTCGGGCTGGCGTGACGAGAGGTGGCCCTTGTTCTCTATTTGACCAAGCAGTAAAAACAAAGCCCAAAATGTAACATCACAGTGAACAGTCCTTGGTTAAAATAACTTAGCTTGTAGAGGCTGACCCCATAAATGAGATTAAAAGCTTTCTCAAGCACATGTTAGCAGGGGCAAGAGGTCCCCCTCTGAGGGATAAGGCATGGCTTCTGAAAGGGAGGAGGACTGGCTGAGATGGGGAGGCTCCCCTCTGGTGGTGCTCACTGCTGGACACGAAGCCACATACACGGGAAGCAGAGGGGTGAGGCCTTAATAGTGACTTTTTGTTCCTTTTTTTTAAAAAAAAATGTTTACTTATAATTGTGGTCAAACATGGATAACATAACATTTTCCATCTTACCATTTATTTATTTATTTATTGGAGACAGAGTTTTGTTCTTCTTGCCCAGGCGGGAGTGCAGTGGCACAATCTCGGCTCACTGCAACCTCCGCCTCCTGGGTTCAAGCAATTCTCCTGCCTCAGCCTCCTGAGTAACTGGGATTACAGGCATGTGCCACCAGGCCCAGCTAATTTTGTATTTTTAGTAGAGACAGGGTTTCTCCATGTTGGTCAGAGTGGTCTCGAACTCCCGACCTCAGGAGATCTGCTCACCTCAGCCTCCCAAAGTGCTGGGATTATAGGCATGAGCCACCACGCCCGGCCCATCTTACCCATTTTTAAATGTACAGGGAAGCAGTAAGTACACTGTTGTACAACCATCACCGACATCCATCTTCAGAATTTCCAACTTGCAGAACAGAAACTCTGCACCCATTAAACAGCAACTCCCCAGGCCCACAGCCCCTGGCAACCGTCATTCTACTTTCTGTCTCTATGAATTTGAGGACTCTAGATACCACATATAAGTGAAAGTATTTGTCTTTTTGCAACTGGCTTATTTCACTTAGTATAATGCCCTCAAGTTTCATCCACGTGGTAGCAGGTGTCAGAATTTCCTTCCTTGTTAAGGCTGAATAGCATTCTATTATATGTGCATGCCACATTTTGTTTACTCATTCATCCCATGGAGAGACACTTGGGTCGCTTCCACCTCTTGGCTATTATGAATAATGCTGCTATGAACATGGGTGTTTAACCATCTCTTCCAGACCCTGCTTTCAATTCTTTGGGATATATACCCAGAAGTGGAAATGCAATAGCATTAGGTTATTCTATTTTTAATTTTTTTTTTTTGTTTGGAGACAGAGTCTTGCTCTGTCGTCCAGGCTGGAGTGCAGTGGCACAATCTCGGCTCACTGCAACCTCCGCCTCCCAGGTCCAAGTGATTCTCCTGCCTCAGCCTCTCGAGTAGCTGTGATTACAGGTGCACACCATTACGCTAGATAATTTTTGTATTTTTCTAGAGACAGGGCTTCACCATGTTGGCCAGGCTGGTCTCGAACTTTCAGCCTCAAGTGATCCACCCACCTCGGCCTCCCAAAGTGCTGGGATAACAGGCGTGAGCCACCGCGCCCAGCCCTATTTTTAATTCTTTATGGAGCCGCCATACTGTTTTCCACAACAGCTGCACCATTTTACACGCTCACCGACAGTGCAGCAGAGTTCCAATTCCTCCACATCCTCACCCATGCTTGTTATTTTCTGTTTTTTGACAGTAGTCATCCTAATGGACATAGGTGGTATCTCATTATGGGTTTCATTTGCATTTCTCTAATGATAAGTGATACTGAGCCATCTTTTTCATGTGCTTATTGGCTATTGTATATCTTCTTAGGAGGGTTCAGTGGCAACTGTCTTTTTTTTTTTTTTTTTTTGAGACAGTCTCACTCTGTTACCCAGCCTGGAGTGCAGCGGTACAATCTCGACTCACTGCAACCTCTGCCTCCCGGGTTCAAGTGATTCCCCTGCCTTAGCTTCCTGAGCATCTGGGATTACAGGTGCCCGCCACCACACCCAGCTAATTTTTGTATTTTTAGTAGAGATGGGATTTCACCATGTTAGCCAGGCTGGTCTCGAACTCTCAGGTGATCCACCCGCCTCGGCCTCCCAAAGTGCTGGGATTACAGGCATGAGGCATTGCACCCGGCCTCAGTGGTAACTTTTACAGTTAGTGGGAAGAGAAGCAAGACACTGGAGCTAGGTTCCTCTAACAAAGACAAAGACAAATCTCCTGCCTGAGTCTATCCACGCAGATACATTTTAAATTAAAAAAAAAAAAAAAGGCAAATAGATTCTCCACTTGGCCATCGGCAGGAAATCCAATAGCTCAGCCTCTAATTAATAACGACTGAGAAGGTGCCTGCTATGCTGCCGGTACCCTACCTTTTAGTAGGCAGCTGTGCCACACATCTAAAAAGGGGATAGCAACTGCTAGACTTGCCACTAGAACCTGGCCCCATCTCACACATGGGGCTGGACCACAAGAACCCCACCTTTTAAAAGTCCAAAACCAGCTGGGTGTGGTGGCTCACGCCTGTAATCCCAGCACTTTGGGAGGCCAAGGCAGGGTGGATCACCTGAGGTCGGGAGTTCGAGACCAGCCTGATCAACATGGAGAAACCCCGTCTCTACCAAAAATATAAAATTAGCCAGGCATGGTGGCGCATGCCTGTAATCCCAGCTACTCAGGAGGCTGAGGCAAGAGAATTGCTTAAATGCCAGAGGCAGAGGTTGTGGTGAGCTGAGATTGCACCATTGCACTCCAGCCTGGGCAACAAGAGCGAAACTCAGTCTCAAAAGAAAAAAAAAAGTTCAAAACCTGGCTGGGCATGGTGGCTCAAGCCTGTAATCCCAGCACTTTGGGAAGCCAAGGCAGATGGAGCACTTGAGCCCAGGAGTTCAAGACCAGCTTGGCCAAAATGGTGAAACTCCATCTCTACTAAAACTACAAAAAAATCAGCTGAGTGTGGTGGCACACACCTGTAATCCCAGCTACTTGGGAGGCTGAGGTGGGAGAATTGCTTGAATCGGGAGGCAGAAGTTGCAGTGAGCTGAGATCAAGCCACTGGACTCCAGCCTGGGAGACAGACACAGCAAGACTGTCGACTCTGTCTCAAAAATGATGATGATAATAATAAATAAACAAATAAATAAAGTTCAAAGCCTGAGCTGTTGCTCTACCTTAGCTACCCTTTTATTTTTTAACTGAGGGAACTATAAATGGCCAGAGAAGCTCCTGGCTGCTGCCACTCAGACTGTCACGATCAGAGTGAGCCTTCATTTGTTTCCTTTCATAAAGACCAAGGTCCAGCGATGACACTGGAGGCGAAAGGCTCCCGGCCGCTCCCTCCTCAACCACCTCTCTTTGTCAGCCCTCCTGAGCTGCAGCACACACTGCACAGGCCCTGAGCTCGCCAAAACCAGCGGACAAAACTGCAATTCAGTGGCTGACTGTGTCAGCTGCTCACGGACACACAAAGAGGCCAGAATTCAAAGCCGCAGTATCGCTCCCAGGTGGAAGTTTCTGCCCCAGCGGAAGGTTAGAACCTAAGCTCATCTTACTACTTTTGCAATTAAATAGCTTAATTTTTTTATTTCCTGGGATATTTCTAAAAACACAGGAGACCCCATCCTCTACTGGATGCTGTGCACTCAAGGCCTTGCACCTGGAGGCTCACATAAGCACCCAGTGACACCTGTGGTACCAAATGACAGCAATTCATGTGCTACACAGTTGATGCGGACCCCAGACCAAGGGCGGGAATCCTCCTTACTGGGTATGACAGAAAGACTGGTGTACCAACTCATGAGGATACATTTCCATAATTAAGATAGAGAAAAGCAAACAAGGAGTGACAGAAATATAGAACAATGTGCATTTTCACATATGCACTCTAATGCTGACCAAATGTGCAATGTTGGGTCAATCCTGGCAGGGAAGAAAAAAAAAAAAAAAAGCCTTAAACTGTAGAAGGAAGAATTTATCCAATATTTATGAGAAATTTATTGACAGGAAGGATAATCCCTGAGGGAAGCTAAGTAATTATTGTCCCTGAGGAGTTTGACAAATTGAACAGATATTTATCTGTCATGCTTCAGCTATGATTTTTGTCCGGAAGCAAGGGAATATTTAAGGCAAATGTTCAGTAACCTCTGGCCCCCTGACTCCTTTACTAAAGGAATTTTATGATATTCAAGTTTAAAAACTATTTTAGTTAATAGAAAGGGGGCTGAAAAAAATTTAAAAAACAACAGATTTCATGTAAACTCTTAAAAACAAAAGTACTTTAAAAGGGCCTGGTGTTTACAAATAGCAAAAGTATGTATAGGTATAGTCACCCGCAGCAGCCCCTGTGAAGGTGTTCTAACCTGCAGGAAGAGGTATGAAGTATAACAATGTGTGGCGAGGCCCAGGGCTGGTAGAGACGTAATTTAAGTGAAGTCACTCTGGAATAACGTGGCACCAAGAGTGTGTATACTTAGCAAACATTTTATGCTGTGTACAGACTTTTTTATAATTATTTTTTATTTATGGGACAATTATAATAAATATTGGAATTTTTTAAAAATGATCACAATGACATGGACCTAGAACAAAAAAAAATCCTACCTTCCATTCTCCATTCCCTCCCAATCCCCAAAATCCTACCTCCCATTCTGCATTCCCTCCCAATCCCCAAAATCCTACCTTCCATTCTGTATTCCCTCTCCAATCCCCATTCACGAGTATGCTGTGTAGCTTTTCAAGCTAAAATTACAAAGAGTGGAAGTTTTTCTTTTTTAAAAGTGTGATCAGTGACCACACCAGAAGTGTGCAGCGATGTGGAGGAATGTCCTAAGTATGCCATCACAGTCCCAACAGCCACTGTCATCTACTGAGTCCCGGCGAAAAATAGCTTTCAGGAGGAAATTCGAGATTTACCTTTTCTTCATTTGCCTTTAGCCTGGGCTTGACTGGATGAGTCAGATTCCCAAATTCTCTAGTTCCATGTAGTGTGGCATTTATAGCAAAGAAAACTAGAATTGTCCGCCTCTGCTTTGTCTCTGGACTGAGGCCCTGAGCTGGCTACCCACATGGAGCAACTGAAGGGGAACAGCAGGAAACCCTCCGGGTGGGCAGATGGTGCTGGGCAGAGGCCTGCGAGGAGGGCGGGGGCTGGATCGGGGACAGCAAACAGAACGGAGCCACTGCAAAAAAGCAGATCTACAGCTGGCCGAGACTGTGAGAGGAAGCGCAAGTGCTACTACCAGGAGATACCAACAGGCTTCACATCGCTCCAGACAGATTTTTATACTAAACTAGGACCCTCATCCTAGTCCCAGGCAAATACTTCAGATAGTGACAAGAGCCAGATAACAAAAGGGCTAGCCATCACTAACCATAACAGGATCTACTTGGTTTTCTTTATGTGGGGAGGGTCGGGGACAGCTTTAACCACTAAGGAGAGGGGTTTCTGTAAATTCCAGTCTCGTTTGTGAGACTTTGGGCAAACTGCTCAAGCTTTCTGAATTTCATTTTCCTCATTTGCAACTTGAGGATAAAAATATCTGCCCTACTACCTCACAGACTGAGAATCAAGTGTGGAAATATATGTGAAACCACCTAAAATATTGTGAAATGCAACAGAGTACTATCATTAATTTGCAGTTATAAGTCTAATTTTATATGTTATGATATCAGATCTCATTATAACTGCTGTTTCAGGTCTGTCATTACCTACTCGTTATTCAATAATGCAACACAAAGTATTATTAAATTTTAGTTTTAAGTCTGATTTTGTATATTATGATATTAGATCTTATTAAAACTGTCATTTCAGATCTTTCATTACCTATTATTAAATTAAATATTATATACAGATATAGATAAATTAAGAATCTTCTAGGTTTTAGCATTTGATTTTGATCAATTCCCCCAAATTATTACAGCATATAAAACTACCTAATTTGCAAGCAGTCTATCAAATGTAAAGAAAACCAGTGAAACAAGCCATACGCTCTCATTAGTAGATACTCATGTTAGAAAATATAAGAAAATAACCTGAATGCACATTGAACTGGTACAACCTTAAAGCAGTCATTCTCAACTATGGTGATTTTGTCCCCCAAGGGACATTTGGCACATCTGGGAGTATTTTTGGTTGTCACAACTGGGGTCTGCTACTGTCACCTAGTGGGTTAAGGCTAGGGGGATACTACTGAACCCCATACAACATACAGGACAGTTCAACACAACAAATAATTAATTATCTGGCCTAATATGTCAATAGTTCCAAAGCTGAGAAATCCTGCCCTGAAGTTTTATTATTGTCTCTATCACTGAAAATATTAAAACTCAGGACAAATGTGCCTAAAAATCTAAAACAAAAGCATTCAACTCTGCCAGGGATCCAAACTTAGTAATAAACCCTGTAAATACTGCCAGAATCTGTTTCTCTCATCCTCAACGAACGACACTCAGAATGCATGAAGTGAATACCAAGATTGAAGGTGCTCATTTCTAATCACAAGAAGACTTGAACTCAATTTATATAAAGAGGCAGGCAAAGGGAACATCTGGTCTCCATAGGAATAATGCTTAGGAAGAGTAATCCTTACAAATAAAGTGAGCAGAAAGCAAGCTGCTGTGAAGGGCCCCAGAAGCTAAGCTTCCATTGTTGGGCCTCACTGGTTGTCTTTGAATTCAGCAGGACTCCTTCCAAATGCATATTCACAGATGAATGGATAGACCCATCTGCAGCAAGGAATGCCCTCCGAGCAGGATCTCCGCTGACAAGCATGGCTGGTATTCAACAAGGGGGAAAGTCATAAATTCCACAGAGACAATAGCTCAGCTTTTTGTCCAGTTCATCACCTTAGTAAGTCAATTTATCACAAGGAGGATCTCGGCACTCACACTTGTTTTAGAAAACATCCCAACATCTGCAGCATGGCTTACAGAAGGCTGATCAAGCCGTGGGTCGGCCCATTGTTGGGTCATGAAATCCATTCGATGAATTGATACCAGTATTTTTAAATGAATAGAAGAGAACAAAATAGAGCAGGAGAGAGAATAAGTAGAACAGAAAATAGACGAGTGAATCCCAGTAAGAGTAAAATTTGTTTCATGAAATTAAATTCTTATGTGTGCTTGTGTGTTTGTCCATACACTGGGTTGTGAAGTAAAATTATATCTTCTTGAGTCACGATTTAAAAAAAATGTTTTAAAAACTGACTTATAAAACCACAAGAGGTAGTTTTGTCAGAATGGTACATCCATTCTAAGAAAATCCAAGGACAGCCAAGCTCTGAAGAGTCCCAAAACATTCGAAAAGTCCCAAAACATTCGAAAAGTCATCATTGGCCAGGCACGGTGGCTCACGCCTGTAATCCCAGCTATTCAGGAGGCTGAGACATGAGAATCACTTGAACCCGGGAGGCGGAGGTTACAGTGAGTGGAGATTGCACCACTGCACTCCAGCCTGAGTGACGAAGAGACTCTCACTCGAGAAAAAAAAAAAGAAAAGAAAAGAAAAGTCAGGGCCAGGTGCAGTGGCTCACGCTTGTAATCCCAGCACTTTGGGAGGCCAAGGCCAGTGGATCACATGAGGTCAGGAGTCTGAGACCAGCCTGGCCAACACGGCAAAACCCTGTCTCTACTAAAAATACAAAAATTAGCCGGGCATGGTGGCAGGCACCTGTAATCCCAGCTACTCAGGAGGCTGAGGCAGGAGAATCTCTTAAACCCAGGAGGCGGAGGTTGTAATGAGCTGAGATTGCGTCACTGCACTCCAGCCTGAGCAACTGAGCAAGACTCCGTCAAAAAAAAAAAAAAAAAAAAAAAAGGGGAAAGAGAAAGGGAAAGGAAAAGGAATGGAAGGGAAGGGAAGTCATTGTCCAAGGAAAACAGTTCAGATAGAGACAGTAAGTGCCAGATTTTTTTTTTTTTTTTTTAAGATGGCCCATCATTAACGTGCAATCTGGACACCACAGATTAGGCCCATGGGCTTCATCCTTTTGCACTGCACAAATTTAAAAAAAAAAAAAAAAACATTCACTGGACATTCAACTTCTTCGTAGGAAAGTTAGGAACAACCCAATAAGGAAGATAACCCAACAAGTGGGTCTTGGAGGAGGAGTGGGATTCCACTAGATGAAGAAAGGAAAGAGAAGGCCGCGCACAGTGGCTCACGCCTGTAATCGCAACACACTGAGAGGCCAAGGCAGGCGGATCACCTGAGGTCAGGAGTTTGAGACCAGCCTGGCCAACATGGTGAAACCCCTTCTCCACTAAAAAAATACAAAAATTAGCTGGGTGTGGTGGCGGGCGCCTGTAATTCCAGCTACTCGGGAGGCTGAGACAGGAGAATCACTCGAATCCAGGAGGCGAAGGTTGCAGTGAGTCGAGATCACGCCACTGCACTCCATCCCGGGCGACAGAGCAAGACTCCGTCTCAAAAAAAAAAAAAAAAAAAGGAAAAAGAAAAAGAAAGGAAAGGAAAGAAAGGAACTCTAGGGAACAGAAAATGGCTTGTGCAAAGACACGGTGCTCCATAACCACTTGCTGGATCCCTGAAGGACCAAATCCACAAGAGAATACATGGAGAAAGACCCCAGCTCCTTCAGGGAAAGGTGTGAAGGGGGTGCAGGTCCCGAGCACCAGGGACAGGGACAAAGTTTGGAGAGAGGAGGAGGTAAGAGGGAAAAGGCAGGCTGAGGGAGGAGAAGCTAAGGGAACCTTGGACAGGCACCTGCCCATCCCCTTACACCCTCCCCTACCCACTGTTCCCAGAAACACCACGGCATGACCATCAACCTCAGGACACTTTGGAACACCCTCTGGGAAAGGAGTCCACGGTAGGCAACAGCTCAACCTCAGTGTGGGAGGCAGTGTTGGCCCAGGAAGAAAATGTTCAAAGTATTGGCAGAAACTTGGGAAAATGAAGTGAAATTTAAAAGTTCCACTCAACAATTCGACATGAATGTTTGGAGACTCTCCTATGTACGGAGCACTGTGCTGGGCACCATGAGGGACAGAAGTGTGAGAGATGACACCATCCCTTCCCAAAGGAGCTCATCAGCTTGTGCCTGGAGGGAGAGAGATTATAAACCATGAAACATGTGGAGAATCAGTAAGAGAGAATATGAAAGGCCAGGCACGGTGGCTCATGCCTGTAGTCCCAGCACTTTGGAAGGCCGAGGTGGGTGGATCACCTGAGGTCAGGAGTTCAAGACCAGCCCGATCAACATGGTGAAACCCCGTCTTTACTATAAACATAAAAATTAGCCAGGCATGGTGGCACACGACTGTAGTTCCAGCTACTCGGGAGGCTGAGACAGGAGAACTGCTTGAGCCCAGGAGGCGGAGGTTGCAGCGAGCTGAGATGGCGCCACTGCATTCCAGCCTGGGCGACAAAGCATGACTCCGTCTGCAGGGGGAAGAGACAGAATATGACAACTTTAACAGCATTAAGTTTATGAGAGAGATGGTGAAACCAGCAATCCCACAAATATTACTGGTATGTTTTTGGAATGTCAAGTAAATTCAGTGGCCCGGCTATACGTGAGCCATTGCAGAAACTGAAAATATTTCAGGGAATTTAAACACGCACACACTTTCAAGCAAAATTACAAAATCAAGGAGCTTCTCTGAACCTATTCTGGCTCAGGGGCTGCCCAATAAAAATTTTGGTTTTTAATTTTTTTAATTACAGAATCAATATTGTCTAAAATAAAATAATCCTGGATAAGACAAAATATTTTATTTTTCTTTTAGAAATTATTCAAATGCATTTTACACATTCTCACCGTGGTTCTTTGAAGCATATATTTTTTTTAACATATCAAATGTTCAGTCCCACTCTGCCCTTTCTCCCCCGTCTACTTCAAGTCTCAGCTAAAACTTGTCCAACGTCCTGGCCTCTATAAACTTCGTGGTCCTGTTCTGGTGACTACCAGAACAAAGATTCAAAAGACGTAAAGCTGTTAGCATGTCTTTTAAATGGCCCTCTTTTATAACTTTTATAAACATGAGATTCAAAATTGTGGGTGTGACTTTTAAATAACCTCTCGTTTTTAACCTTTCTGAGCTTGAGCCACTCCACAAAGAGCAAGCTTAGGCCTGGGTAAGCACTTCCCAAGGTTTACATCAAAACTTAAACAGAATCCTGCGCTGGAATCTCAGACCTCAACCACACAGCTTCTCGCTAACTATGGAAACCTGCGCGGATGTAAAAGGCCTGAGCTTCAGTAAATCAGAAGCAGATACCGTCCTCCTAAACCCCAATCACATTCTGTAACCAAAATCGACCACGGTCATTGTACCAAGTTATTCTTGGCAAAACATTTCTTCATTATGCACTGTTTCATTTAAGTTAAAAAATGAACAGGGCTTAAACCACACATTTTTTCCCCTCATCTAAATGGGTGCTTTCCCCACCTTCATAAAATGTAGAACTATTCTACTTTGACGAGGGTTTTTGCCTTGTTTGAGAGTCATTTTTAGAAATGTATGTCTTAAGGCTACAATGTAGATTGTGCCTGAGGGCTGCAGGTAAATTAACCAATCATTGCTGAAATTTTCCTTAATTCATATGAGTATTCACAACAAACCTGATAAGATTTTAGCTAACAACTTTATAGAAACTTTCAGGAAAAAAAAAATATATATATATATATACTAGTTGGTATAGTTTAAATTTGCTAATTTATAGAAAATTAACATTTTTTCATATCCAAAGTAGATGAAACATGGATGGAGGGGGAAGGGTCCAATCCATTCTTTTTTTCTGAGATGGCAGTCTCTCTCTGTCACCCAGGCTGGAGTGCACTGGTGCGATCTCAGCTCACTGAAACCTCTGCCTGCCAGTTTCAAGCAATTCTCAGGCCTCAGCTTCTGGGATTACAGGCACACACCACCACATCCAGCTAATTTTTGTATTTTTAGTAGAGATAGGGTTTCACCATGTTGGCCAGGCTGGTCTCAAACTCCTGATCTCAGGTGACCCGCCCACCTCGGCCTCCCATAGATAATAGGCGTGAGCCACCACGCCTGACCAACGCGTTCTTAATGCTGCTGTGTGCCGGGATACCCCAGGCACAAGAATCCTCATAGGTTGCATAATCATCCCTGTTTTACGGAAAATAACTTCAGCCTCCAGGGGATAAATAATTTGGCCAAGATCACTAAGAGGCAAAGGTAGGAATCAAACCTGGATATTTTCGATCATTTTTTAAAATCGACTGATTGATCAACTGATTGCCAGGGTCTTGCTCTATCACGCAGGCTGGAGTACAGTGGTGTGATCATGGCTCACTGCAACCTCAAATGCCAGGGCTCAAGTGATCCTCCTGTCTCAGCTTCCCAAGTAGCTGGGACTATAGGCTTGCACCACCATGCCTGCTGATTTTTTTATTTTATTGTTTGTAAAGACAGGGTCTCACTATGTTGCCCAGGCTGATTTTCAACTCCTGGGCTCAAGGAGTTGAATCCTCCTGCCTTGGCCTCCCAAAGCGCTGGGATTATAAGTGCGAGCCACCACACCAGGCCATTTTAATGCAGTGGCTCGTGCCTGTATTCGGAGCACTTTGGGAGGCCAAGGTGGGAGGATCCCTTGAGCCCAGGAGTTTCAGACCAGCCTGGGCAATACAGTAAGATGTTGTCTCTTTAAAAAATAAAATAGGCCGGGCGCGGTGGCTCACGCCTGTAATCCCAGCACTTTGGGAGGCCGAGGCGGGTGGATCATGAGGTCAGGAGATCGAGACCATCCTGGCTAACGTGGTGAAACCCCGTCTCTACTAAAAAATACAAAAAATTAGCCGGGCGGGGTGGCACGTGCCTGTAGTCCCAGCTACTCGGAAGGCTGAGGCAGGAGAATGGCGTGAACCCAGGAGGTGGAGCTTGCAGTGAGCCGAGATCATGCCACTGCACTCCAGCCTGGGCGACAGAGCGAGACTCTGTCTCAAAATAATAACAATAATAATAATAATAATAATTTTAAATTATTTTGTACTTCTTAATCTGAAATTATTCCTTTCTTTTTTTAGTACAATTTAACTTTCAAGATTCCCTTTCAAAAGAGTGGTTTGGCCAGGCACGGTGGCTCACGCCTGTAATCCCAGCAATTTGGGAGGCTGAGACAGGTGGATCACCTGAGGTCAGGAGTTTGCAACCAGCCTGGCCAACATGGTGAAACCCCATCTCTACTAAAAATACAAAAATTAGCCAGGCGTGGTGGCGGGCACCTGTAGTCCCAGGTTCTTGGGAGGCTGAGACAGGAGAACTGCGTGAACCTGGAAGGCACAGGTTATAGTGAGATGAGATCGCGCCACTGCACTCCAGCCAGGGTGACAGAGCGAGACTCCACCTCAAAAAAATTAAAATTAAAATTAAATAAACAAAGGGTGGTTGTAGTTCTGATCAATCTATGCCCCTTTCATAAATCAAACATCTTAAACATCCTTCTCTAAGGGTATTTTTTTTCTCCAGGTAACAAAGGTTTCCATGGCTGGGGATGAAGAGGTAAGAATAAAATGAAAAACAAAACTTTTAAGTTAACCAAGGAGCTTTACGGTTAAAATTTAGTTATCCCTGTCTACTGCCTTACAAAGAACATTATGCAAATGAGAATTTTGTTTTCTTGATACTTTGAGCTTCATGGTAATTGTCTTCAATAATAATTATAACTTAGAGTATGCCTCCCAATGGCTGTAGGGGTGGGGCATGGCCACCAAGACAAAGGGAGAGCAGAGGAGACACTCAAGGCCACAGAATAACCAAGGGGCATCTTCCTGAAGCTCTGATTTCATTTAATGCTAAGTAATTTAAATATTACATCCATAATAAAGAAATATGTATCATGGCAGGGCACGGTGGCTCACGTCTGTAATCCCAACACTTTGGGAGGCTGAGGCAGGTGGATCACTTGAGATTAAGAGTTTGAGACCAGCCTGGCCAACACAGTGAAACCCCATCTCTACAGAAAAATACAAATATTAGCTGGGTGTGGTGGCACACACCTGTAATCCCAGCTACTCAGGAGCCTGAGGCACAAGAATCGCTTGAACCTGGGAGGCAGAGGTTGCAGTGAGCCGAGAAGGCACCACTGCACTCCAGCCTGGGTGACACAGCAAGACTCCATTTCAAAACAAACAACAACAACAACAACAAAAATATATATATAACATACATAATATATATAGAAGTATAAAATTTACATTTTTAAGATAAAGTATAGGTGTTCAATGATATTTAGCATTTACATTAGGTTGCTTCTGCTACATCATCAGGCTTCCCAAGGAGGATACATTTTCACTGATTAAGGTAATAAATGTTTACTGAATAACAACTCTTTGCTAGACACTGTTCTAAGCCCTGGGGATACAGCAATAAACAAAATAGACCCCATCCAAAGAAGTATCCCTGCTCTCATGGAGCTTATACTAAAGTGGAGAGAGATGAACAATAAACAAGGAAAATAAATTTTTTTAAGACGGAGCCTTGCTTTGTTGCCCAGGCTGGAGTGCAGTGGTACGATCTCGGCTCACTACAACCTCCACCTCCTGGGTTCATGCGATTCTCCTGCTGCAGCCTCCCAAGTAGCTGGGACTACAGGAGCCCACCATAACGCCCCGCTAAGTTTTGTATTTTTTTTAGTAGAGATGGGGTTTCACAGTGTTGGCCAGGCTGGTCTCGAACTCCTGACCTCAAGTGATCCGCCGGCCTCCGCCTCCCAAAGTGCTAAGATGACAGACATGAGCCACCACGCCCCGCCAGAAAATAAATCTTCTTTTAGGAGGTGATAAGCACTTTGACAAAATAGTAAAGAAGGAAATGGGGGAGGAGGCAATGTGGAGGCGAAGGATGCTGCAATTTTTAAAAGGCGAGGAAGCGTCTCTGAATGGTGACACTTCAGCAGAGACTTGCAAGGAGGAGACACCAAGTGAGTTCCGGGGAAAGGGCACCATGGGCAGGGGCAACAGAAAGTGCAAGTGCCGGAGAGGCAGGGACCAGCGTGGCCTCAGCAGAGAAAGCAAGGGGAAGAGGGGCAGGAGAGGTCAGAGAGGGGCCGCAGAGCCAGTGAAGGCAGCCTTGAGGGACAGTTTAAGGACTTTGGCTTTCACATTGAGAAAAAAAGTCATAATTAGAGGGTGTGATAGAGAAGGCTCATCGTGGGACATTTTAAAAGGATCTGTGTGGCCGCTGTGTGGATCTGGATTGTCAGCGACACAGTGGAAGCAGCAGGGGGACCTGCTAGGCTACTGGAACGATGCAGGGGAGAGGCAATGTGCCCCAGCTTCGGTGGGGGTGGTAAGGGAGGGGGGTGGGAGGGGAGGAGGCTGCCTCGGGACACAGCTGAAGCTCTGGAGGGCTAAAGGGAGAGCCAGCAGGACTCGAGGGCAGGTGGAAGTAAGTGTGAGTGACACCAAGGACGACTCCACGCTGTTCCATTAAAGCGCAGAGCAGGCTTCCGGGGGCAAGATGAGGAGTTCAGTTTTGGACAAGCTGGGTTTGAGGTGTCCACGGGATACTTAAGTGGTAATACCAGTTTGGAGTTCAGGAGCAAAGTGGGCTGCTCACCCACACAAAGATGGTATTTAAAACACAAACTGGATGAGTTCTCCATAAGTAAACAAAGGAAAGACACGAGGTCCAAGGAGGCCCTGGGGCACCTCGACATTAAGAGGTCAAGGAAATGAGGAGAAACCCATAAAGGAGACAGAAGGGGCAGTCAGTGAACTGAATTAAGAGGAACCAAGAGACCTGGCATGGTGGCTCACACCTGTAATCCCAGCACTTTGGGAGGCCGAGGCAGGCAGATCACCTGAGGTCAGGAGTTCAAGACCAGCCTGGCCAACATGGTGAAACCCTGTCTCTACTAAAAAAAAATACAAAAATTAGCCGGGCTTGGTGGCATATGCCTGGAATCCCAGCTGCTTGGGAGGCTGAGGCAGGAGAATCACTTGAACCTGGGAGGCGGAGGTTGCAGTAAGCCGAGATCTTGTCACTGCAGTCCAGCCTGGGCAACAGAGTGAGACTCCATCTCAAAAAAAAAAAGAGGAAACCAAGAGAGTATGCGGCATCTAAAGCCAATTGAGAAAAGGATTTCAGGGAGAAGACTGAGCAACCATGTCAAATGTTTCTGATTCAAATAACAAAACCGAGAACAAGCACTGCATTTAGTAGATCTGGCATTAGACAGGTCCCTGTGAACAGGACAAGGGCAGAATGGGGTGGAGAAAGACGGACTGGACTGAGTTTGAGGATGAGGTCAATGAAACTGAAGGGAGTGAACTGAGACAGCCCATTCAAAGAGTTTTACTATAAAGGGGAGCAGAGAGGAATCAGTTGCTAGCAGGAAGGACAGAGGGATCAAAAGAGCTTCATTTGCTGTCTATGTGTGTATCTTCAGGAAAAATTCCAGCACGCTAATGAGAATTAAAGGGAAAATGTGATGTGGTTAGAGAGAGGGGCCACTCCTAAAATGTCCTAGAATGGGTCAAAGGGAGAGGAATCGCACGCACAAGAGGAGGTGGCTCTAGAGCAACTGCCCCTCCAATCACAGAAACTTCAGAAACGTTTGAGAAGCACCAACATCACATGCATGCAGTAGGGTGTCAGGACACAAGAGCTCCAGTGAGAAACTCCTTGATTACCTGCATGTCACTGTGTTGTCTTGTAATTTCTATTTTTTCCCACTGTGACACTTTTTAAAAAGGTAAGTGATGGTTATTGTTAGTTTCCTGTTATTTCAGGGGTCTTGTTGTTGTTGTCTTATAGTTAACTTGTCTGGCTGTTTGGATACATTTGTGATCATCCTATCCATTTTCAATGGAGTGTGTGTGTGTGTGTGTGTGTGTGTGTGTGTGTGTATTCCAAGAATATACGGACACTTTCCATGAAGCGCTTTACTCTCCATGCCTCCTAATGTCATGAGTTTCCTCGGTTCACTACTGTGTCTGTATATAAAGCTTCCTTTCACTTGTCCTTAAGATGCCTTTTTCCACCTTCCAGGGGTGGCCAAGGGCAACTTGAAAACAAGCCTATCTTTATTCTCTCCACTTGGTTTCTTCTCATTGCCTTTAATCATATGGATTCTAGCTTTTGTCTTTAAAAGCTTGCAAACTCCGTCTCTCCTTAGCCCTTCCTCACATCTCCATTTTAGAAATCCGACTCTAGCAATTCTGTGACTATAGAGATGGGTCAGGGTCAAGTACAAAGGCAGGATAAGGATTATTCTCACTTTCCAGTGCTTGAACAATACCCAGGATTTTTTAACCTTTATTCAAGTCCTAGGAACACCCTGAATCAACTTCATCCCGACATTATCTGTGGGGCCCACTGCATCCCTTTCCTTAAGTGTAAATGATAACTTGGCCTATCACTTTTTGTGTAAAGTTTACTTTTCCAAAAGTGCCTTACATCACCTTGGCACTAAAGCCAGGCCTCATCTGCTGTGTTTCTGTTCTCTTCCAGGGCTTCTTTTTTGTAAGGCACAGAAGTAACAAAACCTAAACAGTCTTCTATTGGAATGTGACTATAAACCAAACAAAACCAATCTAAGACTGAAACAGGAAGAGACTGACGGATGAAGTCTAATCAAACCTGTCTTATCACATAGGTTAGGGTAACATGTGTGCACCTAAAATTCTCTCTGGCAACGGTCAGAGAGCTGATGGTCACAGATTGAATGTACAGGTTTGAATTTGACTAGGCTATGGGAAAAGCAAAAGCCCTTTACTCTACTAAAGCTTTAAACAGACAGGTAAACCAAACCAACAGACAGGTTACCAAACACGTTTGGTAAACAGGTAAGTAAACAGATGAAAGAAAGAACAAAAAAAAAAAAAAAAAGAAAGAGGAAAGGAAGAAGGAAGGATGGACAAAGGAAGGAAAGGAAATGTATGTGCATGTAGGCTGGGCGTGGTGGCTCATGCCTGTAATCCTAACACTTTGGGAGTTCAAGGCGGGCGGATCACTTGAGGTCAGGAGTTCAAGACCAGCCTGGCCAACATGGTGAAACCCCATCTCTACTAAAAATACAAAAAAAATTAGCCGGGCGTTGTGGCAGGTGCCTGTAATCCCAGCTACTGGGGAGGCTGAGGCAGGAGAGTCGCTTGAACCCAGAGGTGGAGGTTGCAGTGAGCCGAGATTACACCACTGCACTCCAGCCTGGGTAACAGAGTGAGACTCTGTCTTAAAAAAAAGAGAAAAAAAAAAGTCTGTGCATTTGTCTGTATATATTTGCACCCATGTGTATGCATACACAAGTCTCTATCAATTATCTAAGATATATCAGGATGTGCCAAAGATTCCTCAATTAAGGAACAGGTAGAGTAAGAAAAAGACTAACAGGATACCTGGAATTTCTTTCCAGCTGGGTAACTAACCATCTCTATGGCTTCAGAGAAGTTGCTTCAGTTCTGTGGTTCTTCAATTGTCTCCTTTGAAAAACTTGCCTAAGGTCCATTTTCAGCTCTAATGTTCTATCTCTACAACACTATGGACTATAAAGACTTGAAAAATGAGTGTTCAGTATGTTTCCTGAGACGATGATGTTGAAGCCTCCTGATATTTGTGAGCCTGTTTTAAGTAGAACTGAGTAAGAAAAAGACACTCCACCCTGTTAATAGAATTCAACAGTCAGACATTCAGGTTTATCTACTACCATTATTATTACTTTCTGCTGTCTTTAATACTGCTATTTCTTTCTATTCCATGCCTTTATCTTTTTTCTAGCCCCTCTAGTAAGGCTGTTATTACCTTCACGTAGAAGGCACACTCAATTTCAAAAAAAAAAAAAAGATGCGAATTATTCCTTTAAAAAACGTCCAAATAGACCTTGTTCTTCACAGCCCATATTTTTTTTAAATCTAAAAGTTAAAGACCGGGCGCGGTGGCTCACACCTGTAATCCCAGCATTTTGGGAGGCCGAGGCGGGAGGATCACAAGGTCAGGAGATAGAGACCATCCTGGCTAACACGGTGAAACCCCGTCTCTACTAAAAATACAAAAAATTTAGCCAGGTGTGGCGGTGGGCGCCTGTAGTCCCAGCTACTCAGGAGGCTGAGGCAGGAGAATGGTGTGAACCCAGGAGGCTGAGCTTGCAGTGAGCCGAGATCGCACCACTGCACTCCAGCCTGGGCGACAGAGCAAGACTCTGTTTCAAAAAAAAAAAAAACAACAAAAAAGAAAAAGTTGAACGAAGGGATCTCACTAACCTGATTTATTATAATCACATAAGTGAATCTTACAAAGTGAGTCAAACCTAGAGGCATATACACATATAGTAAAGTGCCCCATCAGATATTTAAGCTCTGTGGTTTTTTATTCAATACTTCTGGTGGGAAGAAGCTGCAAAGACCCTTAACTAATTTTGCGAAAGAAAGCATGGCTCTGCTGAAACACAGTCTCAGACCACCAAGATAGAATCATCTGTTTTACTCAGTGGGTAAGTGAAGGACCCACTTACCCACTGGAAAACTAATCTCTTCACAAGGAGCCTAACGCTTATCTTGCACTTCCAGGCATCCTTCCTGCAGGTCTGATCTAATAAGAGGGCTTTGCAAAGTCACTCCCTCTGCACTAAAGTATTGAAAAAAGGTGTTATCTATTTGTATTCAAAACACTATTTACGGTCTGGTCAGTATGAATTTGAGTCATTAAGTTCTTCAATAGACTTCACTTTCTGTCCACAAGCTCTGGCAAAAATCAAAGTAGGTGACAAGTGTTAATGTGACCGGAGAAGGCCGCGGTCAGTGCTCTGTTCCTGCTCTCAATGCTTGCTGGCTCTGTCAGAGCAGCATTTTTTTAGATTAAAGGGAAAAGTCATCAATAAAATGTGACCAATCTTTCTATGAACTGTAACCTGCCTGAACCACACTCACATTCCTCCATCGCTAAAGACGTGTCTGTAAAGGAAGGCAACACATGGGGGATGCCCAATACACCGATGGAGATGACGGCCCTGGCCCAGCACAGCTGAAACGAATCCACATAGCCCGCCTGAAAATAATTCATAACTTCGTAATGCTGAAAGTATAAAACTTTAGAATCCCTAAGTGTGACGAAAGGCCACAACAAAATGTTTAAACATGTTAGGAAAAACTCTAGCAGCTGTTCACCCATACCCTTACTTTCCAGAAATTCTATAAATAATACTGTAAGTTACAATGACTTCAATAAAGCTTCCTATTTCTGTCTCTCCACCTACCAATTTTCTGCGAATTACATGCTTGGCCAAATTAATGTAAAGCCAAGGAAGAACTACACCAAAGCCAGGGCTCCTCGGCCCCTGCTGATGAGCACACACTAGACGTTCAGCAGTACTTGTGCTTCTGGTGTTTCAAACACCCTAATGAATGAGCAGCCTCTAATGAACTAGAATGTGAATCAATCACTCCTCTTAAACAAGTACCTCCCTCCCAAGATTACAAGGGATTCCATTTCTTTTTCATAAAGTTCTAGACAAAAAGATAAATGATACTAAACAGCGAAAGTCAAATTACAAGTTTGAAAAGAAACTCTGAAAGCCAAATAGCCCAGTCAGCTAAAAACTAAGCCTTGATGAGATTATATAATAACCCCAAAACTGCAAAATACAATCTCTGCCACATTTTAATTTCCCTTTCTACTCTGAAAAAATTAACTGGTAAAGTAATAGTCATCAATGCTTTAACATGATCACACTGAGAAGTGGTACTTTCTTGAGACTATCAGGAAAAATAAATCCATACAATACGTACAAATTTTGGAGAGTTAATTAGTAAAACGGGGCAGGCAACTGCAATAAATCACCAATAGGTGTTTGAAAACATATAGACACTCAAATTTAAAGGTAACAATTCCCTTATGCACAGCAACGTGTGCTGCCTAAGTACAAAATAATGTCAGACAAAAATAAGTCAGCACTTATATACTGCCGGTGGGAGCATTTTGAGAAACATTTTTATCTCACATATAAAATTACGTCCCAACTCCAGAAGAGGGGAAGTAAACATTTATAACCTTACCTTTGCCAGAACTTTGGATGTAGCCAGTATTTCTCAGGGTCTTTTCGTTAATAAGAAAAGTTTCACAAAGCTAGAGCCTATATACACATCCACAAACTCACTCTTCCTTCTGCTCATGGCAAGCCAGGAAACAGTGTCTAACACTTCAAATGCTCAGCCGTTGAGAGCTAAAAACAGATCCTGTGCAATGCTGGATATATTTTTGTCTGCTAGCTACACACCCTCATCATGTTCAATTTTTTCCATTGGTGGAACAGTATGATGCAGACTTAACCAGAAAGTGGTTTTCCATGGGCTGCCTGAAGCCATTAGCCGGGACAGCCTGCCATCATGCCTCGGAGAGGCCAGGCTCGCCCATGACTGGGCTGTTGTTGGGCCTGCATTCCATAATTACCACTGAAGTTCCATAGGAACACGGCTCCCAAGTCAGCCGAATAAAGGTTTACTCACTTGAAGGGAGCCTCAGCTTCTTTTTTAAGCCCTTTAGCAGTAAGAATACACACCTACCATCCTTGCAGTTAGAGCAGTAGTAAACATTCTGCCTCCAAAACCACAGCTGGAATGTTATGATCATAAAAACCCTGCCTCAAGAGAGGCCCTTAAAAATAATATCATGATTTGCAAAATATCGGGTATAAACTTACTTGTGTTCCTTGCTAGAGTTCTTCCATTTTTAAGTTAGCTGAACTACATACAGTCTTGTACATTGGAAGTCCTTGTTACCCCAACATGGTGCTTTTTTATTAAAAATGAACCATTAAATTAACTTAAATAAAAGTTCTATACAGCAGAGGTTCAGAGTGTTTTGGGGTCTTGCTATATCCTTTGATGAAAGACCTTACATTTTAAAAATACCCCAAAAAGGCTGAGCATGGTGGCTTACGCCTGTAATCCCAGCACTTTGGGAGGCCGAAGAGGGTAGATCACCTGAGGTCAGGAGTTCGGAACCAGCCTGACCAATATGGTGAAACCCTGTCTCTGCTAAAAACTACAAAAATTAGCCAGGTGGGGTGACACACGCCTGTAATCCCAGCTACTCAGGAGGCTGAGACAGGAGAATTGCTTGAACCCAGGGGGCAGAGGTTGCAGTGAGCCGAGATCATGCCACTGCACTCCAGCCTGGGAGACAGACTCTCTCTCAAAAAAAAGAAAAATAAAACAAAATAAATAAAAATACCCAAAAGATAAAGCAGCATTTTTAGATCTTTTATGTTATTGTGGAGGCGGGATGATGAATAGGAGAACAGGATCACAAACCTTCTATATTTTATAGAAGAAAACCACTTAATCAAAGGTTTTCAAAATGTACATATTCTAAGTAGGTGAATACACAAATTATCCTGGACAAACATGTGGCAAGAGATTTTTAAGGTAATATCTTCATCATTTAAAAAATAACAGAGGCTGGGCACAGTGGCTCATTCCTGTGATTCCAACACTTTGGGAGGCTGAGGTGGGAGGATCACTTGAGCCTGGGAGACCAGCCTGGGCAACATAGGGAGACTGTCTCCACCAGAAAAAAATTAAACAATTAGCTAACAGAAAAAAAAAAAAATTAGCCAAGCCTGAGAGTGCACACCCGTGGTCCAAGCTACAAGGGAGGCTGATGTGGGCAGATCACTTGAGCCCAGGAGTTGAAGACCACCCTGGACAACATAGGGAGACCCTGTCTCTACAAAAAATAAAAATAAAAAAATTAGCCAGGGCCAGGGGCGATGGCTCACGCCTGTAATTCCAGCCTTTGGGAGGCCAAGGCGGGCGGATCACTTGAGGCCAGGAGTTTGAGATCAGCCTGGCTGACATGGTGAAACCTCGTCTCTACTAAAAATACAAAAATTAGCCAGGCATGGTGGCATGCGCCTATAGTCTCAGCTACTCGTGAGGCTGAGGTGGGAGAACTCGGGAGACAGAGGCTGCAGTGAGCCAAGATTGTGCCACTGCACTACAGCCTGGGCAACAGAGCAAGATAGGAGATTGAGACCATCCTGGCTAACACGGTGAAACCCCGTCTCTACTAAAAATACGAAAAATTAGCTGGGCGTTGTGGCGGGCACCTGTAGTCCCAGCTACTCGGGAGGCTGAGGCAGGAGAATGGCGTGAACCCGGGAGAAGGAGCTTGCAGTGAACCGAGATGGTGCCACTGCACTCCAGCCTGGGCGACAGAGCAAGACTCTGTCTCAAAAAAAAAAAAATTAGCCAGGTGTGGTAGCGCATGCCAGTAGTCCCAGTTACTTGGGAGCTGAGGTGGGAGGATCGATTGAGCCTGGGGAGGTCAAGGCTGCAGTGAGCCATGACTGCACCACTGCACTCCAGCCTGGACAGCAGAGTGAGACCCTATCTCAAAACAAAAAGGATCTACATATCCAACAGAAAGATTTTTACCTAATATTATAGACCAGACTCTACCATAGACAGATAAGCCTTTAATTCTTCATCTGGATGAAAACTGTATCTTTACATACACATACATCCATCTACCCATATAGGCACACACACAATCTTTTTCCATATGAAGTTATTACACACTTGAAGGTATGCTAATTTTTTTTTTTTTTTTTTTTTTTTGAGACGGAGTCTCTGTCACCCAGGCTGGAGTGCAGAGGCACGATCTCAGCTCACTGCAACCTCTGCCTCCCGGGTTCAAGCGATTCCCCTGCCTCAGCCTCCCTGGTAGCTGGGACTACAGGTGCCCGCCATCACACCCAGCTAATTTTTTGTATTTTTTTTTTTTTTTTTTTTGAGACGGAGTCTCGCTCTGTCGCCCAGGCTGGAGTGCAGTGGCGCGATCTCGGCTCACTGCAAGCTCCGCCTCCCGGGTTCACGCCATTCTCCTGACTCAGCCTCTCCAAGTAGCTGGGACTACAGGCGCCCGCCACCATGCCCGGCTAATTTTTTGTATTTTTTAGTAGAGATGGGGTTTCACCGTGGTCTCGATCTCCTGACCTCGTGATCTGCCCGCCTCAGCCTCCCAAAGTGCTGGGATTACAAGCGTGAGCCACCGCGCCCGGCCAATTTTTTGTATTTTTAGTAGAGACGGGGTTTCACCGTATTAGCCAGGATGGTCTCGATCTCCTGACCTCATGATCTGTACACCTCGGCCTCCCAAAGTGCTGGGATTACAGGCATGAGCCACCGCACCCAGCCATGCTTTCTAATCTTAATTGGCCAATAATAAGAGCCATTATTTAAGACCATCAGTGTAATAGTTATTAAAAATTAGCCTGACCACAAAACATTTAAGTCAGGGCAGGGGCAGGGGAGAAGTGCAGGGAGGAGGAAAAAAATGTTAATGTGAACACAGAACAGGGAATTTTTAGTGCTGGTGGGATAAACCTGCAAAATTCCCTATTCCAACCCTCTCGAATTACAGATAAAGAAACAGAGACCTTAAGTGACTTGCAAAAGGTCACAGAGCTGGCCAGCAACAGGCGGCAGCACAAGGACGTACCACCCAAGTAACCACAAGCCCAGGGACTGAAGTCAGAGGTTGCCACGGAGGCCAAGTCACATAACACAAAACATGGGAATTCCCAAAATGTTAACTTCGTGTGTGGGTGTGTGTGTGTGTGTGTGTGTATGGGCGTGTGTGTGTGTATGGGCGTGTGTGGGTGTGTGTTAGGTAAATACAGAAGAAGAATGAATGCTATTAAATCATGAGCTCTGCTTCCTTCAGACCCAGCAGCCTCATTTCTGTTACTAAAATAGGTAAAATAAAATAACAGCCAGTGTAAAAGAAAGCCTTCCACATTAAGACAGAAAAGGGACTCTGTGATACAAAGGGAAGAAAAATTATGCAGAAGAAGGAAATTCAAAGATATGTATCAGAGAGCAAAAAAAATATATATCAGAAGAACAATTAATTGCATGGAAATACTTGCATGCCGCTACTCTAATTCCTTTTTTTTTTTTTTTTTGAGACGGAGTCTCACTCTGTTGCCCAGGCTGGAGTGCAATAGTGAGATCTCGGCTCACCACAACCTCTGCCTCCTGGGTTCAAGTGATTCTCCTCCCTCAGCCTCCCGAGTAGCTGGGAACACAGGCATGCACCACCACACCCTGCTAATTTTTGTATTTTTAGAAGAGACAGGGTTTCACCATGTTGGCCAGGCTGGTCTTGAACTCCTGATCTCAGGTGATCCACCCGCCTCGGCCTCCCAAAGTGCTAGGATTACAGGTGTGAGCCACTGCGCCCAGCCACTAATTCCTGCTTCTAGGTTTTCTTAAAACAATTCTGACCTTTTGATCCATTTTATATGTAGATCCCTCTCTGCCAGAACCTCCTGTACACATGAATTATCTCCGACATTCCTCAGATATTTCCAATGGGTTTGCATTGTCTGATTTCATTTTTTATTACCGAGGTCACCCAAATGACTTTAGTTCTACGAATTTATAAAGTCACTTGGGGTTTCAAATTATGTAAGGTTTCTCAAGTTCTTTAGACTGCCCAACTACAGTCAAATAGTCAATTTAGTTCTCCATCCAAATATTACAATAACCAGAGAGTTCCAAATCATAAAACTAGACTTTATCTTTCTAATGTTTTATTCTGAGATAATAATATAACAGGACATATGTGTTAACAGGCATCTAAAATTAAATTCCTTGGCAAAGATCTCTGAGAAAAATGTAAATTACCACTTACGAAGTATTCTATTCTGAAGGATACAATGTAAAATGACCCATGTAAAAGCAAAAATGGCAAACTATTAACAATTATAGAATCAAGTGGTGGGTTTATGGGTATTCACTGTACAATTCTTTTGATTTTTCTATATTCTCGCAAATTTTCTTAATAAAATGTTGGGAGGAAAATATATTTATACACACACACACACACACACACACACGCAATAAATTAATCCATAAAAAACACCATGTTTTACTACATGCCTAGTCAAAAACTATGCAAAAATTGTTGCAAACCTGACTGTAATAAAAAACCTGAATATCCTAGACTGCATGTGCACACATGCATGCAAAGATATGTTCTTGAGGGTCTCTGTTCCTATCCAGGGAAGAGCTGGGGAATATAAAATAAGATGGGGCATAGGAACACCTCCAGAATGAAAAGTTTGAGAGCCACTATCACATGACAAATTATTATTAATAAAAATAAGGGAATAGTGGAAACATCTCAGGCTTCAAAACCAGTAGATCTGGGCTAGCAAGTCATCTCTTCAAAACTTAGAGGCTTCCTGAATCCCATTTCCTTCATCATAAAGTGGGGCTGACAATCATAACGCCTATCACAAATAAAAAATGTAAATAACATGTTCTAATCTATAAATAGTTATAAGAAAAACTGACATTAAAAATATAAATTCTAGGCCAGATGCAGTGATTCACACCTGCAATCCCAGCACTTTGGGAGGCCAAGACAGGCAGACCACTTGAGGCCATGAGTTCAAGACCCAGCCTGGCCAACACAGTGATACCCCATTTCTGCCCAAAAATTAGCTAGGCATGGTGGCACACACCTGTAGCCCTAGCTATTCAGGAGGCTGAGGTGGGAGAATCACTTGAACCCGGGAGGCAGAGGTTGCAATGAGCTGAGATAGCGCCACTGCACTTGCTCCAGCCTGGGCAACAAAGTGAGACCATGTCTCAAAAAACTAAAGGCCGGCGCAGTCGCTCATGCCTGTAATCCCAGCACTTTGAGAGGCCAAGGCAGGCAGATCACGAGGTCATGAGATCAAGACCATCCTAGCCAACATGGTGAAACCCCATCTCTACTAAAAAAATACAAAAAATAGCCAGGCGTGGCAGCGTCCACCTGTAGTCTCGGCTACTCGGGAGGCTGAGGCAGGAGGACTGCTTGAACCCAAGAGGTGGAAGCTGCAGTGAGCCAAGATTGCACCACTGTACTCCAGCCTGGGCAACAGAGCAAGACTCTGTCTCTAAATAAATAAATAAATGTTCTAATGTAATGTGAACTATCAGAAATAACCTCTCTGCTTAGAATTCAAAGAAGAAAACAATAAAAACTCCTTCCATATTCTTTACTTTTCAGGTCAAACACAGAATGCTTCTGACAGAACATCCAACCAAGCACCACTCCTTACTGCTTATCTATAGTCAAGGAAGAAAAGTAAAAATAAAAGAATAACAATAATAAGTAGAGATTAAAGATATAAATTGCGTATACCCAACCAGGATTACAAAAGATTAAATAATTCCTCACAAATGTAAACGTGCACCTTGGATGTAATTACATTAATGGGCAAAAAACCTCGGCAATATTCATGTGCTGAAGAGGGCTTCCCCACACTGTTTCTGATGAAAAAACAATACTTTGAATAATGTAGGCTGAAGGAACACAGACCTTGAGAAATGCGGTAGCAAAAATGTCCCAGATGAAGGCAATACTAGAAGAAAATGAGGCACGCCAAGGATCGGCCTGAGAATCCTGAGATCCTCAGAAACATTACTGGGGGAGCTGATTTTTCTCCCCATTTGATCAAAAGGCCCAAATTTAGGAAGTCTGTTTCTAAAACCAAAGGTTTCCAAATTTGCCCAGAGAATACAGTGAGGGCGGGTATGACTGGCCTTCATATCTAAAACAGGGGTGGTGTGAAGGTTTACCTCCCACATGTGATGCTGAAAACCCACGCAAATGTACAACTGACGTGCAATTCACTGGCCACTCAGACATTGTTCCTAAGAGGCTAGCAAAACAGCTCAGGGCCCACAATTTAGAGTCCCCCTGGCTTGACATCAGATCCCGCTGTGTGACACTGGACACATCATTTAATTTCTCTGAGCCTCGGTTTCGTATGTGACACTGGACACATCATTTAATTTCTCTGAGCCTCAGTTTTTTTTTTTTTTTTTTGAGACAGAGTCTTGCTCTGTCGCCCAGACTGGAGTGCAGTGGCGCAATCTCGGCTCACTGCAAGCTCCGCCTCCCGGGTTCACGCCATTCTCCTGCCTCAGCCTCTCCGAGTAGCTGGGACTACAGGCGCCTGCCACCACGCCCGGCTAATTTTTTGTATTTTTAGTAGAGACGGGGTTTCACCGTGGTCTCGATCTCCTGACCTGGTGATCTGCCCGCCTCGGCCTCCCAAAGTGCTGGGATTACAAGCATGAGCCACCGCGCCCGGCCGAGCCTCAGTTTCTTAATCTGTAAAATGGGGATAATTTTGTCTGCCTCCCAGGCTTATCGTAAGGATCATGTAAAATAATAGATGTAAATTGTTTAACGTAAGGTCTGCCTCTTAGAATGTTAATTCCACAAGGCAGGAAGGCAGGGATTTTGTTTAAATTGTTTACTGTTGAAAGTCCAGGACTTTGGGAAGTGCCTGGCACATGGTGAATACCCAATAAATATATGTTAAGTAACTGCACGCATGAATGAACGAATTAATGAATGGGAGATGACAGTGATGGTGGCAGTGGTGGTAAATGTGAAAGGAAGAACAGTGTTCGTTGCACTCTACATCTCTGTGTCAGAAGCCAAGCAATCCCTTTATTTCAAATAAGTCACTCCACATGCGATCACTGCCCATCAAGCAAAATTTTCAGAGTTTCCGCTTAAAGATCCCCCGCCATTCTCCGTTAGCATTTCATATTCCAAGCTGGCATCTTCAACAAGGCAACACTGCAGTGCCGCTGTGCTGGCGGCTGGCCACGTGCTCCTGCCTCCTGCTCTATGCTCCACACTATGGGGGAAGCGCCAGCACCTGCTACTGTGAGTCAAGGTCTCACAGCCACAAAATCAGATCACCCAAACTTCTGCTCTGCCTGTCTCACAATGATTGTATGCAGTCAAAAGACAGCATTTCTCACAAATGCTGATGAAGAGAACCCACCAGTCTCGGTTAAAAAACTTAATACAGTCACGTGCAGCATAACAATGTCATGGCCGACGACAGACTGCATATACGGTGGTTCCATATGATTACACCACCAGATTTTTACTGTACCTTTTCTCTGTTTAGATATGTTTAGATACACAAATACTTCCCATTGTGTTACAACTGCCTATAGTATTCACTACAGTCACATGCCATACAGGTTTGCAGCCCAGGAGAATAGGCTATGCCATATAGCCTAGGTGTGTAGTAGGCTGCACCATCTAGGTTCATGTAAGTACACTCTATGATGTTCGCACAATGAGGAAATCATCTGACACTTTTCTCAGAACTTTCCCCATTGTCAAGTGATACATGACTATACTGCATATTAACTGATTCAGATAAACCCAGACAAATCCTAAATATAACAAACAAATGAACAAAAAACAGTGGTAGATGTAGCGTTAATAACTTCAATGCTATCACCTCACAACAGTGTAATGAAGAAATGTTACTGGGCCTAAAAGTGCTGGTAATTTTCCTCTCCTACAATTATTATGCATCATGTTTGTGAGCCTTATACCACACCATCACTAATTACTCAATGGCTATGTATTAAATGAAAACAAAATGAAGAACAAGATAAATTTTTAACATTTTTAAAAGCAAACTAGAAATGTCTTCAAAATCAATAGTCAATTTTGAGAAAATTCAAAACGCAATACTAGCATGGTATGTATTGCTTTAAAGCCATTGCAAATCTAAATTCCCTAATATAAACTTTTTCTAAGTGTTTCAAAGGCATTAAATGCACAAATAAATTTTAATGCAGTCAATTACCTTGGAAATGAGATATTTTATGATATACACACACACACACATATGTGTGTGTATGTACATAGATAGATAGATAGATAGATGATAGATAGATAGATAGATAGATAGATAGATAGATAGATAAGAGAGACAGAGAGAGAGACACGGAGTTTCGCTCTGGTTGCCCAGGCTGGAGTGCAGTGGCGTGATCTTGGCTCACCACAACCTCCGACTCCTGGGTTCAAGCGATCCTCCTGCCTCAGCCTTCCAAGTAGCTGGGATTACAGGCATGTGCCACCACGCCCAACTAATTTTGTATTTTTAGTAGAGACGGAGTTTATCCATGTTGGTCAGGCTGGTCTCAAACTCCTGACATCAGGTGATCAGCCCGCCTCAGCCTCCCAAAGTGCTGGGATTACAGGCGTGAGCCACTGCGCCCGGCCTTATGGTATATTTATAAACTCCAAGTGTTACTTACATAACAAGCAAGCCCCAATAATATCACCAAATGACCAATTAATTACTTTCACAAGAGTGCAAATATTAAGTGACATAAAAATGAGGATTTAAAACTAATTCTTCATAAAAGTTGTTCTTTTCCACTTTTACCACTTTTATTCAACATAGTACTGGAAATCCTGGCCAGGGCAATTAGGCAAGAGAAAGAAAGAAAAAGCATCCAAATTGGAAAGGAAGAAGTCAAATTACCCTTTTGTTCAAAGTAGCCTTTGTTCACACATGACATGATTTTATATTTAGAAAAACCTAGACTCCACCAAAAACTGTTGGAACTGATAAATGAATCCAGCAAAATTGCAGGATACAAAATAAACACACAAAATAAGTAGCATTTATATACGCCAACAGCGAACAATATGAAAATGAAATCAAGTAGGCAATCCCATTTACAATAGCTACAATGAATGTAAAATATCTAGGAAGCAATTTAACCAAAGAAGTAAAAGATCTCTGCAATAAAAACCATAACACACTGATAAAATAAACCAAAGAGGACACATTAGAAAATGGAAAGATATTCCATGCTCATGGCTTGGAAGAATTAATATTGTTAAAATGGCAATACTACCCAAAGCAGTTTATAGATTCAATGCAATCCCTATCAAAATACCAATGACATTGCTCACAAAAACAGAAAAAAAAAAAGTGTTCTAAACTTTATGTAAAACCACAAAAGACCCTGAATAGCCAAAGGTATAGATCAATAAGAACAAAGTTGGAGGCATCAAACTATACCTGACTTCAAAATTGACTGCAAAGCTCTAATAACCAAATGATCATGGTACTGGCTTAAGAAAGAAAGGAAAAAAAAAAAAAAAAAACACATACACCAGCAGAAAAGAACAGAGAATCCAGATATAAATCCACACATTTACAGCCAACTCATCTTTGACAAAGGCACCAAGAATATACAATGGGGAAAGGACAGTCTCTTCAATAAATGGTGCTGGGAAAACTGTTAACTATAGGCAGAAGAATAAAATTAGACTCCATCTCTCACTATACACAATAAATCAAGTCAAAATGGATTAAAGACTTAAATCTAAGACCTGAAAATATGAAACGGCCAGAAGAAAACATTTGGGAAATGCTCCAGGACATTGGTCTGGGCGATGATTTTCTGTCTAAGACCTCAACAGCCCAGGCATCAAAGCAGAAATCAATACATGGAATTACATCAAGCTAAAAAGCTCCTACAGGCTAGGCATGGTGGCTCACACCTGTAATCCCAGCACTTTGTGGGGCCGAGGCAGGAGGATCACTTGAGGCCAGGTGTGTGAGAGGCCAGCCTGGGCAACAGAGTGGGACCTCTCTCTACAAAAAATTTAAAAAGTGGCTAGCTATGATGGTGAGTGCCTGTATTCCCAGCTACTTGGGAGATTGAGATGGGAGGATGGCTTGAGCCCGGGAGTTTGAGGCTGCAGTGAGCTGTGATCGCACCAATGCACTCCAGTCGGGGTGACAGAAGAAGACCCTGTTTCAAAAAAATAAAAATAAAAAGCTCTGCACAGAAAAGGGAACAATCAACAAACTAAAGAGACAACCCACAAAATGGGAGAAAATATCTGCAAACTACCTATCTAACAAGGGATTAGTAACCATGATATATAAAGAGCTCAAACAACAGCAAAAAACAAATAATTCAATTAAAAATGGGCAAAAGATCTGAATTGGTATTTCTCAAAGGAAGACATACAAATGGCCAACAGGTAGATGAAAAAATGCTCAGCATCACTAATCATTAGAGAAATACAAATCAAAACTACAATAAGATATCATCTCACCCCAGTGAAAATGGCTTTTATAAAAATGACAGGCAATGACAGATGCTAGAGAGGATGTAGAGCAAGGGAAACCCTTGTACACTCTTGGAAGGAATGTGAATTAGTACAATCACTATGGAGAACGGTTTGGAGTTTCCTCAAAAAACTAAAAATAGAACTACCATATGATCCAGCAATCCCACTAGAGGGTACAGATCCAAAAGAAAGAAAACCAATATATCAAAGAGGTATTTGCACTCCCATGTTTATTACTGCACTATTCGCAATAGCCAAAATATATCAACCTAAGTACCCATCAAGAGATGAATGCGTCAAGAAAATGTGGTATATATACATAATGGATTATTATTCAGCCATAAAAAGAATGAAATCCTGTCATTTGCAGCAACGTGGGTGAAACTGGAGGTCATTAAGTGAAATAAGCCAAGCACAGAAGGACAGATATCACATGTTCTCACTTATAAGTGGGAGATTAAAAAAAAAAAAAAAAGTAAGTCTAATGAAAGTAGAGAGTAGATTGGTGGTTATCAGAGGCTGGGAAGGGTAGGAAGGAAAGAATGAAGACAGGTTGATTAATGGGTTCAAATATACTGTTTGATAGAAGAAATAAAACCTAGTGTTAGATCAGGAGAGTGACTCTAGTTTACAATAATGTATTATAAGTTCCAAACTAGCCATAAAAGAATAGTTCTAATGTTTCTAACATGAAGAAAACACAAATATTTAGGGTAATGGGTATCCCAGTTACACTGATGTGATCTTTACAAATTATATGAATGTGCTAAATTACCATTCATACCCCAAAACTATGGACAACTATTATGCATAATTTAAAATCATTTTTAAAAAGTTTTTCTTTAAAGTGACCTTTTTCTGTAGGTCATTATATCCAAATTAAATACACCTTAACAAACAACAATGAATGATAATGTATAAAATCCTAAGTTTTGAAATTAAAGAGAATGCTTTATAAAGAGTAACAGATAATACTTTTATGTAAATGATAACATCTGTATTATTATGCTACCCAAAAAGAAACCTACAAAATGAGTTTTGGCTAAGGTAAAACAAAGTTTTTGGTAGAAAAAAAATCCTTTAGGAAATATGCTTGTAAAATCCCGGCTTATAAATCCTAGCTACTGGGTACATCTGTTTACAACATTTTTGAAGGGTTATATTGGAACATTGAAGAAAGTGCAAGTAATCTGCCCAGATCTAATTGTAGTTAAAGTTATAATGTTATATTCAGCCTCTCAGTCAACTCATAGTATTTTCTCTTTATGGACTGAAGTAAAATTGGTCAAGCTGGAAGATTCCTAATAAGTTTAATTCAGAGAATAACTGAATTTGAGTTCCAAAGAGACCAGAGAGGTCATCTATCTAGCCCAACCTTCCCTCTAATTTAGGAATCTCCTACAGCATCCTGACAGATGGGGCCACTCTCATTTACCTAAATGCACTGAGTGATGGAAAGTTCACAGATCTGTTAGGGGGCACATTCCATCAGTAAATAACCAGTTGATAGATGAGAACTCCTTCCAGCAACTTTAAATCAGTCTTCTAAAAATTCCACTAATCAGTCTTTCCATCATTATCAACACACATCCTACTCCTCTCTTCTACCCAACCGCCCTACAAAAACTGAAGTTAATTACCATGGATCTTCCCTGCTCTCTCTCCAGCCAAGTTCTTCACAATGAAGCCAGAATCACTCTCGTAAAGCAAAACAAAGCCAGATTCTGTTCATACTAAACATCAAAATGCACAAAGAACAGAGTCCTAAAACTTCAATCTGTGCCTTAATAGGCATTGAGCCCACTCTCTCGGTTATATCCCTCGGAGTCAGCGAGGTTACAGGCTCCATCTGTTTGGGGCCATGAAGTCTAGGGCGGACTGGGGATCCACTGGAAAAAGCAGAATGGAACTTAGTTCCATAGATCACAGACGTGTGCAAATTACACACTGTCCCCATTTCACCAAGCTAGGAGGCCACAGTGGATGTTAGGGAAGGCAAAAAAGATATGCTGCCAGGCAACTCCTTCTCCCTGTCCATGGAGAACTGAAGAAGAGGGAGGAAATGAGTCACATCTGAAGACAGAGGGAAAATTTAAGTGTCCAGATTAGGGGTCACACACAGATACCTTCAGAGCTATTTAAATGTATGAGTGAAGCCAGGCACGGTGGCTCATGCCTGTAATCCCAGCACTTTGGGAGGCTGACACGGGCGGATCACTTAAGCTCAGGAATTCAAGCCCAGCCTGGGCAACATCGTGAAACCTCATCTCTACAAAAAAAAAACCAAACAAACAAACAAAAAAACAAAAACAAAAAAACATAGATATAGCTAGGTATGGTGGGGCATGCCTGTAGTCCCAGCTGCTCAGGAGGCTGAGGTGGGCAGATCGCTTGGGTCCAGGAGGTTGAAGCTGCAGTGAGCTGAGATAGCGCCACTGCACCCCAGCCTGGGTAACAGTGAGACCTTGTCTCAAAAAAAAAGAAAAAAAAAAAGTCTGAGTGAAGCAGGCCTGACTGAGTCATGTAGTCTAAAGGCACAGAAACCACTTGTTTGCAAGTTAGACTTCTACAAGTATACTTCGGCACACATACAAAATATACCCTCTTCTATTTTTTTGTGAAGTTTGAAACATCTTTAGTTTTTCCACTACTACTATGGACACTGAAAAAATAACTGTTTCAGTTTTCTCCTAATTCTACTAAAAGAAAACAACTTAAGTAAATGAAAAATGACAACTGACATTTGATGATGGGAAGACTGTGTGGAGTGGTGGGGACTGTGGCAAACCAGCCGACGCATGACCTAACCAAAAGGCCACCATCTACACAGCTTCAGCTATCTACTGCCAGCCGAGAAGGTAGAACCCAATGTTGCCAGATAATCCCACATTTTGAAGAAACACTGAAAATTTGGCCTTCTGTAAAATTCTTAGTTTTTAAATACAGGCAATCAATTTAAATTTAGTTAACACAGTGATCAGGGATACATTTTCTAGGCCAAACAAAGTTATCCACAGCCCAGAACCAGCCCAAAACTCACCAGTTTGCAGCCTCTGCTACAAATGACAAAATACAAACACAAAAATTTTCAATCCTAAAAAACATTTTAAATTAAAACAATAAGCAGTCCCAACTCCCTGACTTCAGAAGGCTAAATCCTAGGTTTCTGGGGGCATACAACCAACTTGGCCCAGGCAAGCAGATAATCAGGCATGAATTTGGAAAGGGGGCCTCTGACATACAAGCATTGGAAAGGACTGCAGAGGCCATGTCGTCTGCCTTCCTGGTGCAGGGAGGAATCCTCTCTACAGAGCTCTTGATCTGCAGCCAACCAGTCTTCAGACACCATATCTGGCCCTGAGACGCTTATTATTGCAAAGAGGCACCATCTCATCTTTCCACAGCTCTATAGGAAAGTCTTCCTCACGTGAAACCCAAAGTGGCCTTTCACTACTGATACCTGCCGGTCCTAGTGCTTCCTGCAGAGGCAGATCAGACACAGCATCCCTGCTTCCCCTTACACATGACATCTGCTCAGACACTTCAAGATCGGAATTGGGTTCCCTGCTAAGCTTACCACTTGCTAAGCTAAGCCCATTCCCTTCATTATTACATACAGGATGCCATTTCCACACTTTCCCCAATGGCAATCACCTTCCTCTGGCTATCAACGTGCATCTTACATCTACGGTCTGGAGAAAGGGAAAGAAGGACACTTAGGATTATTAAGCACCTGCACTGTGAGGTAAGCACCATGCCAGGAGTGTGACATACATTTTCATATTTAATTCTCACAGCAATCCTCTTTGAACTGTATTATTATCATTATTTTACAGATGAGGAAACTGAGGCCAAGCAAAGTTTAGCAATTTACTGAAGGCCACAAAACAAGCACAACTGGAAAACTCAAACCAGGTCTGATACCAAAAAGACAATTATACTGTTATATACACAGAAAATGGCATGTTTGCAAACAGTTTTATTGTCACTGTTACTTATTAAAAGTATAACTTATTATAAGCAAGTCTATTCTTTCTAGTGATCTCATGGACTGTTGTTTTCAATGCAAAACAAATTCTCCACGCAAACAAAACAAATTTCAAACTTGTGTTACCATTTAATGACCAGTACCCAAATATATATGTAATTTTTTTTTTTTTGAGACAGAGTTTCTTTCTTGTTGCCCAGGCTGGAGTGCAATGGTGCGATCTCGGCTCACCACAACCTCTGCCTCCCAGGTTCAAGTGATTCTCCTGCCTGAGCCTCCCAAGTAGCTGGGATTACAGACATGCACCACCACACCCGGCTAATTTTGTATTTTTAGTAGAGACGGGGTTTCTCCATGTTGGTCAGACTGGTCTTGAACTCCCGACCTCAGGTGATCCGCCTGCCTCGGCCTCCCAAAGTGCTGGGATTACAGGCATGAGCAAATATATTATTTTTAAACCTAATTTGTATATTGAATATATAAAAATCTGAGTATATACTAAATAAAAAAGCGGAAATTCATGTAACCCCTATACTCACATACTTAATCATAATCATTCTACAAGGAAAATTTTATTACCCCCATTTTACATAAGAAGAAAGTGAAGCATCAAGAGGTTAAATAACCTACCCAGCTTGCATAGTGGCTCATGCCTGTAATCCCAGCACTTTGGGAAGCTGAGGCGGGCGGATCACTTGAGCCCAGGAGATTGAGACCAGCCTGAGCAACATAGTAAGACCTCATCTCTACAAATTATTAAAAAATTAGCCGGGCCCAGTGGCGCGGGCCTGTGGTCCCAGCTACTCAGGAGGCTGAGGTGGGAGGATTGCTTGATCCCGGGTGGTCAAGGTTATAGTGAGCCAAGGTCACATCACTGCACTCCAGCCTGGACAACAGAGCAAGACCCTGTCTCAAAAAAATAGCAATAATAACCTACTCCACGTCGCTAGCAAGAAAATGTCAGAGACAGGATTCAGAGAACTCAGGCAGTCTGACTCCAAATAACTGTAGACCTTAGACTTTCCAAACAGTGTATTTCAGCCACAGTTTTGAACATCGTTAAAGCATAAACACCTCTCCAAGGCTAATTAGATACTATTTTTGGATATGCCAATGTAGATGATAAAAAAAAAGAAAAAGGTCAGCACAAACAAAGCTTACCAATTAGGATCAAAATTTCTAGCTTTCATATTTATAAATAAACCCAGAGATATTAGACAACTTCCTGTTTGCATGTAATCTAATGTTAAATTTGATCATAATGTGAAGGAAGAATTCACATTTCAAAAAAATGTTTAAACAGACAAACCTTTTAAATATCCTCCAGTGTGAATATCTCACCATGTGACATTGAGCAGTTTATACAATGAGCCTCATTTAACTGTTCAACTCATACATTCAGACAAAACATATCTGCTGTGCAACAGACCCTGTTGTGGGCTCTGGAGACAGGTGAGGAACCAGGCAGAGAAGGTTCCTGCCCTTGTGGAGCTTCTGCTCTAAGGAAGGCAGAGACAGACAACAAGCCGATACATAAATATGCAAAGGAGAAAACGATCAGTGAGGGACAAGGACTTTGCGGGGAACTAAGAGAGCGTGGCGTGGTAGCAGTGGCTGGGTGTCCTTTAGATTGGGTGGTCAGGGGTCCTTCAGTGGGAGTACTCTGAGCTGAAACCCAAAAAGCATGAAGCAATCAGCCAAGGAAAGCTGGGGCAATCTAAATCAAACAGCAGAAGGTTATGCCTGGGAAGGTTATGTTTATCTGAGTGTGCTTCAGCTAAGCACACATGAACTCCAGACACAGCAAACAGTCCGGGGAACTACCTGCCACCATTTCAAATGCCACTGGGGAACTGTTCAGCTTTCCCGCTTTAGTACTTAACCTGCGACACCAACACATCCAATTAGTAAAACACCTCAGTCGGAATGCAACAGCCTTAAGGTCACAGTTGGAATCTGACCTTTCTTCAGTGGCTTCCTAAAATCCACATCCCCCGAGGTTACCTGATCTTACAACTCCAATTAGAAATTAGCAAGAGGTGTTATTTGGTCTGGAGTTTAAGTGTGTGCTCTATCAGTATGTAGCACATAAAAGGATGGAAACAAGCTTCCCAGGCTGCATCCTCTCCACCTAAGGTCCCAGAGCGGCCTGGCATACCTGTTTTCCACATTGAGTGGATCATCCAGCATATCCAATTAAAGTGCTTTTGTAATAATCTACTGAGCTCTGGAGCCCTGTTGCTTGCAGGAACCTCAATTATCAGCATTCGGCAAACCTCCTTTGGCTTTCCCCACTCAACTTCTCATACAAAGTGCAATTAACAGAGCTACGTGAGAATGTGGTGATTAAGCAAAGACATACAGACGGACGTATACTTTTAAAGCCTTTGAGATACATAAGTGCCTCAAACTTACCCACAGAGGAGTGTGGAGGGCACTTAGTGTAATCATTCATTCATCCAGAATGAGCTGGCTGAAGGTATCCTTGTCATTCATACACGTAGCCCTGGCAAAATAAAACAAAAACACAGAGGCAGTGAGAAATAATTATTCAAAATCAGATTTTTATAATGAAAGCTCAGTTTCTCAGCATTCTGTTTTATCTTGGGCTTGATACAGGAAGGGAGAATCTGAAAGAGAAATCAAGAGTTAAGTGATTAACTATAAAGGAAATAAGGTCTTCCCATATCCTAACTGGAGAAGCAGATTTACTGTAGATTTACTGCTTCATTCCATAATGTCATGACTGAACCATTTGAAGATAGAATGCATGGAGGGAGGGGAGAGAGAAATAAATATAGATGATAAGTAGACAGACAGGAGATGGATAGATGGATGGATGGACAGACGGACTGACGGATGGACTGATGGATAGATGGATGGATGATTGATTGATAGACAGAGCAAGCCTACTGTGACCAAGCCACTACTCCAGACGCTAGAAATAAAGCAGTGAATAAGAGAGAAAATCTCGCTCTCACTGAGCTCCAGTCGAATAGAAATATACAGTTCAATAAATAAATAAGAAAAATTTCCTAGAGTGATACAGGCAATGCAGAGTCAATAGGGCAATGAGATAGTGAGTGACAAGTGGCTAAATAAAATGGGAAGATTAGGAATTGGCTCTCTGAAATGACAACTAGCCTGAAATCTGAATGGTATTTGAACTTAGGGAAATGATCCCCCAGGCAGAGGGATCAGCTAAGAAACACCATGTCTTGAGCCATTATTATGGATTCTGGAGCAGAATCAGAATTTCATAACTTATTAAACAGATGAGGCCAGACATGGTAGCTTATGTCTATAATCCCAGCACTTTGGGAGGCTGAGGTGGGTGGATCACTTGAGGTCAGGAGTTTGAGACCACTCTGGCCAATATGGCGAAACCCCATCTCTACTAAAAACACAAAAATTAGCTGGGTGTGGTGGCTTGTGCCTGTAGTCCCCACTACTTGGGAGGCTGAGGCAGGAGAATCGCTTGAAACCAGGAGGCGGCGGTTGCAATGAGCTGAGACAGTGCCACTGTACTCCAGCCTGGGTGACAGAGAGACTCCATCCTCCCACACACCAACCCCTCCCCCCCCCCAAAAAAAACAGGTGGTTTCTGGATCCTCTCCTATTACAGAGAATAATACTTTCTTCCTGTATTTGATATGCTACCTGGTTATATATTAAAATTCATGGTCCATTAGTCAACACATCAGAAAGTACCTCTTTTTTTCATTGTTTAAAATGTGAAACAGACTGCTTTCAGAGTGAGACTTACCTTTTTAGAAGGCATGATATTAACTCTGTGATATACACAAGATACTGTATTATGGCAATAACCATGTGTCCTTCACCCAGAATGCAGTCCTTGATAAAGAATGCAGACTTTAGGGCAGGGCTGTCCAATCTTTTGGCTTCCCTGAGTCCCATTGGAAGAGAAACTGTCCTGAGTGCCACCTAAAATATATCAACACTAATGATAGCTGATGAGCTTTTAAAAAAAATCGCAAAAAACGTCTAATAACGTTTAAAGAAATTTTACGAATTTGTGTTGGGCTGCATTCAAAGCCATCCTGGGCTGCAGGTGGCCCACAGGCCATGGGTTAGACAAGCTTGCCTTAGAGCAAGGGGATTAAGATTGGAGTTCAAACCCCACCCACTCTATGACCACCTCAGTGAGCTCAGCCCAGTTCTTTAGATAGTCTGAGCCTCTGGTTTCTTCAACTATAAAATGGAAATATGATCTACACTACAGGGTTATTCTAACTAAGTATTTAATGAAATAATGCACATAAAATACTTAATAAATTGCTTGAAACATGTGACATACTCAAAGCAGCAAAAACCACAACTAGACTTTCACTGTAAATAGTCACTATTGAGAAAGGTTTAACTATCATAATGACTCATGCTATAGAAATACACCTACATGGGGTCCAGGTGCGGTGGCTCATGCCTGTAATCCCAGCACTTTGGGAGGCCGAGGTGGGCGGATCACCTGAGGTCGTGAGTTCGAGACCAGCCTGATCAACATGGAGAAACCCCGTCTCTACTAAAAATACAAAAAATTAGCCGGGCATGGTGGCACATGCCTGTAATCCCAGCTACTCCAGAGGCTGAGGCAGGAGAATCGCTTGAACCTGGGAGGCGGAAGTTGCAGTGAGCGAGATCATGCCATTGCACTCCAACCTGGGCAACAAGAGCGAAACTACATCTCAAAAAAAAAAAAGAAAAAGAAAAGAAAAAGAGAAACACCTAATACACCTATATAACCTGGCATAGTAAAAAGAACAATTTTCATTTATAGGATATCAGGATTGGGGTGGACCTTTTAAAACCCACCCATTTCCCTCATTCTACAGGTGAGAATTTAAAACTCAAAGAGGTAGTGTGATTTGCCCAAGGTGACATAATTAGTTCAGAGGACATTTTCAGAAATTTGTTATATCTGGTCAAGAATGCCTACCTTATAGAATACATTCCATATTTATTTAAAACTTTTAAATTCACTTTGTCATTAACCCAGTATGGACAAATTTTTTATTTATTTTATTTTATTTAATTTTTTTAGATGGAGTCTCACTCTGTCATCCAGGCTGGAGTGTAATGGTGTGATCTCGGCTCACTGCAACCTCTGTCTCCTGAGTTCAAGCAATTCTCCTGCCTCAGCCTCCCAGGCAGCTGGGATTACAGGCACCCACCACCATGCCTGGCTAATTTTTGTATTTGTAGTAGAGACAGGGTTTCACCATGTTGGCCAGGCTGGTCTCGAACTCCTGAGCTCAAGTGATCCACCCGCTTCAGCCTCCCAAAGTGCTGGAATTACAGGCGTGAGCCACTGCACTCAGCTGAAAAAAATATTTTCAAATGATAAGAATAGAAAACTGAATCAAGCTTCACTAGACTCTGTCTAAATACATCATACTGACAATCTTTAAAAACCAAGACTTGTAATATTTTACTGATGGCTTCATAAATGATTTACTAACTGAAAACTATAAAATATAAGATCTGCCATATTTTAATGTTTCCAATGATAATAATGTTGGATCTCGAGCATCTGTTACATGACAGAACTTTCCACATATTCATTCCAAATGCCATGTTATTTCATGTTTTTTGGTTTCTATGCCTTTGCATATACTGTTCTCTACAGGGAACACCTCCCTGGAGAACTCCTAATTACCCTTCAGACCCAGCTTAACTGTCTCTTCCTCTGATCACCTACCTTCATACCCCAAAACTCACAGGGTTATCGCTCCCTCCTTCACCTCACCACTCTTTCTGATACAGGCAATTGCCTCGCAATTATTTCTTTTTCACTCATCTGTCTCCTTTACTAGAATTCACTTATCTTTCCCCTTTACCAGAAATGCTTTGAAAGTGAAGTACTTTGTTTCCCTGGTGCCTGACACAATTCCTTACTCATGGGTGCTTAATAAATGTGTTCATGAAATAACTGATTCATCAAATTGCTAATACAACGTGATTAAGATGTGGCTTGGCTTGCTTTTCCATCATATCGCCATAACTTGAGTTAAAGAGGAAGCTGCAGCTTAACTACTGGTCATTTTGGTGGTTTTTGTTGGGTTTTTTTTTTTTTTTTTTCCAAGATGGAGCCTCACTCTGTTGCCCAAGCTGGAGTGCAGTGGCGTGATCTCAGCTCACTGCAACCTCTGCCTCCCAGGTTCAAGCAATTCTCCTGCCTCAGCCTCCTGAGTAGCTGGGATTACAGGTGTCCGCCACCACACTTGTCTAATTTTCGTATTTTTAGTAGAGATGGGGTTTTGCCACGTTGGTCAGGCTGGTCTCGAACTCCTGACCTCAGGTGATCCACCCGCCTCAGCCTTCCAAAGTGCTGGGATTACAGGCGTAAATCGCCACACCCGGCCAACTACAGGTTATTTTGGATGGAAATGATTTTAAGCAGGATTATAGAATATTTAAGCTTAGATCACACTGACTTCATCCCTGTTCTCTTTGCAGATGAAGAAAGTGAAGTCCAGTAACGATCAAGCAGCCCTCTCACGCAGACGGCGGGAAAGAGCTAAGACTAGAACTTAGATCTCCAAACAGCTACATCAGCTCTGTTTCCAGCATGACAAGTTACTGGTTCCAAGAATGCTCTTCCTTGGATCTCAGCGCCGTCCTCACGACCCTCTCTGCTTTCCTCATGTGCTCCAGTGCCACGTGAACAATGAAGCTTCATTGAGCTGGACTGCAATCCAGCAAGTGGCTACTCTTTCAACAGTGGAGACTGGGCTTCGCTGCCAGGGAAGGTCCCGTTTTAAGGCAGAATTCGCAGTGGGCCGGGACTGCAATATCTTGTGACCACAGAAAAATCAAACAGGGCACCTTGAGTACGTGAGTCTACGAGAACCAAGGTGGTGCTAGGTAAACTATATCTATAATAAAACTCAAGCAATGCTATGCTTTTGCTTACGCAAAGAGTGCTTGTATCTCTCACAGCACATAGGTGCCATGTGTGGACAGAGTCATCAATCAACAGATTGATGGCTCATGCTTTTATCAGCATGAAAACCAGCCAGTCCCGCAGCCTTGGAGCTGCCTGCCTGCACCATGACATCAGTGTAATTTTAATTTAATGTGAACACACCTTACATTCTTTTCCCTTGAGCTTTGTGATGAAAAGTGGTTATATTTTTACAGTGCTAGGGATTCTGCCCCATGCCCCACTCGAAAGCTGAATATAATCCAGACCTTCAACTACATCACAAAGTTTTTTTCTTTTTAATGGCCACATCTAAGAAATACTACATGATTAGTCAATCTAGAAGCCTACTGCCAAGGACTGGGTGACGTTCAGAGTGCCCAGAGTTTATAAAACTTTCATCGCCAGGCGAACCAGTGTGCAAGCCCACAGTGCTCAGCACAACTGTCAATGCAGGTCAATGAGAAACGGTGGGGAAGGAAAGAGAAAGTTACTACTTACCCTGTGCCCTTCAAACGTGCCTCCCACCTCCACCCTAACTACGTAAGTAGAATGCATTTGTTACTAAAAATTTTCTCTCAAATTCATGCCTTCTTCAAATTATATCTTCTTTGTAGCCACCATCTCCGTGAATTTAAAACATGTTTTAAAGTTGCTGGTTTTACTTTAGCCTCGTTATCAGCTGGGCAGCTTATCAATTCAGAGATTCGACTCAATGTTTGTAAGAAAACAATACAGAAAGTGGGATGTTTTCCAGGACTGGGAGTGAGAAATGTAACTCCCATCTCCCTTAACCCCTCCTGTGACCCAGGTTTGTAGGATGTAACTGGGCCCTCCAGAGTCTCCATTTACAGGTGGATTACTTATTATCTCATCACTCAGGGCCCGTAGAGATTTCAGACATAATGAACAAACCATTCTGTGACTCTTATTCCAAAGCATTAGGTAAGACTACATCATAATGTGGTATGCCTTAAATAACAATTTTCGCCAGCCTCCCACGTCCACACTAATGCACTGTTCCTGCACAAAGAACTAATGGAATCAGATGCTGCCCTCAACAAAGGAAAATTGTAGAGGTACCCAGTAGACTATAGAATGGGAGAGAAGCTGCCATTCATGACAAAGGGATGACTAATTACAATGAAAACAGCAAGTTTCAGTCTATCCTCCCCAAAGGACAGACTTCTATACACATGGAGTACAGTATTTACTGTGTACTGTAAGCCAAGTTACAAAAAGACCGTTGTTATTTATAAAACAGCCCATGTGAAACACCAAAAAAAAAAACAAAAAAAAAATCAATGACCAGCTAGAAGGAGAACAAGGTATATCCATTTTGTTCACTGCTCTCCCAAGGCTGGTGGTCACATCAGCCAATCTGGCTTCTGTTTAGAGTAAGTCTTTCCTGGGAGTCCCACAAGGGTTCACGTATCCAGTGACAAAACTCAAGGATACAAAAGTTAGCACTATTTTTTAGTTAATGACATTCAATTCAAGAAGTAGTTGTTGAATATCTATTCTGCTCAAGTCACTATGCTAAGTGCTGGTGACACAGCTTGCTTCTGATCTTGCCTATACACAAGCAAGCCATTAGTCCCAACACGTGTGGTGGGGAACATGGTTGGGGGTGGGGGTAAGAGGCTGTGAAGTGGCTTCTACCCCACCAGAGTGGCCCCTATCCCTGTCTTCAAGTAAGACTCGAATACAAGAATAGTAACACTCACAGCACAAAAATTACCCACATGCAGTGCCCCAGGTAGATCAGAATGGATCTTTCTCCACTAGGATCCTATTCATGTTTTAGAACAGGTCAGTAAGTTCTCTGACACTCCTCTTAGGAAGGGGAAGTGGGCAGCCCTATGCCCCCTTCACCTCGATTCTGCTTCAACCTATATAGTACAGCCAATGTGACACTAGGATTTCCATGGCTGGGCCAGAAAATGCCAGGAGGTTTACGCCTGGTTCTCTTGGTGCATTTGCCCTGAAGCCCTAAGGCTACATGTATCTGGTTTTGTATGTTATCTGTTGCCACATTGTCCAGCATATAAGACTTTACTTCTGGAAATACTATGCCATCCCTTGCCAAGACAAAAGAAATTGACTTAGCATTGCTATCTAAAAGCTGCCACCGAATTCTGGCTTCCAGACAGAGGGATGATCCTCATCCAGTTGACAGACAAAACTCACTGTGCAAAGTGACTTTCTTCATTAGGGAACAGCAATATAATAATTTCTCATCACTTCCAAATGAACCACACCATTCATGCCCCAAGAATTACACATATTTAGTATCTGGGAAGGCTTGTGCGATATTTACAACATGCACCATGCTTATGGCAGCAAGCTAGTCCGGTGGACAACGGGGGCAGACAATCACGCTGCACATTAGAAATAAAGCTGCACGGGGCCAGGAGACCAGCTGTGCGGCCGCAGCAGTAAATGCCTGCTTCCCTCTTCCTCCTTCCTATGAAATAAGTGTCTTGCCCATCTCTCTCTCTCTTTTTTTTTTTTTTTTTTTTTTGAGACAAAGTCTCACTCTGTTGCCCAGACTGGAGTGCACTGGCACGATCTTGGCTCACTGCAACCTCTGCCTCCAGGGTTCAAGTGATTTTCCTGCCTCGGCCTCCTGAGTAGCTGGCATTTCAGGTGCGTGCCACCATCCCCGGCTAATTTTTGTACTTTTAGTAGAGACGGGGTTTCGCCATGTTCACCGAGCTGGTCTTGAACTCCTGACCTCAGGTGATCCACCTGTCTTGGCCTCCCAAAGTGCTGGGATTACAGGCGTGAGCCACTGTGCCCAGCCTCATCTCTACTTCTTTTCCAGCCCTGTCAATCAATACTCAGAACCATCTCATCATCAGTCCTGGTAACTGTTCAAAGAGAGATGAGGCGAGAGAAGAAGGAAGGAATAAGACTCACAAACAAATAGAAGAGAATGACTTTGGGGAGGGAGTGTTAAAAAGTAGCAGGGTCTCTGGATTATCCCTTCCATATCCCTCACCATCTGTCAGAACCTCCCACCTAGTTAGCTTCACCAATACGAGCTCCAAGTATAGTAAGCCTCTCTCTCTACAACAGGCAAAATACTCTACTTTTAAACAGCTAAAGGAACTACCAAAAGACATGATACCTATCCATTCACTAAAGGAAAAGGAACAGCTTGCACTTCTACGATATTTTTTTTATTGGGGTTTTTTTGGGTTTTTTGAGATGGAGTTTTACTCTTGTTGCCCAGGCTGGAGTGCAATGGCTCAATCTTGGCTCACTGCAACCTCTGCCTTCTAGGTTCAAGTGATTCTCCTGCCTTAGCCTCCCGAGTAGCTGAGATTACAAGTGTGTGCCACCACACCCGGCTAATTTTGTATTTTTAGTAGAGACAGGATTTCTCCATGTTGGTCAGGCTGGTCTCGAACTCCTGACCTCAGGTGATCCACCCACCTCAGGCTCCCAAAGTATTGGGATTACAGGCGTGAGCCAGAGTGCCAGGCCTATTTTATTTAGTTAGTTAGTTTTTAGAGACAGGGTCTTGCTCTGCTGCCCAGGCTGGAGTGCAGTGGCATGATCATGGCTCACTGCAGCCTCTCCCTCCCAGACTTAAGCAATCCTCCTGCTTCAGCTTCCTGAGTAGCTGAGACTATACATATGCACCACCAAGCCTGGCTATTTTTTTATTTTGTGTAGGGACAAGGTCTCACTATGTCACCCAGGCTGGTCTCGAATGTTTGGTCTCAAGTGATCCTCCCACCTCGGCCTCCCAAAGTGCTGGGATTACAGGTGTGAGCCACTGCGCCTGGCCTATTAGTACAATATTATCCTTTTCTTTACCCCATCCTTAGATTGAGCAAAGTGCTTCTTTTCAGTACTGAGGCAGGATAGGGATGAAAGAGGTGAATAAATAAAACCAAATGGGGGACCACTGAATAACTACTGAGGCAGAAGACTGGCATAACAGCTGATGAAAAAGGTGGCTTGAGTGAGAACAAAAATGCAAGCAGCAGCTACCCTACAAGAGGGATTCAAGTGCTCTTTAAGGGAAAGTCAGGGTGAAAAAAATGAGAGATTTACTGACCTGACAACAAGAAAGAAACATTCACACATCACTTGAAAGGGCAAGCACCAAACAAATTCCTTAACCACTTTTGTATCAAGCAGTGTGTTCAAACCTTTCACGGAGGCTGAGCCATCTCTATGGAACTGTGGGTTAAACAGCCCTCAACAAGTACCTGTGGAATAAGTGGCTTTCAGGGAGCCTCTGCCTGCCTGGGCTCTGTGTGAATGGTTCCCAGAAGTTAACCATGGCTGGACAGGGACTCCTAGCTTTATCTCAGGGCTCAGTTGACTGAGCCAGGTGCATTTTCCAAAGCGTAACTTTACCTCATTCCAAGACTAGACATAATTTCTGAAAAGTGGCACGTTATGGGAAAAATACATTGTGGCTTTTTTTTTTTTTTTTTTTTTTTTTTTTTCAGAAGACTCATTTATAATAAAGACAGTGTGACCAATGATCCCTTTCACAATGCCTTGAAAGTAGATAATTGTTGAATGACTGTAAGTACATGCGGGGGGAGGGGAATGAGTGAATCAATGAAGGAAGAAACAAACAAATGCATGGGCAGATGGAGATGCCAGTCATTTCTGTGGTCACAGAATCCCTGGACTTCAGCAGAATCTGGAAAGATCTGTTCTCAAAGGCAAACGACACCAAGGGTGGTTAAAATATTTTACCCTCCTGATTTTTCAAAGCTGTCACACTTTTCCTTCCTGTAGACAAAGCAAAAGCTAACGATCCACTAAACAAAGAAATATTTCCTGACTGGCCCCCTCACTGTGGACCTCCAGGAAACAATGATTTCAGAGGCATGAGCTTAGCTGAGAAAGTGAGTGCTACAGACCTCGCCAGAGAAGACTCGAGCTCATCCCAGACAAGGTACATTTCAAGATCTACTTCAACTGTCACCCTGCCCTCTCGGGACATCTCACAGGTTCATCCCAAGACTGGGGATATTGGTCAGGATGGGAAGTATTATTTCCAAAGCTACTTTATAGCAACATACTAACTGTACTTTCTGGGTAACTTAAAAGGCACCATCCTTGACCTGGCACTTGAATATGCCATGTTGCGGCTGGGCACAGTGGCTCACGTCTATAATCCCAGCGCTCTGGGAGGCTGAGGTGGGCGGATCACGAGGTCAGGAGTTCGAGACCAGGCAACATGGTGAAACCCCATCTCCACTATAAATACAAAAATTAGCTGGGCATGGTGGTGCACACTTATAATCCTAGCTACTCAGGAGGCTGAGGCAGGGAAATCGCTTGAACCTGGGAGGCGGAAGTTGCAGTGAGCAGAGATTGTGCCACTGCACTCCAGCCTGGGGGACAGAGCAAGACTCTGTCTCTCAGAACAAAAAAAAAAAAAAAAAAAAAAAAAAGGATGCCATGTTGCTTTACCTAAACTTCTGTCCAAAGCCAAATATCTCAGAAAAAGAAAAGCTGTGGTTATATACCTTGCCCACGAAATGTAGTTTTGTAATAAATTCTCTCTTAAGCACTCTCCGTAAGTGTTTTCATTTCCTCCCACTGACAACCAGTCCAAGGGAGATAAAGAGGCACCAGCCCACTGAGAAGGCCCTTGTGATACCTGTGTCAGCGGTATGGACATCAGAGATAAGGTTTTGAACAATGCTAACGAGGATAAAGCTGACAGCCACAGGGCGGATAACATGCCTCTCTGGAAAGCGAGAAAAACACTTGACAGAGGGCTACTTTGGGTTTCGATTCATCAATGAATTTTGTTGAAAGGAACACATGAGAGTTTCCAGGGGTCAGAGAGCTGTTCCTGTTTCATTCCACCATCATCAGAACGATCCAAGCAGCAAATCCAAATAAGAAACTTTTGGGGTTTTTTCATGTTTTTTGTTTTTTGTTTCTGAGACAAAGTCTTGCTCTATTAACCAGGCTGGAGTGCAGTGGCGCAATCTCGGCTCACTGCAACCTCTGCCTCCCAGTTTCAAGCGATTCTCCTGCCTCAGACTCCTGAGAAGCTGGGATTACAGACACGCGCCACCATGCCCAGCTGATTTTTTGTATTTTTAATAGAAATGAGATTTCACCATGTTAGCTAGGCTAGTCTCGAACTCCTGACCTCAAGTGATCCACCCGCCTAGGCCTCCCAAAGTGCTGGGATTACAGGCGTGAGCCACTGCGCCTGGCCTCTGTCAGAAATTTTTTGAACAAAGCAAATGCTAGGACCCATAAAGAGTCAGCTCCAAGTTTCACAAGATGAACATCTGAACCCCCAGCTGTACTGACTATAGCTGACAAGTCACTCATTTCACATGCAGTAACATTTGTCCCAATTTCTAGCAAGGTTGGTGTGCTAGGCACTGTGCATTAATTACACAAGGAGGAATCAGGCACAGCACCAGTTATCAAAGGACCTAGAGCCAAAGGGAAAAAAAGACAGCAAAGACATCTGACAAATGCCAGAAAGAGGCAAGATAAACTGGCCATCTGGGTCCAGGCGAGGTGGCTCACGCCTGTAATCCCAGCACTTTGGGAGGCCAAGGCAGGAGGATCACCTGAGGTCAGGAGTTTGAGATCAGCCTGGCCAACATGGTGAAACCCGGTCTCTACTAAAAATACAAAAATTAGCTGGGCATAGTGGCGGGTGTCTGTAATCCCTGCTACTTGGGAGGCTGAGGCAGGAGAATCACTTGAACCCAGGAGGCAGAGGTTGTAGTGAGCCGAGATTGCGCCACTGCACTCCAGCCTGGGAAACAGAGTGAGACTCTGTCTCAAAAAGACAAAAAAACAAAGATAAACTGGTCATCTGGAATGAGGGAAAGAAACTATCCTTGGTTTACAAAAAAAAAAAAAAAAAAAAAAGAAAAACACAACAAAATCCATTAAATGTATCTGAAACAGGATTTCAGGCAGCAATAACCACTAAGATCATCAAGTCAAACTAGAGGAAGATATATTTGGGATCCAGCTTAAAGAGAGAAGCAAACAAAACACACCTAACAGAAAACATCAACTTCTGTAATGAAACAAACTTCAGAACTTTAAAAAGGATTTGGAGAGTGTGTGGAATCTACTTCCAGAGAGATAAAGGCAGATGCTGCACCTATTAAATGAGAGGAGGCTGGGATCAGGAAAGATTGCCTGCCAGAGACTGTTAGGATCACCGAGCATGAGAGCACCTCTCCTGGGTGGGGGTTCAGACAGAGGCGGGATGATGTCAGGGCAGAGCTGGAAAGCCTTGCTGGCTGGCCTGGCCTTGAAGAATGTGTCCAAGTTGGACGTGAGGAACCAGGGAGGCCCAGCATCCCCATAAGGAGGACAGCATGGGTAAAGTGACAGAGAAACCAGGAAGCCTGAAACCACAAAAGACACAGAGAAGCACCAAGTCTGATGGTCCCATGCGTGACGTGAGTACAAGGAGAAAAGCAGATCAGGATGCCTAATGCTGGCATCTACTAAAGTCCAAGCTGTCACTTGTGCTTTTTTCATTAAAGTGAACTCGAGGCTGGGCACAGTGGCTCACACCTGTAATCCCAGCACTTTTGGAGGCCTAGGCGGACAGATCGCTTGAGTCCAGGAGTTCATGACCAGCCTGAGCAACATGACAAATGCCCATTTCCACAAAAAATAAAAAAAATTAGCCAAACATGGTGGCATATGCCTGTAGTCCTAGCTACTTGGGAGGCTGAGGTAGGAAGATCACTTGAGCCCAGGAGGAGCCATGACTGCACCACTGCACTCCAGCCTGAGTGACACAGTGAGACCCTGTCTCAAAAAAAAAAGTCAAGGTGGAAAGCAGAAGTCAGACATCGACAATCAGTGAGCCCCTCCCACAGCACTACACTGTCACCATTAATCAATATTGAGCAAGGATTAATTGCAAAGCAGTTACATGTTACATCATTACTTGTTAAATCCTAAAGTGTGTTTTCAAAGTAGAAAGAGCTCATTCATAAGAATGCCAGCCACATGAATCAACAGGCCAGTGAGGCGCTACAGGCAAACCCCAGGTCTGCCACTTGGTAGGGTTTGGGTCACTTACCTGTCTCTCTACAACTAATTTCCCCCCCTGCAAAATGAAAACAATTACGCCCACCCTCCAGGACTTCCGTGAAAACAAAATGAGAAAATATCTTTCAATTACCTGACACAGTGCCCTATGACAAGTTAAGAAAGTTAAATAATAAATGTTAGTTCTCTCCTCCCGTCCTGGTTTCTCTAATCGTTGCCATGAAATGCAGGCTTTCTTCCATAGTAAGCAGCACTAATAAAACCTTCGAAATATTTTTAACAAGCGCAAGGCTAACAAGATGACTCTGTAATACCAAGGCCAGGCCTAAACGTCCGTTACTAACAAATACTGAAGCCCTTTTTAAAAACTATTTCTCTAGGAACTGAGTAAGTGAGTAAATTGTACGTCAAAGGGAAAATTGAGAAGGCAGCACAATGAGACTTGGAGATTGCTGTGCTTCAATATCTATAGTAATATTCTAAAAATATTTTCTCAATATTCTCAAATCAATAGCAATTACATTATTTAGGGCACTGAGGCTTCCTCCAACCCCAGGCTAGCATGGAAGCCTTCTGAATGGTCAAGTTATTATAGATCCTTTTCTGAATTGAGCCTAAGGCTAAGCCTATAGGGTTCCTGTTCTTTAAAAAAAAAAAAAAAAAAAAAATTACCTATCACTAAAAAGAGTAGTGAACATGCTTTAGGAGTTTATAGAATAAACAGCTTCCTGTTTTTCAAGCCCAATGTACAATAAACTATGGGAATTATTGATAAATTAGCATGAGTTATGACAAATGTATTCATAAACTTTACGTATGTGAAATAAAAGGAATTTGTAGAAAAGGATACAAATTTCGACCAGGTGCTATGGCTCATGCCTGTAATCCCAGCACTTTGGGAGGCCGAGGAGGGTGGATCGCCTGAGGTCAGGAGTTCGAGACCAGCCTGGACAACATGGCAGAACTCCGTCTCTACTAAAAATACAAAAATTAGCCAGGCATGGCGGTACACGCATGTAATCCCAGCTACTCGCTTGAACATGGGAGGTGGAGGTTGCAGTGAGCCACAATCACATGCCACTGCACTGCACCATCAGCCTAGGCGACACAGCAAGACTCTGTCTAAAAAAAAAAAAAAGAAAAGAAAAGGATGTGAATTTCAAACATTGAGTAGCAGGGATGTGACTAAGGGTTTGACCTACGTTATATTTTCAGGATTTTGCTATTCTTGTCGTTGTCCACCCAGCAACCAATCCCCACCTCTCTCAGTAAACAAATTAGAAAGTCCATACCAATTAGCATCAAATTACAATTACTAGGCCTAAATTCTTTGTACTTCTCCCTAAGCCATAATTGCAGAATTTCCTTCCACTGAAAGCATTTCAGACCTTTAATTTTAATTACTTCGGCATGGAATTAGCAACATATTTCCCATAGGCATTTTATTACCTATTATTTCATAAGGATGAATAACTAAGACCTCAATGAGGAAATGACTGTAGATGGTGCAGGGTGGGAGGAGGTTGACACCCACATTTATTGATTTTTGGAATGCCACAGAGGAATATAATTTGAGCCGACATGTCAGGTCCCTGAGCGAATGCTCCACCCACTCCCACCTCTCAAGCCACCCCAGGAAGCTCCGTCCCCCATGCCTCACGCCCCAACCCAATTATTATGAAGGATCTGAAACTTTTTGAGCACCAACATGACGCCACAAGTGGAAAATTCTGCACCTGACCTCGTGAGACATGTCACAGTCAAAACGCAGACGCTTCTAGTCAAAACACAGCGTCGCAGGTGGAGACTGAAAACCTGTCATCTGTTGTTGGCGTGGTTTAACAGCTGATGTGGGTATTCGGGGGATGCTACACTGTTGCTTCGCTACACCTTATTTTTTCAGTGTATTGATTGTATGTCATATGAATAAGTGTAAGAAAATGATCACTTATCAGTAATCATACGAATTAAGGAATAATGGTGATAGTATACAACCACAGATTGTTCACATGGATGGCAGAAATAGTGACACCTTTGCTTTCTGGCAGCAGTTCAATGTACATTAATTTTGTTTCATGCACAAAATTCTTTCAAATATAAAATTACCCTCGGGCTATGCGTATAAGGTATCTATGAAACATAAACAAATTTCATGTCTAGATTTGGGTAACATCCCCAAGCTATCTCATTATGTATATGCAAATATTCAAAAATCTGAATAATTCAAAATCCAAAACACTTCTGGTCCCAAGCATTTCAGATAAGGAATCTTCAACCTCTATTCTCTCCTTCTGTGTTATTACACACTAATTCTTTTTGTCAAATCTTGTTTTCACCTCATTCAAAATCCTAGGGACTCCCCAGTGGGATCGGGGGAGGAAAGCTATGGTAGGGTCACTGTGGCCCAACCCTTAAGAAAAGTAAAATAAAAACACAAGGATGACAGCTGTCTTGAAGAGTTGGTTGTTGGGTTTTTTTTGTTTTTCATTCCCAAGTAACAACACAAAGGCCAATATTCCATTTAGCTTATCGTCATCTAGCTACAACAGACCATAGCTACATTAAAAATGTTCCTATGATCATTAGCACGGTTTTGAAAACATTCTGTACTATTAATAATTATGCAGAGAATTTTTCTTTTTACTTTGTCCAACTTGAACATTTAATCCAACCCAGCCTCCCCTCGCCTCCTACATTTAGTCCCTTCCCACCGTGAGAGAGTAACCTCGAGTAACCAGGATTGCATTCCCAGCCCACTGCCCTCTGGCCCGTACCACGCCTTGCCACCCTGGTCCAGAGCCGCAGCTGCACCCACTGTCCTTATCCAGAATTGCATCAAGACCCATTCACCACTCACCATTTGACCAGCTGCCCCTCCACCCTCTGACTCCCCAACGCTGTGGTCAGAGGCCCCATCTCCACCTCTACTGACAATCCTCAGAGGTTCTTTTTTTTTTTTTTTTGAGACGGAGTCTCCACCCAGGCTGAATCCTCAGAGGTTCTAACGCTATTTCAAAGACCACTTGGGATCAGCTCTGAAGACTAAAGTGCATCAGTGACTTTGGGAACTAACAGCCTCTTAGTCCCTTGGAAAGAACATAATAAACATACAAGAAAAAGCCTTCTTGATAATAATTTGGAAGAACGTTTGAAATAAGCTTATCATTACAGGCTAGGTGCGGTGGCTCACGCCTGTAATCCCAGCACTTTGGGAGGCCAAGGCAGGCGGATCACCTGAGGTTAGGAATTCGAGACCCACCTAGCCAACATGGCGAAACCCCGACTCTACTAAAAATACAGAAGTTAGCCAGGTGCGGTGACAGACATCTGTAGTCCCAGCCACTCAGGAAGCTGAGGCAGGAGAATTGCTTGAACCCAGGAGGCAGAGGTTGCAGCGAGCCAAGATCACGCCATTGCACTCCAGTCTGGGTGACCGAGCAAGACTCCAACTCAAAAAAAAAAAAAAAAAAAAGCTTATTACTTTAAATTAATTAAGTAAAATTAATATTCTTAAACCTTATACAGATATTTTAAAGTCATGGTGCACTATTTTACAAAGGACAACTTTAGAACTTAACTCTGATATGGAGAAGAAGTCAAAATTAAGTTTGTCATTAAGAATTTTCTTTTCATTAGATCCCTTGTATCCATATCAACAAATCAATAATAATATCAGGTATTGCTGAGGCATGACAGTGCATGATTGAAGTAGGACGTGGTATCATAATGGTGTCATCAGTACAGGATAGCAACTGTGGTGCATCTGGGTTGAGATCACAAATCAGTATCTTGGCTCAAGTGTTGAGCTCCCAACAGGTTGCTCTGGGGCAGGCACCCTTACGTCTCTCCCCCCATCCAGAACATTGTATTTTCCACCTACCAGCCTCAAAGGGATTTTGTGAGGATTACCAATGTCTGAAAGATCTTTCATCTTTGAGATGAAAGGTCCTAATGAGTATTTTGTTGAGAAGCACTCCCACTCTGCCCTGTGGGAAGGTTCCAAACTCCTCTTCTAAGGGTATCTACCGCAGGTAGGAAAACACTACGTTTGAAGTAGAAATCATAATAGACTTTTAATTATAAGCAAGTGGGGTAGCTCGCTGTTAAGCGGAGACCAGAGACTCCTCAATTCTTTTTTTTTTTCTCAGCTGCTCTGGTGGGTGTGGCCTGGAGCCTCACTTTCATGCTCCGTAAGTCCAGGTTAGGCACCCAAAGCCAGTATGAGAAGCAGGGTTTATAATGAGAGGAAATGGAACCGAAGTGGAAACATCTGTATAATATCACAATTATATAAAGTAGGACTTGGCTATGGATGCAGGCCCTTCTATAAAACTACTCAGGGTATCTGGCCGGGCACAGTGGCTCACGCCTATAATCCCAGCACTTTGGGAGGCCAAGGCAGGTGGATCACTTGAGGTCAGGAGTCCGAGACCAGCCTGGCCAACATGGTGAAACCCCGTCTCTACTAAAAATACAAAAATTAGCCAGGTGCGGTGGCGCACACCTGTAATCCCAGCTACTTGGGAGGCTGAGGCACAAGAATCGCTTGAACCCGGGAGGCAGAGGTTGCAATGAGCCGAGATCGCGCCACTGCACTCCAGTCTGGGCAGCAGAGCGAGACTCAGTCTCAAAAAAAAAAAAAAAAAAAAAAAAAAAGTACTTAATCAATCTGAAGCAAGAAAAGCACCAGGCACAGCAAATAATGGATAATTCTTTATAAAGTCCTTTAATCTCTAACCTTTAGTAATAGATCCTAGGCATGAAAAACACCAATTTATAAATAGTCTCTAAAAGTAAACTAACTTCGTTCTTAATAGCAAATGTGGATTTTAATTGTGCTAACTATAGACTACAGTTCTTCTTTAGTAACACTTTTCATTCATCACACAATGCAAAATAAGGACAAACCCTCGATGCAACTTCTTGAGGCCCCGTCCTCTGTTGGCTTCCGTGGCTCCCTGACGACGGGTGATTCCCTGCCCCACAACTGACCCAGCCTCCTTCCTGAACTCCTCCCTCTGCGCCCACCTCCTGGGATGGCCAGCGTTTCTCAGTGCTCCAGGCTTGGTCCTCATCTCTGTGTCTTCAATATTCTCTTCCAGGGTGACTTCACGGCTTTCACTATCATTGACAACAACCAAGATTCTATTTCTTCTGAGTTCCAGATCCACTTACCCACCTACCAGACGTGCCACCTCAAAAATCAACATGACACAAATTCGTTATTCTTTTTCAACCCTACCCTAACCCCTTATCACCTGGCCCCACTTTCTGTACACCCAAACCAGGATAATGGTGCCTCTGTCCAGCCGCTCTGGAAAGACAGGAACCCATCAATTACCCTAGGCTTGCTTCTCCTTTCCCTCATCATGCACACCAAAACGGCCATCAAATCCTCTGGCAGTACTTCCTAAGTAACTCCTTAATGTATGCCTCCCTCTCCTTTGCTATACTGAGTTCATTCAGCCCTCAGAGGCTGATCCTAGCCTGATGCCTCGGTTGTTTCCTACTGGAGGATTTCCAGTCCTTTCTCTCTCCACAAATCTCTCCTCCACACAGCAGCCAGGGGAAAATTCTAAAACACCAATTTGATCCTGTTATGCTCGAGTTTGAAACCTTTCAATGTCATCCATCCCTCACAATTAATACTTCTCTGCATGACATACAAAACTCTACTGACCTTTCCAGCTCCTGTCCTCCCAGCCACCAATGTAAATTCCTTGTAGCCCACATCATACCATGTGTTCCAAATGCCTCCATGCCTTTGATCCTAGCTGACACGCTCCCCTCTGCTTTAGAAGCTTGACGAATTTCTCCTCATTCTTAAGAGCAACTTAAGCAGTTCATTCTAAAACGTCTTCCCTAACAACACATAACAGGGATAATAATACTTTTATTTTATTACTTTTTTTTTTTTTTTGAGACAGAGTTTCCCTCTGTTGCCCAGCCTGGAGTGCAGTGACGCAATCTCGGCTCACTGTAACCTCCGCCTCCCAGGTTCAAGTGATTCTCCTGCCTCAGCCTCCCAAGTAGCTGGGATTACAGGCACATGCCCCCACCACATCCAGCTAATTTTTGTAGTTTTTAGTAGCCACGGGGTTTCACCATGTTGGCCAGGCTGGTCTCAAACACCTGACCTCAGGTGATCGGCCTCCGAAAGTGCTGGGATTACAGGCGTGAGCCACCGCGCCCGGCCCATAATTCTTTACTTTCAGGTGTATCACTGCACCTTGCACAAATCTCTGTTCAAGCACTTACCATGCTATGCAGGAAGTATTCGCTTGCATGCCCATCCGTTTCACTAGGGCCTGAGCTCTGTTCAATGAGTCTTTGCTCAGCCCTGCCTGATGCAGGGCATAGTAAACAATATAATGAGCACTGAGTGCTGAATAACAACTTAATAAACAAATACAAGTTCTGGCATATGGTCGTCTTAACGTTTAAGGAATCCAGTCTAAAATGCTGCTTCCACTTTCTTCCCATCATCCAGAAATTCCAAGTTATGTCAAGTTCAGGTGTTCTCTGGATCTTGATGAAGATCCATGGAGACATGCTCCAAAGCTGTCTGGAAAGCCAACACATAACCATTCATTTATATAACACATAAACACACCTGTCTATAAATATGTGTCATTTTTTTCTTTTTTTTGACACTGAGTCTCATTTCTGTTGCCTAAGCTGGAGTGCAGTGGTGTGATCACGGCTCACTGCAACCTCTGCCTCTCAGGCACGAGCCATCCTTCCCCCCTCAGCCTCCCAAGCTGCTGGGACTACAGGCATGTACCACCATGTCCCATGAATCTTTTTCATTCATAGTAGAGACAGGGTTTTGCCATGTTGCCCAGGCTGGTCTCGACCACTTGGGCTCAAGTGAACAACCCACCTTGACTTCCCAAAGAGCTGGGATTACAGGCGTGAGCTACCATGCCTGCCCTAAAAAATATTTCTTACAGTACATTCAAAACCCAAGCTGAGCCACTGGGCTCTGTCATGGAGACACACATAAATAAAGGAGCTTTTTGGGAACTAAGTCTCTACCACCACCTCAGGGTATCACCATCCTACCATAAATTTCCACTTAAAGGATTACGATGATCAGTTTACAGCAATGTTTTTAAGGCCTTTTGCCCTGAGTTATTAATCATTACTATGTTTAATTCATCATAAGGAAAATTCCTGAGGAACTGCCTTAAAATCAGGAAAGATGCTCACTAGAAAAATTTTTAAATGAATACTGACTACATGGTATAGGATTAAAAGCAAACGCCAAAGTAAATCAAATTTCAGCTTCAGAAAGAAATGTCTGGCTCATGCCTGTAATCCCAGCCCTTTGGGAGGCCAAGGTGTTTGGATCACCTGAGGTGAGAAGTTTGAGACCAGCCTGGCCAACATGGTGAAACCCCATCTCTACTAAAAATACAAAAATTAGCCAGTAATCCCAGCTACTGTAATCCCAGCTACTCAGGAGGCTGAGGCAGGAGAATCGTTTGAATCCAGGAGGCAGAGGTTGCAGTGAGCCGAGATTGCCCCACTGCACTCCAGCCTGGGCAATAGAGTGAGACTCCATCTCAAAAAAAAAAAAGTCTGGCCAGGTGTAGTGGCTCACATTTGTAATCTCAGCACTTTGGGAGGTGGGGCAGGCAGATCACCTGAGGTCAGGAGTTCAAGACCAGCCTGGCCAACATAGTGAAACCCTGTCTCTACTAAAAATACAAAAATTAGCTGGGCGTGGTGGTGGACGCCTATAATCCCAGCTACTCAGGAGGCTGAGGCACAGGAATTGCTTGACTGCCAGACATTGCAGTGAGCCGAGATCGAGCCACTACACTCCAGCCTGGGTCACACAAAAAGAACTTGTCTCAAAAAAAAAAAAAAAAGAACGAAATGTCTATCCAGATAGCACATTCCAAAGCTACACAATACCCAGGGAGGCAGAACTATGGCAAAGTTAGAGAACAGCATGACAACTTATTTCTTCAATATCTCCACTGTTTCCATTTTCTTTACGTAAAGAGTAGGAAGCTACATACTGACTCAAATCTGATGACAAAGCAAATCATCTGAATTTGTTGTCATTTTTCTAATATATTTTAGCTGCTATGCAAAATATTAGTGTAATGTTAGATACTATACTAAAATTACCGTATACAATGATCAACCTTTTCCTATTATTTTACAGTATAATTCCTTATGTCTACTTCTTATTTTGGTGCCCACCTTCGAACAGATACAGATGATTATATCTCATCAAGATTACATGCAAATGTATGCTGCTTTATAGAATCTTTATAGAATAACCATTTCTCCAAAGGCATGCCATGAATGAAACCCTGGTCATTCTTTCATTCAGCTTGAATCAAACAATGGAAAATCAACTATAAAGTTTACTAACAGGCTGGGCGTGGTGGCTTACCCCTGTAATCTCAGCACTTTGGGAGGCTGAGGTGGGAGGATCGCTCGAGCCCTGGAGTTCAAGACCAGCCTGGGAAACATGGCAAAACCTCATCTCTACTAAAATACAAAAATTAGCCAGGTGTGGTGGCACATACCTGTAATCCCAGCTACTTGGGTGGCTGAAGTAGGAGAATCACTAGAACCTGGGAGGCGGAGGTTGTAGTGAGTCGAGATTGGAGTCACTGCACTCCAGCCTGGGTGACAGAGCAAGACTCTGTCTTAAATAAATAAATAAAATAAAAAATAAAAAAGCCAGGTGTGGTGGTGCATACCTGTGGTCCTAGCTATTTGAGAGGCTGAGGCGGGAGAATCACTTGAGCCCAGGAGGTCAAGGCTGCAGTGAGCTGTGATTTACATCACTGTACTCCAGCCTGGGCGATGGAGCAAGACCCTGTCTCAACAACAACAAAATTTACTAACAGCTACCAGGGGCTATGAAGGGTTATAAGATACTAAGCAGCTTCTCCTCACTCAGAATTTCCTGAAGAAGGAAATGGATCTAAAACAGAATACCTAGCCTGGGCAACATGGCGAGATCCCATCTCAAAAAAATAAAAAATAAACAATGACAGAATGAAAAGTAAAATGTTATTTAAAACCAAAACTAACAGCATTTTGGGAGGCCGAGGCAGGCAGATTACCTGAGGTCAGGAGTTCCAGACCAGCCTGGCCAACATGGTGAAACCCCATCTCTACAAACATACAAAAATTAGCCAGGAATGATGTTGGTGGCGGGGGGTGCCTGTAATCCCAGCTACTTGGGAGGCTGAGATGGAAGAATCGCGTGAACCCAGGAGGCAGAGGTTGCAGTGAGCTGGAGGTTGCAGTGGGACGAGATCGTGCCATTGCACTCTAGCCTGGGCAACAGAGGAGACTCTACCTCAAAAAAATTAACTGTAACCACTTCTGTCTCCTGAAGAGGAAACACAATTTACAGTGTGGAGAGAGAATCTGTATACTTCTCCTTTTCATCTATAGAGATTGATAAAAGACGGAGAAAGGAAAAGGCAGAAATTTCAAAACCACTCCCAGATACTCCGGGCACATAAAGGGTGGGTAGAGAGTTTTTTGTCTTTGGCATTCATTGATGCGGAGGGGCTCCAGAAAGGCAGAAAGCCAGGAGACACACACGTCAAATGTGAAGGGAGAGAGGCCCAGCAATAGGGCAAGAGGCTGGAAACTCTGGCGCCTGTGGCAGTGACATTCCCAGCACTGCAACAGCCACAGGTCTTCAACAACTGACGGGTGTAACTGTCTATACTAAGATGTTACTCTGCTGCATATCACCCCTTCTCCCAATTCTTAGCCTGAAACTTGACTAAGTGTAATAAAAATAGCAACACTTGTATGTGTGGTTGGGTGGAAAAGAAAAACGTAAATTAAAAAACAAGGAAAAGGCTGGGCTTGGTCACGCTTGCCTGTAGTCCCAGCACTTTAGGAGACCAAGACGGGTGGATCACTTGACCCCAGGAGTTCGAGACCAGCCTGGGCAACGTGGGAAAAGCCTGTCACTACAAAAAATACAAACATTAGCCAGGCATAGTGGTGCATGCCTGTAGTCCCAGTACTTGGGAGGCTAAGAGGTGGGAGGACCACCTGAGCCAGGGAGGTGGAGCTGCAGTGAGCCATGATGACACCACTGCATTCCAGCCTGAGCGACAAAGTGAGACCCTGTCTCAAAATAATAATAATAATAATCATCATCATCATCCCTAACCGTCATCTAACTAGGTTAGCACAGAGCAGACAACAGGGGCAAGAGAAGCTTAGGAGGGAGTGGAATGAGAGTCAGGAGGGGCAAGAACTCAGAGCCAGAGCCGAATATAAGAACATGCATCTCCCTGTGGGAACTTTCCAGATTTCTTGGAGACATGGACCTCTTCCAGAGACAGGGACAGAGAGCTCCAGTCAATTTTATTTAAATATCAAAGGAGAAGGAGCCCTCAGCAGACATGTGAGTTCTGACTCTAATAAAAGGCTGAATGTGGTAACTTAAGTATAACCAACATATTATGGGACTTGGGTGGAGAGAGAGGCCGCTTGGGGTGAGAACGGTTCTAGGTAGGAGGAACAGTCACAAAAGCTTCCCCTCCACAGCCCACCAATGAAGAGAAAACTAATATGCTCTGTGCCATCCCAGAATGAGCTCCCCCACAGCCAGACTAGGTCTTCAGGATCCTGCTGAGTCTGGGGTCCTACGATCCTGCGGCTGTACCATAAAGACCCTCTTCCAGGTCTTTACTGTAACCCTGTAAATCCAGCAGGCTGGGAAGACTGCAAATAGAAATATTTGTAAAGAACTTGTCATCGTCTCAGCTCTCTGGAAGGCCGAAGCGGGCAGATCACTAGAGGTCAGGAGTTTGAGACCAGTCTGGCTAATATGGCAAAACCCTGTCTCTACTAAAAATACAAAAAATTAGCCAGGCATGATGGTAGGTGCCTGTAATCCCAGCCACTCAGGAGGCTGAGGCAGGAGAATCGCTTGAACCTGAGAGGCAGAGGTTGCAGTGAACCAAGACAGCACCACTGCACTCCAGCCTGGGCGACAGAGTGAGACTCAGTCTCAAAAAAAAAAAAAAAACTTGTAATCAACAAATCTTTCCTTCAACATAGCAGTTAGATATCAGGAAGGTGTGCCAAACAAATTATATATATACACACACCAAAAGAATTTTAAGTTTGTTGTTAAAATCTGGGCTTGCTTCCCAGTTCTAAGGATGAAAACTAAAGGAAAGTCAGAGCCAAACAGGAAAGACACACCAGAAATAAGATGCAGAAAGACCATAAAATTGTTGAAGTCCATCCACCAAAAGCGGCTTCCGGCTGGCCCCTCTGAAAGTTTGCACGAACACACATAACCTCCACATGCTAGAAGCAACTCTTCCCAGTGGTGACACGGTACAGGCAGAACCACACAGATGTGTGTCTGTCCACGCTCCAGGACTTCACAGACTCACATGTAATGTGATATAGACAATGAACAAGGAAACAAAAGGTAAATACACAAAAGCCTGACAGAGATGAGCAAAATTAGAAATGGTGAAGAGTCTTCATTGTGAGGCTAAAAGTGGAGATGGAAGTGGAGGTTTCCACGGGGAAAAGGAAAATCGAGAAGGGGACAAGAGTGGCCATCTCAGTGGAGAAGGCCCAGGACCATTTTAGCTGGCGGAGAAACAGCCCATTTCTCCGGGAAGGCTTCAGAGTGGAGTTAGAGTTTCAAAAGTTAAATGCTACTCATTCTAACAAACAAAAGCAGACCCTTCGGGTATGCATCAAATACCTTTATACCTCCAAATACTAATACTGGATCAGCGTACAACTCGGGAGTTATTAACAGAAATCAGCAGCACAACCGGCTGCCCAGCAGGCTTGAACGGTACTCCTGCCCAGATTTCCAACCAGGGACACCATGTTGAAAAGAAGCGGTTTCTCCTGTTCACTGTCATTATTTTTATTCACACATAAAATCACTTTTTTGGTGGGGAGAGACCGTCTTATTCTGTTGCCCAAGCTGGAGTGCAGTGGCGCACTCTGGGCTCACTGCAACCTCCACTTCCCAGGTTCAGGCTCATGCCTCAGCCTACCATGTAGCTGGCACTACAGTCACCACCACACCCGGCTAATTTCCGTATTTTTAGTAGAGATGGGTGGGGTTTTGCCACGTTGGCCAGGCTGGTCTCAAACTCCTAAGCTCAGGCAATCCACCCACCTCGGCCTCCCAAAGTGCTGGGATTACAGGCATGAGCCACTGCGCTGGGCCTAAAATCATATTTTTTAAAACTTGAAATCCTTGTATTTAATAAAATCACACTTGAAATTACAAAAAGGAAGTTACCCTTTTGTATTAAGAGAAACAGTTATTTTTCATTTAGAAATAAAATGATCACATGGGGCAAGAAGAAAGGAAATGCACAATGACTTCCACAGGCTTATTTTTAGTCGAATTTGCATTACTTAAATATAAGCACAACTAGAAATCAATGGTTTCACACTGTATATATGTCCAGGTGCGGTGGCTCACGCCTGTAATCCCAGCACTTTGGGAGGCCGAGGTGGGCGGATCACCCGAGGTTAGGAGTTTGAGACCAGCCTGGCCAACATGGTGAAACCCCATCTCTACTAAGAGTACAAAAATTAGCCGGGCGTGGTGTCGGGTGCCTGTAGTCCCAGCTACTCAGGAAGCTGAGGCAGGAGAACCTTGAACCCGGGAGGCGGAGGTTGCAGGGAGGCAGAGGTTGCAGGGAGGTGGAGGTTGCAGGGAGGCAGAGGTTGCAGGGAGGCGGACGTTGCAGTGAGCCGAGATCGCACCACTACACTCCAGCCTGGGCAACAAAAGCAAGACTCTATCTCAACACTGACGACAAAAAATACTGTATATATAGGAACAAACTTAATTTTGCCAATATCCTCCTCTGGGGAAGAGAGGAGAGGAGAGACGAGGGGAGAACAGAGGAGGAGAAAGGAAGGGAAAAGGGTGGAAAAAAAGGAGTGGGGAGAAAACTAGAGGGGATGAAGAGGGAAGGGAAAGGGAGAGAGATGAGATGTTTGTCCTCAATGCAGCAGTAACTAGAGCTGGGAATAAATATGCGGCCTGAAAGAAGGATGCCTTGTTCTTTTCAATATGCATGCACACAAGTTATTAGTCAAAGAAGCCATGAAGCATAATTATGTAACCCAGCTTTAAAGTTCCAACCTTGTCAACCCTCCACCTGGAATTACTCAAAAGCATTTTGCCCTCACTGAGAAACCAAGTCTCTGCCACAGCCATAAAATCTCACAGCAAGACACCTCCTGTGGTGCCAGGCGCTTCTCACACTTCACATGCTTTTGGGCCAAACCAAAAAGTTCTGGGAAGGCGAAATTCCAGCTCAAACTATATTCACAATTCACAATTAAGGCATAAGCAAGCTGGATACATAAACCCAGATACACCAGGGTTTTGATTTTTAGCCACATTTATGAGATTGTGTGCTTTTCTTTGAGTGATGTCATTTTTCGTGTTCTAGCGCTGTAAAAGCTAGGCTCCAAGTTTCACGTTTAGTTCTTAAATCTAAGATACTGTATTATTTTATTCTAATGCTCACGAACAACATCCAAATTCCTACACCGGCATAGGAAATCTGGTAGGCAATCAACAAATCAGCAAAGGGTAAAAACAAGCCAAATAGGATTTTACAGGTAAATGTGTAGATTGTCAATAAAACTCTATAATCAACTTAATCATGCAAAATTATGAAGAGAAAACTATCAGTTTTCGAAGCTATAAGACATCTAGCCTTTACATATGATGCATATGCTGGTCTATCCTCTGTCCTAAGCTTCCCCGTGGTCTTCCATGGGATAGTCATACGGGATTCCATATAAATATTTGGCTACATTTATCCATCCTTTCATGCTACATAATTTCTGCTTTCTTCTATTTTTTTAATCCAAGGCTGTTATTGAGCTTCACTATCTTATATCCACATGCACATTGTTTATTTTTTAATTCAGTTATAATATACATGGGATAAAGTGCACAAGTCTTAACAGTTCCATAACTTTTTTTTTATTTTTTTTCTTGAGACAGAGTCTCACTCTGTCGCCCAGACTGGAGTATGGTGACGCAATCTCAGCTCACTTAAACCTCCGCCTCCTGGGTTCAAGCAATTCTGCCTCAGCCTCCCGAATTGCTGGGACAGCAGGGGTGTACCACCACACCCAGCTAATTTTTGTATTTTTAGTAGAGACGGGGTTTCACCATGTTGGCCAGGATGGTCTTGATCTCTTGACCTCGCGATCTGCCCACCTCGGCCTTCCAAAGTACTGGGATTACAGACATGAGCCACCATGCCTGGCCAACTTTTTACAAATGTGTATATACTCATGTAACTATCACCCAGATAAAGCTATATTGCAGGAAATATACACACATAATTGTACGTGTTCATATTTACATGGACACACATACCCATACACACACAACATGTACTCTCCATCCCTGGGATTGCATTAAAGCTGTGGTATACAAACACACAGGGAAGAGGTCTACCACAATACGATCAACTGCTAAAACATTGCTTTCTAGCTGATTGTGGAAAAAAATAAAGTATTTAAAGTATCATTTAAAATTTGTTGCAGAGATCTTGTTACTGCATTTCTAAGTCTTGAATCACTACCCTGTTTGTGAAATCATGTTGCCTTCCCACTAAATCTGAACCAGTTATTTTCTTAAAAAAAAATTACAAGTCACATACTCGGATAAAATATCTGCAGATCACATATCCAGTAAAGAACTTATTTCCAAAACATATGTAAAGAATAGTTGTTAAACCTCAACAATAAGGAAACCAACAACCCAGTTTTTTAATTGGCAAAAGATCTGAACAGACACTTCACCAAAGAAGACATACTGTTGGCAAATAAGCACACGAAAAGGTGCTCAACATCATTAGTCATTAAGGAAATGCAAATTAAAACCACAAGGAGAGGCCAGGCATGGTGGCTCACACCCGTAATCCCAGCACTTTGGGAGGCTGAGGCGGGTGGATCACATGAAGTCAGGAGTTCAAGACCAGCCTGACCAACATGGTGAAACGCTGTCTCAACTAAAAACACAAAATTAGCCGGGCATGGTGGGCGCCTGTAATCCCAGCTACCTGGGAGGCTGAGGCAGGAGAATCGCGTGAACTCAGGTGGAGGAGGTTGCAGTGGGCCGAGATCACGCCATTGCACTCTAGCCTGGGCAACAAGAGCAAGACTCCGTCTCAAAAAAAAAAAAAAAAAAAAAGAAAAGAAACCATTAGGAGACATTACTATACACTTACTAGAATGATAAAACAAAAATAATAAAATAAAATAAACTGGTAACTCCAAAAGCTGGTGAGGATATGGAGCAACAGATGCGAATACAAAATAATACAGTCACTTTGGAAAACAGTTTAGCAGTGTCTTATAAAGTTAAAACATACTCCTACCATACAACCTAACAATTCTACTCCTAGGTATTTACCCAAGTGAATTAAAAACAGATTATACTTGTGCAAAAACCTGCACACAATTGTTTATAGCAGCTTTATTCATAGTTGCCAAAAATTGGAAGCAACCGAAATGATCTTCAGCAATCAAATGGTTAACAAAGAGTGACTGCATACATACAATGGAACACTATTCAGCAATGAAAGAGCGCAATCTACTGATTCACCTGGTAACCCAGATAAATCTTCAATCCCTTTTCCTAAGCGGGTGCGGTGCACAGGGGCAGTGGGGCGGGGTAAGCTAGACCAGAAAAAGGCTACATACTTTATAACTCCATTTAAGAGACATTCCAGAAAAGACAATTCTAGAGACAAAAATCAGTGAGGGAACTACACAAAGGAATTTTTTGAAGGATAGAACTGTTCAGTGCAGCACTGTGGTGGTGGCTATACGACTCCATGCATTTGTGAAAAACCCATAAAACTGGACACCACAAAAAGTGAACTAAACTGTCATGCAAATTTTTTAAAAAAATCAATCATAGACTCTCTGGGATGTCAGGGACCCTCAGGATAGATGCAAACTGTCAGCATGGCAAGTAACTTCACTGGAAATATATGACACAACTTCACTACAGTAGGCAGGGAAAAGGAGCTGATCTAAATAACTCTGGAACCCACTATTCAGACTGGACACTGTAAGCTAAAAATGAAAAAACACAAACTACAAAAACACTGCCCTGTAGATGGTAAATTTATTGCATCAGAGGTACAAGCTGGAAATTCCAAAGCTGCTTTACATGTATAGTAGGGATGAACACATTTATAATAAATTGTAGACAATGCGACTCAAGATTTTTACTGTCAGAAAAAGTTATAAATACGAAAAGGGGGAAGGCTAAACTAACTCTGGTGCTGGATTCAAGTTGCAGACATAAGCAGAAGCTCACGTTGGTTTTAATATATATATAGGTAAACAGATACAAAAAATACAGATACATGTGTGGATTTAGAGATAGCAGTATGAACTCATGTTTAATATATATATATGTACAGATAGATACAGAAATATAAAGTCTAGTCAGGGATATCATTATGAACATGTTTATTTTGATTGAGAGATAGACACACAGATATAAATGTGTGTACACATGGATCAGTATGCATATAAATACTTCCTAGCTCTATTCATTGAGAGGGCCTAGAAGAAGTAGTAACACTCCAATAGCAACGGGCACACCTGGCACCCAGAACTTGGTTTCTAAATATCATTCTCCAGTGAAAGGAACCAGGGCTCCTTGGAGAAATGGCTGATTCTGGAGCCGGAATAGAGAAAATTGAAGATGAACCAGGTACCTGTAGTACCAGGACACTAAAAGAACACAAGAGCTAGCCCAAAAGGGCTTTTGTGGGATTTTGTTTTGTTTTGGTTTGGTTTTTGAGACAGAGTTTTGCTCTTGTCACCCATGCTGGAGTGCAACGGCACGATCTTGGCTCACTGCAACCTCCTCCTCCTGGGCTCAAGTGATTCTCCTACCTCAGCCTCCCAAGTAGCTGGGGTTACAGGCATGTGCCACCATGCCCAGCTAATTTTGTATTTTTAGTACAGACAGGGTTTCACCATGTTGGTCAGGCTGGTCTCGAACTCCTGACCTCATGTGATCCACCCGCCTCGACCTCCTAAAGTACTGGGAGTACAGGCATGAGCCACTGCACCTGGCTCCCCAAAAGGGCTTTCAATCACCAAAGCTGGAGTAACTGGAGCAACATAATAATGATAGTATTGAGTTCTAACTCAAAGAATAAAATAATGGCTATGACTCCATACTTATATAATAGCTGAACAAAAAAGTAATTGAGGGAAAAGAAACAATCTTTATGGCAAAAGAATTCCAATTATTAAATGGTTTTTTGTTTGTTTGTTTTTTGAGACAGAGTTTCGCTCTTGTTGCCTAGACTGGAGTGTAATGGCACGATCTTGGCTCACTGCAAACTCCGCCTCCCAGATTCAGGCGATTCTCCTGCCTCAGCCTCCTGAGTAGCTGGAATTACAGGCATGTGCCACCACGCCGGCTAATTTTGTATTTTCAGTAGAGATGGGGTTTCTCCACATTGGTCAGGCTGGTCTCGAACTCCCAACCTCAGGTGATTTGCCCGCCTCAGCCTCCCAAAGTGCTGGGATTACAGGCGTAAGCACCGCACCCAGCCTATTAAATGTATTAATAGAAGGAATGGAAGAAAGAGAAAGTCATCATTAAAACAGCACAGCCATAATTGCCGCAGCCTAATGAATAATAAAGGTAGTAGGCAGCGGGTGAAACTTTAAGGAGAAACAAGATATTTACAATGCAGTATATCTGTATATCTTCCCAAATCTGCTAGACACTATGGTAGTTTTCAGATATGACCACAAATTATTTCACACTGCTCCCTCCAGAATTTGGAGCTAAATACTCTCCACTTGAGTGTGAGCTGGACTTGGCAACTTGCTTCTAATGAATAGAGAAAACGAAAAATAATGACTTGACTATGGCTGACATCACAGTAACCAACTGATCAAGGTTAATGTCACCAGTAGTAAGTCGTGTTAATATCATGTGCCCCTACCATGTGCAAGGAGAGGGGCTTATCACCTTTATGATATTCTGTCCAAAATCCATAACCTTAATTTAATCTGATAAAACATCAAACACAAATAGAGGCTGGGTGTGGTGGCTCTCGTCTGTAATCCCAACACTTTTCGAGGCTGAAGTAGGTGGATCACCTGAGGTCAGGAGTTCAAGACTACCCTGGCCAACATGGCAAAACCCAATCTCTGCTAAAAATAAAAAATTTGCTGGGTGTGGTGGCACCTGTAATCCCAGCAACTTGGGAGGCTGAGGCAGGAGAATCGTTTGAACCTGGGAGGCAGAGGTCCCAGTGAGCTGCGATCATGCCACCCCACTCCAGCCTGGGTGACAGAGTGAGACTCTGTCTCAAAGACATACACACACACACACACACACACACACACACACACACACACACACACAGAAAGGGACATTCCACTAAATTCCCGATCATTACTCATCAAAAGTGTCAAGGTCATGAAAGACAAAGAATAAACAAGAAATGGTCACAGGAGGATACTAAGGAAATACAACTAACTGCGATGTAGAATCACAGACTGAATCTTAGAATAGAAAACCTATATTAGTGGAAAAACTGGGGAAAGTCCAAACAGTGTATGGTTAATATTATTGTATCAATGTTAATTTCCTAGTGTTGATGCCTGAAACATCTTCTCCCTTTCCATGTTGCATAGTTAATTCCTAATAATCTTTCAAATTACAGGGCAGATGCCTTCTCCTATGGGAAGCCGTCCTTGATCACCCTCTCCTCTCCAGTTTACGTTAGATACCATTCCTCTGTGCTTGTATCATAGCATTTATCACTCAGTATCGTATTGTATATTCCTAACTATCAGCCTACAGGGGCTTCTAGAATGAAATGTATCTCATCCTAACATAATTATCTATTGAGACCCCTGATAAACACAGTATAGTGGGTAATGATCATCGTGAGCTTTGGAGACTCACAGATGTGAGTTCAAGTCCCAGCTCCAAGACTTAGTGATCACAGGTAAATTACTTAAATCTTTCAGAACCTCAATTTTGCTCACTGGCGAAATAGACTTAAGGTGAAGAGTTGTTTGAGGATTTAATAAAATACCGTTACATAAAGTAATTAGCTCGGTGCTTACATATAGTATGTTGTCAAAAACGATAATGACTGTTACTCTTCATTTTTATTAACGTCAAGGGCTATTTCAGTGCTTTGTATAGCACCTGGCAAGTGATGGGGACTCAAAAAATGTTTGCTAAATTAATTAATTATTAAGATGAACACTGACAAACATTTATCCAATATTTACTTCCCTTTACCCTCAAGAGTTTTACAGGCTGGAACTGCTTCTCTGCATGCAGGTTAAAATCACCTGGGGAACTAACCATATACTAATGCCCAACCCCATTCTCTGAAATTCTGATTTAATTGGCCTGAGATGGAGTCACTTGACACTCACACATCTAATCAGAAGAAGAGGAAATACACATTAAAATACATGTATACAGAAATACCAACATCCAATTAGCAATGATTACACCTTACACCCAGTTCTTGGTTTCTGATAGCATTCTAACACCAAAGAACCAGGGCTCCTTGCAGAAATGGCTTATTTTGGCACTGGGGCAGGAGAAACCACAATGATAGTGCATGTCAAAGAGATTCAAGAGCCACCTGAAAGAGTTCCAACGGTCAAAACAGGAACAGCTGGAGCAAAAGTAGTATTAGATTATAACCTAAAGTATAAAATAAATAGCCATGAATCCATCTTGATATTAAGGATTGAACAGATAAGTAAATGGAGAACAGACACTCTCCATGTAGAATTATAGATAACTTACGTGGACTGTGCAGAGTGACTTTCTTCCAAAAAGAAAGGGGCCCGGCACGGTGGCTCATGCCTGTAATCCCAGCATTTTGGGAGTCCAAGGTGGGTGGATCACTTGAGGCCAGACCAGCCTGGCGAACACAGTGGAACCCCATCTCTACTAAAAATACAAGTTAGCCAGGCATGGTGGCATGCATCTGTAATCCCAGCTACTCAGGAGGCTGAGGCAGAAGAATCACTTGAACCTGGGAAGCAGAGGTTGCAGTGAACAAGATCACGTCACTGCACTCCAGCCTGGGTAACAGAGCGAGACTCTGTCTCAAAAAAAAAAAAAAAGTACATCATGGAAAGAAAAAGAGTAACTTTACAGTAGAAAAAAGGTGACAAATACTACCTTAAATCAAATGATCAAGACTAACATCAGCAGTGACAAATCATATTAATAGTATGCACTTCTGATATCACGTGATAACAATGGCACTTTGCCACTATGGTCTTCTCAAAAACATATTAGCCCAGTTTAATCAGAAAATTGAGGTGGCCAGCTGCAGTGGCTCATGCCTGTAATCCCAGCACTTTGGGGTGCCAAGGCAGGCTGATCACTTGAGACCAGGAGTTCATGACCAGCCTGTCCAACATGGTGAAACCCCGTCTCTACTAAAAATACAAAAATTAGCCAGGCATGGGGGTAGGCACCGATAGTCCCAGCTACTTGGGAGGCTGAGGCAGGAGAATCGCTTGAACCCAGCACACGGAGGTTGCAGTGAGCCGATAATCATGCCACTGCACTCCAGCCTGGATGACAGAACGAGACTCTGTCAAAAAAAAAAAAAAAAAAGAAGAACAATAAGATCCATTAGAACCAATTAGCATCATACAGCATACAGAAGAAAATTTAAAAATTAAAGAAAATTAAAAGGTAGTTTTAATAAACTATTTGTAAAGTAGAAACACTCTGGAAGAACATGGTTAATTCTGAATAAATTTTTCTGGCCATAGAGGCTCAACTCTTTTGTTGTTGTTGTTTTGCTTTTTGAGTCAGGGTTTCTCTGTCACCCAGGCTGGAGTGCAGTGGCGTGGAGTAGTTTGAGGCTACATCTCAATATAGCCTCAAACTCCTGGGCTCAAGGGATCCTCCCACTTCAGACTCCCAAGTAGCTAGGATACAGGCACGCACCGCTATGCCTGAAAATGAGTTTTATTTTTAGGAGAGACCAAGCTCTTGCTATGTTGTCCAGGCTGGTCTCAAACTCCTCACCTCAAGCGATCCTCCTGCCTTGGCCTCCCAAAGCACTGGGATTACAGACGTGACCCACCACACCTGGCCTGATGCTCAACTTGTTATCAAACACTTCTTTCTCTCTCTCTAATACCTTCATTCATTAACACTCACCAATTTTTGTCCCCTTATAGAAAAGATCTTTACAGTTTAAATATGTGCATTAAGGGAGCACAGGCACAAAAATCTCACGTACGAAACCAAAAGTCATTTCCTATTTCCAAAGACAAACCCTCAAACTTATACCAAGAAGTCAATATTTTAATGATTTTGTTCTAGTGACTGAAGACATAACATGATAATAGAATATATTTATTCAATCTTCTATAACCTTGCTTTCTAAAACGGATTCCTCAGGAACTTCACAAGTAATCGGCATGTCCTTATTAGTTTTCTCTGGAGAACTTTTGTACAGCAACACGATAATATTTGTGACATGTGAGAGGACGCTGGAATGTTTAAACTGCTGTTATAGTACGGTACTTTGATTTCAGCAAGTGCCACAAAAGGAGTAAGACAAAAGCTTAGAAAATATACATGGCCCAGAAAGACACCCATGCTTCTTGTTTTAATGAATTACATTCTGCAATGAACAGTGATCCAGACAAATCTCTTATAACACAAAACACACCCAGTGACTCCCCAAGTGAAGGAAATGGCTCCAGATCGCAGTTCCACAGCCAAAAATCATGCCCCAGGGCTTCCTGCAGGCACAGCATGTTCCCATCCATCACACACACAAACTAGGAAAAATAACATTCCAGATCATTTCCTCAATATGTATGTCGACCACAGAAAGTAACCCAGTGTCCATAATTCAATCACAGACCTTAAGCTGTGCATCCCTGCCTTCTCTTTCACCAATGTCATAAAAACTCAAATATTATCTCTCCTGGAACATTCCAAAATGACACTTTACAACAAACCGACACAACCTTAAGTGCTTTATTGACCAATATCACAGCAGATCCTTGAGGTCACGATTCTATTCTTGTAGTTTTTAAAACTCTGTACTTCTAGGAGGCTGAGGCAGGAGAATCACTTGAACCCAGGGGGCGGAGGTTGCAGTGAGCCAAGATTGCGCCACTGCACTCCAGCCTGGCGACAGAGTGAGACTCCATCTCAAAAACAAAACAAAACAAAACAAAAAAAACCTCTGTACTTCTGTAGAATAGAAACCCCTTTCATACCTGTAAATACTCATGGCATGCCTCTACCAAATAATTTCCCAATTCCCTTTCTTCTTTCTCACATACTAATTTCCTTCTTCCCCCTCACCTAACTTCTATATCTGAGATTGTCGCTGAGTATTACTTAGTGCCAAGAGACAGTAATTGCTTTAAAAAGCAGCTTTCATCAAAGAGGCTTCATTGGACGCCATCATCCTAGTGAATTCCCCACCAACCAGAGCATGGCTGTCACCTGTAAGGTGAGAAGGATTAGAGGACAAATGACATCAGTGCACGGAGTATGAGTGCCTCTCAGGGAGGATGCACACAACCAAGCTCACAGAGACCAACAGTGGCTTTTGTTTTGTTTGTGAGATGTAGTCTCGCTCTGTCACCCAAGGCTGTAGTGCAGTGGTGCCATCTCAGCTTACTGCCACTTTCGCCTCCCAGGTTCAAACGAGTCTCCGGCCTCAGCCTCCCAAGCAGCTGGGACTACAGGTGCCTGCCACCATGCCTGGCTAGATTTTGTATTTTTAGTAGAGACGGGGATTCACCATGTTGGCTGGTCTCAAACTCTTGATCTCAGGTGATCCGCCCGCCTCGGCCTCCCAAAGTGCTGGGATTACAGGCAAGAGTCACCACACCTGACCCCAACAGTGTTTTAATGCTGACTATAAAAAGTGTAACCCTCTAGCAGGCAAGATTATTTGCACCAGTGCGAGTTGCACAGCAGATAAACATGGATGACAAATCATAATCAAGAGGGTGTTTGCTAGGCCAGGTGCAGTGGCTCATTCCTGTAATCCCAGTACTTTGGGAGGCTGAGGTAGGCAGATCACTTGAGGTCAGGAGTTTGAGACCAGCCTGGCCAACATGGCAAAACTCCGTCCCTACTAAAAATACAAAAATTAGCTGGGCGTGGTGGCACATGCCTGTAATCCCAGCTACTCGGGAGGCTGAGGCAGGAGAATCTCTTGAACCCTGGAGAGGCAGGTTGAGTGAGCTGAGATTGTGCCACTGCACTCCAGCCTGGACGACAGGGCAAGACTCCATCTAAACAAAAAAAAAAAAAAAAAAAAAAAAGCTGCAAGAATAGGCCGGGAGCGGTGGCTCATGCCTATAATCCCAAGTCTGGGAGGCCAAAGCAGGAGGATCGCATGAGATCAAGAGTTCGAGAGCAGCCTAGGCAACGTGATGAGACAAAAGCAGAAAACAGGTAGCAAGAAGAGCTTAAAGAGCTTCCACATACCCCCTTATCCAGAAATCCAATTCCTCCAAATGCCACCATCTTACCTATCTGTTGCCTTCTTCCTTTGCTCTTTCTGCAAATATATACTTTACTGTAATGTCTTGATAAATACTTGTATTCTTATCATCTAAACTTTCTAAATATTAATATTTCCTTAATGTTTCAGTACTTTGGATGCTCAAAGTCATAATAATCCATTTTTATCCTATTATATCATAAGAAGTACAAAATATTGGAATGAACCTGAATACTAGGGTATACTCTGCACGTTGCTTTAAGAAACAAATTTGATTTATTCACACACATTCATTCAATGAATACTTGTTAATAACACAATTCTAGATTCTAAATTAATAGCAGTCAACAAAACAAACATGGTCCTAGCATTTATGGAACTTACGGAATATTTTCCTAAGATTTACTTCTACCATAAAACATATGGCTAATCACATCGCAGAGAAGAGATATTTTCCTATGTTACATATCAGGCTATCAATTTCTTTCTTTTTTTTTTTTTTTTTTGAGATGGAGTTTTTCTCTTGTCTCCCAGGCTAGAGTGCACTGGTGCCATCTTGGCTTACTGCAACCTCCACCTCCTGGGTTCAAGTGATTCTCCTGCCTCAGCCTCCTGAGTCGCTGGGATTACAGGCACACACCACCACGCCCGACTAATTTTTGTACTTTTAGTAGAGACAGGGTTTCACTATGTTGGCCAGGCTAGTCTTGAGCTCCTGACCGCAAATGATCAGCCTGCCTCGGCCTCCCAAAGTGCTAGGATTACAGGCGTGAGCCACAGTGACAGCCCAGGCTATCAATTTCTTAATCCTTTGGTTATTCAGAGTTTATTAAGCATAATCAGGAGATAATCAGGATATCAAAGAGTTCTGCCTATAACTAAAACTAATATATCAAGTAACTTGTATATAATTTCAAATTGTATGTTAATATGAAATATTATTTTGCCACTTAAAATACACATAAATCATTGATATTATGCTAATGGTACAAGGTAAAATCACAATAGATAACTCCTTGGTGGTTTTATTAGATTCTGCATTTTTGTTTTGCATCTTCATGAAGTATGTATAGCAGCACTAAATAGTTAACACATTCTTCTCCCACTGACCTTCTCTTCTCTTCCCACCTACCTCTTCTTCCTTGCCAGAGAGACCACAGGTAACAAGTGCTAAAGGAGATCAACTTTCCATGGTGGTAACTGCTAGGTGAGTTTTGGAAGCCATCTCTAAATTGAACAGGCTTGGGGAAACTGCTACCTCATTTTAAACATTTGCTAAGGTATTTAAAAGAGGGGAGATTTCAGAAATCATTTGTTAGAAAAAAGCCACAGCCGGCCAGGCACAGTGGCTCACGCCTGTAATCCCAGCACTTTGGGAGGCCTAGACGGGCAGATAGCCTGAAGTCAGGAGTTCGAGACTATCCTGGCCAACATGGTGAAACCCCGTCTCTAATAAAAAAAAAATTAGCTGGGCGTGGTGGTGTGTGCCTGTAATCCCAGCTACTTAGGAGGGTGGAGCAGGAGAATTGCTTGAACCTGAGAGGCGGAAGTTGCAGTGAGCCGAGGTTGTGACATTGCACTCCAGCCTGGGCGACAAGAGCGAAACTCCATCTCAAAAAAAAAACAGTAAGAGCCACAGCCAAACAACAGGGCATTTTAGGCCAAAAATATCTTGCAAGTAGACTTACAGGAAACACAATGGCTTAGAAGAAAGAATGAAGGTTTTGGAACCAGGTGGATTTGGGTCTCCGTCCTGGCCAGTCATTATTAACAGTGCATTTTTACCCTTGGGCAAGTTACTAAGATTCTTCCCTTCTCTAAGGAAAATAAATGTGGAGAATAAAACCTACCTTGAAATGTTGAAAAGATTCAAAGTAACAAATGTATTGGGCCTGCAACTGCACCCAGCACATCTGACACGCTCAAATCACGGGCACCCACGGATGGGAGTAAGTGGGCTCTGCTTCCGGGGCAGAAGCTCCACACAAAGCTCTCCCTTTCCATCATGCACTGCGCCTTCCGGACTTGCCCTCTGAGACCCACCGTCTCCGTTCTTCTCATTCTCCACTGGAGACCAAGTGCTTCCGTTTCCATGTTTGCTTTCCACCTACTCTCAGACTTGCCATGTCAAACCTTCCCCTACTTCCCAGCTTGTCCTCAATCAGAACCAAAAAACCAGCTTTTCTTTGCTCCAGACCCACTAGGTACAAGTCAGGACCACCTTCTTTCCAATCCCTTTGCTCTGTGTCAAACTTTAATTATTTAACTCAGGATGCAGAAAAAGAAATGAAGAGAACGGAAGTTGATAAAATTCTGTTACATCTTGAGAACAACTATGGTGATTAGATAGGCCAATGAATAAAACAATGCCCAGGAGAGATGGGGGACTCTAACGAATAGGTCGAGGCAGCAAGACTGATTAGAATGGGACATCTGGGTAAGGAACAAAATAGATGCCTACACTAATTCAAATAAGAACCAAGTTGTACATTTAGAAAAAGACACCACTGTAAAAGCAGAAAGGCTCACCCACGGACACTCACTCACTGAAGACCTAATCACGGACTGGGTGGAACAGTGTTTGAGGATCTCCGGCCAGTGGGGCTGACCACAAAGCTTCTTAGGTCACTGCAAGGAAATCAGAGGCTAGGAAAGCACGCGGCCTCCCAGACTCTTCCTCAGCTGCAGGTGTGCCCCCTCCAATAAGCAGACAGGAGCTCAGGCTCCTGATGCCGTGTTTATTTCTTTTCAAAAGGGTTATCTCAGTCTATATCCAGACCATGACTAATTTTTTGAGATGGCGACATGATCCATAAATGAAAGAAGTCAGCAGCAGGACATGGTTTGACACCTATAGCTTACAATACTGTTCTTCACAAGACCTTGCCTCAAAAAGTTAGGCCAGCACCAGCTCCAAAGTCATTGTTTTGATTTTAAATATATTGAGGCCAGGTGCGGTGACTCACACCTGTAATCCCAGCACTTTGGGAGGCCAAAGCAGGTGGATCACTTGTGGTCACGAGACCAGCCTGGCCAACATGGTGAAACCCAGTCTCTACTAAAAATACAAAAATTAGTCAGGCATGGTGGCAGGCACCAGTAATCCCAGCTACTCGGAAGGTTAAGGCACGAGAATCACTTGAACCTGCAAGGCAGAGGGTGCAGTGAGATGAGATCGTGTCACTGCACTCCAGCCTGGGTAACAGAGTGAGACTCTGTCTCAAAAATAAATACAACAAAATAAATAAATATCTTGAAACCTCAAATATTAAAATTAACAAAGGTCTTCTTGCCAATACTGTCTAAATTCTAATGTCAAAATCAATTACTGAAAAAACAAAATAAATATTGTTGAGATAAATTATTACCAGGAGGATCCATTTTATGTGATGAAAAAAAATGAAATTTCTTACCTTCTGAGAATTTTAGTTTTAGCCTCACTTACTCTGAACCTAAAGCAATAATATTTGTACTCTCTTAACTTTCAGAGAGAGGGTAAGTGGTGAGCTGCAGAAGTCCTATTGCTAAGACCATCAATAACTACTCAGCTTTTATCCAACTCAAACTTTCATCATGGTGCTATTTCTCTTATCATGACGTGTATTTCAGATACATTTTTGCCTATAACTACCACATTATTTTTCTGGAAAAAAAAGATATTTTTGTAATTTGAAAGGAAAGTTTTAAATGAAAGTATCTTGCTTGCCCTGAAGTCAACTACCCTATTTTCCTTTCTAACTAACCATTTACACCAAGTTTTTCTTAATTAAGGACTGCTATTATTTCAAATTAGAACCATTTTAACAATTATGAAACATGGGGTTAGAACAGACTGGTAAAATGTACCCTCAGAATAAGGTTAGCCGCTGTTAATGCAACAGGCATGCCAAGACTTAGCTGCAAGTAAAGTCAGACAAACTTTCCAGAACCAGCCAAGTCACACAGTTACTACAGCACTAATGACCCATTGCTAATGAGCAAGCTTGGTAACTCAGTGGGCAAAAATTAGGAAAAGAGAGACTAAACAGCCAATTTCCATTATCTAATTTTATTTTAAGACTGCAATAAAGTCCAGGTATGAATGACCTGCAGAACCAGGCTTCTGTGAAAACACACTCCCTCCTGGCCACCACGGAGGCCATCGACCATCGAACCCTCTCACGTAGGAAGGTGACAAGCAGCAATGGCTCTCACTGTGCTCCGCATCCATGGCAAGAGTTCCTGGAGGTCACATGATAAAAGGCCCCAGCCCACTTCCACATGTGCATTTGGTAGCTAGGTTCGAATCAAAGCACAGCCTCTGACTTTGTGTTTGAACAGAGGCCGTGCTCCCTTTCAAAGAGTGGATTAAGGCTGGGTATGGTGGCTCACATCTGTAATCTCAGCACTTTGGGAGTCCAAGGCGGGCAGATCACTTGAGGTCAGGAGTTCGAGACCAGCCTGACCAATATGGTGAAACCCCGTCTCTACTAAAAATACAAAAATTATCCGGGCATGGTGGCATGCACCTATAGTCCCAGCTACTCAGGAGGCTGAGGCAGGAGAATTGCTTGAACCCGGGAGGCAAATGTTGCAGTGAGCCGATTGCACCACTGCACTCCAGCCAGGGAAACAGAGTGAGACTCCATCTCAAAAAAAAAAAAAAAAAAAAAAAAGAGTGGATTGAGGATTTCAAGATCTCCTTCTGCTCAAACATGCACTGAGTTGGTTTCTTTGTTGCACCATTGACCACACTATGAAAATATTATTCTGGAATATTTCAAACCAAATTCTCCCACAGTCCTAATGCTGCCTCCCGAGTCTCCTTCACTCCACCTTCCTCATCCCGGAGCCACCAGGCCTGCCACTCTAGGCTGAATCCTGACTTCTTTATCTCAGGACACCCCTGACCCCCATTCTCCCTTCTCTTGCTCTGTCCTCTTCCTTCCATGGCCACACTTGTCCTTGCAGCCTTGTTTACTCGTTTGCTGGTTTCTTCTCTGTGCATGTTCTGCTCCAAATAGCATCTTGTTACAAAGGACAGTGGCAAAACATACAATCCAAAGTTTAAAATGACCCTCGGCCAGGCGTGGTGGCTCACGCCTGTCATTTCAACATTTTGGGAGGCCAAGGTGGGAGGATTGCTGAAGATCAGCCTGGGCAACATAGTGAGATCTCATCGCTACAAAATAAAAATAAATTTTAAAAATTAAAAAAAATAGGGCAGGAACAGTGGCTCACACCTGTAATCCCACCACTTTAGGAGTCCAAGTTGGGCAGATCACTTGAGGTCGGGCATTCGAAACCAGCCTGGCCAATATAGTGAAACCCTGTCTCTACAAAAAATATAAATATTAGGCGGCTATGGTGACACATGCCTGTAGTCCCAGCTACTTGGGAGGCTGAAGCAGGAGAATCACTTGAACCCAGGGAGCAGAGGTTGCAGTGAGTGGAGATCACGCCACTGCACTCCAGCCTGGGCGACAGCAAGACTCTGTCTCAAAAAAATAAATAAATAAAATAACCCTTGCTAAGGCCCACTGACATCAGTGCTTGCCATTCAGCTCTACAGGACCCAGCGGTCAGAACTGGCAGAGCCCATACCCTTTTGCATTCACTTGCAAGGTCCCCTTTTGTTCCTTTTGTTTCCCTCCCTGAAGTGAAGGGAAAGTAGTGGGAGCACCTGAGAGTCCTCACTCAAGTCTTCTGTGCATGCTCTCTCTCTCTCTCTCTCTCTCTCTCTCTCTCCTTCTCTCTGCCTGAGAAAGGAAAGTGCTTTCTGTCCTCTTTAAACAGGGTGTTTCAAGACATCAATGGGCTTTTCTGAAGGTTTGTGAGAAGAAAGAAGAGGTGGTGTGGCGATAGGATTTCTCCTCCTCACTAAGGCATGTTTAAGGCTTAAAGAACTTCAGGTGATGGCCAAGCACAGTGGCTCACACACGTAATCCCAGCCCTTTGGGAGGCCAAGGCAGGTGGATCACTTGAGGTCAGGAGTCAAGACCAGCCTGGCCAACATAGTAAAACCCCATCTTTACTAAAAATATAAAAATTAGCCGGGTGTGGTGGTGCACGGCCTGTAATCCCAGCTACTTGGGAGGTTGAGGCAGGAGAAGCGCTTGAGCCAGGGAGGTGGAGGTTGCAGTGAGCTAAGATCATGCCACTGCACTACATACAGCCTGGGTGACAGAGTGAGACCCCACCTCAAAAAAGTAAAATTAAAAAAAAGGAACTTCAGGTGCTGGACAATCAGAGACTGCTGCCTTCTGGATGAGTATGGGACAAGGAAATGCTCAGGGGAACAAACACTGCATAGAGGGGATTAAAAAAGCACAAGTGAAGCCGTTTTCTGTCCTGGCCCCAGACCAAACCTGAAACTTGGGAATCCTCAACTCTTTCCCTCTCATTTCCTTACCCCAAACACATATCTTCACAAATCTGAATAAAAGACATCTCCATAGATGTATCTGCAAACTTCTCCAATTCTGACCTGCATCTCTCATCTCACACTGAGCTTCCAACAAGAATAAACGACAGCAGCAAATCAAAACCCAAGGGGCAGTGGCAAGTCTGGGAGGGGCGGCTTCCACACAGGTGGCCTCTCCTGCAGGTAGTAAGGTCTCTCGGTCTCCCCAAGAGAGGCACAGAGGGATCAGGAGGGAGTTCCCAGAGAAGCACAGAAGCTTCCGGAAGCCAAACCCCAGAACAGTATGTGAGCAGGTTCCTTGCGATCCAATTCTCCCTGTCTGTTAAGATATAGCAAAGAGCCAGGCGCGGTAGCTCACGCCTGTAATCCCAGCACTTTGGAAGGCCAAGGTGGATGGATCACCTGAGGTCAGGAGTTCGAGACCAGCCTGGCTAACATGGCGAAAGCTGTCTCTACTAAAAGTACAAAAATCAGCCCGGTGTGGTGGCACACGCCTGGAGTCCCAGCTACTCAGGAGGCTGAGACAGGAGAATCACTTGAACCTGGGAGGCGGAGGCTGCAGTGAGCCGAGATCACACCACTGCACTCCACCTGAGCAGTACAGTGCGACTCCATCTCAAAAAAAAAAAAGACAGAGCCAAGAATTGCCCTTCCTCTCAGGCTAGCCATAAAATTACAAGGAAAACAATTACCTTAAAGAAAGAAAATAAAACAAACAGCAATGCTGGAAACAGGAAGAGAAGCCAGCAGTGAACTAGAAAGTTTGAGGAAATCCTAGAAAAGAGGGGGCAGATAAAATCATACCGACAGCAAAGACAAGACAGGGAAAATCACAGCCCAAACCTCGGGAGGTGGGAAGCCTCCTTCCACGGGAGTGTGGGTGTCAAACTCGGAGTCAAAGGTAAGGGTGTGGGAGCAGGCAGTGGGGCAGTCACAGGGTGATGAACAATAACTACAAGCAGGAGGGCTGAGCCCTGCCCTGCAATGCTCTCCCCTACTACCTCCCACCGCCCCTCCTCTTCCTCATTAAAACAGAACCCTTAAAGCTGGGCACCACAGCAGCAGGTTGTACCCACTGGCTATGTCTAAAACAAACAAAAACAACAACAAAAAAGAGGGCACTATATCCAAGAAAAAAATGTAAGTGAGAAAGTTGGAGAAGAGTTAAGGGTAGTTCTGAACCTCCACGCAAAGGGCGGCTCCCCACAGGGGTAAAAGCACTGTGGCACCACCCGCTGTCTTCAACCACTGCAGAGGCAAGGAGGGCCTGCCTGCTACCCACACAGCCCTATTTTGGAAACTCTACAACTACAGAGAAGATCAAAGGGAACGCTCCCAATTTATCTGTGGAGTTCTTAATTCATTAAAACAAACCAACCACCTAAAATCACAACTTATTTGAGGAAAACCCATTTCTTTCATGTTCAAAAGAAAATGGCCATAATGAACAAACACAACAAAGGAAACAATTTATGGGACAGAAGACAACTTAAAAAAAAAATTCTAATAAGTATTTTAAGAAAGACTCGAGAAAAATGTGGCCATAAAGTAAGAGCAAGCTGTTCTGAAGAAAATAGCATAGAAAAAGGGCTTTCTGCCGGGCATGGTGGCTCATGCCTGTAATCCCAGCACTTTGGGAGGCCGAGACGGGCGGATCACGAGGTCAGGAGTTTGAGACCAATCTGGCCAACATAGTGAAACCCCATCTCTACTAAAACTACAAAAAGCCGGGTGTGGTGGTGTGCACCTGCAATCCCAGCTACTACGGAGGCTGAGGCAGGAGAATCGTGTGAACGTGGAAGGCAGAGGTTGCAGTGAGCCGAGATTGCGCCACTGCACCCCAGCCCAGGCAAGTGCAAGACTCCGTCTCAAAAAAAGAAAAAGGGCTTTCAATAAGAGAAGAAGAAAAAAGAAATCCAAAACAATTGCTGAAAAGAAACACCAGTGGATTGGAGAAATAAAATGCACCATGCTAAATATCAAAGCTGTGATTTGAAAGGTAACACTGAAAAACAGAGAGCAAAACACAAAGTTAATAGAGAGGGATAATATATTTGGAGATACAAGATGAGTTTCTTTTTTTTTTTTTTTTTGAGACACAGTCTTGCTCTGTTGCCCAGGCTGGAGTGCACCATGGCTGGAGTGCGGTGTTGCGATCTCGGCTCACAGCAACCTCCGCCTCCCGGGTTCAAACAATTCTGCCTCAGCCTCCCAAGTAGCTGGGATTACAGGCACCTGCCACCACGCTCAGCTAATTTTTGTATTTTTAGTAGAGACGGGGTTTCACCATGTTGGCCAGGCTGGTCTCTAATTCCTGACCTCGTGATCCACCCACCTCTGCTTCCCAAAGTGCTGGGATTACAGGCGTAAGCCACTGCACCTGGCCACAAGATGCGTTTCAAAAGCAGCTAAGACAATAATAGGAAGAGAAGAAAAGTTATACATGAAGAAAGTTTCCCCAGCTGACCAAAGATGTTCAGACAGGGTTCAGCTAAACGATTAAAAACAGTCCAGTTGTATGAATGCAGCATCCTCAATGGTCATCTCTACACGCAAAAGGACTCTGCGGTATGGTCCTATCATGTGCCTTAGAAATCAAAGATAGCTGTGTGGGCCCATGCAAGAGAACCAAATCATGAATGAGAACACCTGGCTTCTAGTCTTGGCTCCAGGAACCACCTGTGTGACTGGGCAGGACGAGTAACCTCTTGTATTTATCTTCCGTGAAAAACAGTGAAACTTTCACCGGCTATGTTGATGATGACAGATATGTGAACAAACTAGCAGGCAGGAGGAGTCATACAAACTACTATTATATTTGTGAACATATATAGGGATATAATCTAAGGCATGCTTCACATTTACTGTAACATTCATGTTTTGGCCAATATCCACAAGATCATATTACAACCATCTCATTTTCTGCAATCCTTCAAAACTATGCCATGGCCCTCAGGTACCCAGTGGCATGTGTACACTATGGGGTAAGAAGCCTCTCGGATGAAGTTTCCTGTATCTAGACTTCATCGTCAGGAATAAGAAGAGACCCAGGGAGCTGTCAGATGATTTAGGGTCAAGTCCCTGCTTGTAATTAAGTAGCTGATTAACCTGGAAGAAATTGATGGACTTCAGATTCTTCTGAAAACTGAAAGATTGGGACCAGACCACACTGGGTGCATGGCAGAATCACTGGGGGTGGGGGTGCGGGGGGGGGGCTCCTAAAACATTGCAGGGCCTGGATCCTTACCTTAGAGATTCTTTTTATTTATTTATTTATTTTTGAGACAGGGTCTCACTCTGTCACCCAGGCTGGAGTGCAGTGGCACAATCGCTGCTTACTGCAGCCTCAAACTCCCGAGCTCAAGCAATCCTCCTGCCTCAGCCTCTTGAGTGGACAGCACTACAGGTAGGCACCACCATGCCTGGCTAAGTTTGTTTTGTTTCTGATAGAGACAGGGACTCACTGGGTTGCCCAGGCTAGTCTCGAACTCCTGGACTCAAGTGATCCCTCCCACCCTGGCCTCCCAAAAGTGCTGGCATTACAGACATGAGCCACTGCGCCTGGCGCCTCTAGAGATTGATTAACTGGCCTGGAAGGAGACCAAAGGCATCTTTGTTTTAAACTCCACAGACGATTCTCATGTGTAGCCAGTGCTGAGAGCCACTGGATGAGATGATCTCTAAAAGCCCCCTGGCTCTGTGGAAGGCACAGAGAGCAGCAGGTGAGTGCCCAGTCAGCAGAACCTGATTTAAATCCACTTCCAGCCTCTTCCCATCTATGTAACTCTGAGTTTCTTATCCTTTTGGAATCTCATCTTCCTCACCTGCATCACAGAGGTCATAATGCATCCCCCCCAGTGTCATAATAAAATTATGCAAATGAAGAACGTGAAAACAGCAACTGGCACTCAGCAGGTGCTCACACAAAGTAATTATCATGACGATTACTACTACTATTCTATAAGTAAAGTAACTGAGGGAAGCTGGAGGGTGGAAAGATTGAGGAGATGTTGCTCAAAGAATAGAAAAGTCCAATTAGACGGGAGGAGTAAGTTCAAGAGCTCTATTGTACAACATGGAAACTATAGTTACTAACAATGTGTTGTATACTTGAAAAATGCTGAGAGTAGATTTTAAGTGTTCTCACCGCAAAAAAATAAGTATTTGAGGTAATGCATATATCATTTAGCCACTCCACAATGTGTGTGTGTAGGTATGTATATATATAAACAGTACACTGTACACCATAAAATATATACAATTTTCATCTCCTTAAGTTCCCTGACAGAATGATTGACCAATGGATCCTGCTTGCTATTATTTATTTGAGACAGAGTCTCGCTCTGTCACCGAGGCTGGACTGCAGCGGCACGATCCCAGCTCACTGCAACCTCCCACTCCGGGGTTCAAGTGATTCTCCAGCCTTAGCCTCCCGAGTAAGCTGGGACTACAGGTCCCACCATGCCTGGCTAATTTTTGTATTTTTAGTAGAGATGGAGTTTCGCCATGTTGCCCAGGCTGGTCTCAAACTCCCGACCTCGAGTGATTCACCCGCCTCAGCCTTACAGGCAAGAGCCACCGTGCCCAGCCCCTGCTTGCAATTTAAACTAAGGGAAGTTGGCTTAGAACTATGGTAGTTGCGTAGACCGAACGCACCAAGCCCTGGAAGACAGGTTTCTCGTCTTGGCTCCAAGAACAACCTGTGTTGTTCCTGGGAGCGGGGCGGGTCTGCGGTGGTGTAAGGGAAGGAGGGTTATGACACCTGACGCAGCCGCCTGAAAGGGACCGGGTGCAACAGTCCACAACCCCTACAACAGGACCAGAGCACACCAGCCAGGAGGCCACAGGAAAAGGCTTTCCTCTCCCATAAAGAATAAACACTCAAAAGATTTTTAAAAAAAAAGAAAAAAAAAGTCTGGCTGGAGGATGGGAAGTAGAGTAAAACTGTAACGCTGGCTTCGAGCCAGCCTGCCACAGTGAGGGAACAGATTCCGATACAAAACTGTTTCAACTAAGGCTATTTGTTAATTTATCTGAAAGCAAGTAGGTGCCAGCAGACCACTTATTTTCCTCTCATGCTAAAAATAAAAATTTCCAAACTGACCTAACTGGGTCTACGTCGCACTGGAACGTGAACACCTCAGATGAAGAGGGAAAACAGCTACAGAGAAGCTCATTGTAAAACAAATCTTATTTTTCGTATTTTAACTAAAGTGTTTTAAGAACTTAGGGCTAAAGAGTGTTTACCAAGTATTCACGGGTAATAAAGTTCATGAATTTTAGGCATCTGTCTATAAACAGCTGTGATCAAATCAAAGCTGTGACATGAACATGACAACTATTTTTTGTAAGGCTTTCTTCTTTTTTTAATTCCTTTTTCTTTTGCTGATCACACTCAGAAATTCAGAACAATACAGAATTCTTCCTTGTTTTACTCGTTCTCAATATTGCTTTTTCCACTACACCGTTTTTCTTTGGAGTGAGTATGAAGCCAGCCAAAAATAATTTGGCAAAATTCAAACCCATGGAAATGACTGTCACACTTAGAAAAACACAGTTTGAACCCCCATTTAATCTCATTTCTCCAAGGACTAAAATAAGTAGAGGAACTTTCAATTCACCACAAACATGAACAAGTTTTATGAAGTTTTCCCCCAACCCCTGGGGGAAAAAAACAAAAATTTTTCAGTCATTTTCTATAACTCAAGTGGTCAGAAACTGTATAAAAGCCCTACTTGAATGGTAATGGAGCTTAATGAGTTTAGAGACTTGTTTTTCACCTTTAATTTAGGATCCAAATTCTGGCTTTGTCCAAGAAGCCAATGAGTTTGGCAAGCATATCCAAGAGCCCCTGGCACTTAGAACAATGGGCAGTGTGGACACTGAAATCTACATCCAAAAAAAAATAGGGAACTTGCCTGAGCTGAAAACCCTGAATGGTGGCTGCCCTCCTCCATCAGGCATTACAAGTACCCGGCTCCCTCATTATAATAAGTTCTGCTATGACAAAGAATGACACTCATTCTTTGACTTTTGCCATCATTTTCATGATATGAAGACCTGTTATTTTACTTCCAAAGGCTCTATTTTTTCCTACCAAAACAAAGAACTGTGCTCTTGGCCAGGCGCAGTGGCTCACACCTGTCATCCCAGCACTTTGGGAGGCCAAGGCGGGTGGATCACCTGAGGCCAGGAGTTTGAGACCAGCCTGGCCAACATAGTGAAACCCCATTTCTACTAAAAATGCAAAAATTAGCCGGGTGTGGTGGCGCACACCTGTAGTCCAAGCTACCCGGGAGGCTGAGGCACGAGAATCGCATGAACCTGGGAGGCAGAGGTTGCAGTGAGCGGAGATGGTGCCACTGCACTCCAGCCTAGGAGACAGAGTGAGACTCTATCTCAAAAAAAAAAAAAAAAAAAAAAAGCAGAATTGTTCTCTTGCTGAAGATAAAACAAAGCACCACCATCACCAAAACCAGGATTCCACTCTTGCCTACTCAGCTTGTGTTAGGCTGTTAGGCCTCATTAAATGTCTTCTTCCCTGACATTCGGCAAGTTGCTTCCAATGGGGCCATCTGGTCACTAAGTGGTGCTTTCAATGATAATGGCTCCCCTAACAGCTCCATTACAGCCCTGGGCCACACGGAAGAATTCCCATAAGTAATGAGATTATTCTAATCCCTGATTGATGAAGTATTTATCTGAATAGGGAAACAGCTATGAAGACTAATCAGAGAGGGGGGAAAGATGAGAAAGTAATTGCCAAAGAAGAGAAGATTATGCATCTTCTTTGACACAAGGATACCTCAAGGTCCTAATTAACATGGAAATTTAATATAATCTCTCAGAAAATGCCTCTAAAACTTTATAATGTAACCGTCTAGGCAAGAAATTCAAAGTTAATTGGTTTTGGTCAAGGGTCACTTTGTAATAACAAATTACAGTACAAATTATTGCCAAATTGAAGTTTGGAAAAAATGGTTACATTAAACAGGAACTATAGTTGAGTTTCAACTGCATAAACCATTTTCCATGCCTAGGCGCTTCCTAGCTACTTGTCAAGTCTTCTGAATGTAACACACTTTTCCAACTCTTTTTGCTTCTGAGCATAAAGCTTAGAGGAAGTAAGCAGTTTGCCACAGGCACACCCTGCTTTATTCTGCCTCTTATTTAGGAAGAGACAAGTTACATTAAACTCATGAAGCTTAAGCTTCAGGGCCCCTCCTAGGGTTCTGGGAAGAGCCCCAACAATGCAGTCAGAAGAAAGATCTTTTTGTATTTTTTTAAGAGCCCCCCACCAACCACCCCCCAGCCCCCAACGCCCATTCCCATTCAAATTGTATGAGCATGAGGTTCAACAAAACCTAATCCCCTCGGACCTATACCCCACTTCTGGCAACTTTTACCTAGCTATCCAAACTTCTGGGAAATTTCAGTGCAGACAAAGAAACTTCCCCTACTCCTCAGGAGGCCACCTCCTCCCCACCATGGCCATCAGCATTTTGTCTTCCAGACAAGACCCATGCAAGATCTCAAGAAATTTTTTACATCTCAGACTCAGGAAGACAGAGAAAGGGGTGGAGTGGGCTTGATTACTGCTAAAGGGGGATGAAAGCACAATTCTGGTCATCAAAACTTCCTCATGGGACCAAAACATTTTTTTTTTCTTTTTAAGAGATAAGTTCAGGCACAGTGGCTCACATCTGTAATCCTAACATTTTGAGAGGCCAAGGCGGGAGGATCGCTTGAACCCAGGAGTTCAAGACCAGCCTTGACAACATGGCAAACCCCGTCTCCACAAAAAAAAAAAAAAAATGAAAGTTCGCCAGGTGTGGTGGCGCACACCTGTAGTCCCAGCTACTCAGGAGACTGAAGTAGGAGGACCACCTGAGCCTGGCAGGTCAAGGCTGCAGTAAGCCGAAATCATGCCACTACACTCCAGCCTGGGTGACAGAGTAAGACCCTATTTCCAAAAAAAAAAAAAAAAAAGACAGGCTTACAGGCTCTCGCTCTGTCACCCAGGCTGGAGTGCAGTGGTGTGGAGTGTGGTGGCACAATCACAGCTCACTGCAGCCTCAAACTCCTGGGCTCAGGGATCTTCTCACCCCAGCCTCCTGAGTTGCTGGGACTACAGGTGTGCACCACAATACCTGGCTAATATTTTTACTTTGGTAGAGATGGGGTCTCACTATGTTGCCCAGGCTGGTCTCGAATTTCTGGCCTCAAGCAATTCTCCTGCCTTGGCCTCCCAAAATACTGCAATTACAGGCATGAGCCACTGCACCCGGCCAGGCCTACCCTTCATTTTTAAAAGTCAAAGTCTAGTATTTTCATCTTAATCAAAAACACAGTGCTTTTTCATACCAGCTTCTGATATCAGCATTGTCTTAGTTTCAATACTTTGTTGAACAGAGACCGAAAGCAAAGGGAGCACGCACACAGTGTTTCGTGCAGCATCTTCTCTGCATCATGTATCCCACCTCCAACTAGCCCCAAGGGAAGATCGTTTAAGAGTGAGTGGAAATACAGCATCCTGTGTCTCTCTTCTTACCATCTAATGAAATGCAGGCGGCACTGGGAACAAAGAGCCAGTCTCTCTAACCCCAGGCATCCCATCTGGGGGAAGGGGTGGGAGAGCATGGCAGGCCAACCAGACCCTACAGAACTAGCTGGCAGATGGTGGGTCAGAAGGCACCAGGGGCTGAAATGCTTCTCACAACAGGTGGGTCAACTGAAGGATAACAGGGGTGAGAAGGCTTAGGAAAGCTCCGGCTGTCAGAGACTTTTCTTAAACTTATTACCATCCTCATTACATGGTGTGTTCACTTTGGGAAAATTCATCAAGTTCCACACCACGATTTGTGCCTTTCAGTAAAAGGTTTGTTTTAATGCTCCTTATTTAACAACTCAGCAAGAAGGAAAATCTTAAACTCTGTTTTCTCCTACAACTGGAGAAAGAAACTGCCTCTTTTGATCCTAAAAGTGAAAACAGAGAAACAAAAGAATTCCTTAGAGTCGACCAGGTACTCCAAAAACAGAATGGAGAGCAAAGGCCTGACCAATAGCAACTTCAGGGAAAGATGCAGAACAGCAACAGACACAGAAGAAGTAAGGACTCAGAAACAAGCCCTGAGGGCTGGGCGCGGTGGCTCACACCTGCAATCCCAGCACTTTGGGAGGTGGAGGCGGGCAGATCACTTGAGGTCAGGAGTTCAAGACCAGCCTGGCCTACATGTCAAAACCCCGTCTCTACTAAAAATACAAAAATTAGGCAGGCGTGGTGGCGCGTGCCTGTAATCCCAGCTACTCATGAGGCTGAGGCAGGAGAACTGCCTGAACCCGGGAGGCGGAGGTTGCAGTGAGCAGAGATCGCGCCACTGCACTCCAACCTGGGAGACAGAGCGAGACTCCGTCTCAAAAAAATAAAAAAAGAAAAGAAACAAGCCCGGAGGACCATACTGAAAACTATTCATGCTGATCTGCAACTCTAAGGGAAAAGTGCGTTTAGTTCCAGGTGATGAGAGGGAGTGGGGATTTTTTTTTTCAGAACAGAAATACAGAAAAACTTTAAAGCCTTAATCATTCAAAACAGAAAACTGCAGAGCTATTGAACTCAAGGGAAAGGAAAGATGTCACCTTCGGAGTTTACTTAGGACCTTCTATACGCTAGTTATGCTGCCAACTTCTTTATGTCATTGAAGCCTCACAACTCTGTTCGAGGTCAGTATTTTACTGCCCCCATTTTACAGATGAGAAAATTGAAGATCAGAAAATTTACCTACATTGAATATTTACAAGCAATAGTTCAAGAAGAAAAGAACAGAATCAGAGCTAACGCCAAAGATGTTCCTCCTGGGACACTACAAGTTGCCAAGACAGCTTGGAAGAATGTTCTTGAACTACAGGACAGGAAACCATGAAGTAACAATTAGGCGAAGGGAAACTGAAAAAGTTATAGAGAGCGGTGCCTAAGGACAAAGGCGAATTCCCTAGGCCCTAACTCTAACAGTAATTTTAAATGTCTGAACCTTAAGAATGTCTCTGGGCCAGGCGCGGTGGCTCATGCCTGTAATCCCAGCACTTTGGGAGGCCAAAGCAGGCAGATCGCCTCAGGTCAGGAGTTCGAGACCAGCCTAACCAACATGGAGAAACCCCATCTCTACTAAAAATAAAAAAATTAGCCGGGTGTGGTGGTGTATGCCTGTAATCCCAGCTGCTTCAGGAGGCTGAGGCAGGAGAATCGCTTGAACCTGGGAGGTGGAGGGTACAGTGAGCCGAGATCATGCCATTGTACTCCAGCCTGGGCAACAAGAGTGAAACTCCATCTCAAAAAAAAAAAAAAAATTTCTCCAAACTTTAGAGCCAACAAGGACCTTTGAGGTCAACACACTTTTTTTTTTCCTTTTTTGAGACTGGAGTGCAGTGGTGCAATCTCAGCTCACTGAAACCTCTGCCTCTCGGGTTCAAGTGATTCTTCTGCCTCAGCCTCCCAAGTAGCTGGGACTACAGGCATGTGCCTCTATGCCTGGTTAATTTTTTTGTATTTTTGGTAGAGACAGGGTTTTAGCATATTGCCCAGGCTGGTCTCAAATTCCTGACCTCAAGTGATCCTCCCGCCTTGGCCTCCCAAAGTGCTGGGATTACAGGCATGAGCCACCACACCTGGCCTCAACACACTTTTTAAAGAAAGAAACCAAGAACAAATGACACATTTCAGCACAGGACATTACTGCCCTCCTCCCTTCCTTTATTCATGAGACATTCTTTTAACACACAATTGCTGGATGGCCACTCTGTTTAGGGTATCTTTTAGAGTCTAATTAATATCTCCCTTAACTTTCCACCTCAAAAGCCTAAATGATACATACTCCGTAGACAGGGTTTTTCTTTCTTTGCCTAATCTGCCCAGAAAGATTTACCCAAAAAGCGGTCAACGATTGTTAATGAAGCATTAAACACAAGCTCCAAGTCCAGGGAAAATTAAAAATTATATGTATAGAGACGTTCATGTTTCAAAAAATAAAGAGATACCAGTTACAGTCTTTGTACCATTCGCAGCCTTCCAAGGGCCATTTACATCAACCCAGCAAGGGCTGTGGGCATGACCCTGTCCCAGAATTAATCACCATCTACCGAGTAATCGTTTGCATTAATGAGAATCGAATGTTTTCATTAACATACAAGTCTGAAAAGTACAAGAACCTTCGGCCTTTTCCAGAAGCCTCTACTAGATCTCAATCAGGTTTAATTTTCCTAATTATGGAAAAAAAGAGGCTAAGTTACATTCCAAATTGCTTAGACCTTACAGTTTCAATGATGATGATCAGCACACATACCCACAGGGATAACATGGTGTTTGCAAAACTCCAACATTAGTCTGAGTCTCCTGAACTAACAGGAAAAGGCTGGGTACAGTCTCACACCTGTTAATCCCAAACTTTGGGAGGCTAAAACGGGTGGATCCTCTGACGTCAAGAGTTTGAGACCAGCCTGATCAACATAGCAAAACCCCATTTCTACTAAAAATACAAAAATTAGCCGGGTGTGGTGGCACCCACCTGCAGTTCCAGCTACTCGGGAAGCTGAGGCAGGAGGATCCCTTGAACCTGGGAGGTGGAAATGCAGTGAGCCGAGATCGTGCCACTGCACTCCAGCCTGGGTGACACAGCAAGACTCCGTTTCAAAAAAATAATAGGAAAATACATTTAAGGCAAAGAATAAAAAAACAGCAAAACAAAACTTACATCACTTGCGCATCCATTCAGCAAATAAAGAATCAGTGCATACGATGGATCAAACGAACTATAATAATCAATTCATTCCCTCCAAACCATATTTCTACCTTTTCCTCTTTAACTGTGAAAGCTTCGTGGACCCATATAGGTTTTACTGAAATACAATTTTAAATTTCCTTAGATTTATTATGGTGGGTTTTGGTTTCTGTTGTTTTTAATAGGGAGCCTGTAAACATTAAAAAATATTAATTCATAATCAGCTAATGAAAAATATTTTTCAACTCTATTTTTAAAAACTTCATAATAAACAGGATCTTTGAAAACATCTGCGGCTAGCATCATACTTAATGGTGAAAATTGAATGCGTTCTATTAAGACCAGGAATAAGCCAACCTTGTGTTGGAGGTCCCAGCCAATGTGATAAGGCAGGAACAAGAGGTTAACTAGCCTAGCCAGGAATCAAACATGGGCTCTCAGACTCCAAAGCACATGCCCTGAGGCAGGAGCTCCATGGAGAGATGCAACTCTGAGGTGAAAAGGCTTCATTCACTTCTGAAGCACTCAGTTGCAGGAGGGCAGCAAACATCTAGATGAAGACATCCAGTTGAAGGTTAAAATACTGGACCCAGCCAGGCACGTTGACTCACGCCTATAATCCCAGCACTTTGGGAGGCTAAGGTGGGCAGATCACCTAAGGTCAGAACTTCGAGATCAGCCTGGCCAATATGGTGAAACCCTGTCTCTACTCAAAATACAAAAATTAGCCGGGCATGGTGGTGGGTGCCTATAATCAATCCCAGCTACTTGGGAGGCTGAGGCAGGAGAATCGCTTGAACCTGGTAGGCAGAGGTTGCAGTGAGCCGAGACCGTGCCATTGCTCTCCAGCCTGGGCAATGGAGCAAGACTCTATCTCAAACAAACAACAAAACAAAACAAACAAAAAAACAATGGACCCCAGAAGAGAGGTCTTAACTAGAGTTATATTGACTGGGCAGAAACTGGCATGTATTCTGGTAGATGAAGGCAGGGGCAAAGCAAAAAATTATCCACTGAAGAGAACCCAGGTTGGCACCCTAGGGAGAACCTCACTGTTTGACAGTGGGATAAGGAAGGAGACTCCAAAGGGAGACAGGAAAAAAAAAAAAGATAAGCAACAGAGAAGAAAGCCAAGAGAGGCCGGGTGCGGTGGCTCACACCTGTAATCCCAACACTTTGGGAGGCTGAGGTGGGCGGATAACCTGAGGTCAGGAGTTCGAGACCAGCCTGGCTAAGACAGTGAAACCCCATTTCTACTAAAAATGCAAAAATTAGCCGGGTGTGGTGGCACGCACCTGTAATCCTGGCTACTCAGAAGGCTGAGGCAGGAGAATTGCTTGAACCCAGGAGGGGGAGGTTGCAGTGAGCCGAGATGGCACCACTGCACTCCAGCCTGGGCGACAGAGCAAGACTCCGGATCAAAAAAAAAAGAAAGAAAGAAAAGAAAGCCAAGAGAAAGGAGCTGGCCCAGGAGCAGAAGTGACTTCAAGGAGGAGACAAGAGTCTTCTAGGAAACAGACAGGGCGGCTCTGAAGAAGACACTGCGTGTGAAATATTTCTGGGGCAAACTTTTTTTTTCTGAGCATAACTCATACCTGGCATGGCTTCCTTTCTTAGCTAAGAAACTAAACCTTTCTATTCTTGAGTTTTATCTTTAAATCTGAGAAACCTGCTGTGCTTCTACTCTAAATTTCAGAGCCAAAGTGCTATATCAACTACAAGATTAGGGAATTTTCATAAAATAAAACAAACATTGGAGACCACAGATAAAGTTGCTCAAAAGCAAAACAGGACTATGTCTTATTTTTCTAACCGTTGTTTTGGGGAGACAAGCCAGCTCCCTTAAGAAATTAATGTAAACTAAAACGTAACCATGCTCCTGAGAGATCCCAGAAGTAGCCCAGTGGTCACATCACCAAAGTAGTATTTTTGGGCCGCATTTAAGTAGCGCATAGGCAGGGCTGCAGAGGGCCTGGGGCCGTCATGGCTGCATGAATACATATGTACTCAAAATGAGATCCAGGTGTACTAGCCTTCTCCAAATGTTCAGGAAGGCAATGAGAAGACCTGGGAACAAGGAAAATCTAGACCAGTTTGACCAGATGTGTTTAAGATACAATCTAACAGGCACATAGGCAAGAGCACCAACATGGACAACAGAAGGGAAACTTAAATGAGCTGTGGTCATAGAATTAACACATAGCTGTTTTCAACTAAAGACAGAAAATATCAGGGGGAAATGATTCTTTCATATACCCCAAATTCCTTTGGAGTATTCCTTTGCTCTATATACAACACAAATGTTCAAAAGAAGAAAAAAACAGGCCAGGCGTGGTGGCCCAGGCCTGTAATCCCAGCACTTTGGGAGGCCGAGATGGGTGGATCACCTGAGGTCAGGAGTTCGAGACCAGCCTGGCCAACATGGCGAAACCCGTCTCTACTAAAATACAAAAAATCAGCTGCACGTGGGGGCGGGCGCCCGTAATCTCAGCTACTTGGGAGACTGAAGCAGGAGAATTGCTTGAACCCGGGAGATAGAGGTTGCAGTGAGCCGAGATCACGCCACTGCACTCCAGCCTGGGTGACAGAGCGAGACTCTGTCTCAAAAAAGAAAAAAACAAAAATCCCTGCAACCTAAAGAGGGCTGGAGTGCAGCAGAGATGAAGAACACAAACCCTGCTCATCTTCAAACGATTCCTACTGCATTCTTTTGACAGATGCCTCAGTTCCCCGTTTGATGACGCTTGTGTGGACAGGGATTTAGTGATTAATGCCACGCATGACATAGATTGCTATCAGCATCGTCATGCTCCAAGTGTAGGTCCACTGAGCGTTGCGTTCCATGAACCACACTGTGAGTGGCAAGTGGAAGCTTTCCAAACTTTAATTCCTGTTCACAGACAAGCAGGCAGGTTCGCACAGGCTTAAGACATGTGTATGCACCAGGAGAAAACACACAGGAACACTGAGAACATTTTGGCAAGTGGCTTAGTTTGTTCAACCTCAACATAATTTCCTTTCTCACAGTAGCATAACCTCTCCCACTGAGTCAAAACCTTTCTTCCCTCACAGATCTTCCATTGTATAAAATGCACGCTATACTTTGAGAGGTTCTGCTATGCCAAAGCAGTACTTACAGGAACTGTAAATTTCTTACCTTTTCAAGCCCCTAGTCTCACTCGATATACATCTTCAAAATATGAATTAAAATAGCTTTCATAGATACCTCGAATTAAATAGACGATGTGCTTTCTGTTCCCAAGAATTTTCCTTACTTTTGATTTTACCCAAAAGTAAGAAAAGCAAGTAAGATAATTCAAATTAATATGTTACGTTTTCATCTTTAAGCCCATCATATGGAAGTATCTCCTAATATATTTAGCTCCATTTATTTAAATGTAAGTTCTGCAATTTGTTTAGTCTTCAAAGGCCAGAGACACACACTCTGTACCCAGGCTGGAGTGCAATGGTGTGATCTCAGCTCACTGCAGCATCCTCCCCCCAGACTCAGGTGATCCTCCCACCTCAGCCTCCCGAGTAGCTGGGACTATAGGTGCGTGCCACCACACCCAGCTAATTTTTTGTATTTTTTGTAGAGATGGGGCTTAGCCATGTTACCCAGGCTGGTCTCAAACTCCTGGGTTCAAGTAATCTGCCCACCTTGGCCTTCCACAGCGTTGAGATTACAGGCGTGAGCCACCACTCCCAGCCTCATCTCTTAACTTTTAAAACAAAAATTCTTTTGTAATTTGAGACAGCTACTAAAAAAATTACAGATAAATCATAAAATAATAGCAAAAATTATCTGAAGTATCAGCAACGGTGCCTGAGTCATTTAGAAAGACTCACCTGGATTTATACTGACTCATTCTAAAATATGCATAACATATACAGAGAGGCACATATGTATTTAGTCTTTTAAAAACAAAGAAATTGACCAGAAGTGAATAGGTATTACACCTTTAAGGAGCTAATTTAACACTGAGAAGTATTTATGACCATGCATGTTCACACTGGAATTTTCAGAATACTGTCAAAGGGTTAAATAAGTCACAAAGTGTCTTGTGAATACCAATTCCATAGCATTTCATAAAAACTCTTAGCCTCACACAACAAAGAGAACAGCAGTCAGGGAGGGCAAAGAGCCTCACAGGAACTTATTTCACCAAAACTATGAACACATTCTCAAATTATTAAATCTTTTGGCACCATTACTATGCCAGAGGAATCCTTACCTTTTATTTCCCCAAGTCAACGAAAGACAGTTGAGATCCTGATTTAAACACAGGAGGATCACTAAAATGAAAGATTTTATCTCATTGTCTGGAAGGCTATGGAATCTCCCTGGTTGAGCTCAGGGCCACACTTACCAAAAAATTTCCATAGTGAAAAGCAGAATCCAAAATATAATTTCCATCATGATAGAACAGCAGCTTTCCTCCAAAATTTACCAGTTAGTATTATTCCACAGGAGCAAGATGGAGAAAGTAGCTAACATTCTTCCACAATCACATGAGGAATCCAATCAAATCATGGATTGGCAAGCATTCCCCACAGAATGGAATTTCTAAGCAGACACCCCTTGAGCAGTGGGGTGAACAATACCAGGAGGCTTGCGGTTTGGACGCAGGTTAAAAGCAGAGATCAACAGCTTGTTCCTCCTAACAACCAGACAAGGTCAAATCCCTGGTTATCGCTCCTTCTCGACCTTAATCTCTTCAGGAGATCATAGTAACAAAATGTGAGCAGCTATCACAGGACTGTTAAAATCAACTTCTCACCAACAGAAGGCAGTTCAATTTTAACAACCTACGTCATTTCCTTGTTTTCTAGGAAAAAGGCACTAAGATTGATCACAACTTGGTTGTGAAGTTCTCTTCCCAAGATGTTCAACTCTCCATCTGCATCTTGCCTCCCTCTCCTCCCTCCCCAAACTCTGTGATTTCAGGAAGTTATCACAAGGTAATATAAAAATCATTTCAAGCCCATTTGCTTTACAAGTGATAACTATGAAACTTTCAAAGAACAACAAAGGCACAGTGGCTCACACCTGTAATCCCAGCACTCTGGGAGGCCAAGGTGGCAGGATGGCTTGAGCCCAGGGTTCAAGACCAGCCTGGGCAACGTGGTGAGACCTCCATCTCTACAAAACATACAAAAATTAGCCAGGCATAGTGGCACATGCCTGTGGTCCCAGCTACTCGGGAGGCTGAGACAGGAGGATGGCTTGTGTCTGGGAGGCGGAGGTTGCAGTGAGCTGCGATCGTACCACTGCACTCTGCCTGGGCAACAGACTGAGACCCTGTCTCAGAAAAAAAAAAAAAAAAAAAAAACACAAAAAGTCTTTAGGTTTTATATATATATATATAGTTCCTGAGTATAATAAAAGATAGAAAGTTTACCAATTCATTTTATGAACCGTCATGCGGTAAGACAAGAAAAGAAATGAGGAACAAATATCGTTCTACTTTTACGGATGATATGACATCTGCTTAGAAAGTCAAAGATAGCTGAAACTTTACTAGAATTATTAACTTCAGTAAGGAAACCGATAATGACTATACAAAATCAGTAAGCTTCTCTATATTAGTAATAACCAATTAAAAATTAATTGAGGGAAAAAATCCTGGGCTGGGCGCAGTGGCTGACATTTGTAATCCCAAAACTTTGGGAGGCCAAGATGGAAGGACTCCTTGAGCTTAGGATTTTGAGACCAGCCTGAGCAACAAAGTGAGATCCCATCTTTACAAAAAAAAAAAAATCAAAAAATTAGCCAGGTGTGGGGGCACACAACTGTAGTTCCAGCTCCTGATGAGGCAGGATAATCAGTTGAGCCCAGGAAGTTGAGGCTACAGTGAGGCATGTTTACACCACTGCATACCAGACTGGGTGACAGAGCAAGACCCTGTCTGAAAAAAGAAAAATGAATCCTCTATCACCAGCAAATATTACTAAGAAGAAATTAATAATAATGTGTAATATCAATGTTTTTAGAGGTATAAAAAAATTTACCAAAGGGCACAAGGACCTAGGAAATTCTGAGACAGTCTACGTTGCTTGACAGGAAGATTCAAATCAATGAGAACAATTTTCCTTAAATTACTATACATTTGGTGCAATCCCAAATAGACTTTTATTTTTTTTGAGACAGGGTCTCACTCTGTTTCCCAGGCTGGAGTGCAGTGGTGCGATCTCAGCTCACTGCAGCCTCGGTCTCCCGGGTTCAAGTGATTCTCATGCCTCACCCTCCCGAGTAGCTGGGATTACAGGCACACACCACCACGCCTGGCTAATTTCTGTATTTTTAGCAGAGATGGGGTTTCACCATGTTGGCCAGGCTGGTCTCAAACTCCTGACCTCAGGTGATCCACCTGCCTTGGCCTCCCAAAGTGCTGAGATTACAGGCGTTTGAGCCACTGCACCCTGCCCCAAATAGATGTTAAACATGAGATCAGGAGATCGAGACCATCCTGGCTAACATGGTGAAACCCTGTTGCTACTAAAAATACAAAAAAATTAGCTGGGTGTGGTGGAGGGTGCCTGTAGTCCCAGCTACTCAGGAGGCTGAGGCAGGAGAATGGCGTGAACCTGGGAGGCAGAGCTTGCAGTGAGCCGAGATCACGCGACAGAGCGAGACTGTGTCTCAAAAAAAACAAAAAACAAAAAAAAACATGACAGGCAAATTCTAAAGTTCATCTGGAAGAATAACCTTGTGAACAATAGTCAAGAAAGAGTATAGTGAGGAAAAAGAGAGTAACAAGGAGGTATTTGCCTTATCAGACAACAAAATCGTTTATACGATCAGTCGTTTTAATATTTAATAGTTTGGGCCAGGCGCGGCGGCTCACGCCTGTAATCCCAACACTTTGGGAGGCCCAGGCAAGTGGATCACCTGAGGTCAGGAGTAAGAGACCAGCCTGGCCAACATGGTGAAACCCCTTCTCTATTAAAACAGAAAAATTAGCTGGGCATGGTGGCCATGTCACAGCTATTCAGGAGGCTGAGGCAGGAGAATCGTTTGAACCCAGGAGGCAGAGGTTGTAGTGAGCCAAGATCGCTCCACTGCACTCCAGCCTGGGCGACAGAGCAAGACTCCATCTCAAAAAAAAAAAAAAGTAAAACAAAAATATTTAATAGTTTGCTAATGAACAGAAATATTCAAAGTCCAGAAATAGACACAAATCATATGGACATGCAGAATATCATAAAGGTGGCATTTCAAGTAGGTAAAGATGTGCACTATAACAAATGAACAGTTTTTCTCTTCCCAACCAGTTGCTCCGTTACACGGTCTCACCACGTGTAAAACCAGCAGTAGCCCAGTCTCCCCTAACTACATACAAAAACCAAAAGGCGTGTGCATTTCTTCTAGCTTCTCACCAAGTCCCTAACCAAAGGTGAGCACCACTCCAATCAAACCAGAAGCCTCACCATCTATTTTAACTCTCAAGTTCTCATGGGAGAGGTGAGCACCAGCTCCAAACTTCCAGAGGTTGGCACCAGGGCCAAGGGGCCACCCACGCTGCCACGTGAGTCATGGATGAGTCAGACCCTCAACGCCTGCCAGCCCCCACTGGGATGCATCTGCCTCGAGCATGCAGCCTCTTTGTTACGAAAACATTTCCAGCCCTCCCCCAGTGTTCTGTAGTTGTCCATGCCCTTCGAAACATGATGATAAACCACAGTGAGTTTTGCAAAGAAAATTAACTGCTTAGCATTGAAACAGTCTACCCCCACCGGGAGGGAAAAAAAAGTGAGAAACTCAATCCTCATTGCAAAAAGATGATTCTTAATGGTAACCTTGGGAAGAACCGGGGGGAAGCATTCAGAAAGAACGCCAAGATCATCTGTATTTGCTGAGGAATCAACAGAGATTTTGAACATTTGAAATTCTGAACAGATCCCTAAGGGGAATACTGTTTAGCATTTTATGGTGTGACAGCTTATCCAGGTCTTAAATATTCCTCTCATTAGAAGTTCTTTTTTTATCTAGTACCTAGCCAGAGCTATGTGGCAATTTAAGAAGACAAAGCTGAATGCCTGGATTTTAGCTGTTTCATGTTTCCATATAGAAATCCAGCCTATCATTATCAGAGCTCTGGCTGGGCTGCAAAGTGCCTCTGAGCAAGAAAGAACCATTAAAGAAGCCCATTCTATTTGTGAGATGTATAGACTAGTGGATGTTCCACATGTTCTGAGACCCCACAACTGCTCAAGGAGGCTTTTGTCCCACTGCTCAACAGCACCTTTCCGAAGCAGTGTTTCCTTCCCTTCTTTCTTTTCTCTGTGTGTGTGTGTGTGTGTGTGTGTGTCGGGGGGGGTGCTCACATGTGTTTTTATGTATGCGTATTAAAAAGTCTATTTTTTTAATGTGATCGGTAAAATTGGCGGGTACTACCCAAACCTCAGCAGTCAAAGACACATGAATTTTCAAGGAAATTAATTTCAACTTTGATGAAAAAATGTTACAATGTATATGAGCGCACACTAAATAAAAATAACCTCCTCTTTGCCGGACACAGTGCCTCACACCTGTAATCCCAGCACTTTGGGAGGCTGAGGTGGGCGGGTCACTTGAGGTCAGGGGTTCAAGACCAGGCTGGCCAACGTGGTGAAACCCCGACTCTACTAAAAAAATACAAAAATTAGGCCAGGCATGGTGGCTCACACCTGTAATCCCAGTACTTCGGGAGGCCGAGGCGGGCAGATCACGAGGTCAGGAGATCAAGACCACAGTGAAACCCCGTCTCTACTAAAAATACAAAAAATTAGCCGGGCGCGGTGGCAGGTGCCTGTAGTCCCAGCTACCCGGGAGGCTGAGGCAGGAGAATGGCGTGAACCCGGGAGGCAGAGCTTGCAGCGAGCTGAGATCACGCCACTGCACTACAGCACGGGTAACAGAGCCAGACTCCATTTCAGAAAAAAAAAAAAAAAAATACAAAAATTAGCCAGACATGGTGCCTGTAATCCCAGCTTCGGGAGGCAGAGGTTGCAGTGAGCCGAGATCATGCCATTGTACACCAGCCTGGGTGACAGAGCCAGACTCCGTCTCTAAAAATAAAATAAAAATAAAAAATAACCTCGTCTTTAAATAAAGTCAAATAAAACCAGGTTCTATGGAATACTAAATAACTAAAATGACATTTAACAAATTACAAGCTGAGTGTCTGTTTTCTGGATTTCTCCCTTCTGGATCTGTCACTTCATCTATAGCAGGAGTGCTGACAGGGACAAATGCCAACACTCAACCACCTGTAAATAAAGGCTGTGATCCTAATTTCGAAACATTTGCATTCCCCACTCTGTCACTGCAGGACACAAAAGGGAAAAGAAAGTCAGCGACATTTGCTCAGTAAAATGAAATCCTTTCTTGGCTCTCCTATGATTTCATTTACTTTTTATAGCTTGGCTTTCAAACATAGTAATCGCTTTCCTTTTTTTTTTTTTAAACACATGGATTTATACCACATTTGAGTGTCCCTATATATAGATTTCAGTCTACAATAATAGCAAATTCACAAGATCCCACCCCTAAAGACCTAAGTATAACAGCGATTTAGGAATAGGATCTTCTTCTCCTACAAACTATTAAAGAAGGCAAAGATAACTTACCCCATCTGCCACCAAATGGCAATTCCTAAACCCAGCTTTTATGACACTCTCAGGGAAAAAAAAAATGCACAATTTCTTCCAGGAAATTTGTTGTCTGAAAACCCTCTGAATTTTTAAAAATTGTGTTGTTTTATTTCTGTTAATACTTATAACCTCTGGTTCATCCATTTGTAATTAAATCTTACAGTAAGAAAGGCAATTATTCCAGCCTCTTTCAGTTCTCCTAAAGCAGATATAGAATTCATTTTTGTTCTTCAATTACCTGTTTCTTACCAAAGAAACGTGGCCGTAAGTACTTTTCCCAGAATCATAAAGCTGTAGAGGCCAGCAAGACGCAGTCTGAAGAACAAGTGCTTTGGAGTCAGACAAGGTCAAAACCCAGCTCAGCCGCTTAATTCCTCACCCATCCTCTCTAAGCCCATGTCCTCTGCAGATTGGGAGGGAATCTGTCCTGGAGAGCCGCATGCAGAGTATTAAGTGAGATGCTGATAAAGTGTCTGGTACAGCCTCTGATCATCAGGTCCCTGTGATGTCAAGAAGATGGTGATGTTGCTGATGATAAAATAGAGTCTTGGAAATACTCTCTCCAGTGCCTTCATTTTGCAGGCAAAGAAGAGTAAGGACCCGAGAAATTAAGTAATGTACGAACCAACCATCTGCGGCTCAACAAGTGGTTTACAGAGCGCACAATTTAAGGTTTCAATTAGTACTTCTATATAGGATGAACAAAAGCACAAAAATACTCAAGTTCAATGAGTGTTTCCTTGGAGGCTCCGCCTGCAAGGAAAGCTGGCTAAATCTCATTATTGCTGACCATTCACAGAACACACAAATTTAGACGCAGCCGAAAAGGACCAGGGTTCAATATGCAAAGACAAACTCTGTTATTAAACTGCAAAGTTTAATAAGAACGCTTTTTGCCCCGAATCACAAAGGTCTCTCACATTGACCCAACAACAACCGCCCTCATGGCAGAGTTTTGTCTGTCTAGACTTAACTTCATCCTGAGACTTGGCCTAAAGGGAGCCAGGTGCCAGGTACCTGCAGCTTCTAGAGCAGAGATTCCCACCTGGCTCAGATTTTCCTTCAAAGTCAATTTCCTGAAGTGGCTGTAAGTAAATCCAAGTCAAACGCAGATATCTTGAACAAAGAGGAAAGGATTGCAGATTTCAAAATGAAATAAATTCATTTGCCAAGAAAAAAGATGAAATAAATTCATTTGCCAAGAAAAAAGATGAAATAAATTCATTTGCCAAGGAAAAAAAAAAAAACAGAAGAAAAAATGAGTCCCTCCTTCTCTCTCAGTGCCCTAGTTTAAAAAATCTCTCTACAAAAACAGAAGCCGGAAGGAAGAAACCTAAGATGGTTACAAAAAGGAATTCACTTTATCCACGTCCATGGCTGCCAAGCCCAGCGCCGTGACACAAGCAAGCCCTCGAAATGCTTTACTAAGAAACCATCGTTAGCCCTCTTCCCTACTAACTCAAACATGTATTTAAGTAGCAACCATATCGTAACCTGAGTAAGCTTTAACGTCTCATAACGCAAGGGACTTGTCAACAATAAGCATTGCATTGCTTCTGCAAGGTGGACACAGGCAATGTTCCCTACAAGGTGACAGTTGAACACAACTCAGGCCCCTGTTACTTAGGCCCCCTCTGCCTAAGGAGACCTTAGTATTAAATAACCGTAACAGAGATGAGCTCTTCAAGAATCAGACAGACGGGCCAGGCGCAGTGGCTCATGCCTGTAATCCCAGTACCTTATGAGACTGAGGCAGGTGGATCACCTGGGGTCAGGAGTTCGAGACCAGCTGGCCAACACGCTGAAACCCTGTCTCTACTAAAAACATAAAAAATTAGCCGGGCATGGTAGCACACGCCTGTAGTCCCAGCTACTCAGGAGGCTGAGGCAGGAGAATTGCTTGAACCCAGGAGGTGGAGGTTGCAGTGGGCCAAGACTGCGCCACTGCACTCCAGCCTGGGCAACAGAGTGAGAGGAAAAAAAAAAAAAAGAATCAGGCACACATGGACACAAGCAGGCCCTGCAGTGGTTAATCACTTTTAAATATAGCTCCACTTTCTACAGACGTTGGTACAGAGCTCGGTGTCTCTGTACCCTTCCCCTCTTACCTCGTTTTTATTAATATTTTCTTCTCAAATGATTTTATAGAAAATTATCAAGTTGTGAGAGCTGTATCAGGACGAGTGAGTTCATTTTCCTAAGCTCCTTTGGACTGAAAACAGAGGAGGGAAGTAAAAAGCAAATTATTTAATACCAAGTACGATGCTGCAGATGCTACTAGGTGGCGATTAAACTGAGAGGTAAACTGCTAGGTAAACAGCACGAAACAGCTTTGGGAAAGCGGCAGAAAGAGGCAGGAGGTCAGGATAGGGGCTTTATCTGAACCATCTTTGTAAGCTCCTGCACCTCAAACAGCACTGATGTGTGCACTGTGTGTTGAGTAAAGAAATAAATGCATGACCAGACTGCATCTCACATGCAACAGAGAAAGCAGGGAGACTTGAGTTTTAGTCCTACCTTTGACAGTAACGAGCTAGGTGGTCAAGTCACTTTACCTATCGGGAATGAAGTTTCCTTATCTGTTTAAATGAGGCAACTTAGGGGATGGTCTGAAAAAACCCTAGCACTTTGTAGAGGTAAAGAAGCCGGAACCCTTGTACACTGTTAATTGGAATGTAAAATGGTGCAGGGGCTGTGAAAAACAACATAGTGGTTTTTCAAAGAATTAAAAATAGAATTCTGACCGGGCGCAGTGGCTCGTGCCTGTAATCCCAGCACTTTAGGAGGCTGCAGCGGGAGGATCACATGAGATTAGGAGTTTGAGACCAGCCTGACCAACATGGCAAAACCCCGTCTCTACTAAAGATATAAAAACTAGCCGGGCACGGTGGCAGGCGTCTGTAATCCCAGCTACTCGGGAGGCTGAGGCAGCAGAATTGATTTAACCTGGGAGGCAGAGGTTGCAGTGAGCCGAGATCGTGCCATTGCACTCCTGCCTGGGGGACAAGAGCGAAACTCCGTCTCAAAAAAAGAAAAAAGACATAGAACTCCACTTCTCAGTTTATATCCCCAAAGACTTGAAAGCAGGGTCTTGAAGAGATATTTGTACAGCCATGTTCATAGCTACCATATTGACAGTAGCCAAAAAGTAGAAAAACCCAAATGTCTGTGGACCAATGAGCAGACAAAAAAAAGATGACATACAGAGACAAGGGAATATTATTTCGCTTTAAAAAGGAAAGACATTCTGATACATGCTACAACATAGATAAACCTTGAGGACATCACGCTAAGCAAAATAAGCCAGTCACAAAAGAACAAATACTGTATAATTCCACTTATATGAGGTACCTAGAACAGTCAAATTCATAGAGACAGGAAGTAGAAGGGTGGTTGCAGGGGTGGAAGAAGAAGAAATGGGGAGGTATTGTTTAATGGGGTACAGAATTTCAGTTTTGCAAGATGAAACAAGTTCTGAAGATGGATAGTGGTGAGGGTTGCACAACAATGTGAATGTACTAAACTATATCCTTAAAATTGGCTAATATGGCCGGGCAGAGTGGCTCATGCCTGTAATCCCAGCACTTTGGGAGGCTGAGGCGGGCAGATCACTTGAGGTCAGGAGTTCGAGACCAACCTGGCCAACATGACGAAACCCCGTCTCTACTAAAACTACAAAAAATTAGCCTGGTGTGGTGATGCACCCCTGTAATCCCAGTTACTCAAGAGACTGAGGCAGGAGAATCATGTGAACCCAGGGGGCGGAGGTTTCAGTGAGCTGAGATTGCGCCACTGCACTCCAGCCTGGGAGACAGAGCAAGACTCCATCACAACAACAAAAACAACAACAACAAAAGGCTAATACAGTAATTTGACCACAATAATTTTACCATATTTTTTAAAGTAGGTGAAAACAGGGGGACAATGTTTATAGCATATAAATTATACCTCAACGTGTCTAGTTTTGGGGAAAAAAATCTTTCAGAAGTTCCCCCTGACAGTTATCCTTTCATTCTTCAAGTCAACAGATATTTATCAATCACCCTGTGACGTGGATCTAATTTCCACGGGTTTCTTTAGTGGGTCCTCTGGCAGGAACAGGAAACTCCTTGTTCACTCCCACTCTGGAAAGTGTGGGAGAAGTTCAGGACTTAGGCAAGGCTGCACAGCCAGGAAGTGACGATAGCCGGGTGGAGAACCTGAAGAACCCAGTCTGACTCCCAGGGACATGGCTACCACCTACCTCGCTGCCTTTTTTTTTTTTTTTCAGACGGAGTCTCACTCTGTTGCCAGGCTGGAGTGCAGTGGCGCAATCTCAGCTCACTGCAACCTCCGCCTTCCAGGTTCATGTGATTCTCCTGCCTCAGCCTCCCGAGTAGCTGGGACTACAGGCGCCCAGCACCACGCCTGGCTAATTTTTGTATTTTTAGTAGAGATGGGGTTTCACCATGTTGGCCAGGATGGTCCCAATCTCTTGACCTCGCGATCCGCCCGCCTCGGCCTCCCAAAGTGCTGGGATTACAGGCATGAGCCACCATGCCCGGCCCCTAGCTGCCTTTACTAATCTGCTCCACTAATTCTGCAAACGAGGAAGCAAAAGCTCAGAAAGGTTAAGAAAATCCTCCAAGATTAGCCAGCTGGCCGGTAGGCCCACGAGCAAGAAGTCAGGCCAACCAACTATCAGTCCAGTGTTCCTTCCATTCTACAACAAAAAGCCATATTTGGGGAGAAAAGGAACCACAGGGGTCCCACTGGAATTTCCAAAGCAGCCCACCCCTACCATTTGCAACCTTCTCCCCAAAACTAAGAGTTTCATTTAATCATTCATTTAACAAATCATTTACAATAGCTTAATTTTTCTTTTTAAAATAATCCTCTGGACACAAGCCTCCCCTTACAGTTACCTATTCATTATTCGATCAACTGATATCTACTAATCACCTACTAATTTGGATCCTTTTTTATTTTTTTCTTTTCCTTTTTTAGATGGAGTCTAGCTCTGTTGCGCAGGCTGGAGTACAGTGGCCCAATCTCGGCTCACTGCAGCCTCCACCTCCCCGGTTCAAACGATTCTCCTGTCTCAGCCTCCCAAGTAGCTGGGATTACAGGTATCTGCCACCACGCCTAATTTTTTTGTATTTTTAGTAGAGATGGGGTTTCACCACATTGGCTAGGCTGGTCTTGAATTACTGACCTCAAGTGATCTGCCTGCCTCAGCCTCCCAAAGTGCTAGGATTACAAGCTTGAGCCAATGTGCCCAGCTTATTTTTTTTTTTTAGACAGAGTCTCACTCTGTCACCCAGGCTGCAGTGCACTAGCACAATCTCAGCTCACTGTAACCTCTGCCTCCCAGGTTCAAGCGATTTTCCTGCCTCAGCCTCCCAAGTAGCTGGGATTACAGGTGCCTGCCACCACACCCAGCTAATTTTTTGTATTTTTAGTAGAGACGGGGTTTCACCATGCTGGCCAGGCTGATGTCGAACTCGTGACCTCAGGTGATCTGCCTGCCTTGGCCTCCCCATCCAAAAAAAAAAAAAAAGTGATGGGAAGGGGAGGGAAGAGGAGGGGAGGGGAAGGGAGGGGAGGGGAGGGGAGGGAAGGGAGGGGAAGGGAAGGGAGAAATGTGAGTCATGTATGTAATTTTTTTTTTCTTGAGACAGTCTCCCTTTGCCACCCAGGCTGCAGTGCAGTGACACAACCTTGGCTCACTAAAAGTTCCGCCTCCCTGGTTCAAGCGATTCTCGTGCCTCAGCCTCCCGAGTAGCTGGGATGACAGGAGCTTGCCACCATGCCTGGCTAATTTTTGAATTATTAGTGACACGGGGTTTCACTGTGTTGGCCAGGCTGGTCTCAAACTCCTGACCTCAAGTGATCCACCTGGCCACTGTAATCTGCAGTAAGCCACTGCACCTGGCCTGTAATTTAATTTTCTAGTGACCATATTGAAAAAATAAGAAGCAAGTGAAATTAATTTATATATACATACATATATATCTATATACACACACATATATACACTTTTTTTTTTCAAGACAGTCTCACTCTGTTGCCCAGGCTGGAGTGCAGTGGCAGGAGCACAGCTCACTATAGCCTTGAACTAATGGGCTCAAGTGATCCTCCCGCCTCAGCCCTCCAAAGTGCTAGGATTACAAGCATGAGCCACTGTGCCCGGCCCATAATGTATTTTAATCCAATACATCCAAAATATCATTGTTTTAACATGTAAACAATATAAAAATCGTATTGGGATATTTTACATTTGGTTTTTCATATTAAGTCTGCAAAGCCTCCTGTGTATGTTACACTCACAGCACACCTCAGTGGTGGTGACCACATTTCAAAGTGCTCAACAGCCCCGCGGGGCCGGTGGCTACAGATCTGGAGACATGGGTCTTTCAGAGGGGTAGAGAAGACTTACAACGTCAGGCTAAGTTTGGACTTTATCTACAAAAAGACAAAAGGGAGAGTCAGGCGTGGTGGCTCACACCTGTAATCCCAGCACTTTGGGAGGCTGAGGTGGGTGGATCACGAGGTCAGGAGATCGAGACCATCCTGGCTAACACGGTGAAACCCCGTCTCTACTAAAAATACAAAAAATTAGCCGGGCATGGTGGCAGGTGCCTGTAGTCCCAGCTACTTGGGAGGCTGAGGCAAGAGAATAGCTTGAACCCAGGAGGCGGAGGTTGCAATGAGCCAAGATTGCACTACTGCACTCCAGCCTGGCGACAGAGCGAGACTCTACCTCAAAAAAAAAAAAAAAGAAAAAGACAAAAGGGAGTAGGTGATCTTCTAGAAGCAGTAGTGACAGGAAGCAAGGTCTTATATCAACCACTGAAGCTGCTGCCCCACCCAAGCTCTCAGCTCTCAGGGACCACAGCCTCTCAGGGACCCTAGACCCCATGTCATCTGCCCTGGTCTCCCCAGCCCCTTTCACAGGGGCCCTTCTGAGACAATGTGTCTCCCTCTACCAGCTGCAACCCATTTATCCCCACTCATTTCCACAATCACGTCATTACCAACCTGAAGCCCCTTGCCCCTCAGTTTTCCTGGATAAGCCTTATTAGCCTATAGAAAGTAAACTGCCAAAGTCCCATCATTCCATCCCTGCTCCTGGACCAGCCAGATCCCCCGGGAGATTGCCTTTCAATATCACCGAATGGGGTGGGCAAGGAGGGAAAACTAGGAATTCTAGTTCTCGAACTTTCCCACAGCCCTGCCTGTGAGTTCCTGCTCTGTTCACTGACATATTAATTCTCTGTCATCTACATCAGATCAACTTTTTGCATCTACTCAAGTATCCGAAGCCACTCCAAGGCCCCTTCATGCTCAGGTGATATCCCTGCCTCCCAGATTATTTTATTTTATTTATTTTTATTTTGAGATGGAGTCTCACTCTATCACCCAGGCTGGAGTGCAGTGGCATGATCTTGGCTCACTGCGACTTCCGCTGCCCAGGTTCAAGCGATTTTCCTGCCTCAGCTTCCCGAGTAGCTGGGATTACAGGCACGCATCACCAAACCTGGCTAATTTTTTTTTGTATTTTTAGTAGAGATGGGTTTCACCATGTTGGCCATGCTGGTCTTGAACTCCTGACCTCAGCCGATCCACCCGCCTCGGCCTCCTAAAGTTCTGGGATTACAAGCGTGAGCCACTGAGCCCAGCCAAGCAGTCTGGTTTTTTAAATTTACCATTTAAATGTGAATACCATTTAAATTTAAATTTACCATTTAAACGTAAATACCATTTAAATTTAAATTTAAATATAGTATTCCCATACTACCAATCTCTCTCCTCCCAAGCACCATTAACATCTACACAACAATTTTTTTATCCTTTTATGTTCTACAAAAATGGGATTATAGTATACATGGTTCTTGCCTCTTCTTTTCTCATGGGAATCCTTCCAGGTCAAGTGCAGAAATCCAAGGCATGGACGTGTGACATCTTATCCAACCGTTCCTCTGTCGAAAGCATCCACTTAGTTTCTAATTCTTTGCCACTACAAACAATGCTGCAATAAATATTCTTGTGCAAACAAATTACATACAGCTGCTTTTATTTCTATGGGAGAGAGTCCCAGGGGAGGAACTGCTGGGTCAAAGGCTATGTGTGTTTGAAATTTTAATAGACTCTGCCAGAACTCTTTCCAGAATGGTTATTCCCACCAGCAACGCTTGAAGATCCCCTGCCAGCAAGTATTGTTGCCTTTTAAAATTTTTGCCAGTCTTGATGGTCTGATGTACGTTATATAAAGGTTTGGAGTTTTTTTTTTGTTTTTTTTTTTTTTTTTTGGTTTTTTGAAACAGGGTCTTGCTCTGTGGCCCAGGCTAGAGTGTAGTGGTGCCATCTTGGCTTACTACAACCCCCGCCTCCTGGGTTCAAGAGATTCTCCTGCCTCAGCCTCCCAAGTATCTGCAACTACAGGTGCCTGCCACCATGCCCAGCTAATTCTTGTGTTTTTAGTAGAGACAGGATTTCACCATGTTGGCCAGGCTGGTCTCAAACTCCTGACCTCAAGTGATCCATCTGCCTAGGCCTCCCAAAGTGCTGGGATTACAGGCATGGGCCACCGCACCCGGCCTAAAGTTTAAAAACTCTCCCTCACCTCCCATCCTGCTCAAAAAATTGTTTAATAATTCTCTTTTTTTGACAATTCTGATTCCCCTTCTCTGCCTCCTATTCCTCTTCCACCTCCAAAATTTAAGCAGAAAACAAGGCTCTTGCCTGTCTTTTTTGCCTCTCTTTGCACATCCTTCTTTGACAGTTTCATTATTTCTCATGGTTTCAGTCATCCCCTCTAAGAGATGAATCTGAATCTACATACGCAGCCCAGACCTGTCTCTCTCGAGCTCCAGATCTCTAACTGCTCACGAGACACTTCCCATAGAGCCTGCTGACACCTCAGAAATCAGAAGAATCAAACCCAAACTCTCCTTGACTTGACCCAAATTTAATCTTCCCCAACTCCATTAGTAAAGTAGCATCATCCTTATCACAGGTACGCAGGCTTGAATATCCAGTGTCATTTTTTACCCCTCCCTATGCTTTGCCCCCATATCCAGCCAGTTGCCTCATCTGGACGGTTCTCTCTCCTCTCTCTTATCCACCCTGTGCGGACTCTCTGCACAGATCACCAGGACTCCTGCAGTAGCCCAGCTGGAACCCCCAGCTCCAGCATACACACCTTACTCTGCCAGTCCCACCCTCCAACACCTCCCCACTTGCAGACCAAGTTAAACCCAGACATCCTAACCACACTTTCAAGCCCTTACCAGCTCTTGTTCCAGTCTGCCTCTCCAGCCTCCTGACAGACGACTCATACTCCAAACTCAACATGATCCTGCCCCATTGCTTGTAGCCTAAAGGAGATTATTTTCTCATAGGAGAAGAATTTGCAAAGAAGGAATAAGAAAGGTAAACAGATGCTTACTGCAATTCCCTCTGCTGCTCTGGCCCTATCTCTGCCAAGGAAATGTCTTTCTCTCTCATACTTTTAAAAAGGAAAAATGTTTGGCAGGAAAAATTAAATAAGTCAATGAACCACATAATATAAAATGACAAGAACTCACAATTGAGTACATGTAGACACTCACGAAAAGACCAAAAACTAAAGACAAAAGAACAGGAAAACCATCCACCAGAGTCAAAAGCATCCTATATTGATACAAATAGCAAAGAATCATTTTACAATCACATCTGTCTTGTGATTGAGTTTCATGTATCAGATATTCATAAATGACTAGCATTAAAATTCAGCAAGATTTACATTATAATAGAAAAAGCAGCACTACAGTGAACTAAACAAAACTTAAAGAGACAAAACACAAAAACTAATTAACATAATACTGTAGTAATTTGAGAAAGAAACAATAAGAATGACTACTTTATAGACATTTATTTGATGCCTATGAATTAAACCCTATCCTGCATAATGAGGGAAGATAAAGACATAAGAATAAGGTCAATGACCTCAAATAGTATAAACACTAGCTGAACAGATGAAACAGTTCCACCAAATAAGAATAGACAAAGAAAAATATATTTTCAAGGACAAAGAGTTAATTAAAAATGGAATACAAATGAGTAGCATGAGATTAGACAAAATAGATTTACTGGAGTAAGGTACACAGAAAAGGTCCACATATTTTTTGTGTCAAAGCAAAGAGAATAACAAAATGACTTTAAATGATGGAAGATCTCTACTAAAAATACACATCACCTTAGTTTTTCCTTCCTTTTCTTGCTGGTAGACACACAAATACAATGATCTACCCCATCTCAGGTGTGTGTGTGTGTGTGTGTGTGTGTGTGTGTGTGTAGACAGATACATAGAGATATATCTGCCTAACAGTATCTTCAATGCTTTCTAACCCAGCAATAATAATTAGAATCCAAGTTTCAATTATACTTACTCAGCACTTAGGAAAGACCCTGTGAGTGCTCCTCCACGGACTGGGACTCCAGCCTCTTCTGATGGAGACTGTCAACAATCCATCATCCCTGCTAATGGTGGGATGCGGTGTCACAGATAATTTAAACAGCTGTCAGAGCTGAGCAGCTCTTCAGACTTCCATATGGCTCATAAAACGCACATGTGCTCTGTGCCCTTCCCCCTCTCAAGAAAGAGTTGGGAGGAAGGATATGAAGTCAGACAAACTGGGATTGAATCCCAGCTCTATGCTTCAATATCCTCGTGTACAATATGGCTTTCCAATATCCCTTTTGTGTAGCAGAGAGGAGCAAGCACTTGGAAGTACCTAGCACAGCGCCAGATGCAGAAAAGGTATGTAGTAAATGTTGGTAACCATGCCTTTCTTCTCTTCCCTTGAGTTCCTCCACCTCTCCCAGCAAGCCGTCTCCCAAATATCGAGTTCTCCAAAGCAAAAGAGACAAAACTCCACATCAAACTCGGAATACAGAGAATTTACAGAGTATCAAACACAGAAATAAGCAGACAGGGATTTTTTGACCTGCTTTCTGGATCGTCTATGGCACACACACCTGCAGGAGCACAGACTAAGCCAGCTGTAGACCCCAAACCTCAGCTGTACTACCGGAGCCCCAGGGACTGGTAAGCATCTATGTGCAGAGAAAGCCTGGGTCCTCCAGCCCCAGTTAGGAGCAGCAACAACGTGCCACAGATAGGGGACAGGTGAGGAGCAGGAGAAGAAGTGAGAGGACACTCAGAAGCCCGAGTATAACAGCCAGACTTACGAGATGGGAGAAACTGGGCAGGTTACTTAAACTCTCTCACCTCCATCTTCTGAAGTGAGTCTGAACTCACTCTAAGGTCTCTCCCAGTATTTTATGATTTTAATATGATTCTAATGCTACATTGTAAGATTTTAAGATGTGCATTTTTAGTATTTCTAAAATAGCATCAGAGGAAGGGGCATAGTGGCTCACGCCTGTAATCCCAGCACTTTGGGAGCCCAAGCAGGGTGGATCACGAGGTCAGGGGTTCAAGACCAGCCTGGCCAATATGGTGAAACCCCGTCTCTACTAAAACTACAAAAATTAGCCAGGCATGGTGGCAGGAGCCTGTAGTCCCAGCTACTCGGGAGGCTGAAGCAGGAGAATCGCTTGAACCCGGAAGGTAGAGGTTGCAGTGAGCCCAGATCCCGCCACTGCACTCCAGCCTGGCCTACAGAGTGAGACTCCGTCTCAAAAACATAAAATAAAATAAATTAAAAAAAATAAAATAGCCTCAGAAATTGCACTGTGATTAATTCTGTAAGATATCCTATATCTTACAGAATTAGGAATTAATGGGGTTTGGTAAGTTGGTTGGTTGATTTTTGTTTTTAAACCTCACTCCACCCAACACAAAAGTAGCAAATGTGCTTTCTGTAAGACTACATTGAGTCAAAAGCTCAAAAGTGAGAAAAATCAAAATCCTGTTAAGGATTATCATTCCCTTCCTGCTCTGTGGACTTGCTTTTGCTCAGTGAACTCTCATAGTAAAGAACAGGATAAGAAATGTGGGCTGTACGGTACAAAGTGAAATATGACAATGCAAGGGGCGGAGAAAAACAGGGCTTGAACATAAAATGTTTGTAATAAACTGGCCACAAGGAAAGATGAACTCTTTGAAATTACGGGCTCTATTCAAACACTGTATGTTATTTATTAACCACTACTTTTTTTCTTTCTATAAAGAAATTCAGTACAGTATCAGCTTTGATATATTTACAATACTTCTCTTGGAGGAAATCCAGAGTCTACATTTGGTCTTAAAAGAAGGTTCTTCCTACATGGAAGCTATCTCAAAAAGCCAAAACACACACTCAGAAAAGCTGAGCCTCTCGCTAACATTTTCCAAGTATACAGTAGCTACGCACCATTGGGCACTCACCAAAACCCCTCCAAAAGTATCAAAAGGCTGCCAAGGTCTCTTTGCATTTACAAGAAGAATTCCTGAAAAAGTGTCTGTTTGCAGAAGAATTTCACTTCTAGTGATATGCTGATCAAAAGTTTACTGTCTCCCCGTAGAGAGTTGACTGGTTTTAGTGACTTGGCCAAATATTAAAATAGCTGTAATTAAATGGAATTGTGAGAGCCAGATGAGGTATAAAAACTGAGGGTGATCCCAAAGGAACTAAAATTATGCTTAGCACATGTTTAAATTATATATCAGTCACAGGGCAAACCGTTGTCAGACACTCCTCTCAGGAGAAACATAGATCAATATGACCGAAAGAAGTGTGCATTGAGACAAGCTGTTTCATTGTTCAGAACTAAGACTGACTGAAGTGATTGTCTAAGTTTTTCAAAATAAATATCTCACACTCAGTTATTTTGCTATGATATGAAAAATTGAGAAGCCACAGGATCTCAGTGCTGTTCATTAGGATTATAAATGGAAACAAACTCATGGAAGGCAGCAGCTATTTAGGTCAGGTCCAAGGGAGAAATTTTCTAATTCAAAAGATAAGCACGGATTAAACGATCGCCTGTCCAAAAGGTGTCCTAACCAGTGTCAATTCCATAACTACTCCTCCACTCCTGAAAGTGAGGAGTTGTAAAGACCCCTAGAGTCTTACAAATTGCATAACCACCTGAAATATCCTAAGAATCCTTTTGGTTTGGTTTGGTTTGGTTTTGGTTTTGGTTTTGGTCATTCCATGATAAAGAGGACTCACTCAACATTACCAACGACTGAAAAGAACAGCTCCTAAATTTAATTTTTTTTTTTTTTTGAGACAGAGTTTCACTCTTGTCACCAAGGCTGGAATGCAATGGCTCGATCTCAGCTCACCGCAACTTCCACCTCCTGGGTTCAAGCGATTCTACTGCCTCAGCCTCCCCAGTAGCTAGGATTACAGGTGCATGACACCACATTTGGCTAATTTTTGTATTTTTAGTAGAGACAGGTTTCACCATGTTGGCCAGGCCCAGCACTTTGGGAGGCCGAGGCGGGCGGATCACTTGAGGTCAGGAGTTCGAGACCAGCCTGGCCAACATGAGCCACCACGCCCGGCCTAAATTTAGTTTTTGTAAGCTGGGCACAGTGGCTCATGCCTGTAATCCCAGCACTTTGGGAGGCCGAGGTGGGCGGATCACCTGAGGTCAGGAGGTACCAGCCTGACCAACATGGAGAAACCCCATCTCTACTAAAAATACAAAATTTGCCGGGTGTGGTGGCGCATGCCTGTAATCCCAGCTACTCGGGAGGCTGAGGCAGGAGAATGGCTTGAACCCAGGAGGCGCAGGTTGCAGTGAGCCGAGATCATGCCATTGCACTCCAGCCTGGGCAACAACAGCGAAACTCCATCTCAAAAAAATAAATAAATGAAAATTAAAATGGGTTGGCCGGGCGCGGTGGCTCACGCTTGTAATCCCAGCACTTTGGGAGGCCGAGGCGGGCGGATCACGAGGTCAGGAGATCGAGACCACGGTGAGACCCCGTCTCTACTAAAAATACAAAAAATTAGCCAGGCGTGGTGGCGGGTGCCTGTAGTCCCAGCTACTCGGAGAGGCTGAGGCAGGAGAATGGCGTGAACCCGGGAGGCGGAGCTTGCAGCGAGCCGAGATCGTGCCACTGCACTCCAGCCTGGGCGACAGAGTGAGACTCCGTCTCAAAAAAAAAAAAAAAAGAAAATTAAAATGGGTTAAATTATTTCAATTCAATTACACATACCAGCTGCACACAAAGATCGCAGGCACATCAGTGTTACCCAAATCCTTTACCCCATTTCTTTTCTTACTAGAATTTCCCCAGTTCTACTAGAAATGAGCTGTGGATCTTTTATGAGCTGTTGCTACCATGAAAATCTCAAGCTAATTTATTGCCTACCTATTTATATATCCTAAACATAGCTTCTTATATCAAAAGGCACAACCTCAAAGTCATAAGTCTCCCACTTAGATTCTTTCCACTCTCTAACAGTCTACAGTTTCAAGAGTATACAGAATCTGGCCGGCCGTGGTGGCTCACGCCTGTAGTCCTAGGACTTCGGGAGGCTGAGGCACGCAAATCACTTGAGGCCAGGAGTTCAAGACCAAAACCCCATCTCTACTAAAAATACAAAAATTAGCCAGGTGTGGTGGCGGGCGCCTGTAGTCCCAGCTACTCAGGAGGCTGAGACACGAGAATCACTTGAACCCAGGAGGTGGAGGCTGCAGTGAGCCGAGATCGCACCACTGCATTCCAGCCTGGGTGACAGAGTGAGACTCAGCCTGGAAAAAAAAAAAAAAAAAAAGAGTATACGGAATCAGAGAAAGCTACGGGTGCAAGGGACCTTAGAAATCCTCTCTTCCACTGGATTCACAACTGTATTAGGTCCTTCAGAGGGGCCCAAGGGGCCTTCTGTCCCTTACAACTGCATAATTAATATAATTTCCATTTCATCCCTTTTGTATATTATATATTTGGGTCTTGGTTTCACATAAGTTGTAGTTTGGAACAAAGGATTCCTCTGATTTTCAAGAAAATCATGAACACTGCCTGGACCAAGAGGTATATACAAACCCAGACCCTGAGAAGCTGAATGACGTCCATAGATCCACATCTCCACTCAGTACAGACCAACACTGAGCCTCCAGAACCCAGTCTTTCCAAATGTGGCCCCAGATCAGCCACAGTGGCAGCATCACCTAGAAACATCATAGAGATGCAAATTATCAGGCCGAACTCAGATCTTCTGTCAGCGCCGGGCATGGTGGCTCACACCTGTAATCCTAGAACTTTGGGACGCCAAGCCAGATGGACCACCTGAGTTCAGGAGTTCAAGACCAGACTGGGCAACATGGTAAAACTATCTCTACTAAAAATACAAAACCTAGCCAGGCATGGTGGCTCACGCCTGTAGTCTCAGCTACTTAGGAGGCTGAGGTACAAGAATCGCCCGAACCCTGGAGGTGGAGGCTGCGGGGAGCCAAGATTACACCACTACACTCCAGCCTCGGCGACAGAGCGAGACCCTGTCTCAAAAAAAAAAAAAAAAAAAGATCTTCTGAGTCAGAAACAGAGGACAGGACCCAGCAATTTATGCGTTAGCAAGCCCTCCAGGTGATTGTGCTGCCCTGAAGTTTGAGAACCTCTGTTCTGGAACAATATCCAGTGTGCTTTCCATTATTCTCTTCCTCTTCCTATTTCAATCCTACAACTCCAAGGCAGTACACACTAAGCAACTGCCCCCAAAACACTGAACCTAACTACAGATTCACCCACTGAAAACATGAAAACATCACAATAAGGTTTCTAAACACTGCTACAGTACAGCCAGCGCATTTTTCTTTTCTCACAATACAAACATCCACATCCAAAAGGGCCAAATAAAAGTTTGAGTTTCAAGGAATAATTCAAGAAAGTGGAATTTATGTACATTTCAGACACTGAGCCTCAGAAGAACTGAGTGATGCTAAGAAATTTACTTCCAGCTTCTCTGGGCACACTGCCTGTGAGGTAGCCCTGCTCTGCAAGGAGCAGGTTAAAAAAAAAAAAATATATATATATATAATTTCCAGAAAAGGAATGGTACCTTAGACTGTCAGTGACCAACAGTGAGTACCAAAGAGACAAAACTTAGGAAGATTACTAAATGGAGACAGCTCCTTCCAGGAAAACCTGGTTCAGAGACCTGGAAATAAGTAGGAAAGTGACTGTGTTTCACCCCTAGCCTGAGGCAATTGATTTCTCTGTGCCTTATATTTCGTGAGGTTTGAGGTATATATTCGTCATCTGCACAGGTGATATTGCTGACTTTCCGCATAATAAACACGTAAGAGGCACTATCCGGACTAACCACTAATTGAAAGCCACATCTCAGTGTCATGCTATTTTAACACATTTTAAGGATGCCAAATGAGAAATTACAACAAACATAGTTTTCAAAAGTTTGTCATATTATCATCTACCACACACAGAAATATAAATGTACTTTTATATCTTGAAATTATTCAAGAATTTTCAATGTACTCTATAAATGTTTAGAGATTTTCCTTTAGACAATGGAAAAACATGTATGATGTATTACTTAAGGTTGACAATTACATATGTATGTGTCCATCTATTTCGGAACAACCCATTTGTTGGTTTGCTGAAAATTCCAACTGTTGGCTGCCAACTCTGTACACTCCATGCCTCAGTGAATTTTCTAACGTGATTTATCAAGCTATCAAAATTTAGCTTCAGTGACAGACAGCTTTTCAGAAAATGCCATGCTGCAGTGACATTCTCTTCTCAACACACACACCAAGACTCCTGCAATGGCAACCATCCGATGGGCTCAATTTCCTCACACATTTAGACTAATGGCCAGGGTGAAACTTATGACAGTCTGACTTAGTGACATCCCTAGATTTTTAAAGACAGGTCATTTTAAAATTCCAGTTGCATGGTAAACTGAAATAGAACTAAGCAAAGTCCTGCCTGTTGGCATCCCTCAGGAAATGGCCTTTATTGAAGAGACGGAAGTGCTTTTTCACTAATATTCATTACAAAATGATGTTTTTAAGTAACCTGACATTTTACCTAATCGTTTTCACTGTCAATATGCTTATAACTAATATATTCAACAAACCTTTTCTTTAGAAACCACGTTTTCCTTAAAAATGGCTCCTGTCGAGAATGGCGTGAACCCAGGAGGCGGAGCTTGCAGTGAGCCGAGATTGTGCCACTGTACCCCAGCCTGGGTGACAGAGCGAGACTCCCTCTCAAAAAAAAAAAAAAGAAAGAAAGAAAGAAAGAAAGAAAAAGAAAAATGGTTCCTGTCAAACCATGCACCGTGGATCACCCTGAAATAAGAAAACCTGTGCCGCATTTATATGTGAATGGCCCACAAATCTCTTGCCCAATCTCTGGCAAAATAACTAACATCGTTAGATCCTCACAATCCTATGCAAACCTAAGCAAAGGGGCATCGTGCAGGGAAAAGAGACCTTGATTCCACTCCCCCACACCCTCCACACACTGAATGCCCTACAAACGCAAGTCTTGCCTCATTTAGGGCAGTTTCTCAAAGTACGATCAAAAAGCCAGTGGCAGACCAGGTGCCGTGGCTTACACCTGTAATCCTAGTAGACCAGCCTGAGCAACATGGCAAGACCCTTTCTCCACAAAAAATACAAAAATTGGCCAGGCATAGTGGCTCACGCCTGTAATCCCAACACTTTGGGAGGCCGAGGCAGGTGGATCACTTGAGGTCAAGAGTTTGAGGCCAGCCTGGCCAACATGGTGAAACCTCATCTCTACTAAAAATACAAAAAAAATTAGCTGGGTGTGGTGGTGGGCACTTGTAATCCCAGCTACTCAGGAGGCTGAGGCAGGAGAATCGCTTGAACCTGGGAGGTGGAGGTTGTGGTGAGCTGAGATCACGCCACTGCACTCCAGCCTGGGCAACAGGGTAAGACTCTGTCCTTTTTTTTTTTTTTTTTTTGGTGGGGGGAGGTGGGGGGGACAGTCTCTAAAAATGTCACCCAGGCTGATGTGCAATGGCACGATCTCAGCTCACTGCAACCTCCGCCTCCGGGATTCAAGCGATTTTCCCACCTCAGCCTCCTGTGTAGTTGGGATTACAAGCACGCACCACCACACCCGGTAATTTTTGTATTTTTAGTAGAGACAGGGTTTCACCATGTCGGCTAGGCTGGTCTCAAACTCCTGAACTTGTGATCCACCCACCTCGGCCTCCCAAAGTGCTAGGATTACAGGCATGAGCCACCGTGCCCAGTCAAGACTCCGATTTGAAAAAAAGTGCCTTGAGCCCTGGGTGTTACTGCAGCTTTGCCACTGGACTTATGTCCTCTGCTGCCCTGATTATAAACATCTTCGTTTACTTGTTTGTCCCTACCACTAGAGTGTGGGCAGCATTAGAGTGTGTCTGGTTCCCCACTGACCTCAACATCAGGCACGTGGTAGGCACTCGGTCACTGATCACCAGCTCTGCCCTGGGTCGGCCTCCCATCTGTAAAACTAATCAGGCAGCGCTGCCTCCAGGACCCCCGGGGGCTACACGTGGGAGCCTCCCTGCACTCCAATCCTCCAGGCTCGAGGACCCAGAGGCAGGTGGCGCGATCCAAGAACTAGTCAGTCGGTGGCTCCTCCTCACCCACCCTTTTCTCCAGTGACTTTTTCAAATGATTCAAGTTCCTTGAAAGTAAAGAATTTGGCCAGGTGCAGTGGCTTACACCTGCGACGCCAGCACTTTGGGATGCCGAGGCAGGCAGATCACCTGAGGTCGGGAGTTCGAGACCAGCCTGACCAACATGGTGAAACCCCATTTCTACTAAAAATAGAAAAATTAGCTGGGCATGGTGGCAGGCGCCTGCAATCCCTCAGGAGGCTGAGGCAGGAGAATCACCTGAACTCGGGAGGCAGAGGTTGCAGTGAGTCGAGATCACACCATTGCATTCCAACCTAGGCAATAAGAGCAAAACTCCATCTCAAAAAAAAAAAAAAAAAAAAAGAATTCTCACAGTGCCAGGTGGGGTGGCTCACCCCTGTAATCCCAGCACTTTGAGAGGCCAAGGTGGGCGGATCACTTGAGGTCAGAAGTTCAAGATGGTGAAATTTCACCATGGTCAACATGGTGAAATCCCATCTCTAGTAAAAATACAAAAATTAGCCAGGCATGGTGGTGCACACCTATAGTCCTAGCTATTCAGGAGGCTGAGGCAAGAGGATTGCTTTAACCTGGGAGGCGGAGGTTGCAGTGAGCCAAGATCGCGCCACTGCACTCCAGCCTGGGCAATAGAGCTAGACTCCGTCTCAAAAATAAAAAATAAAAAACAAAAACAAAAAACTCTCTCAGGGTCCCTCCAAGATTCCTGGCCCTCTGGCATAGCCTGTACTCAGGATGCCTGGCCTGCTTCCAGATGGAATTCCTCATTTTTATTGTGGAAAGACAGGCAGGCCTCCAGGGTGGAGGTGAAAGCAGAAATGAGGGACAAGCTGCTGATGAGCTACTCCTCCCTCCTCAGGCTGCCAGGCTAATTGGAGAGAGCCTTGCCCTTGGGCAACCTGACCTCTGTTACCATCCTCCAAGCCTTCTACTCTGGTGCAACAGACCATCCACTGGCTCATCATGGGTTACTCCATGACTGCCTTCTGCCTCTTCACATGGGGCAAATGGCTGAAGGTAAGTGAAGGCCTGCTTGAGAAGCTGAGAGGGACTCACTGCAACCTCTGGCAGTGAAGGATGCTCCAGGACGTGTGTCTACCTCAGCGGCCTCTCCCCACTCTATAAATCCATCTATTTTCTTGGCCACGTCTTCTTTTGGAGCCCACTATATTCACAAAGCAATGGTACCAAAGAAAGAGGAGTTAAAGGTGATGCAATAATCTATTTCCCTGGTAAGTAAATGTCCTACAGCTAAGCTCAAAATACCAGGTTACATAATAAGAGTAACAGACTTGGAAAAAAAGATGGTATTGGAGGCCAGGCGCGGTGGCTCATGCCAGCACTTTGGGAGACCAAGGCGGGCAGATCACAAGGTCAAGAGATTGAGGCCATCCTCGCTAACATGGTGAAACCCCGTCTCTACTAAAAATACAAAAAATTAGCTGGGCGTGGTGGCGAGCGCCTGTAACAAGTCCCAGCTACTCAGGAGGCTGAGGCAGGAGAATCGCGTGAACCCAGGAGATGGGGGTTGCAGTGAGCCAAGATCGTGCCACTGCACTCCAGCTGGGGTGACAGAGCAAGACTCCGTCTAAAAAAAAACAAAAACAAAAAGATGGTATTGGAAACTTGGGGTGAACTCCAAGGATTAGCCTGGCTACTACATACAGAGTATGGGCCCTGACTACTCTAACTTACTGAGGCACACTAGGAAGACTCTGGAAGGACTACAGACCAGGAGCTAGAAGTGACTCTGACCAGCCTTCCAATCAAACATCTTGTCTTGCAGGTAGCCTACAGCAGGACTGGTGCAGAAACTACTTATCACAGCCAGGCACGGTGGCTCGCGCCTGTAATCCCAGTACTTTCGGAGGCCGAGGCAGGCAGATCACCCGAGGTCAGGAGTTCAAGACAGCCTGGCCAACAGGGCGAAACCCCATCTCTACTAAAAATACAAAAATTAGCCAGGTGTAGTGGTGCGCGCCTGTAATCCAAGCTACTCAAGAGGCTGAGGCACAAGAATTACTTGAACCCGGGAGGCAGAGGTTGCAGTGAGCCGAGATCGCACCACTGCACTTCAGCCTGGGCAACAGAGTGAGACTCTGTCTCAAAATTACTTGTCCCCCTTTTCACAGCCTCCCTGGCCCCAGAGAACAGAAGTCAGAGAGGTGGAAGACTCCACGCTCCCAGCTGTGCCTCCGCTGCGGGCCAAGTCTCCACTGGGGCCAAAGGGGAAACTTGTTGGGGGAGCAGAGGGGCCCACATCTCCCCTCTCGTCTCCCCCGTGCACACCGCCTTATCTCTCCCCCTCTAGCCAGGAATCAGTTGTGTGTTTCCTCTGCCAATTTACTATGATTGTGTATGTGCTGCTACCACCGCGGCTGCCATGGTGGGGCAGGGAGGAGGGCAAGGCCCTGCCTGCTCCACTTTTTCTACCCTGGAACTGTAGCAGATAAAATCACTTGTTTGTTCAGTTTTTCACCACTAGCATTCATGACTGCTTTCTTTCCCAGTTCTTCTCCAGACTTTCGATGGCTGAAATAATCAGGTTTCTCTCCTTCAGAGCACAGGAAGCTGGAAATGCGACGCTAAAGCCTGCCTTAAAGCCTGGAACCAAACTGCTGACTCTGTAACCTCACATCTGACCCTGAGGTCCAAGCGGAAAAAACAGTTTACACCAGTACATACTGCTAAGTTTTGGGACCCCCAAAACAACCAGATATAAAAGAAGAGTATTCATAGGATAAACAAAGAGCAAATGTGTAGCCCTGGCTTCCCCACACTCCACAGTCTCAGGGCAGGAAGGTCATCTTCCAGCAGTCAGCTCAGAGCCATCGAGGGATGCAATGACAACAGTTCCTGGTTTCAGAATGGGTTCTACTACTGTCAAATGACTCCCCCATACTTCAAAGGCTGTGGTAGGTTCTGCACAGGGGAGGGCAGCAGAAAGGGGATTCCAGCTGATGGACACCATCTTCTCTGTATATTCCACACTGGCATTGTTGTGGGCAAAGGCCCCTATCTCAAAAATAATAGTATCACTGCTGGGCACCTCTCACATATCGCTGGCGACTGGGATGGATAAAAAAGCGTCAATTTTCGGCCAGGCACAGTGGCTCATGCCTGTAATCCCAGCACTTTGGGAGGCTGAGGCTAGCGGATCACTTGAGGTCAGGAGTTCGAGACCAGCCTAACCAATGTGGTGAAACCCTGTCTCTACTAAAAATACAAAATTTAGTTGGGCATGGTGGCGGGCACCTGTAGTCCCAGCTACTTGGGAGGCTGAGGCTGGAGAATGCTTAAGCCCAGGAAGCAGAGGTTGCAGTGAGCCAAGACTGTGCCACTGTACTCCAGCCTGGACGACAGAGCGAGACTCCATCTCAAAAAAACGAAAAAAAAAGTGCCAATTTTCATATATCCAATTGGATATATGAAAGAGAAGGTAAATAAGAATCCAGGCCAGGCGCAGTGGCTGATGCCTGTAATCCCAACACTTTGGAAGGCCAAGGCAGGCAGATCATCTGAGGTCAGGAGTTCAAGACCAGCCTGACCAACGTGGTGAAACCCCGTCTCTACTAAAAGTACAAAATTAAGGTGAGGCGTGGTGGCTCATATCTGTAATCCCAGCACTTTGGGAGGCCAAGGCAGGTGGATCACCTGAGGTCAGGGGTTCAAGACCAGCCTGGCCAACATGGTGAAACCCTGTCTCTACTAAAAATACAAAAATTAGGCATTGTGGTGTGTGCCTGTAATCCCAGCTACTCAGGAGGCTGAGGCGGTAGAATGGCTTGAACCTGGGAAGGGGAGGTTGCAATGAGCCGAGATTGTGCCACCGCACTCCAGCCTGGGCAACGGAACGAGACTCCATCAAAAAAATAAAATAAGATAAAATAGTAAAAATAAAAATAAAATATTTTATTTCTAACAATAATAATTCACTTTCCAACTAAAGTGATCTGACACTGATTCTTAATTACCTTCAAGAGCTTCTGGGGGCCATCAGCTGCTCCAACACTGAGCTTGTGTAAAAGCTGAAAAATGAGGCCACAAAAGTGGTCAAAGGTTCTGGGAATTCAGGTCTGGGGGCTCACTTCAATCAGAACCTTCTTCTGCGCGTAGGTAGAAACCTGCAGCATGCCAGCGTGGCTCAGGGGACTCTCCAGCAGTGTCAGGGCACTCTGCTGGGCTGTGTCTGAGCGCACCTCCCCAGGGTCACGTCCATTCTTCAACAACATAGACTTGTGCTTGTCACAGCTGAGCAGCTCTTATGTCTTCCCTACCTGGACTGTCTCCAGACTGGCCTCCTCCAGCACCACAAGGAGCCTATGGCCTCCAAACTTGTTTCCTGCCTCAGGTCAGGGCCTCTTGGGCGCCACAGCATCCCAGTTCTGTTCCTGCTCCCCATCATTCCGGTCGCAAGGTTGGACTCCAACACTGAGTGTGGCCATGTTGCAACCCTACTTTTTTTTTTTTTTTTTTTTTTTGAGATGGAGTCTCGCTCTGTCGCCCAGGCTGGAGTGCAGTGGCACGATCTCTGCTCACTGCAAACTCTGCCTCCCGGGTTCACACCATTCTCCTGCCTCAAACTCCCGAGTAGCTGGTACTACAGGTGTGTGCCACCACACCTGGCTAATTTTTTTTTTTTTTTTTGTATTTTTAGTAGAGACAGGGTTTCACCATGTTGGCCAGGATGGTCTTGATCTCCTGACCTCGTGATCCGCCCGCCTTGGCCTCCAAAGTGCTGGGATTACAAATGTGAGCCACCGTGCCCGGCCCGTGCAACCCTACTTTTAAATTTTTATAGAATGTTTTCTTTTCCTTTCTCATACTGTGTAGCTACATAGAAACATTGAGTTTTATAGTGGAAAGGACCCCAAAAATTCATTTAGTCCAATGCAACTCCCAAAGTTACAAATAAAGAAATGGTAACCCAGAGAGAATATACTATTTTGTTCAAGATCATGCAGCTATTTTTGGCAAAACTACCCAAAACCCAGGGATCCAGTCTTCTTTTCAGTAATATATGCTGACTGCCTGGATTACCTCTGACTGGACAAACACCAACAACAATTCAATGAAACACATACAAGTTCTTTCAAATAGCTCATCTTCTGTCACCCATCAAAATGGAGAAAAGCAAAAGCACTGATAAAAGTCACGTAAGTCCCAAAACATCTCACACAACAGACTCAACAGAATGCACTTTTTTGGGGGGAGTGGGGGGAGATGGAGTCTCGCTCCGTCGCCCAGGCTGGAGTGCAGTGGTACAATCTTGGCTCACTGCAACCTCCACCTCCCAGGTTCAGGTGATTCTCCTGCCTCAGCCTCCTGAGTAGCTGGGATTACAGGCAGCTGCCACTACACCCAGCTAATTTTTATATTTTTAATAGAGACAGGGTTTCACCATGTTGGCCAGGCTGGTCTCAAACTCCTGATCTCAAGTGATCCGCCCATCTTAGCCTCCCAAAATGCTGGGATTACAGGTGTGAGCCACCACACCTGGCCAGAAGGATCACTTGTATATCATTAATAAGGAACCCAACAGCGAGAGAAAGTAGGACACAGAGACACATACAACCATCGTACACACAAGGTTATAATCACCGTACACGGAAGTTGGCCACATGGAGGATGGCCCCTGAGGGTGGTGAGGACAGAGTGATTACTTCTCAAGAGGAAATGAAGGGTCAGAAAATGAGAAAAGCTTTAGAAGGAATGCTTGAGATGAGCCTGGAAGGCTGGGGAAGCCAGTGCTCTCGATTTATTAAGTTGATGCAAAAGTGATTGTGGTTTTTACCATTACTTTCAATGGCAAAAACCACAGAAACTTTTGCACCAACCTAATACAAAAACAAAATTCTAATACAGAAGAAGATGCAAGCAAGTGGGACCTGCTAGGAGGGGGTGAGTGTATCCACAACAAATGGATCCAATCAGTGAGGTTTCTGATTTTCTTTTAAATCTTGTGTAACCTCAAGGTATTTGCCCATATTACACACAGCGGCTTCCCATCAAGCAGTTCAGTAGACGGTTGTCAAGGGAGGGTTACTACGGCTAACTCCAGTTTCACAGAATGACTAACATTTTCCGGAGGGAAAGTTCAAAATGGACACATGAAATGGGAAAATATGTTGGTTTCTGATTCGGCAAACGTTCATTGAGGCTTCATGTATTCATGCAGTAGGTATTGATCCCAGAAGTTTCAAATGCCACCAACAGAAAAGATAACTTAATTCGTTTTGATGGATTCCAGATGTGTTCTTCCTTCATTTCTGCTCATACACACCAATGCGCTTTTGAGAGCCCTCATTTTCATCCAGCTTCATGGTTATACAGAGTGATGAGAAGTATGACTATTATTCTGCCAATCATAACCTGAGTACAAGGCCTGAAGAAGAAGGTTAATGAGAAGGATTCAGGGCTCCATTGCCAGGAGACACTGGGAATCATTAGAAAACAATTTTATGGCCGGGCACAGTGGCTCACACCTGTAATCCCAGCACTTTGGAAGGCCGAGGCAGGTGGATTACCTGGGGTCAGGAGTTTGTGACCAGCCTGGCCAACATGGTGAAACTCCGTCTCTACTAAAAATACAAAAATTAGCTGGGCATGGTGGCGCATGCCTGTAATTCCAGCTACTCAGGAGGCAGAGACAGTAGAATTGCTTGAACCTGGGGATGCGGAGGTTGCAGTGAGCCGAGATCACACCACTGCACTCCAGCTTAGGCGGCAGAACGAGACTCCATCTCCAAAAAAAAAAAAAAATATATATATATATATATATATATTTTTTTTTTTTTATTCTCTCCTTGAGGAAGCTAAGTCCCTCAAATGTTTAGGTGACCTGCCAAATGGGTAAAAGGTGTATTCCACACCAGAATCTAGAGCTGTTAATATCCAATACAACAACCTTGCCACAATTCCACGCTTGGGAAAAAAAACAGATCAACCTTTATGTATTTTAACTTTCAGCACTTTATTGTTGATAAAGTCCATTTAGAGAGTCAAATATTTGGCAAAGTGTCTCTCAATCTCATAATCATATTATAATACTTTTAAAAACAATTTCAATGAACACTTCACACATTCTGTCAACCACCATTTAAGAGTGTTCACTAAAGCACCAGGCTGGATATAAAAGTGGTACAAAAATAAAACAAGCATGGCTGGGCTCAGTGGCTCACACCTATAATCCCAACACTTTGGGAGGCCAAGGAGGGCAAATCACCTGAGGTCAAGAGTTCAAGACCAGCCCGGTCAACATGGTGAAACCCTGTCTCTACTAAAAAAAAAACAAACAACAACAACAACAACAAAACACAAAACTTAGCTGGGTGTGGTGGCAGGTGCCTGTAATCCCAACTACTTGGGAGGCTAAGCCAGGAGAATTGCTTGAACCCAGAAGGCAGAGTTTGCAGTGAGCTGAGATCACACCATTGCACTCCAGCCTGGGCAACAGAACGAAACTCCGTCTCAAAAATAAATAAATAAATAAAACAAGCAAAGCACTCCCTGTGTGATGGAGAAGCCATAAAGAATTAAATATTATATGACGAATGCAACAATTGATATAGACCACACAAGTGCCTAAGAAGCAACTCAGAGGCAAGGCTTCTCTGGGTCTCCGTGGATGACTGGGGGTTAACCAGACAGGGAATAATGCAAGGAAAAAAATGACAGAAAGAAATAGAAAACACTTAGTGAACCTTCTCATTGCGTCAGGCCAAGTTCTAAGCATATTATGCTAATTTTATTTTATTTTGAGATGAGGTCTTGCTCTGTCACCCAGGCTGGACTGCAGTGGCGTGATCACGGCTCACTGTTGCCTTGACCTCCTGGGTTCAAACAATCCTCCCATCTCAGCCTCCTTAGTAGCTGGGACTACAGGCATAGGCCACTATGCCCAGCTAATTTTCGTATTTTTTTACAGAGACAGGGTCTTACTATGTTGCCTAGGCTGGTCTCAAACACCTGGCCTCAAGTGATCATCCCGCCTCAGCCTACCAAAGTGCTGGGATTATGGGCGTGAGCCACTACATCCAGCCATATTATGTTAATTAATTCATTAATTTCTCAATTCTCAAAACAATATTCTAAGAAGGCACTGCTGTCATCCTTCTTTTAGAGATGCAAATCTTAAGGCACAGAATGCTCTTTACTAGACAACAATATAATTTTTTGAATTTTCAAATAACACAAAATATTGCACTAAAATTCATCACTATATTTGAAAAGCAATGAGAATCCTTCACTTTCACCAGCATAAGGAAAGATTTGCAAGCTTATTTGTTAAGCCATTTCCCAAACTACTGACAAAAGAAGCTTCAAAATTCGAGTTTTACATACTGTTCCCAATGCAAAGAAATCACTTAGTAATGGGAACTCATGAAGAACTAGGTCCAAAAGGCACATTCAGAAACCTAACCATGAATTTAAAAGAAAGCTTGTAATCCAACACCATGAAAACACAATGAACACTGCAGCCCAGATTCTGTTACTCAATCTACAAACCTCATAAATGAAAACAAAGCAGACCAATTTCCAGCTAGATGGAATGCCTGGAGAGGAGTGGGCCAGAGCCCAGGCCATATAACATCCAGGAGAGGAAATACATTATACGCTTCTGGCAGGGAACCTTCTCAGGGCACCAGCCTATGTCTGCTGGCGGTAACCATCTGTGGGCATTTTTTTTTCCTTAATGTTATGAAAAAACATTTCATAAAAATAAAAGCTTTCAAATGCCAGATGATTTTTATTAAGATCCTTTATTTGTTTACAATTAAGGGCATGCTAACCATTGGGTCAGGATAGAAGAGTGGAAGGATCATGTGGTCAGACAGACCTGGATTCAAATCTCAGCTGTGCAATTTCAGACTACGTGAACTTGGGTAAAGGATCCCACAGGTCTCCAACCTTCTCCTTCTGGGTTGTCATATGGGTGAGCAATCTGGGTGTCATCCTTTACTGGATGTGATTCTCCCTGCCCTCCATTTTCCCAGTCACCAAGTCCATCGAACTTCCTTTATATTTCTGGAATCTTCCTCCATGTCTGTCCCCACTATTCTACTGCCACCGCCTTTGATGATCTACACTGTTACCACTGACTTTCTTCCTTCCAGGCTTGCTTCCCTAAATCTACTCACAACAATCTAAAAAGAAACTGGTTTCTTTTTTTGTTTGTTTGACACGGGGTCTCGCTCTGTCACCCAGGCTGGAGTGCAGTGGCGCAATCCTGGTTTACTGCAACCTCCACCTCTCGGATTCAAGCAATTCTCGTGCCACAGCCTCCCGAGTAGCTGGGACTACAGATGTGCACCACCACACCCAGCTAGTTTTTGTAATTTTTGTAGAGACAGGGTTTCACCATGTTGGCCAGGCTGGTCTTGAACTCCCAACCTCAAGTGATCCCCAGCCTCGGCTTCCCAGAGTACTGGGATTACAGGCATAAGCCAAAGTGCCTGAACGGGACTGGTTTCAAATGCAAATCTGACCTATCACTCCTCCACCTAAAACTTAAGGAATTTGCTTTTGTGTCACTTAATGTCACTTACTGTTCTCTACTTAAAGTAAGTTCTCTTACTGACCATTGTGTTCAGAGGGTAACAGTTTTTTGGATTTTTTTTTTTTTTTTTTTTGCTACAGAGTTTCCCTCTTGTTGCCCAGGCTGGAGTGCAATGGCGCAATCTCAGCTCACCACAACCTCTGCCCCCCGGGTTCAAGTGATTCTCCTGCCTCAGTTTCCCAAGTAGCTGGGATTACAGGCATGTGTCACCACACCTGCTAATTTTTGTATTTTTGGTAGAGATGGGGTTTCTCCATGTTGGTCAGCTGGTCTTGAACTCCCAACCTCAGGGGATCCGCCCCTTGGCCTCCCAAAGTGCTGACATTATAGGCACGAGCCACTGCACCCAGCCCAGCTTAACAGTTCTTAACACATCATAGTGGGCTCACTCAATACATGTTTAACATTGAGGGAGTTGTTTAAGTATGAATTTCTTCCTTATTCCACAAAAATCTACTTTTTTTAAATTCAGAGGAATAAATGAGATGATGTATGCACAGGCCAAGCAGTTACTGCCACAGCTTCTAACTCCTCTTACTGTTCATTGTTCCAAAGTTTGCAAAGTGCTTTCATGAACTTCAGCTCATTCGATGCTTGTAACAACTCTAAGATTTAAAGAGTTACAAGAGGTCGGGCACAGTGGCTCACACCTGTAATCCCAGCACTTTGGGAGGCCGAGGCGGGAGGATCACAAGGTCAGGAGTTCAAGACCAACCTGGCCAACATGGAGAAACCCCGTCTGTACTAAAAATGCAAAAATTAGCTGGGCATGGTGGCGCACACCTGTAATCCCAGCTACTCGGGAGGCTGAGGCAGGAGAATTGCTTGAACCAGGACCCAGGAGGCAGAGGTTGCAGTGAGCTGAGATGGCACCACAGCACTCCAGCCTGGGCTACAGAGTGAGACTCCGTCTCAAAAAAAAATAAAAAAAGAAGTTACAAGAAACTGAGGCCAGTGACATTTATGGTCTGCAGAAGCAAAGCTAGTTTTCAGACAAACTTAGTGATTCCAAATCCTGAGCTTTTTCATTATGCTTTTCTGTCAGGAGTTCTAACTTCTCCTACAGAAAATAATAAAGAAATAAAAATTATTTTTCCTGGCCGGGCGCGGTGGCTCACGCCTGTAATCCCAGCAGTTTGGGAGTCCGAGGCAGGTGGATCACCTGAGGTCAGGAGTTCGAGACCAGCCTGGCCAACATGGCAAAACCCCATCTCTACTAAAAATACAAAAATTAGCCAGGTGTGGTGGTGGGTGCAATCCCAGCTACTCAGGAAGCTGAGGCAGGAGAATCGCTTGAACCCAGGAGATGGAGGTTGCAGTGAGCTGAGATCGCCACTGCACTCCAGCCTGGGTGACAGAGCAAGACTCTGTCTCAAAAAAAAAAAAAATTATTTTTCCTATAGCATATCAAATGTCTTTGAACATATAATAGAGATGCCCATCTTTTCCATAAAGTTTAACCAATATTTTTTATGGCATTTAAGAAATACAAACACATGGGCCAAATTCCACTCCAAATGGACTTTGCATCATTTCTTATCAATTACTTTAAATAAGGAAGCTGTCATCTGGTTTGTTCATTCATTCCTCCATTCAGCAAATATTTATCACATGCCTACTTTACCCAGGGCATTGTGTTTGGCACTGAAAATCTTTTCTTTCCCTGAGATCTTAAAATTAAGCCTATACCTTCAAGATTTCCCAAGTGAGGCCAACGATGGAACATACAGAGGGCTGTTCTTATAGGTACTTGAATATGAAGTCGAAGCCAGGAAATCTGAAAGCTCGTCCTGGCTATGCCTCTACACAAGCTCAGTGACCCTGGATAAGTTCCTGGGACTCAGTTTCCTTACCCATAAAATGGGAGAATTGATCCATGTTATCCTTAAAGTTATTCCAATGCTATGAATTCTAGAGATTCCAAGATTCCATATAACTAGCAAACACTTTTGACATCTACAAGTATATAATTTTATATCACAATCTTATAAATGTTTGCATGATAACTCACATATTTATTATAGCTTGAAAAATACCACCAGATCACCCCACAAATTGTTAATTTTTAACTACATACAAAATTTGGAGCATTTTTACAACTCTTGCAGCCAATTCAGCTTGCAAATGGCCCCTTCCCAATGAAAACTGCATTTTTCATGCGTAAAACTGTGATATTAAATACTGATCTCATTGGAGATCCTAAATAACTCAGACTCAAACCCTTCTTACTTCCTTAGTTTAATTCTGTGACATCTCACTTTAGGATGACTTAAATTCTTATATACAAAACGGCACTTTAATGCAATTTATTAGCACATGTTTATGTGAGCAAAGCTCTTTTGGGCCTTACTTGCAAGTTTCTTGCCCCCTTATCTCTCTTAGCAAATCATGATTAGACACATAAACCTGAGTGGCTTGAAAAGTCGTCAGCTGAGGAAGCACCACATGTTGACACAAATCCCTGACGCCCACCCATGAATTCACACTCGCAGATTCTTCCCTGTAATCAAGGAGAAGACATCTGTCTAAGCACAATTTGAACAGCCCAGACATAAGATAGAGCAAACTGTATACTGACTTATACAAAAAAATCTGCCCGCAAACTCTTACTTCTTTCTAGAGTTCGTGAGAAGTAATCTTTTCTGGCCGGACATGGTGGCTCATGCCTACAATCCCAGCACTTTGGGAGGCCGAGGAGGGTGGATCATTGAGCTCAGGTGCTCGAGACCAGCCTGGGGAACATGGCGAAACCCCGTCTCTACAAAATTTTTTTAATTAGCCAGGTGTGCTGGCACGCGTCTGTAGTCCAGCTGCTTGGAAGGCTGAGAAGGGAAGATCAATTGAGCTGGGGAGGCTGAGGCTGTGGTGAGCTGAGATCATATCACTGCACTCCAGCCTGGGCGACAAAGGGAGATCCTGTCTCAAAAAAAAAAAAAAAAAAAAATCCCTTCTTCACTCATTCACGGAAACTAGGAACCTTAACTGAGCTCCTATTACATCAGTTGAAGTGATGGATGCTAAGTACAGTAGTAGGGATAGGCTTAGGGTCACTACTAACCCATACTGTACTTTTGGTTAAATTGCCAAATATATCCTCTCCAATGGAGAGGAGTGCACTAGAGGCTTGGCAAGTGGAGTGTGAGTCGGATTTCAGCCTCCAACTGCCTGTTGGACAAGATGACCTTGTGTGGTGAACAGCCTGAACAACTGTGCAAGGTGGCACTGCCAGACGTATATACAAAAATGTGTTCTAGTAGAAGCACTGACTACTGGAGGAAGAGGAGCTTAACTTTGCCTAACGGATAAGGAAGAAAAGCTTCCTAGAGAAGGTATTTGACTGACACATTAAGAATGTGTGGGTAATTGACAGATGGGCAAGAGGAGTAAGAACAGTGTAAGCAGAATTTCATTCATTCCAGACAATGGTCTGGAAATAACAACTTTTGAGTAGCTTGATGTGTCTAGAGCAGGCAGTGTGCAAGCGGGGGAGACCCAGGAGTTCTGGGGAAAGTCAGTAGATGGAACTGGAAAGGCAGGCAGGTGCCACATTATGAAGCATCTTAGTATGGTATGTGAAGGTATTGAAAGCTGATTCTGAGGTCATTAGGGGCGTGTTTTGCCACTGTAAATAATAAGCTCTTCTTCAGTTATACCTTGCCATGTTCTTTTACATTTACCCAACACAAAAACCTCTGACACCCTAAAGCAACAAGTTTTATTTTCCTATAAAGTGAGCAGGTAAAATCCGGTGAAACAAAAGTTTGCTTACAAAACTGCACCAATCATGGTACTACATTTTTAAAACATAACAATCTTAAGAACATCAGGAAATACTTCTAAGAGTGTATACACACAAGTTCTACTGGTTAAGCCCAAATTATAAAACCATGGACACTTTGTTATCCAGAGCCTAGGACAGAAACATTTATAGCATATGATCTGCACCTGTACGAAACTTGGTAAGATTTTAGAGACACTCTGGCTTACATCTATTGGAAAGAGAACTGGAGATAGCCGGTGTTGTCTGTTAAAATAAGGTCGTCAGCATCATTTGGGGAGCAAAAGGTAGAATGTGTGAATAACCATGAGAAGAGAATCCCAGGCCCTTCATCGCATAGTAAATAAAGGTCTCACCATTACCTAAGGAGGCTGAGGAGTGTCACCAAGTGGCCTCTTGCCTGAATTCTGCAGAGAAAAGCAGGAAAACCTCCCCCTGAATGAAATTATCTTTGGAATCAAGCAGCCTTCTCCCTCTTTAAATAAAGTTAACCTATTTGTCTATTTAAACAAAAAAAAGGCATGCAAGCTCATCAATATTAAATTTCACCGCTCCTTAAAGATAGAAATACCTCGTGCAATGTTACTCCCGGACCTTTCCAGCGGCTGTCAGCAACGAATGGCTGGAAGAATGGACTCTTTTCTTTCTGAACTGTTTTTGGTAAATAGGATCCATTAGGGGCACAACGTGTCGGCTTTCACAGAAACTTGGCACCTCAGCCCCGCTAGGAGCCGCGCCCGTCTAGGATGGCTCCCGCGCTCGGAAAGGCCGGAGGGGCTGAGCAGGGACCGCACGGTCTACACTCGCTGAGCCGACCGCCTGGGACCCTGCTTCGCCGCAGCGCTAGAAAGGCTCCGAGGTCGCCCGGCGGGCGTGCGCGCAGCGGGCGCTCCCCTCTGGGCACCCACGGCTCGGCTTTGGGCGAGAACCTCGGTATCTGGAGGCCGGGACGCCGCCTCCTCCCATCCGGGATGGGACCGGGGCTGAAAGTTGGTCCTGGCGTGTCGCGCAGCGCGAGGGGACCAGGGAACCTGGTTTTAGAGCCTTCTGGAAAGTGCTTCGTTCCCCGTGCCAGGCTGTGCCCGGACGCTGCCGCCCTCCGGGGAGAGGGTGCCAGGCCGCGCCCCGCAGCCGCGACCTTCCGCGGGACTCCCAGAAAAGCGGGGGCAGAGAGGGGCGGCCAACAAAGGGGAAGGGAGGGGACCGCCGGTCGCGCGCCGCCCCGCCCGCAGGGGACCCGGAGCCGCCGCCGACCAGCGCCGTCCTCGCCCTCCTGCGCCCTCACCCGGGCGCCCCTTACCTCGGGTCGCGCGCCGGGCTCCGTGGGGCCGGTCGCGCGCCACCCTCCGCCACCCTCGGCGCGTGGCCCTCGCGGGAACGCCGGGAGGAGTTGGAGAAGTTTTGGGGGTCACTTTGTTCTCCACTTGGACGCACGCTGTGCGCCTGCGGCGGCCACGGTTACGGTTACGGCTGCCCCAGCCCCGCGCGCAGCGCCTGCGAGGCCCGAGCCGCGACCGCACCTCCCGCCCCGCCCCGGACACGCCCCAGCCCCGCCCAGCGTCAGGCCCAGGACCCCCGCGCCAGCTCCGGGCTGGTCCCGGACCGTGTCCCTCGCACTTTCTTTGGAACAACACAAATAATGAAAACAACAATTCAAGAAACATCGAGCACGCGCTCACTGTGAGCTGGGGGCTCTGCCCGCTACCGGGGATGCGATGCGCCAATGCGACCGCGTCCCTTCCCCGAATAGTTTAAAGACGGCTCTTCCCGGGTCCCGCCGAGGAAAGGCAGGCAAAGCTGAGGTCAGCGGCCGCAGAGACTTCCCTTCTCCTTCCCCTTCTGAGAGGAGATGGCTTCGCAGCAGAGATGGCAATCGAGTCGGCACTCCAAGACCCAGTCGAATTGGGACTTTCCAGGTGGAGAAGCTGCGATTTTTATTATTTTTTCTTTTCCGACTGAGTTTCGCTCTTGTTGCCCAGGCTGGAGTGCAATGGCGTGATCTCGGCTCACCGCAACCTCTGCCTCCCGAGTTGAGCGATTCTCCTGCCTCAGCCTCCCGAGTAGCTGGGACTACAGGCACGCGCCACCACGCTCGGCTAATTTTGTATTTTTAGTAGAGATGGGGGGGGTTTCGTCATGTTGGTCAGGCTGGTCTCTAACTCCCGACCTCAGGTGATCCACCCGCCTCGGCCTCCCAAAGTGCTGGGATTACAGGCGTGAGCCACGACACCGGGCCAAAGCTGCGATTTTTATTAGAAAAGCCTGAGTGGCCCAGTGGGCCCGGATGCTGGGAAGGGCGAGGGAGCTAAGGAGACCCAGGAATGAAAGCTGCCTGGAATCACTCTCCTCGCCTTGAAAAAGGCTCCACCCTGGAGAGGAGAGGGAAGGGAAGGTAGATGCAGGCCATGTGTTAGGGTGGGTCCTCTGAGAAGCCGCGCCCACTCAGGACTAGATGCGAAGGGTTTTCTTGGGGGAAATGGCCGTGGAACTAAATGAGGAGGGAGCTGTGAGAGCTGGAGAGGGCCGGGCATTCTGCAAATCAGAGCCCAAGTGAAGGAGGGAGGGAAGCACCCATCCCGGCCTCCCTGCAGTCTAAGAAAAGCTCAGCAAGATCATCCTTGAGGCCTTCAGCCAAAATTACGCATCATGGGGATCCTGATTCTTCCCGGAACCTGCCTGCCTTCGTGTCCATGCCGCCACCAGTCCTTGGCTGGGAGCGGCCAGATGGGAAGGGTGGCGTTGGGCACAATCCCAGTGCTGGAGTTCAGAGCACAGCAGCCAGGGCCCTGGTCAGTTAGGTGCAGTGCGTGAATACGACCCAGTCTCCATAACGGGAGATCAGTGGAGAACTGTGAGTCAAAAAGACAAATGGAATCAGCTTTCCCACAACACACCCAGTTTCAAAATGAAGCCTCCAGGCTTTGCAGGGATCGGACAGACCTGCTCTCCATCCGCAACCACCACAGGCTCTGTACACACTGAACTAGTAGTGACTGGCCCCTCCCACTCCATAGGCTCTCCCCTGGTCTTGTCTGCATCTTTGCGCACTTGGCTCTGCCTAGGAAAGCATCTTCCCACTCCACTCACCCTTCCATGCTCAATTCAAGCATCACCTCCAAAGATCTTTTCTTCCTTGACGCTTATTTACTGTTTTGTGGGCGGGGCGGGGGGGATAGGTGCTTGTTTTGTTTTGAGATGGAGTCTGTCTCTGTCGCCCAGGCTGGAGTGCAGCGGCACGATCTGAGCTCACTCAACCTCCACCTCCCGGGTTCAAGTGATTCTCCTGCCTCGGCCTCCCAAGTAGCTGGGACTACAGGCATGCACCACCACACCCAGATAATTTCTGTACTGTTAGTAGACATGGGGTTTCACCATGTTGGCCAGGCTGGTCTCAAACCCCTGACCTCTAGTGGTCTGACCACCTTAGCCTCCCAAAGTGTTGGGATTATGGGTGTGAGCCATGGCGCCCGGCCAACACTTATTTACTTCTTACTTTTGACTCACACCTACCACCCAGAGACGGGGGGTGGGGGGGGGGTGCTGGTATGCATTTATTTATTTTTCTTGCTTTTTTTATTGCATTTTTCACATTATTTTAAAATATTTTTCTGATTATAAAAATAACATGTTTGTTGTACAAACTTGAAAAAATATATAGAACCCAGATGGCTCTAATTCCTCTCCTCTTGTAAGACACCGTCCCTCGACAGCCAAGTAACCAGAGTCTGAGCTCCCATCCCACCCACGTGTGTACATATGGGTCCAACCAAGAGAGAGGCCACACAATGATTTCAACAGTGAAAGTTTAATACAAAGAATTATTAACTATAACAGGACTTGGAGTAGTGGGGGATTGACTAGGTTAGTAAGAAAGACAAAAGAAAATGGGAAGAGCAGGCCAGGCTTGGTGGCTCATGCCTGTAATCCCAGCATTTTGGGAGGCTGAGGCAGGCAGATCACCTGAGGTCGGGAGTTAGAGACCAGCCTGACCAACATGAAGAAACCCTGTCTCCACCAAAAATACAAAAATCAGCCGGGGATAGTGGCATATCCCTGTAATCCCAGCTACTTGGGAGGCTGAGGCAGGAGAATTGCTTGAACCCGGGAGGTGGAGGTTGCAGTGAGCCAAGGTCACGCCATTGCACTCCAATAGCGAAACTGTCGCAAAAAAAAAAAAAGAAAATAGGAACAGCAGATGGAAGGACCCTGTCTCTGAAAAAAAAAAAAAAAAGAACATTCAAGTTCCCACATAGTATGTGTTCTTCACATTTGAAACAATAGTTCAGCTACTTGGGAGGCTGAGGCAGGAGAACGGCGTGAACCCGGGAGGCAGAGCTTGCAGTGAGCGGAGATCATGCTACATTGGCATAATCACAGCTCACTGCAATCTCGAACTCCTGGGCTCAAGCCATCCTCTCCTTTTGGCATCCCAAAGTGTTGGGAGTACAGGTGTGAGCCATCATGCCTGAACTGAATGCGTTTTGATGAACTGATCCCTTCATACTGACAACATAGCTCTGAACACTGTGGAAAAACACAATTAGCATGAAACTGCCACTACACGGAGAAGCTCACTGTGTATTAACAAAAGGAGAGAACATTCACTAACATTTATTGAGGGTTTGTTCCATGCCAAGCACTGGGCTCAATTCTTTAGATAATTTATCTCGTTTGCATCTCATAACCTCCTAATGAGATAGGTAATATTATTATCCCATTTCACAGTGAAAAGTACTCCGAGGCTTGAAAAAGAGAAGCACGTATATAGCGACCGCAGCTCATCGCAGAGTACATGCGCCTGACCTCCAGTCCTATGGGAAAGATAAGACTCTTCATTGTATTAATGAACTCCTTTCTATTTTGAAATTAAAGCTGAAGATGTCCAAGTTAATTATCACTGTTGCTACATGGATGTTTATTAAATCTTGGCTGTTGATGATTACGATGGCCTAGTCCTCGGCCACGCTGGGAAGTTAGTGCGGTCTCCCTTTACATCTTCAGCGTCTCCGCCAGGTCCCAGGATAGAATCCCCACGGTAAACAACTGTTGGCTGTTGCTAAGAGCTTAAGCTGTGAACTTTCTCGGGGGATATTTGTGCTTTAATTGAAAAACTGACAATGCCTTTGAGAACCAAAGGAATGACGACGCATGCTATAATCTCAGACACTCTTAGAAGCAGAGAAGGCAAGTTAATCGAGGAGGAGGGCCCAGAGCCCTTCCATCGCGCAGAAGATCAGCACTGATGATACACATTTATAGGAGAAAATATTGTAATTGCATAAAGTACTTTCAGCAATTCCCTTCCTGGTGAGACCTTGGCCTGAGTTATTTTTCACTGCAAAGCACACATGGCTGTGAGCTGTATCGAATTCCTTGGTCCCTGTAAATTCTGACTCCAGCCAGCTTCAGCTTGCTTAATGAAATAGAACCAGAAGAGCAAACACCTCCTAACACTTCCTGTATTAATGTACACAAAGCAGCTGGTACCTGTGCATATCGAAACTTGGGGAATTCCCAGGTGGAGAGAGGCAAGTCAGCACACTGCGGACAAGGTCACATGAATCCAAAAGTGATACGAAAAGAAAATATATCGGCCGGGTGCGGTGGCTCACGCTTGTAATCCCAGCACTTTGGGAGGCCGAGGCGGGCGGATCACGAGGTCAGGAGATCGAGACCACGGTGAAACCCCGTCTCTACTAAAAATACAAAAAATTAGCCGGGCGTGGTGGCGGGCGCCTGTAGTCCCAGCTACTCGGAGAGGGTGAGGCAGGAGAATGGCGTGAACCCGGGAGGTGGAGCTTGCAGTGAGCCGAGATCGCGCCACTGCACTCCAGCCTGGGCGACAGAGCGAGACTCCGTCTCAAAAAAAAAAAAAAAAAAAAAGAAAAGAAAAGAAAATATATGTTCAAAGCCAGAGTTTAATATGTGGGGACAGACACAGAAGTGTGATTGTCTTGCTTTTTCCATAACTGAAAATTGAGTTCACCAGCCTCCATTTCCAGTAATAGTTGTATGAGTTTGCTAGGGGTGCTGCAATAAATTATAGCAAACTGGGTGGCATAGAACAACAGCAATGTACTGTCACACCGTTCTGCAGGCCAGAAGTCTGAAATCAAAGTGTCGGTAGGGCCTCTTCTCTTCTTACAAAGACACTGGTTATTTTGGATCGGGGCTCACCCTAATGACCTCATCCTAACTTGATTACATCTTCAAAGACCCTATTTCCACATAAGGACACATTCACAGGTATGGGGGTTAGGGCTTCTGTTTATGTTTTGGGGTGACACAGTTCAACCTATCACCAGTGGTAGAATACTAAATACTCACTCCCAAAGAATCGCAGTCCCTTTCCCTTAAAAACTCTAGTCTTTTTTTTTTTTTTTTTTTTGAGATGTAGTCTCACTCTGTGGCCCAGGCTAGAGTGCAGTGGGGCGATCTTGGCTCACTGCAACCTCCGCCTCCCAGGTTCAAGCAACCCTCCTGCCTCGGCCTCCCAAGTAGCTGGGATTACAAGCGTGTGCCACCACACCTGGCTAATTTTTATATTTTTAGTACAGACGGGGTTTCACCATGTTGGCCAGGCTTCTGGTCTCTTTTAGATACTCATCCTGTCAATCCAGGATTCTCCCCAGTTCCTTGATCGTTCTCTTCTTCTCTCTAGGAGGAGGTTGTGTATGGAGTGGGTGAAAGTGTTAAGAACAAGGGTGGCTGGGCGTGGTGGCTCAAGTCTGTAATACCAGCACTTTGGGAGGCTGAGTTGGGTGGATCACCTAAGGTCAGGAGTTCAAGACCAGCCTGACCAATATAATGAAACCCTCTCTCTACTAAAAAACACAAAAATTAGCTGGGCATGGTGGTGCGCACCTGTAGTCCTAGCTACTCAGGAGGCTGAGACAAGAGAATCGCTTGAACCCGGGAGGCAGAGGTTGCAGTGAGCTGAGATTGCACCACCACTGCACTCCAGCCTGGGGTGACAGAGCAAGACTCTGTCTCAAAAAAAAAAAAAAAAAAAGGCCGGGCACGGTGGCTCAAGCCTGTAATCCCAGCACTTTGGGAGGCCGAGGCAGGTGGATCACGAGGTCAGGAGATCGAGACCATGGTGAAACCCCATCTCTACTTAAAATACAAAAAATTAGCCGGGCGTGGTGGCGGGCACCTGTAGTCCCAGCTACTCGGGAGGCTGAGGCAGGAGGATGGCGTGAACCCAGGAGACAGAGCTTGCAGCGAGCCGAGATCGCGCCACTGCACTCCAGCCTGGGTGACAGAGCAAGATTCCGTCTCAAAAAAAAAAAAAAAAGAAAAAAGAACCAGGGCAAAGCTGGGCGCAGTGGCTCACGCCTGTAATCCCAGCAGTCTGGGAGGCCAAGGCAGGCAGATCACTTGAGGTCAGGAGTTCGAGACCAGCCTGGCCAACATGGCAAAACCCTGTCTGTACTAAAAATACCAAAAATAGCCGGGCATGGTGGCACACACCGGTGGTTCCAGCTACTAAGGAGGCTGAGGCAAAAGAATTGCTTGAACCCGGGAGGCGGAGGTTGCAGTGAGCCGAGGTCACGCCACCGCACTCATGCCTGGGTGACAGAGTACGACTCCATGTTAAAAAAAAAAAAAAAAAGCTAGCTGGGCGTGGTGCCACATGCCTATAATCCCAGCTACTCAGGAGGCTGAGACATGAAAATTGCTTGAACTCAGGAGGTGGAGGTTGCAGTGAACGGAGATTGTGCCACTGCACTCCAGCCTGGGTGACACAGCGAGACTCCATCTCAAAAACAAACAAACAAACAAAGAACCAGGGCAAAGCCAGCCTGGTGTGAGGGATATCTGATTGGCATACTTGCCTCCCTCCTCCCTGTCCGGACTGCCTGGACGTGGCATCTACTACCAGCCCACCATGGGCTCCCATCAATAGGCCCCCAAAGGCTCAGTCCTCCTATCTCAACCTGGAGGCTTCTTCCAGGCTCTCAGGCCATTTTCAGCCTAGCTCTGTGGCTTGCTTTAGGGGACAGACTGGTTCTGGAAGCTCCCCTTCCACAGGAACAAGACTTGAGAGGCAGCCTCTGGCTCTTAGTCTAGCACTGGCTTTTTTTGTTTTCTTTTTTTTACTTCACCATTCTACTAGATGGGGTGTCTCAAAGAGGCCCACAGTCTTACAGGACTGACCTTGGGATATTGCTTTGGGATCTTCAAATTTTTCTCTAGTTATATTATCTCCATCCCCGTGGACAAGGCCCAGGGTCATAGGACAGAACCCCACATAGCGATTGTCTAAAGTCTTTTTTTTTTTTTTTTTTTGAGACGGAGTCTCGCTCTGTCGCCCAGGCTGGAGTGCAGTGGCGCGATCTCGGCTCACCGCAAGCTCCGCCTCCCGGGTTCACGCCATTCTCCTGCCTCAGCCTCTCCGAGTAGCTGGGACTACCGGCGCCCGCCACTGCGCCCGGCTAATTTTTTTTTGTATTTTTAGTAGAGACAGGGTTCCACCGTGGTCTCGATCTCCTGACCTCGTGATCCGCCCGCCTCGGCCTCCCAAAGTGCTGGGATTACAAGCGTGAGCCACCGCGCCCGGCCTAAACTCTTCTTGTCCTCTCCTATTCCAGCTCTCATCCTTCAGTCCAGCCCAGAAAAAGAGTTTACCTCTGTGCGTGCCCAGCATACCCTTAGGATATCACACATGCTTCTCCATTCTATGACTTTCCTTTGAAATGTCCCATCCATGAAATTATGCTTCATGAATTATGCTATTATGGAGATGGAGGAAATGCTTATATTAGACCAACCCTTATGATGCAGAAAACAGAGGAAATCTCAATAAAATATTAAGCATACACAATTCGGGCCGAGCACGGTGACTCATGCCTGTAATCTCAGCACTTTGGGGGGCCAAGGTGGATGGATTACTTGAGGTCAGGAGCTTGAGACTAGCCTGGCCAACATGGTGAAACCCTGTCTCTACTAAAAATACAAAAATTAGCCGGGCATGGTGGCACACACCTGTAATCCCAGCTACTCGGGAGGCTGAGGCAGGAGAATCACTTGAACCCGGGTGGTGGAGGTTGCAGTGAGCCGAGATCACACCACTGCACTCCAGCCTGGGTGACAGAGCGAGACCCTGTCTCAAAAAAAAAAAAAACACACACAATTCATGTGTTTGGGAGTCATTAAAGAGCTTACTCAGACACTGTGATCTTGAACTAAAATCCCTGGGAAAAGGGAAGTCTGGCGAGGGGACCCCAATGCTCAACCTCTGTTTCCTCTGGAGGCTTTTCCCAACCACTAAGACAGCCAGAGAGAAGATATCTCAATAATTGTACCCAGTAAAGGTCTGGCATCTAGAATATGTATAGAAATGAGACAAATCAATTAATTTAAAAATCCATCATTGCAATTTTAAAAGATTGGAACAGTTACTATTGAAAAGAAGATGCCACTAAACATGTGAAAAGATGCTCAACCACAACAGCCACCAAGGAAATCAAAACTAAGACCACAGGCCAGATGCAGTGGCTCACACCTGTAATCCCAGCAGTTTGGGAGCCAAGGTGAGAGGATTGCTTAGAGCTAGGAGTTTAAGTCAGGCTTAGCAATATCATGAGACCCTGTGTCTACAACAAATATTTAAAAATTAAAAAACTAAGGCCACAAAGAGACCCCACAGTATGCCCTCCAAATGGCTAAAACTAAAAAAGGACAACATAAAGTGTTGGCAAGGGGCCAGGCATGGTGGCTCATGCCTGTAATCCAAACACTTTGGGAGGCCAAGCTGGGCAGATCACTTGAGGTCAGGAGTTCAAAACCAGCCTGGTCAACATGGTGAAACCCCGTCTCTACTAAAAATACAAAAATTAGCTGGGCGTGGTGGTGCACACCTGTAATCAAAGCTACTCGGGAGGCTGAGGCAGGAGAATTGCTTGAACCCGGGAGGTGGAGCTTGCAGTGAGCCAAGATCATGCCACTGCACTCCAGCCTGGGAGACAAAGTGAGGCTCCATCTCAATAAATAGATAAATAAATAAAGTGTTGTCAAGGATGTGTGTAAGGCTCATAAATTGCTGGTGGGAGTATAAATTTGTACAAGCAATTTGGAAAAACAGTAACCACTAAAATTGAACAAATGCACTCTCCATCACCCAGCAATTCTACTCCAGTTACACGCCCAGCAGAAGCAGAGGTAAATGCACGCTGAGAATGTAGAAGGATGTTGGACAACATCATTATTTGCAATAGCCCAAACAAGGAACAACCCAATGGCCCTCGACAGTAGAATAAATGTATAAACTGTGGTATATTCACATCGTGGATCAGTATACAGCATAGAAAATAGACAAACTCCTGTATGAATCTTACAAACATAATGGTGAGAGAATGAAGCTAGAGATAAAATAGGACGTACTAGGTGATACCATTTAGATAAGTTCAAAAACAAGTGAGATTCATCTATGCGGTAGGTGTCAGGATTGCCTTTGGCACAAGAGTGGGTTCTTGTAATGCTCTTTTTCTTTTCTTTTTTTTTTTTTGAGACAGTGTCTTGCTCTGTTGCCCAGGCTGGAGTGCAGTGGCGCAATCTCGGCTCACTGCAACCTCCACCTCCTGGGTTCAAGCTATTCTCCTGCCTCAGCCTCCCGAGTAGCTGGGACTACAGGTGCCTGCCACCAGGCCCGGCTAATTTTTTGTATTTTCAGTAGAGATGGGGTTTCACCGTGTTAGCCAGGATGGTCTCGATCTTCTGACCTCATGATCCACCCGCCTCAGCCTCCCGAAGTGCTGGGATTACAGGTGTGAGCTACCGCGCCCGGCCATGCTCTTTTTCTTGAACTGGAAAGTGGTCATGCAGGTGTGTCCATCTGTGTCAATCCACAGAGCTGTATCTGACCAGGGCACTTTTCTGTATTTTGTAAGTGTAATAAAAATATTAAAACAAACATCTATCATACAGATTTTTTTTTGAGATGGTGTCTTGCCCTGTTGCCCAGGCTGGAGTGCAGTGATACTATCATGGCTCACTGGCGTCTCAACCTCCTGGGCTCAAGCAACCCTCCTGCCCTAGCCTCCTAAGTAGCTGGGACTACAGACACACACCAATATGCCTGGCTAACTTTTGCATGTTTTTATTTTTGCAGAGACAGGGTCTCACTGTGTTGACCAGGCTGGTCTTGAACTCCTGGGCTCAAGTGATCCGCCCACCTCAGCCTCCCGAAGTGCTGGGATTACAGATGTGAGCCACTATGCTCAACTTAACACAGACTCTTGACACGGAAAGCTACAAGTATGCTTTTACTGCATCTATTCTTTGTATAAAACAGGGTATAAAAATCAGAAGAAGGAAATTGCTTTTTAGGTCTAATAATGAGATCAGATAATAGTTGCCTCTGGATCACCTTTAGACTGAAGGTCTCTGAGATACAATTTGTAAATCACCGCACCTTCCTGAGTCAACCTCCCTCCAGGTGTTGCTCCTTTTACTTAGATATGAATCTTCTGTAATTCCTACTGTAGTCAACCAACAAAGGAATTACTCAAACACACACACACACACACACACACACACACACGTTAGAATTCAGTGTCCATATAAAACACAAAGCTGGCCAATTCGTCTTCAGGGTCATGCTCAAGGCCAAGGGTCATCACTCCCAGACCCTGACCCCTCCAGCCACCTTGATCTCTCCCTTCTCTTAATACCATTTTCCTCTGTACCACTCAGTTGCCACTTAGAAACCTCCTGGTGCTGTCAGCTGCCTTTTAATCCCCGCGTCCCATCTTAACAACCATGCAGAGTCCTTACAGGCAGGGATCATGCTTGGCTTTTTTTTTTTTAAACACTTCTTTTTATTTTATTATTTATTTATTTATTATTTATTATTATGATTATTGTTGCCCAGGCTGGAGTGCAGTGGCGTGATCTTGGCTCACTGCAACCTTCACCTCCAGGGTTCAAGTGATTCTTGTGCCTCAGCCTCCCAAGCAGCCAGGGCTGCAAGCGCACCACTATGCCCGACTAATGTTTGTGCTTTTAGTAGAAACAGGTTTCACTATGTTGGCCAGGATGGTCTCGAACTCCTGACCGCAGGTGATCTGCCCGCCTCAGCTCCCCCAAGTGCCAAGTGCTGGGATTACAGGCATGAACCACCATGCCCAGCCAACACTTCTTTTTAAATGCTGCATCCTTGGCATAGTATCTTGAGCAAAGTAATAGCTCATAAATATTTGCTGTTGGATGGCTGATACATTTTTCCTTCCTGGCTTCCTGAGGGGATGAGGGTGGGGAAGGAATGAAAGGAGCAGCCTGAAGTTATGGTTTAATCTTTTTAATGTAAGAATTTGTCATGTTCGAATTACTCAATGGTTCTTTACACAAACCTATCAGCAAGTCGCACTGGCTCCACAACATGGAACAGCGACAAGGCAGCACTGCAGAATTTCTCCCTACGAGGAAAAACGTAGGATCAAATCCCCGTCCCACTCAAGAGCATCATTCCTGATAATGTTAGACTTTATTTATCCGCTGTCACGGTGGGCCAGGCCTCATACTCAGGATTTGACACGCGCTATCTCACTTGACCCTCAAATCAACCCAAGGAGGTAGAAACTGTTATTCTTATTTTGCAACTAATGCTAAGGGAGATAAAATAACTTGTCAAAGTTTTCATGGCTACCAGAAGTAGTAAAGCCAGGATTCAGATCCAAGTCTCCTGACCTCTAAAGCAAGGGCTCCAGGAAACACACACATAAAGAATGAGCAAATACCAAACACGGTCTTAGATGATGAGTTGTGGACGCAAATGATTATTTTACCAGAGAGTCTGTGCTAAGCTCCACGGAAGAGAACAGGCAGAGTGGCGTGATCCCCACTGGCAGCAGGAGATTCTGCCAATAGTAATCAGGTAAAAAGTTCATCTCTACATTATCATGTTATGAAAGTCACTCAGAAATTTCAAATTGGAGACCTCCTCTATAATGACACGTTAGAGCTGGGCTGAGAGCAAACACTTTCAGAATTCCTCCTTCAAGAGGAAAGATCTTGGATGTAGATGTCAATGGATCACAGTCCAAAAGTTGGAGCTGGCCCTAGGAAGTCCCCTCCTGACTCTGCCCTCATGGTGTGATCATTAAATGCCTCATGGACCATGATGGGTTCTTTTTCTCATCTCTTCCCCCTCCCCTCCCCTCCCCTCCCATCCTCTCCCCTCCCCTCCTCTCCCCTCCCCTCCCCTCCTGTCCCCTCTCCTCTGCTCTCCCCTTCTCTTTCTTTTTTAGATGGAATCTGGCTCTGTTGACCAGGCTGGAGTGCAGTGGCATGATCTTGGCTCACTGCAACCTCTGCCTCCCGAGTTCAAGCAATTCTCCTGCCTCAGCCTCCTGAGTAGCTGGGATTACAGGCACGTGCCACCATGCCTGGCTAATTTTTGTAGTTTTAGTAGAGATAAGGTTTCACCATGTTGGCCAGGACAGTCTTGAACTCCTGACCTCAGGTGATCCGCCTCCCTCGGCCTCCCAAAGTGCTGGGATTACAATGATGGTTTCTTTCATTTTAGAGATGAGGTTTTGCTATGGTGCCCAGGCTGGTCTCAAACTCCTCGGCTCAAGCGATCCACCTGCCTCAACCTCCTGAGTAGCTGGGACTGTAAGTGTGTGCCACTGCACCCTGCCTTTATAAATTTTCATCGCCAAAAAAAAAAAAAACACAAATAAATTTTCATTGCAGCATAGGCAATATCCATCATGCAAAGATCCATCACACCACTTACCCACTTGCCGTGTTTGAAGGAAAAGCAAATGACAGGCACCACTTTGACAAATGATTATGAGGTATGTTATTACTCACAGTAAAACAGTAATTTTCTTCTTAAACCAAAAAATGGCTTCAACGTTATTACCAACTCTCATACACCATTTGTTGAAGTTGCTACACATTGTCCCAGTATATTTTGATATTTATTGCAGACATATTTACGTACAGCTACTATGGTTTACTTAATGTGGCCCACAACTCCGCATGGCTTTTGGGGTTGGAAATTCTACAGACTGGAGTCCACTTAAAGTACCAGGAATTTGGTACCTGAGGGAACACAAGAAAGACTACTGTTCAAGCAATGTTTTCAATTTATTTGTGCAGAGAAATCTTTCTTGGAAACCTCCTAAGTTTCACATGCTTTTATTGAGGCTCTGTTTCAAAGTTTGGCTCATGAGTTCCAAACCTATGAGCTGAAACATTCTTCTACTGCAACATTTTCATGAAAATAGTGTGAGATTGAGAATCATGGCATCTGCCACGTGCTTCGACAGCACACATTCCTTAATTCCTTCATGCTCCGACTCCTAAGTGTGTACTCTGTGCTGGGCACGGTGCATGTCCCTGAAAATACAAAGACACAGTTCCTGCCTTAGAGAAAGTTCCAGTCTAAAGCATGATCCCTATGAGGCTGATCCCACCCCAGACATTTCGGGGGCCAGGCTGAGGAGTGGCTAAACCTGATACTTAGCATCCTATCATCCAAGAGGAAAGCAAACAGGCCCAGCCTAGGGGTCTGGAGTCATCCAGTCCCTTTTCCGTCAGCCGGGTGGCTCTCAGACAGCTACAGCCATTAGGAAGGACTCACGGATACTTTGTAAAATATCACCTTGTGTCAGGGCCTCCATCAAAAAGAAAACAGAAAATTATGTTGAATTTGAAAGCTTAACTCTGCAATGCAATTTCCATCATAATACCTTATTTAGCCGGGCAAGGTGCCTCATGCCTGTAATCCCAGCACTTTGGGAGGCTGAGGAGGGCAGATCACCTGAGGTCAGGAGTTCAAGACCAGCCTGACCAACATGGTGAAACTCTCTCTCCGCTAAAAATACAAAAATTAGCCAGGCATGATGGTGCATGCCTGTAATCCCAGCTACTCAGGAGGCTGAGGCAGGAGAATCGCATGAACCTGGGAGGTGGAGGTTGCAGTGAGCCGAGATTGTACCATTGCACTCCAGCTTGGGCAACAAGAGTGAAACTCTGTCTCAAAATAATAATAATAAGAATACCTTCTTTATGTTCTCTTACTTCATGCAGCTTTGTTTTCTGATTACCCCAAAAATGTACAGCCATTATTTAAATGAAAGGGATAAATATGGCTGTTGATTCAATGATTGTGGGAAGGCAGTCACAAGGAAATGAGATGCTAGGGACCAACATGAGGAGCAGAGAATTCCAGGGAATAACAGGACAAGCAAACAGCCTTCCTTTAGCTTCTCTGCACATGTCCTGCTAAGGAAACTCCAGAGTGTTTGGATAAGGTTCCATATAAGCGCTAATCAAAATAAATACATGGACCCTATTATGTGAAACCTGTCCTCAGATGCATAGCCCATCATTAATTAAGGTAGCTGTTTTTATAATTTATAGTGAGGCCACACAGCACAAGCTCAGTGAGACTATGAGCTCTGGAATCACAATGAAAGGGTGGGAATCCTGCTTCCATTACTCTCTAGCTGTTTGATTCTGGACAACTATTAGCATTCTGGTGGCCACAGCTTCCTCATGTGTAAAGGGGTTAGTAGCTACCTCATGGGGTTGTTGTAAAGAGGTATTGGTCTGGCACAGAGGCTCATGCTGTAATCTCAGCACTTGGGAGGCCAAGGTTGGTGGATTGCTTTAGCCCAGGAGTTCAAGACCAGCCTGGGCAACATAGTGGGACCCAGTCTGTATACAAAAATTAATTAATTAATTAATTAATTAATTTTTATTTTGAGATGGAGTCTCACTCTGTCATCCAGGCTGGAGTGCAGTGGCATGATCTCGGCTCAGTGCAACCTCTGCCTACCAGGTTCAAGTGCTTCTCCTGCCTCGGCCTCCCAAGTAGCTGGGATTACAGGTGTGTGCCACCACACCTGGCTAATTTTTTATACTTTTGGTAGAGACGGGGTTTTACCGTGTTCACCAGGCTGGTCTCGAACTCCTGACCTCAAGTGATTCGCCCGCCTCAGCCTCCCAAAGTGCTAGGATTACAGGTGTGAGCCGCCATGCCCAGATGTATAAAAATTAAAAAAATAATTATCCAGGCATGGTGGCACATGCCTGTAGTCACAGCTACTCGGGAGGCTGAGGTGGGAGGATCACCAGAGCCCAGGGAGGTTAAGGCTGCGGTAAGCTGTGATCACACCACTGCACTCCAGGCTGGGTGACAGATGGGTGACAGAGCGAGACCCTGTCTCAAAAAAACCAAAAAAAAACAAAACAGAGTTACTAAGATAACACACATAAGGCATTTACTAGATTCCCCAGGCCTATAACAAGTACATCTTTTAAAAATGTTAACATCATTAATGTTTGAGTATCAAATTTTTCACATTTTCCAAAATTATAAGTAGGCTTTATATGTAATTTACTGTATATATAAAACTCTGAGAATTCACGAGGGTTTTGAAGGAGGTGATTTTTCAATTTTAAAATAAACTGGCCTGTATGGGCTTTCAAAAATTGCACTGCATATTAAAAATAAATAAAGTCCCTAAAATGGCCTATTAAAAAAATTGCACTGTATCATGCTGTGTCCTGGAATTCCTGAATTTCTCTGTGGAAATTGGAACCATTTATAAAAATTAAATGCAACTGTGCCCTAAATACCAATATATCTCCCACATATAGGTGTTTATACTTTCTCAGCCGTCTAGTTAGTCTCTTTGTGAAAAGCTTTCTTAATTACGTGAAATTAGCCACTTACCATGTGAAGAATGCACCAGAAAAAAAGCAGTCAGGATTTCCATTTCACAGGAAATTTTCTGAAAGGCCTGAGATCAGAACCAGGAAATAAGTGCAATAAAGAAAGCCAAGACATACTGAGAGGTGACAGCGTGCTGGCAGCCCTCGCAGCCCTGCTTGCTCTGGGCACCTCCTCTGCCTGGGCTCCCACTTTGGCGGCACTTGAGGAGCCCTTCAGCCCGCCACTGCACAGTGGGAGCCCCTTTCTGGGCTGGCCAAGGTCGGAGCCGGCTCCCTTAGCATGCAGGGAGGTGTGGAGAGAGAGGCACGAGCGGGAACCAGGGCTGCGCTTGTGGGCCTGCTGGAGTTCCAGGTAGGCGTGGGCTTGGAGGGCCCCGCACTCGGAGTGGCCAGCCGGTCCCCGGCAGTGAGGGACTGGGCCAGCAGCTGCTGTGCTTTTCTCACCGGGCCTTAGCTGCCTCCCCGCGGGGCAGGGCATGGGACCTGCAGCCCGCCATGCCTGAGCCTGCCCCCGGCCCCGCCGTGGGCTCCTGCGGGGCCCAAGCCTCCCGGACAAGCACAGCCTCCTACTCGACTGCGCCCAGTCCAATCGACCACCCAAGGGCTGAGGAGTGCGGGCACATGGCGTGGGACTGGCAGGCAGCTCCACCTGCGACCCCAGTGCGGGATCCACTGGGTGAAGCCAGCTGGACTTCTGAGTCTGGTGGGGACTTGGAGAACCTTTATGTCTAGCTAGGGGATTGTAAATACACCAGTTGGCACTCTGTATCTAGCTCAAGGTTTGTAAACACATCAATCAGCACCCTGTGTCTAGCTCAGGGTTTGTGAATGCACCAATCCACACTCTGTATCTAGCTACTCTGGTGGGGACTTGGAGAACTTTTCTGTCTAGCTCAGGGATTGTAAATGCACCAATCAGCACCCTGTCAAAACAGACCACTCGGCTCTCTGTAAAATGGATCAATCAGCAGGATGTGGGTGGGGCCAGATAAGAGAATAAAAGCAGGCTGCCGCAGCCAGCAGTGGCAAGCCGCTGGGGTCCCCTTCCACACCGTGGAAGCTTTGTTCTTTCGCTCTTTGCGATAAATCTTGCTGCTGCTCACTCTTTGGGTCCACACTGCCTTTGTGAGCTGTAACACTCACGGCAAAGGTCTGCTGCTTCACTCCTGATGCCAGTGAGACCACGAACCCACCGGGAGGAAGGAATAACTCCAGACGCGCCACCTTAAGAGCTGTAACACTCACTGCGAAGGTCCACAGCTTCACTCCTGAGCCAGCAAGACCAGGAACCCCACCAGAAGGAAGAAACTCCAAACACATCCGAACATCAGAAGGAACAAACTCCGGATACACCGCCTTTAAGAACTGTAACATTCACCATGAGGGTCCACGGCTTCATTCTTGAAGTCAGTGAGACCAAGAACCCACCAATTCCGGACACAATACCATGAGGAGGCTCTTGTGTTGCTCCTAGTCTCTCCACAGCCAGAGAGGCTGCATGCTGCAGTGCGTTCTAGCACTGGTATTTCCTCCTCACAGACACAACAGTTTGTCTTATGAAGTAATTATTAGTTCACATTTCTGCCGACCATCTGTGAAAAATGTTTCAACCTGCCCCTTTGGACAGGAGACATTCCCTCCTCCTAGCGTCACACGTGTGGTTTAGCTCACTGCTAAACTTGCCCTCCAAATTCTTTGGGTGGTACTCTATGCAAATAATGAAATAAAAAACAGTTTTGTTGTGTGTTATTCTAACTTAGTGATGACCACATGGAAGGTTCTAGTGATGGAGAAATGCATGTAGAAGACCAGACAGATCCTTTTAGACATAAGGAAGAGAAACAGCCGGGTGTGGTGGCTCATGCCTGTAATCCCAGCTACTGGGGAGGCTGAGGCAGGAGAATCGCTTGAACCTGGGAGGTGGAGGTTGCAGTGAGCTAAGATTGCGCCACTGCACTCCAGACTGGGTGACAGAGCGAGACTTTGTTTAAAAAAAAAACAAAAAACAAGCATTCCCCCCTGTCATTATTGTACAAAATAAGTTTAAGAACATTATTTTCAGAGCGTTCTTGTCAAAATCAGCGCAAAGACAATCCATCAGTTGGTCAAACCAAAGAAACCTGATCCAATGTTTGGGGCTGAGAGGCTGGTATCAGGCAGGTCTATGATTAATTTTACTTTGCAACACATAGTCTCTGCCCCTAAAAGGCAATAAACAATGATATGATATACCTGTTCAATGTTCAGCTGGTTGTGCCAAGGACCTTCCTCAGGTCATTGGACTGTTCTAATTTCTGCTTTCCTCATATGCAAAATGAAGGGTTGGACTCAATGATCTGTAAGTAGCTTCTCAGCTTAAAAAAAATCATGCAACTTGGCTGGGCGCGGTGGCTCATGCCTGTAATCCCAGCACTTTGGGAGGCCGAGGTGGGTGGATCACCTTAGGTCAGGAGACCAGCCTGGCAAACATGGTGAAAACCTGTCTATACTAAAAATACAAAAATTAGCTGGGCATGGTGGCAGGCACCTGTAATCCCAGCTACTCAGGAGGCTGAGGCAGGGGAATCACTTGAACCCAGGAGGCGGACGTTGCAGTGAGCCGAGATCACACCATTGCACTCCAGCCTGGGCGACGAGAGCGAAACTCCTTCTTAAAAAAAAAAAAAAAAAAAAAAAAAGCCGGGCGCGGTGGCTCACGCTTGTAATCCCAGCACTTTGGGAGGCCGAGGCGGGCAGATCACGAGGTTAGGAGATCGAGACCACGGTGAAACCGCGTCTCTACTAAAAAATACAAAAAATTAGCCGGGCGTGGTGGCGGGCACCTGTAGTCCCAGCTACTGGGAGAGGCTGAGGCAGGAGAATGGCGTGAACCCAGGAGGCGGAGCTTGCAGTGAGCTGAGATTGTGCCACTGCACTCCAGCCTGGGCGACAGAGCGAGACCCCGTCTCAAAAAAAAAAAAAAAAAAAAAATCATGCAACTCGTACCACCTAACTTTGTTGGCACAGATATGTTAAGCAGGTACCTTCAGTGCTGGCCAGTACTTTTATTCTTTCTTGTCTGTGCCACCCTCCCAAATATTACACAAACACTGTCCACCAGTTTAGAGGCAGAAGGAAAGAAGAAATAAGAGTAGCAAAACAGAAACATGTCTTAGGTAAATTATGTCTTTAAACTCTAGTTTTAATTATTTTTTCTTATCTTCTTCCTTCTGTTGAATAATGTTCTTTCTTCTGTTACATAGTGATTGAGTCCATCATCTTTAAGGCATTTGTTTATGTATTTATTTTTATGTATTTATTTGAGATGGACTTCTCACTCTGTCACCCGGGGGGAGTGCACTGGTGTGATCTCGGCTCACTGCAACCTCTGTCTTCTGGGTTCAAGTGATTCTCTTGCCTCAGCCTCCCAACTACTGGGACTACAGGTGCACACCACCATGCCCGTCTAATTTTTGTATTTTTGGTAGACATGGGGTTTCACCATGTTGGCCAGGCTGGTCTCGAACTACTGACCTCAGATGATCTGCCTGCCTCAGCCTCCCAAAGTGCTGGGATTACAGGCGTGAGCCACCACACTCGGCCATTTGTTTATTAATTCATTTATTCAACACTTAGGAGTGTGCAGTATATTTTGGGAAACAGCTGAGTGTTGAGACTGTGGAAATGGGCAAACGCCCTGACCACATGTGGTTTTCCCTCTACTAAAATCTACATTTTACCCGAAATAGTTCATTCACAGCATTTTCTAGGCTCCTCCTCCTGAAAGGATGATGTAGAAAACATTTTAAAAACATAAAAGCCAAAAAAAAAGCCGTATCTGATTGCTAAATCTCAAACCTAAATTTTTGAAAGGCAAATTTTACCCAAAGAATATTTCAGGCTATGCTCAGTGGCTCACACTTGTAATGCCAACACTTTGGGAAGACTAGGCAGAAGGACCACTTGAGCCCAAGAGTTTGAGACCAGCCTAGGCAACATAGCGAGACCCTGTTTCTACAATTTTTTTTTTTTTTTTTTTGAGATGGAGTCTCACTCTCTCATCTAGGCTGGAGTGCAGTGGCGTGATCTCAGCTCACTGCAACCTCCGCCTCCTGGGCTCAAGCGATTCTCCTGCCTCAGCCTCCCCAGTAGCTAGACTTACAGGCACGCACTACCATGACCAGCTAATTTTTCTACTCTTTTTAGTAGAGACGGGGTTTCACCATGTTGGTGGCCAGCCTGGTTTCAAACTCCTGACCTCAAGTGATCAGGCTGCCTTGGCCTCCCAAAGTGCTGGGATTACAGGCATGAGCCACTGCACCCAGCCTTCGTTTCTACAAAATATTTTTTTAAATAAAAAATAAAATTTTTAAAAAGAACATTTCAAACTAATTTTTCCCCTAATCATACTGGAAGGTTTTTAATAACAACATTAATGAAAGGGTTATTATATTTTCAAAAATTCTTCTAGTTCCATTGATATGGCTTAAATATTTTAAAGTGATTACCTGGATGTGTCAGCTTCCACCTATATCTTGGATTTTAGCATTTGGATTTGTCTTCGGGATCAAATTTATATTCAGGAAAGAGCTCTAACATAAGGTTGCTTTGCCAAACAATTGTTCATCTCACATGATTTGAGTGGATTTTTAGTTAAGAGTTGAAGATGAATCTCCATAAAAATAATGCAGACATCTTTTCCCCAAAGAAGAGCTCATCAGACTCTGCGCTTGTTTTATATGGCGAGACCTTTAGTTAGTACTGGAAGGCCTCCCTTCGCTACACTTAGGTGTGAGACAGGCTTTCTGTGCTGTTTGTCTTCCTTATGTCTTTTTTTTTTTTTTTTTTTTTTTTTTTTGACAGAGTCTCACTCTGTCGGCCAGGCTGGAGTGCAGTGGCACGATCTCGGCTCACTGCAACCTCTGCCTCTTGGGTTCAAGTGATTCTCCTGCCTCAGCCTCCCAAGTAGCTGGGATTACAGGCATCCGCCACCGTGCCTAGCTAATTTTTGTATTTTTAGTAGAGAAGGGGTTTCACCATATTGGCCAGGCTGGTCTCGAACTCCTGACCTCAAGTGATCCGCCTGCCTCGGCCTCCCAAAGTGCTGGGATTACAGGTGTGAGCCACCGTGCCCAGCCAGAATGCTTGTTAAAAATGCATAATTCTGGCTGGGTGTGGTGGTGGGCGTGTGTAATCCCAGCTACTCAGGATGCTGAGGCATAAAAATCGCTTAAACCTGGGAGGCAGAGGTTGCAGTGAGCCCAGATTGCGCCACTGCACTCTAGCCTGGGTGACAGAGCAAGACTTTGTCTCAAACAAGCAGAAAATGCATATTTCTGGCCCCACCTCCTGAGATTCTAATTCTGTGGATCTGAAGCAAGGGTAAAGAATCTGAATTTTGACAAACACATCCAGGTGATTTGGATGCGAAACCGAACACTGAGAAACAGGGTCTTAAAGCCCCTCTCCTCCACCCAGACCCACCTCCCAGGAACAGGATGGAAAGCACCACTGACGGATAGGTGGAGCTGCCGAAATGAAGTCTGACACGTGTGAGTATCATGTGTGTATCATGCTTTGAAGAACACTACTGCGTCATCGCCATTAGAATAACATATACATAACTATAAATAATGGCATGCAGGTGACAAGTGCTATATTCAAATCATTATTTTTCTTAACGATTTCTTTTTTTTTTTTTTGAGACAGAGTTTTGCTCTTGTTGCCCAGGCTGGAGTGCAGTGGCACGATCTCAGCTCACCGCAACCTCCACCTCTCGGGTTCAAGCGATTCTCCTGCCTCAGCCTCCCAAGTAACTGGGATTACAGGCATGCACCACCATGCCCGGCTAATTTTGCATTTTTAGTAGAGACAGGGTTTCTCCATGTTGGTAAGGCTGGTCTTGAACTCCCGACCTCAGGTGATCCGCCCGCCTCGGCCTCCCAAAGTGCTGGGATTACAGGCGTGAGCTACCGCGCCCGGCCTTCTTTCTTTCTTCCTCCCTCTCTCCTTCTACCCTGCCCTCCCTCCTTTCTTCCTTTTCTTTCCTTCTTCCTTTTTCTGTGGGCCTCTTGAAAGAATCACAGGATCGACAATCTCAAAGAAATATTTAGCTAGCAAAGCTTTCTGTGGATAGCTTTGGTCTTCTCTCAAGTCTGTCACTGTCTCAAACTTGGCCCTTTGCAATCAATGTAAGAGATGCAGGTAAGTTATTTTAAAAAGCATAAAGAAACAAAGAGAAACTTCAATAATGAACCCTCGCTAAGATAGCTGCACTTAACCGTTAATCTGAAAAGCATCACCCGACCCGATGGGAACCTGCAGAGAGTGTGACCTGCCACCCACAGTATCAAGTATTAGCCTCAGCCACCAAGATAGTCTTGGTTCAGGACATCGAGCCATCATTATACTTGAAATATATGCTATGGAATGACTTCTGGACTCTGAACACAATTATAACATTCACCAAGTCTGCCAAGTTTACCACAAGAAAAACATGTAGTTTAAATATTAAACAACTCAGGCCAGGCACAGTGGCTCATGCCTATAATCCCAGCACTTTGGGAGGCCAAGGCAGGCGGATCACCTGAGGTCAGGAGTTCAAGACCAGCCTGACAAACATGGTGAAACCCCATCTCTACTAAAAATACAAAACTTAGCCAGGCATGGTGGCTAATACCTGTAATCCCAGCTACTCAGGAGGCTGAGGCAGGAGAATCACTTGAACCTGGGAGGCAGAGGTTGCAGTGAGCCGAGATGGTGCCATTGCACTCCAGCCTGGGCGAAAACAATGAAACTCTGTCTCAAAAAAAAAAAAAAAAGAAAGAAAAAATTAAACAACTCAATTTCTTGGACAATCCCCCCCCTAAAGTATACCAAGAAATTCACTTGCAATCTGCAACCATTTATTTCACAAACAAGAGTGTGTTTCTGTTAAGGGGTCTCAAAGGTTATTCACCCCAGTAATAATATGGTCCCGTGGAAGCACCTTGAAGAACTGGATGGCTGCATTCCAGCCACAGAGCCATAAAGTTTAAAGTCCAGGAAGTGAGTTGATAACTCCATTTTAGTGTGCTGTTTTCAAATTCCCAGGTCAGCATTTGCTGGTGAGTTTCAACGGAGAATTCAAGAAGATTTGGAAGAAGCTCCAGGCTTGCTGCCTCTTGACTGTTTCAGAGTCATTCTGCTCCTGAGTGTCCAACATCTCCAATTATCCTCAGTGTCCCCATGCTGCCATCTGTGAATAAGCGCATTGATTTGTGGTAGGTAAATGCCAAGCACTCAATCCAGGAAATTGTCATCTGAATGATTTACACACATGCCCTGAGCCCCATCGGGCACTAAAGAGATGGATGCTTTGCGAGTAAATCTTGCATGCATTAACATTAATTTAAAATAATCCGAGTTGGCAGTCAAAAGCATACTTTTCAATAAGCAGCCAACTTTTCTTCTATTAAATCTTTAGGAGAATATATTACCAAGTTCTGGGAAATAGTATTTGCAAGAAGCTGAGCTTGAGTAGGTTTAAGACTTTAGCAGTGTTAAGCTGCCTGCCACAAACGTGTGACGTCCACGTGTATATGTGTGATCAGCACATCAGACTGTGTCAGAGCTTCTGTGGCCCCCACAGCTGTCTCTGTCCAAACACAACCACCAAGAGGGCTCAGGCCGCTCTGATGATGGTGCCGTCCTGCGAGGGGGACTGAGGAGCACTGCAGGGACAGAGGACAGGTTCAAAGTCTATGCAGAAGGAACCTGGACCGTGTGATCTTAGAGATCGGAATCCAGTGAGGCGATTAGATGGCGTAAGTGACAGTGTCAAGTAACAGCGGGTGGTCAGGTGCCAAAAGATTGGACAGAGCTGTGAGGAAGGAGAGGGCAATATGATGGCGTGAACAGGGAAGGTGGGACAGAGGTGACCTAGGCTCACCCTGAGCCAGGCAGAGGCCCAGGACCTGGAGAGGACAGGCGGGGCGTTTGAAGGGAGCAAAGGCTGGAACAGAAGTCATGATGGAATGTGGAGCTCCCTGAAGGTCAGCTGGGACTGCGTGTTCTCTACTGGAAAGCCCGGAGGCCAGAGGTCTCAGAAGAAAGGAGGAGAAGCAGCTAATGTTTTATAGGGATGAGCACAGAGGCTGGGCTCTGCAGGAAGGAGGAGCGCCAGCCTGGCAGTGGACAAAGCCTTCAGGATGCTGCTGACCTTTGGGTCCCTGGGCTCACTGATGGGTGGGTCCTCCCAGCTCTGCTCAAGGTCACCCATGGGGATATGAGACGAAGATATCAGAATTTTGATTTGGGCCAGGTGTGGTGGCTCATGCCTCTAATCCCAGCACTTTGGGAGGCCGAGGTGGGCAGATCACTTGAGGTCAGGAGTTCGAGACCAGCCTGGCCAACATGGTAAAACCCTGTCTCTACTAAAAATAGAAAAATTACCTAGGTGTGGTGGCATGAGCCTGTAGCCCCAGCTACTCGGGAGGCTGAGGCAGGAGAATCACTTGAGCCTCGGAGGCGGAGGTTGCAGTGAGCTGAGATTGCACCACTGTACTCTAGCCTTGGTGACAGAGAGAGGCTCCGTCTCAAAAAAAAAAAAAAAAAAGAATTTTGATTTGTTTTTACTTTTAAAAATCTCAACTTTTTGAGTTTCTATTTTACATATTTATTAGGTGGATGTAAAAGTGATTGCCTTTTTTGCCATTACTTTCAATGGTAAAAACTGCAATTACTCTTGGAGCACCCTAATAAATGGGACACATTAGTTTAACAGAAAGAGTATGTGAGGCTGGGTATGGTGGCTCACGCCTGTAATCCCAGCACTTTTGGGGGCCGAGGTGGGCAGATCACTTGAGGTCAGGAGTTCGAGACCAGCCTGGCCAACATGGTGAAACCCTGTCTCTACTAAAAATACAAACAAACAAACAAATTAGCTGGGCATGGTGGTGTGTGCTTGTAGTCCCAGCTACTCAGGAGGCTGAGACTGGAGAATTGCTTGAACCCAGGAGGCGGAGGTTGCAGTGAGCTGAGATCATGCCACTGCACTCCAGCCTAGGCGATAGAACTAGATTCCGTCTCAAAAAAAAAAAAAGAGTATATAATATGTAAACAATCGAAAATTGGGAGAGTGGAATATCTCTCAAATAAACTTTAAAAACTGGGGGAGCACATGCAAACACATTTAGTTAATGTGCATGAACAGAAGAGTCTGGGGGAAAATACTCTGCATGTAGGGGCCTGAACTAACAATGCTGGCCACTGAGGGGGTGAGAGCTACGAGAGGAAAAAGAAACTCCGTGAGCCCGGGGGTGCAGGAAATGGAAGGAAGCGTGGTATGAACCCCATCTCTCAGGCGTTTCATCTGGGGAATCAGATGAGGATGGCAGGAGTTGATCCCACAAGATGGGTCGGAGACCCCGGGACCAATGACCCCTGTGGAGGGCCCTCCAAACCAGAAGGGAAAGCGCCAGAGAGGTGAAAGAAAAATGAGAAATTCAGTGTCTCAGAGGTCGAGGGAAGAGAGACCTTCAAGGGGACAGGGTGGGCAACAGGACAAAGGAGCTCAGAGGGAACGATCCCGAGAAACGCCTCTTGGAATTCCACGAGAAAGTCACTGAAGACTTCATAAACGGCTTCAGCAGAGGGAAGAGTGTGGAGGCTGGACCGCAGGGGGTTAAGAAGGGAACGAGTGGAGAGGAAATCAAGGTACAAGGCTGTGTTTAGTTTTCAGCTGTTAAAATGTCAGTGTCAAAGTCAGAACTGTAGGTGTGGGAGGGTGTAATGTGAAGCTTTTTCTTTCATCTGGGACCCCAGAGGAATTCCCCATTACTATTTTAACAGTGGTAAGTGGTAGCTGTGGCTAGGGCAGTGGGACACGGTGTGGGAAATGGTGAGGCCATAAAGTGCCCCGTCCTGTTCCAGAACCCTCCAGACGGCTCAGGTTTGCTCTGTGAGTTTGTGTAGTAGAGAATATACGAGAGCTCGTGCCAGGCATGGTGGCTCATGCTCGTAATCCCAGCATTTTGGGAGGCTGAGGCAGGTGGATCACAAGGTCAGGAGTTAAAGATCAGCCTGGCCAACATGATGAAACCCCGTCTCTACCAAAAGTATAAAAAATTAGCAGAGTGTGGTGGCATGCACCTGTAATCCTACCCACTCAGGAGGCTGAGGCAGAAGAATTGCTTGAACCTGGGAGGCGGAGGTTGCAGTGAGCCAAGATCGTGCCACTGCCCTCCAGCCTGGGTGACAGAGTGAGACTTAATCTAATAATAATAATAATAAGAAGAAGAAGAAGAAGAAGAAGAAGAGTTCTAATTTTATAAAGGCAGAAGGGATACTTAATTCTCAAATCCATAGGTGATTAGAAGTCTGAAAACTTTCCCAAATATCATATCCTATTTGATATTTTAATGTCAGAAGATCTGAACAGAAATAAGTGGTAGGAAGAAGTGTTAATTATTTGACATCAGTATCAGACTCTCATTCACAAGCAGTTGGACATCTGGTCCCTCTCAGGTGAGATGTCTGCAGAAGTGACCGAGGTTTTTGACTCTTCTGATGGGTCTCTGGAAACCTGGGAGACACCACTCCAGTATTTTGGCTTTACCCAGGTACGAAATTGTTTACTATCCATTTGACAGTGTGAAAATAGGTTCAAAGCCACATGTGAGAACTAATTAATGCTTATAAAATTATTTGAGAGCCACAGATGAAAGGAGTAATTTAAGTGCAGAATATTATCATCTGCTAACGATGGAGTGCATTGAACTAACCAGATTCTCCCAGAGAATAACCTATATCCTACAAATAAAATCAGGAATTTGTTTGTTTGGTTGGGTGTTTTTCTGTTGTTGTTTCTTTTTTTTTTTTTTTTTTTCCAGATAGGGTCTCGCTCTGTCACCTAGGCTGGAATGCAGTGGCACGATCATGGCTCACTGTAGTCTCTGCCTCTTGGGTTTACAAGATGCTCCTGCCTCAGCTTTCCAAGCAGCTGGGACTACGGGTACGTGCCACCATGCTTGGCTAATATTTGTATTTTTTGTAGAGACAAGTTCCCACTATGATGCCCAGGCTGGTCTCAAACTCCTAAGCTCAAGCGACCTGCCCATCTCAGCCTTCTAAAGTGCTGGGATTACACATGCGAGCCACTGTGCTCAGCCAGAAGTCAGTAATTTTGGAAGCTGCATTACACATTTTAGGTGAAAAGCAATAATTACTGATAATTGGCCGGGCGCGGTGGCTCACGCTTGTAATCCCAGCACTTTGGGAGGCCGAGGCGGGCGGATCACGAGGTCAGGAGATCGAGACCACAGTGAAACCCCGTCTCTACTAAAAATACCAAAAAAAAATTAGCCGGGCGTGGTGGCGGGCGCCTGTAGTCCCAGCTACTCGGAGAGGCTGAGGCAGGAGAATGGCGTGAACCCGGGAGGCGGAGCTTGCAGTGAGCCGAGATCGCGCCACTGCACTCCAGCCTGGGTGACAGAGCGAGACTCTGTCTCAAAATAATAATAATAATAATAATAATAATTACTGATAATTATTCAGTAGCTGTTCTTTCCATTTCTAGAACTATCATAATAGTTCACATCCTTGGACATCCGTGGGCCTCCTAGACTCACAGACTCTCAGGGCTGGAAGGTTCTGGTGCTTTGATCCTTCAACTCCCTTCATGAGTCTTCCTCTGCGGCTGCCCAGGCACATGTGATACCTCCAGCAGGGGTCTCATTACCACCCATTCCCCTTTTCCTCTGTCTAAATCAGCTTGAAAAGTCTCATTTACCCTCTTCTGCATCTCTGCAAGCAGAGGCACATTTTAGGCTACTGCGCCCTAAATCTCCTCTCATATCCATCCCTGGTCATTCACGCCTCTTTTGCTAGATTTTTTGCACATCCTTTAAAAATCTTATTCCACTGCAAGGCTCCAGATTTTCTGCAATAATAACTTAGACATTTTTTTTTGCCACTGAGTGCTAGACTGACGAGGTCCTTTTTTGATCAATGAAATCTGATGTTATAATATCATTATTGACTCAGGCAAATCATGAACTGCTAGTACCAGTGAGTGCAACTGGTAAGAATAAAGTAATGATAGGGCGGAGTGTTGTGGCTCAGGCCTGTAATCCCAGTACTTTGGGAGGCTGAGGCAGGAGGATCACTTCAGCCCAGGAGTTCAAGACCAGCCTGGGCAACATAGCAAGACCCCATCTCTAAAAAAAAAATAAAACATTAGCCAGGCATGGTGGCTCATGCCTGTAGTCTCAGCCACTTGGGAGGCTGAGGCTGCAGTGAGCTGAGATCTTGCGACTGCACTCCAGCTTGGGTGACAGAGTGAGACCCCGTCTCAACAACAACAAAAGAAGAAAGGGGCCATAAGAAATAGGGCTTCATGGAAATACGTCTTGCCAAAGGGAGAAGAGGGAGAGTAAAGTGCAAAGACAAAGGAGAGAGACCAGGCACGGCAGCTCACGCGTGTAATCCCAGCACTTTGGGAGGCCAGTGCGGGTGGATCACCTGAGGTCGGGAGTTTGAAACCAGCCTGACCGACATGGAGAAACCCCGTCTCCACTAAAAATACAAAATTAGCCGGGCATGGTGGCGCATGTCTGTAATCCCAGCTACCCGGGAGGCTCAAGCAGGAGAATCACTTGAACCTGGGAGGCGGAGGTTGCAGTGAGCCCAGATCACACCATTGCACTCCAGCCTGGGCAACAAGAGCGAAACTCCATTTAAAAACAAAACATTAAAAAAACGAAGGAGAGAATGCCGTTTGGGAATTACTCAAGGCAGCTCTTTCCCTCTTTTTTTTTTTTTTTTTTTTTTTTGAGACTGGTTCTCGCTCTGTCACCCACCCAGGCTGGAGTGCAGTGGTGTAACCATGGCTTACTGCTGCCTCAACCTCCCCAGGCTCAACTGATCCTCCCATCTCAACCTCCCAAGTAGCTAGGACTACAGGCATGCATTGCCACTCTCGACTAATTTTTGTATTTTTTGTACAGACGGGTTTTGTCATGCTGCCCAGGGTGGTCTTTAATTCCTGGGCTCAAGTGATCTTCCCACCTCGACCTCCCAAAGTGCTGGGATAACAGGCATGAGTGACTGCTCCCAGCACCCTTCCCATCCTTGATCTCTCCATGCAGATGCTCAATGCGCTTTGAGGGGAGCCTCAATGTGCTCTGCAAACCCTTAAGTCTGTGAGTGCATGTGTGGCTATGGAGTAGGGGTTGCAGGTGAGTTTGCACACCTCAGGGCAAGAAGGGGCTGGCACTTACCTGCTTATTCTCCCTGGGCTCAGATGCTCAGGTAAGGGAGAAAACCCAGGCGGGCTGCTGTGGGGTTTGTGCCTAATACTAAGGGGTCTACCCCAGGGGCACACTCACAAAAATCTCATTCAGAGTTCAAAGAGGTAACAAAAGGAATGTGTGTGTGTACCGCATGCGCGCCCACAGTGTGAGTTCGGCACACATGAAGACATATGCCCATATGTTTACCCTCTCGAATTTTACAGTGCAAATTAGGAGGCTGGTTCTAATAACATGGCAATAAAACATCAAGCGTTTGTACTACGGTCTCTCACCAGGCATGGGAAAATGGTTTATCTTGGATCCTGGGGCAGCCACTAATATAATGAGAAAGTAATAGATGGAGGAACCATCCAGAAACAGTTTCAAGGCCACAGAATTTTTCTTCTTATCCACAACAAAGTCTCAAGAATGCAAGACCACGGGCACAGGCTGGAAAATTGCACAGAAGTGGAGTTCTCCTGATGGGAGAGATTCACACGGCAGCCTCGGTTCACAGAGGTTTCCTCTGGAATTTCTGTGTGTAGGGTTGTACAGGAAGCAGCTGAGTGGAGCTCTTGAAATGAGAGCACGTTACAGAAAGACTCCAAAACTATGCCTCTCATCTCACCTGAAGACAACCGCTCCTTTTTCATGCATTTGACAAGACCATTTTCATATTAGTCAGGCACTTAACTTTTATGTTCATATAAAAATTCAGTACTTTTACCAATAAAGTTTTGGTTTTGGGGTTGTTTATTGTTTTTGGTATAGTTGGGGGTTTTGCTGTGTTGTCCAGACTGGTCTCAAACTCTTGACTTCACACGATCCTCTAACCTTGGCCTCCCAAAATGCTGTGATTATAGGCAGGAGCCACCACATCGATCCTAACAAGAAGTGTTTTTGTGGGGTTCTTTTGTTTGTTTGTTTTTTAAGACAGAATCTTGCTCTGTTACCCACTGCGGAGTGCAGTGGCGCTATCATAGCTCACTCCAACCTCGATCTCCTGGGCTCAAGCGATCCTCCCACCCTCAGCCTCCAAGTAGCTGGGACCACAGGCATGCACCGTCACGCCCATCTAATTTTTCTTATTTTTAGCAGAGACAAGGGCTTGCTTTGTTGCCCAGGCTGGTCCTGAACTCCTGAGCTCAAGCAGCCCTCCTGCATTGGCCTCCCAAAGTGTTGCGATTACAGGCATGAGTCACGGTGCCCGGTCTAACAAGATGTTTCAAAAGAGCTTTTGCCGGGCGCGGTGGCTCACGCTTGTAATCCCAGCACTTTGGGAGGCCGAGGCGGGCGGATCACGAGGTCAGGAGATCGAGACCACGGTGAAACCCCGTCTCTACTAAAAATACAAAAAATTAGCCGGGCGTGGTGGCGGGTGCCTGTAGTCCCAGCTACTCGGAGAGGCTGAGGCAGGAGAATGGCGTGAACCCGGGAGGCGGAGCTTGCAGTGAGCCGAGATCGCGCCACTGCACTCCAGCCTGGGCGACAGAGCAACACTCCGTCTCAAAAAAAAAAAATAAATAAAAATAAAAAAGCTTTTTCAAAAGTATAGAAATTCAGGCAAATTGTTACCCCCCTACCCCTGCAAATTAATGAAAAGGAGGCACCCTTTTCAACTTACCTCAAAAATCAAACTGTTTTGGGGCCGGGTGCAGTGGCTCATGCCTGCAATCCCAGCACTTTGGTGGATCACCTGAGGCCAGGAGTTTGAGACCAGCCTGGCCAGCATGGTGAAACCCCATCTGTATTAAAAATACAAGAATTAGCCAGGCGTGGTGGTGTGCGCCTGTAATCCCAGCTACTCGGGTGGCTGAGGTAAGAGAATCGCTTGAACCTGGGAGGCAGATTGCAGTGAGCTGAGATTGCACCACTGCACTCCAACCTGGGCGACAAAGCAGGACTCCATCTCAAAAAAAAAAAAAAAAAAGAGAAAGAAAGAAAAAAAATCAAACTGTTTTGAGAAAAGTAGTTTTATTTTTTTACTAAAAAATTTGTTTTGAATAATTTGGTACATTGTCACAAGAATTCGTTGGATGTGTTGTGAACAAAATGGCTTAAGAAACACAGTTATGTTTCATGTTGATAGGCTGTCACAAGCCACACGTATGATATGTCTGAACTAATGGTACTCTTCTCTCTGCTCCCATGTCACATGACCTGCCTGTGACAATGCCACTTACATTGTCATTAGAGTTCCTGTGCCTAGCTACATGCCCCACCTCCAGCTTCCACCTCACTGAAAAGGTCTTGAAGGAGAAGACCAGGCTTTCTCCTCCTTGATTCCCCTAGAACCTGGGCCAGTGCCTTGAAGAGCGGTTCCATGAATGTCTGGGGAGGGTGTGGGAAATATGGTTGGACATGGGTAGGTTGGTGTCAGGTTACATGGGGATTTAGAACCTGGACTTGACCCATCCTGGGCCAGAAGGAGCCACTTAAGGTTTTTGAGCAGAAGGTGATATGAAAACAAATTGTGGGGTGGGTGTGGTGGCTCATGCCTGTAATCCCAGCACTTTGGGAGGCTGAGGTGGGTGGATCACGAGGTCAGGAGTTCAAGACCAGCCTGGCCAATATGGTGAAACCCCATCTCTACTAAAAGATACAAAAATTAGTGGGGCGTTATGGCACAAGCCTGTAGTCCCAGGCTGAGGCAGGAGAATCGCTTAAACCTAGGAGGCGGAGGTTGCAGTGAGCTGAGATCGCACCACTGCACTCTAGCCTGGGTGACAGAGTGAGACTTGGTCTCAAAAAAAAAAAAAAAAGGAAAAGAAAACAAATTGTGTTGAAGTCCAGAAATGGGGCACTGGAGCGGGAGCCCAGAGCAGAAGCTATTGCCAGAGGTCACAAGGACAGAGACTAGAGGCAAATCCAAAGGATTTTCAAACAAAAAGCAGAACTAGGTGTCCCTTTCCAGGGGAAGAAGGATATGGAAGGGTCAAAGTTGGCTCTAGAGGTTGGAGGGCTGAAAGAGGTGCCCTCCTAACAGATACTAGGGCGAGGATTTGGGGCAGGGCAGAGGTGGGGGAGATAAGTTCACTGTTGGTCATGTTCAGTTTGAATAGATCCCCCAGGGTGCAATGTCCGGGCAGTAATTATAACTCAGAAGAGGAGTCAGGGCTGAAGATTCAAATCAGCAAGTCACCCTTGCTTGCAGTGACTTCTCTGAAAAGAGAAAATGCTTCACCAGAAGAACAGGGGAGAGCTCTTAGGTATGTCCCCAAAATCTGCTTGCTAGGGTGGGATGAGTCACCCGGAAGGACCTGCCCAGGTGCTAAGGAAACTGGGAAGGGCTAGGTCAGGTAAGCCTGAGGGAGCAGTTTCCTGAAGAGGGGTGGAAGAGGAGGCAGTAGGATCTCCACAGTGACAACTTCGGAAGGAAGGAAAAGTAGAAGGACCAAGGAAAGACAAGGTGGTGTTTTTAAAGGAAGTCATTCATGCATGGATGGCAGACAAGACTGCAGCAGAGCAGCTGGGGCAGATGCCAAACCACAGAGCACAGACGAAGAAGAACGAAAATGTGAAAGAGCAGGAAGCAGTGGCTGGAGATGACACTTCTGAGGAGGCGGTTTGGAAGCTACAGGAAGCAGTGGCTGGAGGTGACGCTTCTGAGGAGGCAGTTTGGAAGCTACAGGAAGCAGTGGGATAAAGGAGGGGGTGATCGTCATCCTGAGCATCCTTGCCAAACACACTCCTGCCCATTGCACACGCTGAGATGTGCACCCAGCTCTCTTCTCCAGAGAGAGGTCCACATGGCACACATCTGAATGGCCCAGACTTCTGGACATGTGGTCCTCTGTGCCCAAGGCCTCCGGGGTACCTAGGGAAACACGCTGGCTGCCTTATGAGCATGTGAAAGAAGCCTGGGTGCCAGGCCTGAGCACTGGGCATTTCTTGGCATTCGTGCTGCTCATGGGGATTGTGTACAGAGAGCAGACTGGGCAGGAGGACCAGCAGGCGCACACAGAGGCCACCTCAAAGGGACATGGCAGCAGTACTGTGAGTCCCTTGCTCTCCTCATGAGTGAATGCAGCTTTGGGCAGCATGATTGAGTCCACCCAAATCTAAGCACATCTGTTGAGACTGCTGGGGAGCCAGTCATGGGACACAGACTCTGACGTCTCCTGAGTCGAAAGAGATTCGGGCTCAGAAGCTTCATCCTCAGCACCCCCTTCACATTCTGGAGGAAGCTGGGGGGAATCCTCTCCCACTGCTATCTTCATGTGGCATGGATACTGTAGAGGAATAGGAATGGGGGTCCCTGAAGGAAACTATTCTATAGCCAGAGCTTTGGAAGCCTTCAAATGGCCTACAAGCTTAGAGGCATCTGGAATCAAAGCAGTAGTGACACCTTCCTGCCCTGTTGATTCTATTTAATGAAGAATAACTATAAAGAGAGCAAGATGGCCAAATAGAACCCTGCAGCTATCATCCCACCCTGTCCCCCCCAACCCCACGCCTCAAGAACACCAAATTGAACAATTATCCACACAAGACAGCACCTTCAGAAGAACCAAAAAATAAGGTGGGCAATCACAGTACCTGGTTTTAACATCATATCAAGGAAGAAGCACTGAAGAGGGTGGGAAAGACAGCCTTGAATTGCCTACACTACCCTTCCCCCTTGCCCTAGGAGCGCAGCATGATGCAGAGAATCTGTGTCCTTGGAAGAGGGAGAGGGAAGTGATTATGGAGCTTTGCATTGCAACTCAGTGCTGCCCTGATACAGTGGAAAGTAACACAGGGCAGAATTAGGCTGGTGCCCATGTAGGGAGCATTTAGACCAGTCCTAGCTGGAGGAGAAGGGTTCATCTCGATAGTCAGAACCGGAGTTCCAGCAAGCCCTGCCGCTGCAGGCTCAAGTGCTCAGGGGTACTAAATAAACTTGAAAGACAGTTTAGGCCGCAAGGACTGCAATTCCTGGGCAAGTCCTGGTACTGGGCCGACCTTGGAGCCAGTAGGCTTGGTGTGCATGCAACCCTGTGAAACACTAGCTGATGTGGCCAAGGCCCGTCCCCCAACCCCAGGCAGCACAGCTCACAATTCCAAGAGGAGAGGAAAGAGTAAAGAGGACTTAAAGAGGACTTTATCTTGCAACTCGAATACCAACTTAGCCACAGTAAGACAAAGCACTAAAGTCCTGAGGCCCCCATTCGAGGCCATAGCTCCTGGGTGACATTTCTAGACCCACCCTGGGCCAGAAGGGAACCCACTGCCCTGAAGCAAAAGACAGTCCAAGAAGAATTCACCACCAGCCAACTAAAAAGCTCTTGGGCATTGAATAAATATCAGGTCCCCACAGGCCTTGGGTGAGACCCAGTATTGCGTTGGCTTCAGGTGTGAGGTGCTGGCTTAAGGTGTGACCCAGCACACTCTCAGTAGTGATGGCCATGGAAGTGCTTGTGTCACCCCTCCCCCAAATCTAGACAGCTCAGCATGGAGAGAGTGATCCCATTTGTTTGGTGTAAATTAAGAGAAGGGTACAAGAGACTCTGCCTGGTAATCCAGGGAATTCTCTTGGATCTTATCCAGGATCACCAAGGCAGTACCTCTACGGGTCTGCAAAAGTTACACCGTTATTGCGCTTGGGTTGCCTTGTAATACACATATGACTGCAATGACCGAAGAATTAGATCACAACACTCAATTCCCTTTGAATATTTGGAAAGCCTTCTCAAGAAGGACGGGTACAAGGAAGTCCAAACTGTGAAGATTAGAATAAATACCTAAATCTTTAATATCTAGACATCAACAAACATCCACAAGTATCAGGACCATCCAGAAAAACATGACCTCACCAAATAAACTAAATAAGACACCAGTGACCAATTCCAGAATGATAGAGATCTATGATCTTTCAGACAGAGGATTCAAAATAGCTGTTTTGAGGAAACAGCAAAATCCAAGATAACACAGAGAAGGAATTCAGAATCCTATCAGATAAATTTAACGAAGAGATTGAAATAATTACAAAGAATCAAGCAGGAATTCTGGAGCTAAAAATTCAATTGACAAACCGAAGAATGCATCAGTCTCTCAACAGCAGAACTGATCAAGCAGAAGAAAGAATTAGTGAGCTTGAAAACAGCCTATTTGAAATTACACAGAAGAGTCAAAAGAAAAAAGAATAAAAAATAATGAAGCACACCTACAGGATCTAGAAAATAGCCTCAAATGGGCAAATCAAAGACTTATCGGCCTTAAAGAGGAGGTAGAAGAGAAAGACTGGGGTAGAAAGTTTACTTAGCAGGGTGTGGTGGCTCATGCCTGTAATCCCAGCACTTTGGGAGGACGAGGTGGGTAGATCATCTGAGGTTAGCAGTTCAAGACCAGTCTGACCAACATGGTGAAACTTCATCTCTACAAAAATTAGCCAGGCAAGATGGCGTGTGCCTATAATCCCAGCTACTCAGGAGGCTGAGGTGGGAGAATGACTTGAACCCGGGAGGTGGAGGTTGCAGTGAGCCGAGATGGTGCCATTGCACTCCAGCCTGGGTGACAGAGTGACACTCAGTCTCAAAAAAAAAAAAAAGTGGGGCTAGGTGCGGTGGCTCACGCCTGTAATCCCAGCACTTTGGGAAGCTGAGGCGGGAGGATCGCCTGAGGTCAGAAGTTGGAGCCAGCCTGACCAACATGGAGAAACCCCTTCTCTACTAAAAACACAAAATTAGCTGAGTGTGGTGGCACATGCCTGTAATCTCAGCTACTCGGGAGGCTGAGGCAGGAGAATCACTTGAACCCAGAAGGCAGAGGTCGCGGTGAGCCGAGATTGCACCATTGCACTCCAGCCTGGGCAACAAGAGCAAAACTCTGTCTCAAAAAAAAAGAAAGAAAGTTTATTCAAAGAGATAATAACAGAGAACTTTCCAAACATGGAGAAAGATATAAAATATTCAAGTACCAGATTACAGAACACCAAGCAGACTTAACCCAAAAAAGACGACCTCAAGACACTTAATAATAAAACTCCTAAAGGTCAAAGATAAAACAAAGTTCCTAAAAACAGCAAAAACAAACAAACAAACAAAACAAAACAAAAAAGAACTATAAGGGAGCTCTAACATGTCTGGCAGCAGATTTCTTGGTGGAAACCTTACGAGCCAGGAGAGAGTAGCATGACACATTTAAAGTATTGAAGGAGAAAACTTTCATCCTAGCATATTATATCCAGTGAAAATATCTTTCTTTTCTTTTTTTTTTTTTGAGACAGGGTCTCACTCTGTTGCCCAGACTGGAGTACAGTGGCGCAATCTCAGCTCACTGCAACTTCCACCTCCCAGGCTTGAGTGATTCTCCTGCCTCAGCCTCCCGAGTAGCTGTGATTACAGGCGCACGCCACTACCACCCGGCTAACTGTTGTATTTTTAGTAGAGACAGGGTTTCACCATGTTGGCTAGGCTGGTCTTGAACTCCTGACCTCAAATGATCCACCTGCCTCGGCCTCCCAAAGTGCTGGGATTACAGGTGTGAGCCACAGTGCCCTGCCAAAACTATCTTTCAAACATGAAGGAGAAATAAAGACTTTGCCAAACAAAAGCAGAGAGATTTCGTCAACACCAGATCTGTCCTGCAAAACATGCTAAGGTGAGTTCTTCAATCTAAAGGGGGTGTTAATAAGCAGTGAGAAATCATCTGAAGGTATAAAACTCACTGGTAACAATGAATACACAGACAAATGCAGAATATTATAACACAGTTATAACGTAATTGTGGGATGTAAACTACTCATATCTTGAAAAGGAAGACTAAAAGATGAACCTATCAAAAATAACAACTACAACAACTTTTTAAGACATAGAAAGTATAATAAGATATAAACAGAAACAACAAAAAGTTGACTGGGCATGGTGGTTCACGCCTGTAATCCTAGCACTTTGGGAGGCCAAGGCAGGTGGATCACTTGAGGTCAGGAGTTTGAGACCAGCCTGGCCAACATGGTGAAACCCCATCTCTACTAAAAAAATACAAAAATTAGTGGGGTGTGGTGGCATGAGCCTGTAATCCCAGCTACTCGGGAGGCGGGGGCACAAGAATCGCTTGAACCCAAGAGGCGGAGGTTGCCGCCAGCCCAGATCACGCCACTGCACTCCAGCCTGGGTGACAGAGCAAGACTCAGTCTCTAAACAAATAAATAAGAAACAACAAAAAATTTAAAAGTTGGGGAAGTAAAGTGTAGAGTTTTCATTACTTTTCTCTTTGCTTGCTTGTTTTGCGATCAGAGTTAAGTTGTCATCAGTCTAAAATAATGGGTTATAAGATGTTATTTGCAATCCTCATGGTAACCTCAAATCAAAAAACCTACAATAGGTAGGCAAAACAAGAAATTAAAATATGCTTCCAGAGAAAAACACTTTAAAAAAAAAAAGGAGAGACAGGTTTGGGTGGTCGAGGTAGGCAGATCAACTTAAGGTCAGGAGTTCAAGACCAGCCTAGCTAACATGGTGAAACCCTGTCTCTACTAAAAATGCAAAAAATTAGCCACGTGTAGTGGCACACGCCTGCAATCCCAGCTACTCGGGAGGCTGACACTCAAGAATTGCTTGAGCCTGAGCAGTGGAGGTTGCAGTGAGCCGAGATTACACCACTGCACTCCAGCCTGGGCGACACAGCAAGATGGTCTCAAAAAAAAAGAAGAAGAAGAAGAAGACAGGAAGGAAGGAAGAAAGAGAAGATCCCAACACAACCAGAAAACAAATGACAAAATGACAAAATTGTAGTAGTAAGTCCCTATTTATCAACAACAATATTCAGTGTAAATGGATGAAACTCTCCAATCAAAAAAAAAGAAAAACAAAAGAAAGAAAAAGAAATCAAAAGAAAAACAAAAACAAAAAAGAGAGAGTAGAATGTTGCTTACCAGAGGCTAGGAGTGGGGAAGGGGAGGCTGGAAGGATTTGGGGATGGTTAATGGGTACAAAAATAGAGTTAGATACAATGAATAAGATCTAGTATTTGATAGCACAATACGGTGACTACAGTCGGCAACAACTTGTACATTTTAGAATAACTGAGGAGTACAATTGGAACATTTGTAACACAAAGAAATGATGAATGCTTGAGGTGATACTCTATTTACCCTGATGTAATCATTATTGCATGCCTCTACCAAAATATCTCATGTGCCTTGTAAACATATACACCTACTAGGTACCTATTTAAATTTAAAATATTTTAAATTTTAAAAAGTAAGCATAGAAACCCTTAAGATGTCACAAAATAGTACAGTTGCATTCAACTTCCTTCAGCAAAACTGTCTAAAAGTTCGAGAAGATGTCCATGAGAACAATCATTGTTGCAATTTGCATGGCTCTGATCTTCAAGGAAAAAATGCAGTTTCATTCAACTTAATCTTCGGTATGATGAGCACTAATGAGGCAATAGTTATACAGCCTTTTCCTAGCTCTGGCCCTAGGGCTCCATACACATCACTCAACAGGCATGGAACCCAACATGAGAGGTATTTTCCTTACCTCCATTTTATAGATGAGGAAGGCAAGCTAGGAAGAGATACAGTCCAAGAGCTGACAGTCAGTAAGTCACAGAGCCAGGGTTTGAACCCTGCCCCAAGGATGAGGAAGTCCCTGACCTAGAAGAGTGCCTAGTGCAGCCAAAGGGAGGAGAAAGCAAAAATGTCATGTCGCCATGGTGAGTGTGGGGACCAGGTGTGTTCAGGCACTCTGGGTACGGGGAGGCATGCAGCCCGGGGCAATGAGTCCCAGAAAGGCTGCCTGGAGGGGCTGACCCATGAGCTGGGTCCTGCGTGGTAGACCGGGGATGGAGGGGCTGGTGATTGTGCCAGACAGAAAGCACAGCAAGAGTGAAGACATAGAGGGACCCAAGAGAGGATAAGTCCAAGGATGACGAAGGGGCATCAAGCAATGGGGCTGAGGGGACTGTGGGATTGGAGCCCAGGCTAGGACACCAGATTTTTTCCCTGAGGGAGACGGAGACCCATTCAGAGTATTCCCAGGGGAGTAACATGGTTGGACGTGAGTTTTATTTTCGGTGGAAGATGGTGAAACTGGAGAAGGGAAAGGAAACCTAAAACAAGGTTAACGCAATGGGCAAAGATGAGCAATGGAGAGTAAGTGAGTTAGAAGGCGGTTTCTTTATTTTTTTATTTTTTATTTTGAGACGAGAGTCTCACTTTGTCACCTACGCTGGAGTGCAGTGGCTCTATCTTGGTTCGCTGCAACCTCCGCCTCCTGGGGTCAAGCAATTCTCCTACCTTAGCCTCCCGAGTAGCTGCAATTACAGCTGCCCACCACCACACCCAGCTAATTTTTGTATTTTTAGTAAAGACGGGGTTTTGCCATCAACTTGGGGCTGGGGTTTCACCATGTTGGCCAGGCTGGTCTTGAAAACCCTGACCTCAGGTGATCCGCCCGCCTCGGCCTCCCAAAAAAGTGCTGGGATTACAAGCATGAGCCACCACACCCAGCCTAGAAGGCAGTTTCTTACAGCGAACTTATTTTCTCTCTATACAAGCAATGATGTAAGAGCCCCTGCATTGTACAGAAGCTGTGAACATTTTGAAACAACAGAGGGAAGGGAGTCCCTTTTGAAATCTTTTCAAGGGAGCTCCGCCTTTCAAGTTAAACCACTTATTATCTAATTTTCTTTTCCACAGAATCTCTGTAGGGGCGATGCCGAGAAGGAGCAGATGAGCAGCTTCCACATCGTGAAGCTGGTGGTGGAGAGCTTCACTGTGAACCTCACCACACCAAGCATCTCACTTCTCACATCTGAGAAAACCTCGGCGTTAAGGCCAAGGTAGCTAGAGGAGTCTGATGCAGGTGAGACGTTCCTGATCTCCCTGCTAACCTCAGGACAACCTGCTCATTAGAACTTCCAAAGACATGGGTACAAACGGAATTCACCACTGACCTGCTTAAACTTAACCCAGGTAGCTGAAGACGAAAGACTTCATATTCTGCTAGAAGCTTCGACGCTCTGTTATCTTCCGAGTCATTCTGTCCTAGAAGAAAACAACAAATAGGCTCGTTAAATTACCCACAGGTAAGCGATCAATCGACACAACATTAAATGAAAAGCTCCCATTACATGGACAAGACGAGGTGTAATTCAGAGCGAATTACTATGATACTTCACGCAAAACCTTGGTTTTTGAGATTTTATTTACACAAGTAACAGCTAACCTGACTCTTCACTGGCTCTAAGGCCGGCTAAAGCATCATTTAATCTTTCTACATGATAGGAGCAAGAAATGATTATAGAGAAAATGTTGTAGGCATTGCATTTGGTTAGACTCTGCAACTGAGATGCATTCATTGAAATATTACCTCCTCATTGGTTAATACATTACAGTGAATTGTAAAACAAAGGACTCTAAGGTTCATATTTGGGGTCACAGAACTTTGGAGATGAATGGGATACTCCTCCTCAAAGATGAAGAAATGAGATCCAGGGAGGCTGTCCCACCCACAATCTAGCAGCCAGTTAATGACCAAGTCAGAAGTTCATCAGCCAGGGCTCTGTCTGCTACATCAGACTTAACTTAGGGTCACAATTTTGAAATAACAGCTCATATGAAGGCTTTTGATTCAGAAAACATTCCAAATTTCACGCTGACTTTAAATTTTTTTTTATTTCTTATTTTTATTTTTTTGAGACAGAGTCTCACCTTATTGCCCAGGCTAGAGGGCAATGGTGCAATCTCGGCTCACTGCAACCTCTGCCTCCCGGGTTCAAGCGATTCTCCTGCCTCAGCCTCCCGAGTAGCTGGGATTACAGGTGCCCGCCACCATGCCCAGCTAATTTTTTTTGTATTTTTAGTAGAGATGGGGTTTCACCATGTTGGCTAGACTGGTCTCGAACTCCTGACTTCAAGTGATCTGCCCACCTTGGCCTCCCAAAGTGCTCAGATTACAGGCGTGAGCCACTGCACCTGGCCTAAACTTACTTAATAATCTTTCTAGATGTGGAAGTAATTTACATTTTTGCAATAAAATGCTAATAATCAGCTCAAGTCACACTTTTTCATGGAGAAATGAAAGGACTCTGCCCCATGATCTCTCACATTTTTGGCCAGAGCCTGACCTGTGTGTGCTGAGTTTCACGAAGAAATTGCTGTCCCTGAAGGGCAATTTGCCTCCGGGCTCCATAGCATCCTGGAAAACCTTAGCGCACCTAAGCGAGTTGGGATCTGAGGCTAATAGAGTTCAAACCTCTCATTACACTTAAAAAAAACTGCAGTGGGCCGGGCGCGGTGGCTCACGCTTGTAATCCCAGCACTTTGGGAGGCCGAGGCAGGCAGATCACGAGGTCAGGAGATCGAGACCACGGTGAAACCCCGTCTCTACTAAAAATACAAAAAATTAGCCGGGCGTGGTGGCGGGCGCCTGTAGTCCCAGCTACTCGGAGAGGCTGAGGCAGGAGAATGGCGTGAACCTGGGAGGCGGAGCTTGCAGTGAGCCGAGATCGCGCCACTACACTCCAGTCTGGGCGACAGAGCGAGACTCCGTCTCAAAAAACAAACAAACAAACAAACAAAAAAACAAAACAAACAAACAAAAAAAACTGCAGTGGAGTCAAGCAGTCAATCCAAGAAAGAGCTAGGTGTAGAAATCCAGAAAGAAATGTGGGTTCATCAAGCAGCTATTAGCACTAGGCTCTGTGCCTGCTGCTGTAGGTGCAGGATCTCATTCTTCTCACAACTGCCCCCTGAGTGCACATGGCCACTTCTCCATTTTACAAATGGGGGCACAAAGACCCAGAGAGGCTGAGTTCTTTGGTTCAGTTAATATTTATCTGCGCATCTCCTACGTGCCAGGCACCAAGGTAGGTGCTGAGTATATAAAGGAGAAATAGACACACTGTCTGCCCTCAGTGAGCTTACAGTCTAGCAGGGAGGAGAGAAGGAGATTCAGGCATTTTAATCCAAACTCAGTTTTCTTTTCTTTTTTTTTTTTTTTGAGCAAATTCTTCTAGATCCTGAATCAGAACTAGAACCATGTTGTTCAAAGTGCAGCTTTCAATGTATTAAAATGTCTTGAGATTCATTTAGTGGGTCTTGATTACCATTAAAAATACATGTATACCTATATATACATGTAGATATGTATATATATATATATATATATTTTTTTTTTTTTTTTTTTTTTTTTGAGACAGAGTCTTGCTCTGTTGGCCAGGCCACACCACGCCCGGCTAATTTTTGTGTGTTTAGTAGAAACAGGGTTTCACCATGTTGGCCAGGCTGGTCTCAAACTCCTGACCTCAGGTGATTCGCCCACCTCGGCCTCCCAAAGTGCTGGGATTACAGGCATGAGCCACCATGCCTGGCTTGATTAGCATTAAAAATATATAAATGAACAAACAAAGCAGAACAGAATAGCATAGGCTAGAAAATAGTGCGGATGTAGTAAAGGTAAGGAAGCTCACAAGGGCATATGTCTGTGTATCTGTATCAATCACATAAACCTCTGTGTGTACTGGTTTGTGATGTAAACTATATTTCCTTTTGTAGGCCATGGCGGAAAAAAGTGTGAAAGCTCTTGAGTTAGAGGCTCATACAAAATGGTGAGGGCCAAGGGGAGCGAGTGTCTGCCTAGGGACTAACTAGCATCTAGCTGCAGTGAACTGGTACAATTTTGGTTTGTCACCAAGAGAAGCCTTTCAAAGGTGAGATGCCCAAATCGAACACCCAGAGATAGGAAGAGCTGGAGAAGGATTGTTAGGCAGTTCTAGGGATGAGAGAGGAAAACAGAGTCAGGGCTCCTTTCTCTTGTAGCCTGGGACAGGGGGTGGGCACCTATCAGGCCATGAGGAGGCACCGTGACACCAGTTCTGCATTTGCATGAGAGCCTCAGACTCAACAAGATGGGCCCCCAATTCTAGCCCTAATTGCTAGAACTGTGGGAGCTGATGGAAGTCTACAAAACTGGCTAGGTCTGGAAGGAACTTCCTACCATCCCACTGCCAGAAGAGTACAGGAGAGCATCAGAGTCCGGAAGGCCAGGAGGTTAAGGAGTCAGACTCAGGACCCTTCCAACTATCTTTTTTTTTTTTTTTGAGACTCTGTCGCCAGGCTGGAGTGCACTGGCATGATCTCAGCTCACTGCAACCTCTGCCACCCGGGTTCAAGTAATTCTCCTGCCTCAGCCTCCCGAGTAGCTGGGATTACAGGTGCCTGCCACCACGCCCGGCTAATTTTTGTAGTTTTTTAGTAGAGACGGGGTTTCACCATCTTGGCCAGCCTGGTCTTGAACTCCTGACCTCGTGATCCACCTACCTCGGCCTCCCAAAGTGCTGGGATTACAGGCATGAGCCACCGCGCCTGGCCCCTTCAAACCATCTTAATCCCCAGAACGGAGCCTCCTTTGGGATGGCAAGTTATTGTGATCTCCCTTATCAGGATATAATTATTAAATTTTCTGTTACTTTAATAAAACTTCCTTCAGACATCTTCTGGGTACCACGTTAGTAAGTTGAGGATTCAGGGCAATCCACTAGACTGACACGTGGACACATTTTCTCAGGTTTCTGAGTACGGATTCGAGGCAAGAGAAAAAAGGTCCACCCACAGAGTAACCTGTGTCACTCATTCGTACTGTAAGGCTCTCTGACGTGCGGTATACAATGACGCAGCCATATCGGGGCAGTCATATTTTGGTGCCTTGATTATTGAATATTTATCTGTTAACAAGCAGTAATATGAAATGACATCAAGAAAAATTATCTTATCTATGATTTCATCCATATTTTCCCCATACAGGATTAGGATGATGATGACAAGAACTGGATGTTATACAAAATAATCAGCCCCAGAAACATATGGAAAAATAACAACCAGATATTTATGTTTTATGTTTCTTCACCCATCATGTGTGTCAGACTGTAAAAATAACAGGGTCTGTAACAAGTTCTCCTTCACTGTAGGTTACAGCCAAGGAGAAAACACTAGTGTATGTTGAAATAGACAGAATAATTAGGCTGGGTGCGGTGGCTCATGCCTGTATCCCAGCACTTTGGGAGGCCAAGGAGGGGAGATCATGAGGTCAGGAGATCAAGATCATCCTGGCTAACATGGTGAAACCCCATCTCTACTAAAATACAAAAAATCAGCTGGGCGTGGTGGCACACACCTGCAGCCTCAGCTACTCAAGAGGCTGAGGCAGGGGAATCACTTGAACCCAGGAGGCGGAGGTTGCAGTGAGCCAAGATCACACCACTGCACTCCAGCCTGGGTGACAGAGCGAGACTGGAGTGCAGTGGTTCAATCATGGCTCACTGCAGCCTCTGTCTCCTGCGTTCCAGTGATCCTCCCACCTCAGTCTCCGGAGTAGTTGGGACTACAGGCATGTGCCACCATGCCTGGCCAATTTGTGTAATTTTTTTGTAGAGACGGGGTTTTGCCATATTGCCCAGGCTGGCCTCAAACTCCTGGGCTCAAGCAATCCACCTGCCTTGGCCTCCTGAAGTGTTAGGATTACAGGTATGAGCCACGGCACCTGGCCAGGGCATGATTTTTTATCTCATTTAGAAACAAATGTAATAGTTCATGAGAAACTGCTTCATGAACCAAAAGGTATCCTGTAAGTATTCACCATTTTCATTATTATCAATGCTAATACATTATTTTCAAGTAAAATACTAAAAGTAACACACCTGTAACCCTAGCACTTTGGGAGGCCAAGGTGAGAGGACTGCTTGAGTCCAGGAGTTTGAGACCAGCCTGGGCAACATAGCAAGTCCCCATCTCTATTATTTTTACAAAAAAAAAATTAAAATAAATAAATTAAAAGTAAATGAATGTGTATTCAATGTTTCCTGATTATGTGGTTTTGCACACATCTTAATTTCAAACCACGGACTCAGGTTTAACTAACATGTTCAAGGATCAACATTCATAATAAGGCAGAGAGTTTAATCACAATTGTTCTTCATAACAGAAGTGCAGGTGGACTCTGGTTACTAAGTAGGTCCTATTGTCTTCATCTGATGGATGAAGTAAGAGGAGCAGAGAAGCTAAATGACTTGCCCAGGGTCACACAGTAGCAGAACCAGAGCAGGAAATCAGACCCTCCTGCCACTAGAGCCCTTGCTTTTTATTCTAAGCTTGCTCACAGTTTGGGTTGTTGGTTTGCTCTTTCTTACAAAGTCATAAGCTAGGCCTGGCGCGGGGGCTCACACCTGTAACCCTAGCACTTTGGGAGGCTGAGGAGGGTGGATCACCTGAGGCCAGGAGTTCAAGACCAGCCTGGTCAATATGGTGAAACCCCATCTCTACTAAAAACACAAAAATGTAGGCATTGTGGCGGGCACCTATAATCCCAGCTACTCAGGAGGCTGAGGTAGGAGAATCGCTTGAACACGGGAGGCAGAGGTTGTACTGAGCCGAGATCGCGCCACTGCACTCCAGCCTGGAAGACAGAGCCAGACTCCATCTCAAATAAATAAATAAATAAATAAATAAATAAATAAATAAATAATAAAATAATAAAATAGGCCGGGTGCGGTGGCTCATGCCTGTAATCCCAGCACTTTGGGAGGCTGAGGCGGGCAGATCACCTGAGGGCAGTAGTTGGAGACCAGACTGACCAACATAGAGAAACCCCGTCTCTACCACAAATACAAAATTAGATGGACGTGGTGGCGCATGCCTCTAATCACAGCTACTCAGGAGGCTGAGGCAGGAGAATTGCTTGAACCCGGGAGGCGGAGGTTGCGGTGAACCGAGATCGCTCCATTGCACTCCAGCCAGGCCAACAAGAGTGAAACTCCGTCTCAAAAATAAATAAATAAATAAAAATAAAATAAAACGTTTCATATCCAAAATGCACAAGTTTTTCAGCTTTGTTTCTTACTTTTAGGTTTTAATGAAGTTCAGAGCAACTCAAAATGTCCTTTACCAGCAGGAGTGGTCAAGATAAACCCCAGGTAAATTCTACCAAACGGCGAAGCAGAGCCAGCAGTGCCATTCACTGCAGAATACCTGAGTCTGGGCTCCCAGCCAGCACTGGCGAAGGCCCCTACTGTACCTTCTGGCTTCACTCCAGAGGCAAGAAAAGAAAGCACGCCGCCGAGCACACAAGCCAGGGCTATGCAATTCCAGCTCTCCAGAGTCTAACTTCACTCCTTCTTCTGTAGCTGAATAAAAAACGTTGCCCTTTTCTGTTTATTTGCACAGAGGGCCGTTTAACATAGGAGCACAAAGAGTGGGGGAACACCACAGCCATGTGGACTAGAATGATTTCCAATCACAATAAACACTCCCAAAGAGGCAGGAAGATGGTAAGCAATATATTTCCTCTCTAACATTCTTTAAAATAAATGCACAGCCTTGGAGGAGGAGGCCTGACATGTTTCCACTAGACGAACGTGTGGGGAGAAAAACAGATCTTTGTACGCTACCTGCACTGTGCCCAGGCCCCATTCCAGACCACAGTTTGGCAACTGGATCTCAAGGGGCTGAGTATCTGGAGATTGTCTACGATGCAGTTCGTCTGGGCTGTTCTGAAATCAACAAAGCTTCATTCCTTTCCATTAGCTCTCAGCAGAGTAACATCCAGGAGGGCGCTGTGCTCTGACACATTGCGCAGAGCCTTCTGCATCCTCCAGGCTGAGTCTCGGGCCGCTGAGAACTGCTGTGATGGTTCAGAAACCCCAGTCACAGCGGGCCACAGCCAGGAGCCAGCCAAACCTAAATTCTGGGCTGTCACATTTTGGAGCTGTTCCCCCTGAAGCATGTGAGCAAAATCCACAAAAATTTTAAAGCAACATATGATTGTTGTGAAAGAATATCAGGGATCCTATTTTCTTCATCCACTTTTGTGAATCCATTCCTTCTAATGGCTGAGTCCACGTGTCATTCTGCATTACTCACTTTGAACAAGACACAGAAACACTGAGCATCATGGCATGGGGCACGCTACACACTAGGAAGCCTTAAAACATCACCACCAACAAAAACGCTTGATTCGGCCACTGTCATCAGAAGGGGGTAGAAGAGGCCAGGCGCAGTGGCTCACGCCTGTAATCCCAGCACTTTGAGGCCAAGGCAGGCACATCACCTGAGGTCAGGAATTCAAGACCAGCCTGGTCAACATGGCAAAACCCCATTTCTACTAAAAAATTAGCCAAGCACCATGGCGCATGCCTGTAGTCCCATGTATTCAGGAGGTTGAGACACCAGAATCGCTTGAACCCAGAAGGCAGAGGTTGCAGTGAGCTAGGATCGCACCACTTTACTCCAACCTGGGCAACAGAGCGAGAGTCCGTCCTTTATGGCCGGGCACAGTGGCTCAAGCTTGTAATCCCAGCACTTTGAGAGGCTGAGGCGGGTGGATCACCTGAGGTCAGGAGTTCGAGACCAGCCTGGCCAACATGGTAAAAACCCGTCTCTACTAAAAATACAAAAAATTAGCCAGGAGTGGTGGTGGGCTCCTGTAATCCCAGCTACTTGGGAGGCTGAGGCAGAAGGATTTCTAGAACCCGGGAGATGGAGGTTACAGTGAGCCAAGATCACGCCACTGCACTCTAGCCTGGAAGACAGAGTAAGATTCCGTCTTTTTTTTTTTTTTTTTAAGTCTTTTAGAAGGAGAAAAACTTCTCTCATTTTTTAAAGACGTCCTCTACTCCTACTCAACACACACCTAACACTAATGACCTGACCATAGAAGGTTTCTATCAGATGATTAATCCTCGCAAGGCTATCAAATTCCCATCCTAAACATCTTTATTTATTACTCAAAGCAGCAGTCCATGAACTTGTTCAGTTGAAGGATAAAAGGGACATATGGGGTGCAGGTGACCTATTGCTATTATTAATGCTGTGCCCTAGAGTTGTGCAGTGTACAACCTGTGAGACCACATGCAGCAGCCCTGATAATACTTATTACACCAGTATATACTTTTCACTCATGTATTTATAAAGCATGTATATTATAAAAGCAATATGCATATTCTGTTTCCTGTAAAGATCAGTTCTTTCGCATGTCCATGTAAATCTTATTGGTCACCCAATGCTTATTTACTAAGTGTCATTATTCTAAATGAACATCAATCAGTTATGTTTAGTGTCCAATTGCTAGGATCTCTTTTCCTTTTCCTCTTTGAATATAAATATACTTGAAAATCATACTTAATTTCACTTGAGGCATCAGTGATCTTTTGATCTTTTTTTTTTTTTTTTTTTTTTGAGACAGGTCTCACTGTCGCCCAGGCTGGAGTACAGTGGCATGATCATGGCTCACTGAAGCCTCAACTTCTTGGGCTCAGATGATCCTCCCACCTCAACCTCCCGAGTAGCTAGAACTACAGGTTCACATCACCACACCCAGCTAATTTTTTTTTTTTTTAATTTTCTCTAGAGACAGCGTTTCACCATGTTGCCCAGAGTGGTCTCAAACTCCTTGGCTTAAGCAATCCTCCCACTTTGGCCTCCCAAAGTGTTGGGATTACAAGCATGAGCCACCACACCCGGCCAACAATGATCTTTGATTTCACCAAAAGTTGGGGCTGGACTCTAATACTGCCTTATAAATGTTTTTTATTTTATTTTATTTTATTTTATTTTATTTTATTTTATATTTTTGAGACACAGTCTCACTCTGTTGTCCAGGCTGGAGTGCAGTGGCCCCATCTCGGCTCACTGCAGCCTCCACCTCCTGGGTTCAAGCGATTCTCGTGCCTCAACCTCCCAAGTGGCTGGGACTACAGGTGCGTGCCACCATGCCCGGCTAATTTTTGTATTTTTAGTAGAGGTTTTGCCATGATGGCCAGGCTGTCTCAAACTCCTGACCTCAAGTTATCCACCTGCCTCGGCCTCCCAAAGTGCTGAGCTGACAGGCCTGAGCCTCCGTGCCTGGCCAAATTCTGCCTTATACATGTCTCTCTCAAGTCTCTATTCTCTCGGGCCTTCTCTTACCTCCTCTGAGCCATTATATTAGTTTCTTAACCGTTGTTAAAACTTCTAGTCTCTCACAAACCAATCTGTCACATTATAGCCAGAATTACTTCCTAAAACACTGACAGGTTTAGGCCACTCCTCTGTTTTAGAAACTTTAATGAATATGTATTGCCTAGGATATAAAGTCCAAACAAATCACCATGGTATATGACCCATTGAGAGTCCACTCAGCTTGTCAGTCTGAGCTAACTTGACTTCCAATACTAATCAATACCCACTCAGGCATCCATTCAAGAAAAATCTACTGGGCCCTTGTAAAAACACAATGGAATTGAGGAATTACTGGAAAAAGTCAGTAAGACCCATTCCTAGATATCAGGGTGCAAACAAGCGGGAGATACAGACACGTAAATATATCATGATAATTGACCATGGTGAGTGCAAGTTGGTCCCAATCTGGCGCACCAGCCTTATAGCCAGTAAATTCCCACTCATCCCTTTTTCCTACATTCCAACAATGGTAAACTTTTTGTTATCCAACAATGTGCCATGTTCTTAGACACCTGCACATGTTTACTTCCTCTCCAGTGCTTAGAATGCCCTTCCCTATGTTACTGTCTGGCGTTCTCTTGGCACATGAGTGGGTTAGGAAACCAATGGCAAAGTGGTAAAGGTCAGCAAGAGGGAAGTCAGACCCTGGAGCAAGAGGCCCGAGCCACACCGCATATAAAGCAGCCAGCCTCCTCGTGCTGATCAAGCCCGTCTCACCCCCATGCACCTGTCCCCTTTCCCAATGTGAGGGAAGATGGTCTCTGTGTGGCTGAGTTTAGCCCAGACCCCAGAAAACTGTGGTCTCAACAAGGGAGGTGGCAGATGGCAAAGTGGGCACAGGATGGTGGTACTCTATGTATAACGTGACTTCTTTGGGGTGCCTTGTACAGCAAAAGATCCCCTGCAGCTAAATCCAGTATCTCCTGCTTCTTTGGGGCTTGATAACTGAGTACTGGGGCTCCGTAAAAGTGGCTTCTAGAAGTATTTAGTTTTGCTTGGGATCAATACGTTAAGGCCACTGGTGTAAATACCAAAGAAGAAATGAGGAATTCCTATCTGAAATGAAGTACAAATGACTTTCCTCCTTCTAACTTCCTTTTATCCTTCCATCCTTCCTTTCTTTTGAAACAGGGAGAAACTTACTTGTATGACTGGTAGAAGTCATTATTGTATATATCTGAACACATTAAGCAATCCATTAAAAAATCCATTTCAACAAAGTGAAATTAACTTTAGAGTTATTCATTTAGTCTTTACTTACCCAGCAAAAGAGGGTAAGATGTGGAAGCTGCCCTCAAGAAATTCATAACTAGAGGCTACGTTTTAGCTAGTTAGTCCTGCCACCTCCCTCAAAGTAAGACATTCCAACCTATAGATATTTATTAGGGAGAAATGTAAATAAATAACTTAATTATTTAATCAGATAGATCTTAAGTCCACAACTCCCTCTAGGCTAAAACTGGTGACTTTCTCAAGGAAAAATGACTTAGCCAAAGCCCAAACGACAGAGAAGTAGACTAGAGTGCGTATGTCTGCAGATTCATTTCTGTACATGAATATTTACTGAGAGAGGTGGATGAGCATGGATTTAGATGCTTGTCACTGCTGTGGCCACATCTAGGTGAGCCAAGAGGCTGCAGAGGAGGTGGAAACTGCTAATGAAGTTTCCTGACCAAAGATGATGTTGGGGTGGGTCTGTTGTCTTCCCCCATACCTGGGATCCACTGGCTCACCCACTCTGTGACTGGGGCTCCCAGGAGGCCCAGGCTCCTTCTCCCTGGAGCCCCTGCTGGCCCCTACACTAAGCTTCCTGGCACACCCATCCCCGTCCTGGAGATGGCCTGCTGTGATGACAGGACTGGCTCTAGAAAGCAGGGCTCGTTCCACGTCCTTCTTACACTAACTCCATCTTTTCCCTGGGAGATGCTCGCAGGCTTTGCAGTTCGGTCAGGTTTTGTGTCTTGAAGTCTTCAAACTTCTTCAGGCAAAAACCTCATGAAGTAAGCGCTGGGGGATGTTATCTTCATTTCACAAAAGAGAAAGCTGAGATGCAGGGCGGCTCACCAAAAAGATATTTAGTCAGTAAAAGCCATTCCAGTAAGTTATGAGAAAAACCAAAGATATGCCGTGAAAGTTTGAGGAAAGCACATTCCAGAGTGGCGGTTTCCCCCTCTGCAAAAGGCAAAGGCCCATCCACGCTCCCACAAGGGCCATCGCCATTTCAGAATCCAAAACAAAATGTGCTTCCCAACTCTTTTCTTGCATAAAATAAACAGCACCACTTTTGAAATCATTATGTAAAATTAACTTCAAGGAAACAAGAAACACAGCCTAATAAAGGTGGGGGGGAGTTTTAGAAGTACGATTTTCAGAAGTACCATTCTCCTACATCCAACCCCCATCGCTTTTCCAACTGAACGCAATTTTTGCCCAGAGAGCAACTTTGTCTGCAGAGACTGCCCTATACTTGGGAAGGAAGAATGTAAGTAACAAGGTGCAAGCATCAGCATAAGTTTCAACTTCAAAAGGAATATAATCACCGTTTCTGTAAACTCTCCCCTTCCAGATAAACAACTGTGTTCCCAGGTTGAAGATGAGTCAAGTCCCATCCCCAGAGTCCTCCAAACCACACATTCCTCTTCCTGTCCCTGGCAGTCATTTGCATACATCCTGAGCTAAACCAGGGCCACTTATAAAAGGGCTTGTGTTGAACTTTCTTCTATTTAATTCCAGTGCTTTCTTCCAGCTACCCAATCTGTATGTAATTAAAATCATATTGCAGCAAACGTTGAATGGTATGAAAAGTTTTACCATATGTATACAATTGACTAGTTGTAGAATTTGGCACGTCTGCAACGATCCCATTAACGAGGAGCGAGCCTGGCTTATTTTGGAGTGTATGTTATATGCTTTGGATAGGTTCTGTTTTTAACTTGTACTAACGCTGTCCGTGATGTTTAACCCTTTGTTAGCGGTCACCAAGAAGTGTTCCTACATTTCAACAATGAGGACCACTGTACCCTAATCAAAACCTCAGGTCAAAAACGATTTGTCTAGTGGAGGAAGTTTCCTTTGAAAAATTTCCATTTTCTAAACCAAAATTAGCCTGCTCAGTCTCGACAAAGGCTGAGCAGATACCGTCACAGCCTCTGGGATCAAGTTGAACCAAATGGAGAAAATACAGATGTAATCATCGCTTCCAAATACTGAGACCCAGGGTGCTCCTTGAAGCTTGAAAGAAATGATTTTAGGACAAAAAGAGGAAGTATTGTACTACTGCAGATAATAAACATTTGAAACCTATGTCCCAAGAGGTAGCAGATAAAATATAAATAAATTCAAGAAGGAGTTAGCAAAGGTCATGCTGACAGATCTACCTTTGAGGAACATTCCTGACATTCTGTGACTGACACAAGGGAGGGAAAACATCTTTCCGCCTCATCACCCTCCCACCCCACCCACTTTTCCCACACAACAATTGAAAAAACTGGGGCCTTTGTCAGAGGAAGAATACAACGTCAGATAGGCCTTTGGTCCGACTCTCTGGGTCAAGACTTGATATAATTTGTAGATAATAGAGCTGACCAGTTGCAATTTTGCTTTAAAGACATTCTTCAGTAAAGACTGCAGAATGAGTTGAAGTCTTTCTCAACATGTGCCATGGAAACACATGTTCTTAATCTGTGGGTTTAAAATTGTTTTAGAATTACATCAATGAGACATATCCTTAAAAGAAAAATCAGGCCACCAACCCCAAACACAAGAGTATGAGAGCAGTGTAGGATAATACTTCTTTCTAGCTTAATGTCTTACAACAAATCTGTTGTAAAAGTTCTTTAAAAAGGAACGCTCATCTGGAGCTTAAAAATATGCATATAGACGCTTTGACAGAGGGTATTAGTTTCTCTCTAGAGGCAGGAGCCCCACTAAGCTGATCTGAGGATACAATAAAGGCAAAGGTACCTAGCACCTCCAGGAAAGGGAGGTAGAGAAAGAAATGCCTTCATTTCATTCATCAGATCAAGTTCTCAAACCAGAATTCAAATCCTCAGTTCTCAGTGCTGAATGTTAAGCCACAGAATGTTAAGATTAGAAAACCACCAAATGAACCTAAACAATTCATCCCTTAAAAAGGAGATGGTATTGTGACCAAAATTTCTTCTTTAAAGTTGGGTACCTGGGTCAGGTATGGTGGCTCATGCCTGTAATCCCAGCACTTTGGGAGGTCGAGGCGGGCGGATCACTTGAGATCAGGGGTTTGAGACCAGCCTGGCCAACATGGTGAAACCCCAACCCTACTAAAAATACCAAAATTAAAAGAGAAAAAAAAAATTAGCCTGGCGTGGTGGCGCATGTCTGTAATCCTAGCTACTTGGTAGGCTGAGGCAGGAGAATGGCTTGTATCCAGGAGGTGGAGGTTGCAGTGAGCCGAGATCATCCCACTGTACTTCAGCCTGGGCGACAGAGCGAGACCCTGTCTCAAAAACAAAAGGAATTGCTCTGAGACCAGTCCAGACAGCGCTGCCTCCATCATCATGCATGGCTTAACTGACACAGAAACACAAGATGCTTTCACCTAAACACGGCCTCTGTGTTACCCGGACAGAGCGTTCACAATGTTCGAAGCCCCCATTTTCTCAGCTCTGGAAATCTGTTAAATCCTATCAGTGCAGGAAATTGAAAAATTCGCTTCTCAAGAGATGGTTAGGCTGAGAACTGATAAGTGGTGGGGTGAGGGGAATCTGCCTGGAGCTAGGAGGATGAGGCTGGTCCTTGTGTTTCCATAATCCTATTAAGCAGCTCCTAGCCGAACTTAATCTGGTCCTGAAGTGGATGGCTGGAAGATAATAGGTCTTGGACTTTAAGTGTCACTTAACTATATAGGTAAAACTCTAATCTCTGCGCTCAAGGGCCCATCAGTGTAATCAAACTGAGGACTCTCAGAGGATCCTGTTTCCCCGGCAGCCTGGGGTTGTAGCAAATGGTAGTTACAAAGTGCTCCTTGGAGATAGGTGCCTTATTTGGGTGGAAGCAACTTACTCTGTTCACTAGAAACTCATCCTGTCTAGACGACAGGGTTGATCTCAAGTGTTGGAGTAAAGAGGAAATCCTCCATAACTTGCTTGCCAAGGTAAAGACTCAGGTTCACCCTTGGAGTAACTGTAATCAATCTCAAGACGTCCTCTGGGTAACAAAGGATGCTGAGACAGCTGCTTCTTCATTAGCCAGGAAGACGAAGTAGAAACCGTCGTGAGCAGAGCACTCATTAGCTGACTGCAGCTCAGCCCCCACCATGGATGGCCAATTTAGAGGAATAAATGTGCTTTCGTCTAGTTGTTCTATCAATTACTAACAAAGGGATGTTAAAATCGCCAACTGTGACGGTGGATTTATCTATGACTCCTGTAAATTCTGTCAATCTTTTGTTTTCTTTCCTTTTATTTTTATTTTTATTTTTTTCTGAGACAGATTCTCACTCTGTTGCCTAGGCTGGAGTGCAGTGGCACGGTCATAGATCACTACAGCCTCAACCTCCTGGGCTCGAGAGATCCTCCTGCCCCAGCCTTCTGAATAGCTGGGACTACCAAAGTGTGTTGCCACGGCCAGCTAGTTTTTAGTTTTTTGTAGCAACAGGGTCTCACTATGTTGCCCAGGCTGATCTTAAACTCTTAGCCTTAAGCGATCCTCCCACCTTGACTTCTCAAAGTGCCGGGATTATAGATGAGAACCAGGGTGCCTGGCCTGTCAGTATTTCTTCACGTATTTTAAGCTCTATTACTGGACATACACAGTTTTATGCCTTATATGTTCCTGGAGAATTGTCCCTTTTACCTCTGGTAATATCATCCTGAAGTCTATTTTATTGTATATTAATATGGCCATTCGAGCTTTCTAAAGCATCCCCACTGTCTGTGTGACATACTCCATCTTTTTTCTTTCAACTTATCTGTATTTATATTTAAAGGCAGCATATAGTTGGGTTTTTACTTCTGCAACCTTTAATTTCTGTCTTTAAATTGGACCGTTTGGTCAATTTTTATTTAATATTAACTACAGATGTGATTGCATTTAAGTCTGCTGCTCGAATTTATTTTTAGTTTCTCCCATCTGTTTTTTAAATTCCTCTGCTCCTTTCTTACCTTCTTGTGGATTAATTAAATATTATTTAGAATTCCATTCTTATTTCTCTATTGCCTTTTAGCTGTGCCCCTTTGTATTATTTTTTTAGAAGAATTAATATGATATTTATTTATTTATTTTTTGGAGACGGAGTTTCGCTCTTGTTGCCCAGGCTGGAGTGCAATGGCGTGATCTCAGCTCACTGCAACCTCCACATCCCAGGTTCAAGCGATTCTCCTACCTTCAGCCTCCCAAGTAGCTGGGATTACAGGCATGCACCACCACACCCGGCTAATTTTTGTATTATTAGTAGACACAGGGTTTCACCATGTTGGCCAAGCTGGTCTTGAACTCCTGACCTCAGGTGATCCACCCACCTCAGCCTCTCAAAGTGCTGGGATTACAGGCATGAGCCACCTCACCTGGCCCTAACATGATTTTTAAAAGAACAAAAACAAATACCCTAATACCATCTGCCTCAGGATATCAAATCAATATATTAAATGATGTAATTGGTTATCTAGAAGAGCTGAGAATTCTCCCACCGTCACTCCTACCAAGTCCTTAAAAATAGAGAAAAGCAATTCTTCTAGCCCTTCTATGATTCTATACCGGAGAAGAATTGAGAGGTTTTTCTTTAAGTAATCTTTATAAAAATTGAAATCCCTGGACCTTCACAACTTCCATCCTAAAAACTCAGATTTCTGCACTTTTGTTATGTTTCCTCATGGCTCTTCCATGAATTTCCTCTGTACTCATGCAGGATTGCAATGCATTCTTTGAAAATACTTTCCAAAATCAAGTGTCAGGCCTGGAGAGAACTAAACAAGTCTACGGCTTGCAAGGAGCGCCCTCTTGAGGTAGCCTTTATACGAACGTTGAAATCTGTATGCTTTGTCTGAATTCACACTTCCAGCATCGCGGGGTAATAAAATCAATCAATCCAGAAGATATACCGGCTAAATTAGGAACGTAAATATCTTCTTATTAGAAGTGAGTTCTAACTCCTGAAAGTCAAGATAATCTCTAGCAGAAAAAAAGCAAAAGCAAAAACAAAAAACAAAACAGTGCTTCACTAAATGTATTCCTAAAATATAAAGTAATACAAAGCTAGAAATACACTAACAATCAGAAAGATAATATGATTCCAGCATTCTGGTGCTCCTGTTCATTTTAGATATTGTTCCTTGTCTTGAACACGAAAAAGTAAGCTTTCCCCAGAGACACAGCTGGCGGGTGTGGATGTGTCACACAGTGGTCAAGAGAAAGACTCCTAATCAGAGGCACCAGAGCTTAGAGACTGATTCTGACACTTCCCAGTTTGTGTGAACCTGGGGAAGGTTTTTGTTTGTTTGTTTTGAGAGTGCAGTGGCACAATCATAGCTCACTGCAGCCTTGACCTCTTGGGCTCAAGTGATCCTCCCACCTCAGCCTCCCAAGTAGCTGGGACCACAGGCACACACCACCACACCAGGCTAATTTTTCAATTTTTTGTGTGTGGAAATGGAGGTTTCCGCCATATTGCCCAGGCTGGTCTCGAACTCCTGGGCTCAAGTGATTCACCTGCCTAGGCCTCCCAAAGTGCTGGGATTACAGGTATAAGCCACCACCCCTGGCCTTGGGGAAGTTTTTTAATCCCCTTAAGCCATGTACAAAATTAGGGTGATAAGAGAATCTACTTCAGAGGGTTATGAAGAGAATTAAGTAATAAAATGCACATAGAGCCTTGAGCACAGGACCCAGTGCAGAAGGAGCCTTTGTGGGTGCTGGTGCTACTGATACTATCTATGCTTATAAGACTCTAATGGGGCCAGGTGCGGTGGCTCACACCTGTAATCCCAGCTCTTTGGGAGGCCCAGCCGGCAGATCACGAGATCAAAAGTTCGAGATCAGCCTGGCCAACATGGTGAACCCTTTTCTCTATCAAGAACACAAAAATTAGCTGGGCATGGGGTCGCGCACCTGTAATCCCAGCCACTCGGGAGGCTGAGGCAGGAGAATCACTTGAACCCGGGAGGCAGAGGTTGCAGTGAGCTGAGATTGCGCCACTGCACTCCAGCCTGGGCAAAAAAAAAAAAAAAAAAAAAAAGACTCTAATGAAGAGCAGGACACCAATAAAAAAAAAAAAAAAAACAAAACACTAAGTCTGCTTCTTGTGTCCCTGATTATTACACTCTTTTAACTTTAGAAAGAAAATTCATTTTTTTGTTTTTTTTTAAAACCATCATTCAGGACGTTGTCTGCTAACTTAAAACAACAGCAAATTTAAGGTGTTGTGCATATGATACTTGAACAAGCACAGTCCAGAGGATGAGTTGATTAAGTCACTTGCCCGATTTTCATGGTTCAGCCAAAGCTACCGGCACAGTTCCCATGCCCGCTCTCCGCCCTAAGCTATGGTGAGGCTGCCTCTCTGACTTGATGCTGGAAATGTGGAAGGACCATGTTCTGTTGAGATTGGTGATCTTGTTCCAAACTTCCCCTAACTACCAGCCTGGCATCAGAACAGAGGTCATGCTTACTCCTTTGAACCTGCAGCCCCCAAGGTAATGCGGTTGCAAACCTCTCTGGTCAGCTCTGAGTCTTCTATTTGCTTTTGTTTGTTTGTTTACTTGTTGGGCTTAGGTCTCCACCCCTGCCCAGAACACTGAAACGGCAAACAAAGCTGGGAAACTGGCAGGAAAGTCTGCAAGACTTGAACAATATTGGAGAAAGACGAAGGAATAAGAGGCAGAGAGCTAATGACCTCGTTTTTCAACAGATGCAATGGTGCTAGTAGGAAAACACCCAAAAGGAAACACCCACGTGGGAGGATGGAGATAATGACAAGACTGGAGAAAGTCATGGAAGGTCAAACACCATCGGGCAGTCAGGAGTTGCCTGGAAGTTCCAGCAGGACACGGCAGAAACAACTTTGCCCAGCAACCTGTGCACTTGGGCAGGGCAGGCCCGGGGGAGAGTTCAGGGCCACCACTGATGCTTCTTCCCCAAGTGTGAGCTGAGGAACATCAGGTCACACAGAGCTGTAGGACAAATCCCAAGCATCCTCCCATAGCCTCAATTTTATTTAAAAATTCCTAGGAGGTGCAGTCGGAGAGTTAAGTAGTTTGATATAGTACAAATCATGACTTGTATATTTAAACAAACCTGTATGTAGGAATAAAGGGTAAAGTTCACACATAGTTTTATGGCCACACAGGAGTTTGTGATAAAACAAGCTATTTCATGCTTTTGGCAAATCTCTGCTGTGCCCTTGGCCCGGAGGACAGGGGATTTATTTTTCTCCTTTGCCAGTAAGAGTAACTGGGTGGGGGCCGGGTGCAGTGGCTCACGCCCGTAATCCCAACACTTTCAGAAGTCAAGGTGGGAAGATCACTTGAGGCCAGGAGTTCGAGAGTAGCTGGGCAACATAGGGAGACCCTGTATCTACAAAAAATTTTAAAACTTAGCCAGGCATGGTGGCATGCACCTGTGGTCCTAGCTGAGGTGGAAGGATCGCCTGAGCTCAGGAGTTTGAAGCTGCAGTGCGCTATCACCGAGCCACTGCACTCCAGCCTGGGTGACAGAGCGAGACCCTGTCTCAAAAAAGAAGGAAAAGAAAAGAAGAGAAAAGAAAAGAAAAGGAAAGAAAAGAGTACCTGGGTGGGGAAAACATCAGAACTGCTGCTCTAAAACATCAGAAAGCCCCCCATCTTAGATGTGTGGTTTTGTGAAACCTCTTTGAGGCTTACCTATTGACCATTCCAAGTGCTTCTGTAACCCGAACCCAGTTCAACTGATTAACCATTACAGGTGTAACATTAACCGTGTTACAGTGATGCAGAGCTGGAATTGCCCAGGCATGGGCAAAGGGAAAAGCTTTAACCTCCTGACTGTTCCCACCACAAGCCTGGCAGACCCACTGCCATGGCATCACCTGGGACTAGTTAGAAAAGCCACAAAGGCTCGCGCCACCCCAGATCGGGGAACAGACTTGAGCACTGCTGGCTGTCCCCTGGCCAGTCAACTCACAATAAAATTTTATCTTTTCTTATCATTTTGTACCATCGCATTGGCTTCTGTGCGAGAAGCAAGCTCCGTGCTGGGTAACGATTCTGACATGCAAGTCTTCACCTAGGTAGCAGGGATGCTTGGGGGACATGTAGAAGCTTCCAGAGAGTACCAGATGTTGTCCCGTGTGGGGAATCCAGACTCTCCCCATGTCCTTGCTACAGAGCAGGCCACTAGCCCCTCTACTGAGAGTGGCTCAGCCAGCTTTAAAGGTGAGCAGACTTGGAGGCACGGGGGGCTTACAGGGTAGAGAGGAGCGGTGTGCTGGGGACCAGCTAGACTTCTCTCTCCTGCTGATGATGAACTACAGCAGGAGACTGCATTATCCCACCTTCCTCTTGGGACCTGGGAAGGCCTGGGAAGGTCCCAGAGGTGAAAACAGAAGCTATGCATAGCATTTCCCAGTGGTCTCACCATGACATCTTTTCAGATCTTGATCTGCCCTGGATAGGAAACTTAAAAGGGAAGGTGATAAGCCAGAAGCTTTTAAAATTAGGAACGTGTTACTCAAAGCCCCCCTTGGCTTTTGTCTTGGCGGATGTCACAGCCACCTTGAGGTATTTTCATTCGGATTGCTAGTGAGGCTTGTGGAAATGCTGTCTGTAGCCTCCTGAGGAAAGGAGGGCTGTGTGTGTGTATGCGCATGAGAGAGAGAGAGAGAATAGGTAGTCTGAAGTTCAAAAGCACTGGCAGGAAAGATCAAGTTCTATTTTTAAAAAATTAACTTTCAGTAATTACAGCTGACATCCTATGAAATAGGTAAATATAATTATCCCTTTTCTGATCAGAAAACTGGCACTGCAGAGTTCTTTTTCTTTTCTTTTCTTTTCTTTTTTTTTTTTTTTGAGACAGAGTCCCACTATGTCACCCAGGCTGGAGTGCAGTAGCATGATCTCAGCTCACTGCAACCTCTACCTCCTGGGTTCAAGCGATTCTCCTGCCTCAGCCTCCTGAGTAGCTGGAATTACAGGCATGCGCCACTACCCCCCGCTAATTTTTGTATTTTTAGTAGAGACGGGGTTTCACCATGTTGGCCAAGCTGGTCTCGAACTCCTGACCTCAGGTGATCCATCTGCCTCAGCCTCCCCAAGTGCTGGGATTACAGGTGTGAGCCACCACACCTGGCCTCAGATATCTAATATTAGTGCTCTTCCCCATGATAAAGTGTCTGACTCCATAGAGCTCATCTGGGTCCGACTCCTATTTAAAGTCAATAGAAATCTATTTTGAGAGCAAAGATTTTAGATCAAGGTCTTCTTTCAATTTATAAGTTTTAAAAAGCAAATGTTTTTAAATTGCATGTGTATTTTGATACAGGAACAACTGAAATGATGGAAAACCTTTTGGCCTCAGCAGGTCACACTGTGTGCTGTGTTGTCACTATTCTGAGTCTGAGGGGTTGGGGGAGCTGAACAAAGGGAGGGGGAAGGGGGATCAAACAGGAGGGGAAACGGCAAACGTCCCGGGGAAGGAATCTTCTGGAGAAAATCTCCTCCATGGAAAGGAGCTTAACACAGATGAGGGGAACTGCTCCCTGGCTTGCTAATGCTGAGGACAGCAAGACCCAGCCCCCCACTGTGCTCAAATGCTGCTGGAGTAGCTGCAGGCGAGAGTCAGATCCAGAAGCTTCCAGCCCGTGCCTCCAGCCTGGAGAACACATGTGCCTCCCAACACAGAGGGACGCCTATGTCCCACTGCAGGTGTTCAGGGATGGAAACCCCACTCCATCCTGACCCTGCTTTCTAGTTTTCCCTTGGTGATCCTCAGAGGACACACAGCACTTGCAGGGGAGACCCAGGTTGCCTGGCATGCCTCATCCTGTCCTTTCCTATTCTGTCTATTCCGTCCTGGCTCTTATCAGGAGTCTGGCCCGTTCCTAAAAGGAGAGCAGCTATCATGTATTGAGTCATCACCATGCTCCTAGCACTGTGCTGAGGGCTTTATCTAACAAACCTCATTGGCTTAACTCTTGGCAGAGCTTCCATCTCTGCATTTCCCTACATCACCCCTGACCAGTGCATCTAAGGGATACCATTGTTCATCCCCCTGGCTCTTCAAGACCCCCCAGATGACCACCACAAGGCCCCTTTGCTTTGATGACTACTTCCTTGTCTCAGAAAATGGTGCCATGCCCAGCCCGTAGGAAACCGGGGAGTCATCTTTGACTCTTCCCTCCACATAATCTCCATACCTGGCCCTCCAGGAAGTCCTACTGAAGCTCTCTCCAAAAATATGCACCCTCCTTGCTCATTTCTACCTCCGTCTTCTTCCTCTTTGGGCAGCTCCCTTGGCCTATGGGAAGAACCTCATAGCTGATCTCCTTGGCTGCCTTCCACCTTTCACCCACAGCAGCAGAAGTGACGCGAACAGAAAGACGACATTCTTTCATTTAAAATTCCTCAGGCCTTCAGCCTCTTGTTTGTTTTCATCATTGCACTTATTAAAACTTGAAATTATTTTACCATTCTTTTTTTTTTTTTTTTTGATACAGAGTTTCACGCTTGTCGTCCAGCCAGGAGTGCAATGGCACGATCTCAGCTCACTGCAACTTCCACCTCCCAGGTTCAAGTGATTCTCCTGCCTCAGCCCCCCGAGTAGCTGGGGTTACAGGCACTTGCCACCATGCCGAGCAAATTTTTTGTATTTTTGTAGAGACAGGGTTTCACCATGTTGGCCAGGCTGGTCTCGACCTCCTGACCTCAGGTGATCCACCTGCCTCAGCCTCCCAAAGTGCTGGGATTACAGGCATAAGCCACAGTGCCCAGCCAATCATTCTTTTTTTTTTGAGACAGGGTCTTGTTCTGTGGCCCAGGCTGGAGTGCAGTGGTACAATCTAGGTTCACTGCAATGTCCACTTCCCAGGCTCTGATGATCCTCCTGCCTCAGCCACCTGAGTAGCTGGGATTACAGACATGCACCACCACATTCAGCTGATTTTTTAAAACAAAATTTTCATAGAGACAAGGTTTTGCTATGTTGCTCATGCTAGTCTTGAACTCCTGGACTCAAGCAATCTACCTGCCATGGCCTCCCAAAGTGCCGAGATTACAGGCATAAGCCACTGTGCCTGGCCCTATTTTATCCATTTCTTGGTCACTTTTCCTATTAGAATATACAACACATGCATGTTGCTCATACATTAGAACATATGTCCCATGAGTAACAGTCTGTGCTTGTTCATGATCTATATTCCAGTGCCTCAGTCAATATTTGTTGAAGGTTGAATAAATGACCCATCTGGTACTCGGATTTTGTCCTGCCCCCTCTTCCCCCCTCCGACCTCATTCAACTCTCAACTCTTCAGCTCTCTTGGTTTTAGTGGAAACACTCCCACCAATGGACTTCCTGCCAGAGGAGATCAGACATCCTACAGAGACCTTTGGTCTGGTCCCCAGTTCCCTGACACCTCCCTGAGAACTGCAGCACCTGGAGCCCGAGGTGGAATTCCTGGGCTACATTTTTGTCTAGTCAATGCAGCCCAAGAATGAGAAAGGGCATCTGAGATTCCCTGGGTTTGACCATTTTTTATCAACAACTCATTCGTCATTTCCTCTTCCAGACTGCCCAGATACCTGGCGTCTCAGAAGAGGAAGTGAGTTAGTCTTGGCTGGGAACTTCCTCCAGCATGTGAAGGCCTTCCCCCTTCACCCAACTCCTGGCCTATTCTGGCTCTGAGCCTCGGATGCTCACACCTCCAGTTGTTGACCTGTCCTTCCCTCAGGTTCTGCCTGGGTGATCCCAGGCTGGAAGGTCTGCAGGTGCACAGACATGGGGCTCAGCTCCAGTCCCCCCAGCTTTCACTAGCCGAGACACTGGACAAGTTACCCTCCCTTTCTAAATCCCACCAGCCTATAAGAGAGAACCCTTCACAGATCTGTTTTAAGGAGTGAGGAAACATATCTAAAATGCTATTAATATCTAAAAGGAATAAGAGCTATTCTTTCTGTGTGTTTGTGCCACTAGCTGGGTATGTGTGAGGGGGAGGGGAGACACGGTGCCTTCTTTCACAGAAAAAGCCCCAGTCCTGGTGCCCTCTATCCTGAGCCTACTTTTGTAGAAGGCTGGTCTCTGTTGAGGTCAGTTACCCCCAAGTGGCCCCACATCCCCCACTCACCAGTTACTTTCCCCATTCTCTTCCCCAGTGGGGAGGGAAGGAGGAATTGTTTCAGAGACCAATCATCTGGCATTTAACCCAAGAACTTCCATTCTGTTTTTGTGGGCACATTTTATAAATGAGTCAAGGCCGTTTGCATTTTTTATTAAGGTCTTCTGAGGGATCGGCCAGCTCCCTGAACCAGGGACCCTGTGAATTTCACGAGTAAGTGATGCTTTCCATACCCAGACTGTTGATAAGGACAGAGAGGAGGGGAGGGCTGGTCCTGAGTTCTGGGTGAGTGACGTTGTGAGCAGATGACTTCCATAAAAATAAAAATTTAATTGAATTCCATTAAATGAGCACGCATCTTTCTTCAGGTCTGACATGGTAACTGCACCATCTTCCCCACACATGAATGTGGATTCTCTAAAGATGGTGGAAATCCCAAACCTAAAGTTGTCAGGAAGCAAGTGCAGGCAGCCCAGCCGACGTGAAGGAGAAGCTGAGGACACAGCTGATCTGATTACTCCCAGGTGTGTGGCCCAGGGCCGTCTATTTCCCCTTCTCTCATCCCACTTTCCACTTTCCAAACATTTCTCTGCACTAGGATGAGCAGATACAAGAGGAAAATGTGACATGTAAATCAGTTAAAAAAAAATTATATTGACTCAAGGCAAGCTTTTCAGCAGCCTCTAAGGATTCGAAATCCCTGTGTTCTCCCTGGGTCCCTAATATACAAGGAGGCTTTGTTCTGTGAAAGGAGAGGAAAAACCAGGGTTTCTTGAGGGTAAGAAGAGCTCCCCAGATGCAAACTGATGCCGGGTGCCTCCTGACAGCCATGCTGAGAAATGGAAGCCCGCTGCAGAAACGGCAAGGAAGTGCAGAACGCTGCCTTTGCTCCACGCTTGGTGCAAACATGCCAATGGCTGGGTCTAAAATGAGCATTAGTTCCCTAACCATCAGTCCAAGACTTGTCACAGTCCTGGTAACAAATGCCTGAAATGGATCTGGCTTGAATGACATCTTTTCACTGGCATGATCCTGAGACAGTCAGGCAGTGTCTTGCAGTCCCGCAGGTTCCCTGCAGCCTGTCCTCGACAGGCACGCTGTCTGGGAAATCAGGGTCCCCTCCCCACCGTGCTTCAAGCCAGGGGTCCTTGTAATGCTAGGCAGCTTCTGTCTCCTTAAGGCCAATATCCTCTGCGGCTTTTAAAAATCATAACAAGGCACTTGGAGCTCCCACACCACTTTTCATCTCAGCATCTCAAAGATCCTTGTATGTGGCTCACGCCTGTAATCCCAGCATTTTGGGAGGCAGAGGCAGGAGGATGGCTTGAGCCCAGTAGTTTAAGGCCAGTCTGGGCAACAAAGTGAGACTCTGTCTCTACAAAAAATAAAGAAATTAGCAGGCCATGGCTGGGCGCGGTGGCTCAAGCCTGTAATCCTAGCACTTTGGGAGGCCGAGGTGGGTGGATCACGAGGTCAGGAGTTCGAGACCATCCTGGCCAACATAGTGAAACCCTGTCTCTACTAAAAATACAAAAAAAAAAAAATTAGCTGGGCGTGGTGGTGGGCGCCTGTAGTCCCAGCTACTCGGGAGGCTGAGGCAGGAGAATGGCGTGAACCCGGGAGGCGGAGCTTGCAGTGAGCCGAGATGGTGCCACTACACTCCAGCCTGGGGGACAGAGCCAGACTCTGTCTCCAAAAAAAAAAAAAAAAAAAAAAAAAAAATTAGTGGGCCATGGTGGTGCACACCTATAGTCCCTGTTGCTTGGGAGGCTGAGGTAGGAGGATTGCTTGAGGCCAGGAGGCCAAGGCTCTAGTGATCTGTGTTTGTGCCACTGCATTCCAGCCTGGGCGACAAGCGAGAACGTGTCTCAGAAAAAAAAAATTTAAAAAGTTTTTCAAAAGTTCCTTGTATGCAAGTGGAAATTATTAAAACCAAACCTCAGTAACTTAATTAACCCTGGTTGTCATTTAGGAGGAGGCAGTTTGTCACTTGCCTCTGTGATTCTGCCACAAGGTGTCTTTTGGTTAAACGTACCAGCTAATTATTTTGTATTTTTTGTAGAGATGAGGTCTCGCTTTTCGCCCAGGTTGGTCTCAAACTCCTGGCTTGAAGCAATCCCCCTGACTCGGGAGACTGAGACAAGAGGATTGCCTGAGCCCAGGAGGTCAAGGCTACAGTGAGCTGTGATTGCACCACTGCACTCAGGCCCATGCAACAGAGTGAGACCCTGTCTCAAAATATAGACATAAATTAGGGACCATATACTAGGCACATTTTACCTCTGAAATTCAAAGCTACTATAAAAAAAAAAATGGGCTATTGCTGATCCTTACTTTAAAAAAATTTTACTTTATTTTTATTTTCTTGTTTTTTAAATTTTTTATTTGAGACAATGTTTCACTCTGTCACCCAGGCTGGAGTGTAGTGGCACAATCACAGCTCACCGCAGCCTCGACCTCCTGGGCTCAGGATCCTCCCGCTTCAGCCTCCTGAGTAGCTAGAACTACAGGCATCTACCACCATGCCTGACTAATTTTTGCATTTTTTGTACTGACGGGGCTTTGACATGTTGCCCAGGCTGGTCTTGAACTCCTGGGCTCAAGTGATCCACTCGTCTTGGCCTCCCAAAGTGCTAGGATTACAGGCATGAGCCACTGTGCCCAGCCCTTACTTCTTTTTAATGCAACTCTCATTATTGTAAAAATGGAATTTGAAAACAATGATTAAAATACATTAGGGAGGCCAGGCACGGTGGCTCACGCTTGTAATCCCAGCACTTTGGAAGGCCGAGGCAGGTGGATCACCTGAGGTCAGGAGTTCGAGACCAGCCTGGCCAACATTGTGAAACCCCGTCTCTACTAAAAAAATTCAAATTCAAAATTAGCCAGGCATTGTGGCCCACGCCGGTAGTCCCAGCTACTCAGGAGACTAAGGCACAAGAATCGCTTGAATCCAGGAAGCAGAGGTTGCAGTGAGCCGAGATCACGCCACCACACTCCAGCCTGGGTGACAAGAGCGAAACTCTGTCTCAAAAAAAAAAAACAAAAAACTTTAGGGAAACATTAAATAAAAAGCAATTCATTTCCTGAGACTTTAATAAGACATTTTCCTCTATTGGAAAACTTTCTCCACTTTGGCTCTTTCCCAGATGAATTTTAGTCAATAATTCACTTCTCCATCAAATGCTTCTCTATCCCTTACCACATGTAAAGAGCACTGCGCGGAACACAAAGATCAAACTCATCTTTTGTCCTTACAAGTACCACAGTCATGGACTCTCCAGTGGCCACAGATGGACTGCGGGAGGTGAGTGAGTTCTTGACAAAACCCGAGAGCTGGACACACCTTTGGGCCACACCCTCACTGCACTGTTCCTGCTGCCGCTGCAATGACTATTAACATTTACTGAAGACGCCTTTTGTCACAGGCAATGAGCTGAGACTTCAAACGTATCCATCTGATATAATTCTCCCAACAACCTGTGAGGGAGGCATTATCATTCTCTTCATTTTAGAGATGTGTAAAGAATTAAAATAACATGCTGGCCGGGCACGCTGGCTCACGCCTGTAATCGCACCATCTGGGGAGGCTGAGGGCAGATCATCTGAACTCAGGAGTTTGAGATCAGCCTGGGCAACATGGTAAGACCCCATCTCAACTAAAAATACAAAAATTAGCCGGGCATGGTGGTAGGCGCCTGTAGTCCCAGCTACTTGGGAGGCTGAGGCACAGAATCCTTTGAACCTGGGAGGTGGGGGTTGCAGTGAGCCAAGATGGTGCCACTGCACTCTGGCCTGGGCGACAGAGCCAGACTTCATCTGAAAAAAAATAAAATAAAATAAAATAACATGCCATGGTCACAGAGCTCGTGATGGGAGAGGTGGATGTGATGGGAGAGGTGGATGTGATGGGAGAGGTGGATGTGAGACCCACTTTCATGTGGTGACTCCAAAGCCAGTCCTATTCCTGCTTACAGACACCCACATAGCACCAGCCCTCCCAGCAATGCATGGAACTCACAATAGTGCTGCTCCCACCAACTCAGCACAGGCTCCTTGCAAAGCTGAACTCTAAGTGGTCTTTAAAATGTCTTGGGGCCAGGCGTGGTGGCTCACACATGTAATCGCAGCACTTTGGGAGGTCGAGGGGGACGGATCACCTGAGGTCAGGAGTACGAGACCAGCCTGACCAACATGGTGAAATCCCATCTCTACTAAAACTACAAAAAAATTAGCTGGGCATGGTGGTGGGGGCGTGGTGGTAGGTGCCTGTAATTCCAACTACTCGGGAGGCTGAGGCAGGAGAATCGCTTGAACGTGGGAGGCGGAGGTTGCAGTGAGCTGAGATCGTGCCACTGCACTCCAGCCTGGGCAACAAGAGTGAAACTCTGTCTCAAACAAACAAACAAACAAACAAAAAAACAACCCACAAATGTTCTTGGGACAATGAGAAAGAAAACCAGTGTACCATAAACCACTGAACCTGACCCAGTTGTGCCAAACAGCCGATTGAACTCATACTCCCTTTCATTTTTTCAGTGATCAACCATGGCTTCCTTCCTATATCCTTCTGATCTCTATGCACACAGACCTCCCCAGTGAGGTCTTCCCTGACCATCACACATAAAATATTAGCCATGGCCTCCCCACTGCTGTCCATTTCATCCTCCTTGCCCTGCTCTGTTCTTCAAGGCACTCACATTCAACCAAAATATTACATGAATGCCATTGTCCTTCTCTTCCCACGAGATGAAAACCTCTATGAAAGCAGAGGCTTTGTTTTGCACATTGGTGTATTTCTGGTACCAGACAGTGTCTGCCACAAATTAGATGCGATCTATTAAATAAATGGATACATTTTAAATGAACATAATTAAAATACCACGGATCCCAAAAATGTTGTAGAGCTCAGGGTTTAAAAGAGTCCTGTGGATGGTTGTAAAGTTCCTTCATTCTGCCAAAACTTTACGTACCTCTTGAGCCTACATAAAAATTACAGTCAAGAAAGAAAAAGGAAATACAAACTATCTTTGTTCTTTTTTAGGCCTTTGCCTACTTTGTACTTACGAGTTTATTTTGTTTTTTTTGTTTTTTTTTTTGAGACGGAGTCTCACTCTGTTGCCGAGGCTGGAGTGCAGTGGTGCGATTTCCGCTCACTGCAGCTGTGCCTCCTGGGTTCATGCCATTCTCCTGCCTCAGCCTCCTGAGTAGCTGGGACTACAGGTGCCGGCCACCACGCCTGGCTAATTATTTTCTTTTTTTTTTTTTTTTTGTATTTTTAGTAGAGACGGGGTTTCACCGTGTTAGCCAGGATGGTCTCGATCTCCTGACCTCATGATCCTCCCGCCTCAGCCTCCCAAAGTGTTGGGATTACAGGCATGAGCCACCGCGCCTGGCCTGTTTGTTTTTTGAGACGGAGTTTCGCTCTTGTTGCCCAGGCTGGAGTGCAATGACGCGATCTCGGCTCACTGCAACCTCCACCTCTGGGGTTCAAGTGATTCTCCTGCCTCAGCCTCCCGAGTAGCTGGGATTACAGGTATGCGCCACCCACACCCGGCTAATTTTGTATTTTTAGTAGAGACGGGGTTTCTCCATTTTGGTCAGGCTGGTCTCGAACTCCTGACCTCAGGTGATCTGACTGCCCCAGCCTTCCAAAGTGCTAGGATTACAAGCATGAACCACTGAACCTGGACTGCACTTGTGGTTTAAATTCCTTTGTCTGTCCAGATTCATCTTAGCCCCCAAAATTCTGACTGATGTTTCACTGTAGGTTAAAATAATGAGAATTTCCAAACCGCGACAGAAGTTCTACCTTCTTCCTAGGACCTTCAGGAGACACAATGTCCTTAGCTAAAGAAAAATGGAAACCTCATTTGGTAGCATGCCAGCACTGTCTGCTTGGGGCTGTGATTATCCAGTGAATTAGTTGAACCTGTGGCTTAAACAGTCCCTTGCCACAGTTAATGCTTAAGACTTGCTATAAAACTGGGGGAGTGGAGGTTGGGGAAAAGTGTGGTCACCTGAGTTCTAGTCCTGTTTTGCTTCTAACTGCCCACGTGGCTTTGAACAGTTCCTTTGACTCTGTTTCCTTATTCATAAACTCGAGTCTTCGGTATTGGAGGGCTAGAAAGCTCTTCTTGAATCAGACGAGAAGCCATGGCCCTCATCAAAGAAAATGTTAAATATGTGGAAGGTGTTTCCTATAATCTCAGAGTGTTCACCGTGAAGAACTCCTGGGGCTCAAGTGATGGTCTGAGTTCCTTTCAGCTCTGACATTCTCTCTCTGATTCTAACACACCACCAACCTCCCCTTATTATGCCACCATAAGAGACCGCTCACCAAGGACAAAATGAGATAGACTTTCTATCCTTCCCCAAGTCTGAGTATAGGAGTCACATTCACCCCAGTGAAGTGCGATCAGCCATGTGCCCACCAAACTCATGAAGTCAATCAGCCCTTGTCAAAGAGTCCACTTCCCATTACACCTCGGATTTATCTACCAGGCAGATCCTGTTCACAAAGCCCTGGGCAGACCCACCCCACCCTGGAAAAACAGATGAACACAATAGCCTTATCTCTGAGTATAAGGTGGTATCATTCTTTCCAACAAGCTAGAAATAGATGAACAATTCAATTGTCTCAGGGAAAGAAACCACATCCCATGTGACAGTGAGCCTAGTTGTCACCTACTTGTTTTCTTTTCCATTAAACTGACCTCACTTAATCATCCAGTGTTTCCTTGCCTTTATTTTACCTTAGGGATACAGGATGGCTATCATTTCCCGAGTGCCCAGCCTGTGCCAAACCCATTACATGTGCTATTACTAACCACCTAATGTAAACATGATTTTCATTATGCAGATGGGAAAACTGCCGGCACAACTATCTTCATCGTACAGAGAAACCAAGGCTGGGCGGTGTTAAATGACTTGCTGCAAATCACACAACTCACAGGAGGCCCAGGCCTTCGAAAACTTTCCTTTCTTCCCTGTAGCCCAGGGATTCCCAAACTTGTCTGCATATTAGAATCCACCTGGAGAGCCTCTAAAACTCCCAATACCCAGGGCACACTCTAGCAATCATAATCTTTGCGGAAGGGACACGGGATTCAGGATTGTTGAAGCTTCTCAGGTGATTCTAATATGCAGACACGTTTGAGACCAACCATGGAAGCGACAGCAAGCATCTTCAGCTGGACACATTTACCCAATAATCCAAGTGGAAACCAAGGGCAAGGAATAAAAAAGAAGCAAACCAAAGACTGAGCTAAGAGGAGCTGAGGAGACACACCTGAGTGAAGGAATGTGCTTTCTTTACGGGTGATGTAAGAAATCTGGTAAGAGAAGAAACTTCCTTGATGTAAGCCTAGACAAATCCAATGGGATGCCGGTGTTTAGTGACTGTTTAAGGGATGAACTAAAATACACTAAGCACATCTGTTTTATTAAGTGGGTTTCCTTTTTGCTCTGTCCTTGGGAGGAGAGTGACTGTCATTAATGTCAATTTATGTTAGAAGCTGGTGCTTTATGAACTGAGCTCTGTGCCTGGTGCTGCTGCTGTCCCCAGTCCAGCATGGTGAACCCCATGGGCATTAACCCAGACCCAGAGCACCTCAAGGTACTGATGGCCTTTGCAACAGCAAATACTGTTAGGATTACATCCAGTAGAGCATTTATGTCAGTGCATTTAAAACATGTATTCAAATTCCTGAAAAACTGGAGATCCATTGGAAAAACCTTCAAGCCCCAACTATGCTAGAAAATAGTCTGTTGCTGTATTATCTTGGGGATCCTCAGCTTGAAGATTTTGATGGTCTGGTTGAGCATAATGAGGAATTATTACTTTTACTTGGAATGTAAGTAGGATTTTAGTTGAATGGAAGGAACATCATTACTTATGTCTTGGCTGAAGTCCAAGAAACAATGATTAGCAAATGATTTGGGGGTGGTCATGCTTGTACTTATTCGAGTTAGTAAGCTGCTTTAAGCAACATGTATTCTCTATAGTCTTCACCTCTGGACAGAGATGTTTGGATTTCCAAAGGAAACCTACATATCATAAGTCTTACATTCCATTTAGTTAAATTCCTGTACTTAGATCTGATGTATCCTTCTGCCTGAGAAAAAGATAGAAGCTAATGCTGAATTAAATCCACAATTCTCTGATTATCTATTGGTTTTAGTTTCCCCCTTTGCATTTAATGGTAACATCTTTCTAAGTCAGATACAACTAGACTGAAAACATTCAATCAACCCTACTTCTATGCAACCGTTCATTGTGATGGGGATCTGGGAAAACCAACCTTGCTTCTGCATACTGCTAAGACGGCCCCAGGAAAATCAAACCAACTTCAGAAAAGAATAACTTTCTATCTTTCTATCCCACTCTCTTGCCATAGTCTATCTTTATTCCATGAAATACACTTTTTTTAAAAAAATAAGAGACATCTCTTAAGAAACTGAATTCTTTTGGTTTGATAGAAATAGTTTCTTGTGTTCTGTAATTTTCCAAACGTTGTAAAGCCAAAGTCCTTGTGTTTGAAAGTATTTTGAGTTCCGCCACCCCGTTTACAGGTAAAATGGGTCACTTCTCATGTTGAATTAAATGGCAGCATTCATGGATGGTGGGACCTGCATCCTTGCTAGAGTTTCAGGGTTTAGAAAAGAGGTGTTCACTAGTATAAGTCAATATAATCTCTAGGTTCTCAAATCCAAATAAAACTATAAATGTGTTACTGGCTAGGAAACAGCAAAAGACTAAACAGTAAGAACTGTTTTCTTTTTTACAATAGTGGACAGTTGAGCTAATACAGAACAAGTCATTTTTAGGGAAACTACTGATTTGCATCCGCCTCTGTGAGCTTCCTTTGCATTCATCTTGTGCTTAAGATGCAATACACACCCGTATTCCTATTGAACATGCACGTTCTACTGATGTGCTCAAGCATAATTTTAATGCACTGTTCCATCTCTGATCTCAAGCACAGCACTGTGTATTTAGCAAGCACTAGATACATACTTGCTGGATGAATGAAGGAATATTGGTATTTGGAGACAAATTTGCAAGATTCTAATTAAAAAAACCAAGCACAGGACCTGGAGTCAGTATGAAGAAGGCGGGGCTTCGGTTGTGGCCACACCTTCCGTACATGAGGTGAGAATCTGGGAATCACTTTCTGGGGCACTGGAGCCCCAGCTCTTGTTGCAGAACCCAGAGCTCGCCTCTTGGTCCCTGCGCTCTACTGGCAGTCCCCAGTCAGGCCTCACCTTTGAGAGTTTTGCTTTTTTGTGGCCTAAGAAGATTCTGGTCACTCTGCTTATGGCCTCCAGTCCCATGATGTGTGCGCTTGTGAGTGCACTCACATTACACAGGCTAAAGAAAGCCCTTGGACTGAATGCAGTGGCTCATGCCTGTAATCCCAGCACTTTGGGAGGTTGAGGCGGGTGGATCACCTGAGGTCAGGAGTTCAAGACCAGCCTGGCCAACATGGTGAAACTCCGTCTCTACTAAAAATACAAAAATTAGCCAGGCATGGTGGCGGGCGCCTATAATCCCAGCTACTTTGGAGGCTGAGGCAGGAGAATTGCTTGAACCTGGGAGGTGGAGGTTGTAGTGAGCTGAGATCACACCATTGCACTCCAGTCTGGGCGATAGAGTGAGACTCCATCTAAAGAAAAAAAAAAGAAAAAAGAAAGCCCTCTAGTGCATGGACATTTCTGTACTCACATTACACAGGGAAAAGAAAGCCCTCGATTGCCTGGACATTTCTGGCAAAAGTTATTTTCTTTTCCTCGTTAGCTTTTGTCTTTTCTGTTGTAATGAAAGGATGGGAATGATGCAGTAAGAAGCAGGGAGGTCCCCCGTCCATTTCTGACTGCTGTGGCTCTTGGCCTGTGTGACACCGTGTGTGGGAACTTTTAAATATCAGTGCAACTCTCCATACAGGGTCCTTTAAGATACAAAATAATATTTGCCACAGTCTCCATAAAGCTTTGCAAAAAATCTTTGGAGTAGCAATTACTTCCACTCAATAATATCATTCCCATCCCATGATCAAGTGGACAAAATTAAAAAGAGGCATACTCAGGCTCTTCCGCAGTTGTGCAAGCTGAGAGTCACAGCCATCTGAAAGCCACATTTATTTCTAGCACTATGGATCCTTTAGTGGATTTTAAAATTTCCATTAATTTTATGAATGATATCTTTTTAGAAAATATATCTGAATACAGTACTTGTATTTTTAAAAGTTTGGACTAAAAATGCATGCATATTTTTTCTAGTTTACAATCTTCTTTCCTAAGTCATCTACAATAATAGGCAATAGATTTGTATCCTTTATGATTGAGAAATGATTTAGTTTTGTAATAATATAAGAATGGATGAAAATGAGCATCATTTTATTTCCTTATAGCTCACAGGTAGAGTATGTTTCTAAGATATTAAAAAAAGTTTTGAAAGAGATGTGTGCCTCAGAAGAAAGAAAAGGAATATTTTTCACAGATACTAAAAGGTACAGTCAACATCTATAAAACAATAACTATGAGCTAATCTACACACTGTGCCAAGCTGCCTCTCTCTGTAACCTTTCAAGAGTCCTTCAAGAGAAAGCCAAGCTATAAAAATGATTGGATTTGATGCCACCACCATAGTCTGGAATGTTCTTCAATTTTCATACATAGATGCAGAAATAGTGGATTTAGAGAAATCACTAATAATGAATGAAAGGAAGCTTTCTTCTGAAGCATCAAACTTCATGACTTTCTTAACTGCTTATACTTTTAAATCATTTAAAACACAAATTACTCTGGATAAAAGTAATCATCTATGTGTAATTCCTTTGAGGAGGCCATTCTGAAATAGTTTTTTCCCCCTCTATGAGGAATTTATTAACCACAAAGAAATTGCATAAGACCACCCATCTCATTTGAATGAGATCTCTGTATTGGAATTCAAGTGAGAGGCCAGCATTTACTCACAAAGCCAAACAACCCCCATGGGGGATTCTTTCTAATTGTGCAAGTACCAAATAGCTTCAGTTTGTCAAAGTCACTTAATACTGTTTTAAAAACCAGCTCGAAACGCTTAAAGTCCCTGGAGAAAGGTGACTTTTGAAAGCTTTCCTTTGCCATGGACTGAAGCAGGGATGGAGTGTGGACTGTTTAATATTCATGCCGATTCACACAGAGAGCCTGTCCAGATGCTCAGGTCGAGGGGAGCAGGAGCTTCTGAAGAGGGAATTCATCCAGGGAACAAAAGCATCAACCTCTGCCCCTATTATGCTGCCTTGGGATTTTAAAAAGATTACTCTTCCAACAGATGGGCCTTCGTGTGCACCTGGTCATTGGAAAAGCACCTCCAGCTAAGTGCTGACTGCATATGCACCCAGTGCTGAAGGAATGATCCTCTTTTACCTTCATTTGCTATTCTGTTTCTCCTCTCACCCTATCTACCGGAAAGAACCTCAGAAACTTCTATTTGGTTTTTTTTTTCCAATTTAATTTCCCAAATCATTTGCTCATATGTGCACAAGAATGGTGAGGTTAGTCACAAATCCATACTGTTCCTTTGTGGGAGGCGGGGGCTTGAGGGGGTGGGAAGTGGGAGCTAGATGGATATTTGCCAATTGCAGGTTTAGTTACAAAAGAATAGAAGGAATCTTTCCTCATTGCCATATAAAATTTGGTAGAGGCGCCAAGCAAGACCTAAGTTTTCTACATAGGCTCACATGTCTGTGTTTCTTTGGAGCTGTTTTATTTCTTACTGCAGTATGAAGGAATACATAAAACAATACTCCAACACTACCGGGCAGAGTCAAACAAAAAAGATCCTATTGAAAAGCCTATAATTGCCACTGTATTACCTATAGCCTTCTCTAGTTTTCTACTTACTACTTAATAGAAAATATAATCGATTTAATAGAAAATCTGCTGTAAGGAGAAACTCAAGAAAGCTTAGGTATAATACTCAGGAATTAATTTTAATCCGTGTTATAGAACACATATTCAAAAAGGCCTTGGCATTCAAAAATCTCTTGGCCTTTCAATAAATAAAAAGAGTGGTTGTTCAAATATAGAAAACAACAGTGAAAGGCTTGAACTATGAATGTATCTCTACATCTCCATACATACAAACTGCTCAGTTACTAGGCACAGACAGACCACAAAAGATGCACTAAGCTACACAGCAAAATAAATGACTAACACCCAAAATTAGTTTCAATTTTTATTATGAATGTCCAAAGTGACAGCATACTGTGAAAATGCTAGGTTCTCATTGATTAAATTTCAAGAGACCACAGACTACAGCATTCCAAGCACTTTAATTTTTGACAGAGCCAAAAACAAATAAAAGAATGATAAAAATATTCTTTTGGGTGTAAAGAGTATTCATATTTGAGTTTTTGTATTTTTTTCTTCCCTGCAGGTATTGTGAACACTGATAATTTCCAAAACACAAATTCTGGTCTGGATACTTGCAGCAAACTTTTATAATCTCTGCCTGAATAAGAAGCTAATAAGAAATGTACTTATAAAGTATGTTTACGATACAATGTGATATGTTTGTTCATCTTCATTTCCTTATCTATCCCGCAAGGCTTCTTGTCTACCACCCGGGAACCTGCCGTTGGTAATAACAGGACAGGGAGGCTGAAGTGAAACACTTGGAAGACTGTACTGAATCCTAGATTTTCTGAAAGCTGCATTTACTTTTTTTTTTTTAATGAAAGCTTAAGACTTTCAGTGTTTGAGAACGTTCAAGGAGATACCTAATGATAATGGATTAAAGCCACCAATCAAGAACTACACAGTCTACACAGATTGTGTTCAAGAAAAAAAGCCTTGGTTTACTAAAGCTATGTTTCTAGTAATCTGTAGGTCCAACACAATATGACTTTCTTTATCTCCCCCGAAGGGTTTCCTTGCCATCTGTCCTTTCCATCACTGGTACTGGATGAGCTAGAGATGGAGTCTGTTGCCACTGATATTCCAATCAAATCTGGTCCCGTGAAGTGGGTATCTCTTACAGATGCAATACTGTTCATCTGAGTGGATCCCCAAAAAGAACAATTATGAACTAGAAACTCATAGAGTTTGTGTTTAAAATTTATAAAATTAAACCTGCTCCAACAGGTAATACAGGAAGGCATGCTTGCAACCTCTGGATTCAATCAGAAACAATGCCTGAGAGCACAGAGCCTTCTCAATAGGTAACGGCGGGTTCCTTTTAACGCTTCCTTAAACAAGATCCGATGTGATGCACATTAGAACTTTGAAGCACGTCTGTCTCATTTATTTCTACAAGGCCTGGGACACAGGAAGCTGCCAGGACTTCATTCATCATCATCTTGCCTGTTGACAAAAGGAACAATAACTGGTCATCACTGGTCAATGGAATAACTTTTCCTAGTTTTTTCCAAGATCATTCCTTAAGAAAAGATGGTGTCAATACAACAGCAAATGTTTCAATGTTTGATGAATTTCTGGGCTCTAAAATGCCATGCCTTCTTCCAACAGAGCAGGAAGAACCACATCATGCAGTGTTCATTGCTCTCCAAATGCTGGAATGGTTCAGGAGACAGCCCTGTCCTGGAAGTCAGCTGACCCAGGTTCCACACATGATTCTGCCAATGACTAACACAGTCACCTAAACTTGTTGGGCCTGGTTCCTTCACACGTAGACTAAAAGGCTTCAGTGGAGCATGTCTAAAAAGAAGGCCATCCAGTGCTACCTTTTAATAGGATCGTGTGGTCCTGCCTTCTTAGCTCCTTCAGAGCATAACCAGGTATGACCATCTCAAGCTGTGGCTTACAAAATACCTACACCTGGGTGTCCGTGGTCCTCATTCAGCTTGGAGTTGAGAACAAGGTGAACTTCCAGAGAATTTTCAAAATATCTATTAGCATCTTGAAGTCCATTAAAACCTTAAATGATAGAGTGAAGGGTACAGAATTCTGAAAATACACATCTCCATGTTTTCACATCTTTTGCTGTATCAAGGTCAAGGAAGTGTCTTTTTTTGTCCCTGCTGGCTTTCTTAAATTAAGGAATAATCGCATAAAAGCTGAAAAATACATTCATAAGTATACTGACATGGAAGCATTCTGTAAGAGCCTACTATCTAGTTATATAATTCAACTAGTTGGACTAGTTTAAGTAACTCTGCCAAGTAACTTTACCAAGACACATGTCTGGTAGCAGAGATGGGCCCTAAACATAGTAAGTCTCACCCTAAAATGAATACTTTTTTTTTTTCTTTGAGATGGAGTCTTGCTCTGTCGCCCAGGCTGGAGTGCAGTGGCACAATCTTGGCTCACTGCAACCTCCGCCTCCCAGGTTCAAGCGATTCTCTTGCTTCAGCCCCGAGTAGCAGGGACTACAGGCAGGCGCCACCACGCCCGGCTAATTGTTTTGTATTTTTTTAATAGAAACAGGGTTTCACCATTTTGGCCAGGCTGATCTCGAACTCCTGACCTCAGGTGATCCACCCACCTTGGACTTCCAAACTGCTGGGATTACAGGCGTAAGCCATCGCGCCCAGCATCATTTATTTTTAAGGCATCCTGTCATGTGTGACAAGAAAAGTGGCTGAAATATTTGTCATCTTTCTACCGTGCTTTTGGCATCGAGGGAAACGTGTGAATGATCCACACAAAACAAAACTGGTGCCAAAATATCATCTATTACTTTGGATTATTCTAAGTGTTTGCTAATGAGTTTATTCTTCAAACTTAAAAGCTACTTAAACAAAAAAGTTGACTTAAAAGCTACCCAAGAAAGAAAAAGGCAATGAAGATAAGCTCAGTCATTTGACTCTCAATAGCAGCAAGACTAAAGTTACAGAGTCATTTTCTTAAATCTGGGTAAGATTTGCCAGGTTGTAACTGGATCGGACAGTTGTCCATAGCAAATCGGTATTATGTGGTAAAGGCACAGAGATCACACTGGTGAACAAAAAGAAAATGATACAAATTCACTCAAATTATGGAGTGGGGACCTGTAAAATGATCTGTAAACAGAGGCACATATACTAACACAGACTAAATGTGTGTTTCTTTGTTGCCAAATAAGAAAAATAAATGTTTCTGTCTCGACAAATGAACTTAAAATGTTAAGTAAAATTTATTATGGGATTCTGGCAAGTATTTTTATGACCATGACTTTCTGGGATGATTTTTTGTTGTTGTTGTTTTTGAGACAGGGTCTCATTCTGATGCCCAGGCCAGAGTGCAATGGTACGATCTCGGCTCACTGCAACTTCTGCCCTCTGGGTTCAAGTGATTCTTGTGCCTCAGCCTCCTGAGTAGCTGGGATTACAGGCACGCACTACCATGCCTGGCTAATTTTTGTAGTTTTAGTAGAGAAATGTTGGCCAGGCTAGTCTGGAACTCCTGACCTCGAGTGATCTGCCCGTCTCAGCCTCCCAAAGTGCTGGGATTACAGGTGTGAGCCACCACGCCTGGCCTCTGGGATGATTTAGTATATATCGTAAGTGCCTAATGGCATCGCTATAAGTACGCGTGAAATGATTCCTCGCTGAAGAAGGTGGGTATTGAAAAGTAGAAATGCAAGGAACGGTGCAGAGGCGTGGAGATGATGGGCTTGACAGTGTCTCTTGGAGAGTGCTTTAGTTTGCAAAGGCTTCTCATGTTTGTGCTATGGTCCTTACAACAAGGGAGCCAGCTTCCGCCTGGGGGGGCAGCTGAGATGAGCGAGCTCAGGTGACCTGCCCAAGGCTGGTGCTCACTTAAAAAACAACAACAACAACAAAAAACCACACTCTTGCTCCCAACACTGAATACCGATGAGTTTATTATTTCCTATGTTCTTCATCTCTTCTGCATAGTGTTATTACTACTACTGGCACTCATATATTAAGTGCTTTATAATGAATTCTTGCAAAATGGATTTAACAGAACATGATGACTGGAGCTTGCATGGTATGTGATTAATGTCTCTGCATAATCAGGACTTGCAAAATAGATATAACTATCTCCACAAAGAAAGAAACTGAGGGTCAGAGATGTGCTTTGCCCAGTGTCTCATGGCAAATAGCAGAGCTAGAATTCTGAGCCTATTAGCTTTCAATCCCCAGTTCCTGCCTTCTCCACTGCACATGGTGTTTTGGTGTATGCTGAGCCATTAAGCAGACACCCACTATATACGCTATGCAGCTCCATTTTTAGGTGTCAAACCCAACATGAGCTGCTGCATTCAAAGCCTACTCAAGTGGCTCATGCCTATAATCCCAGCACTTTGGGAAGCCGAGGCAGAAGGACTGCTTGAAGCCAGGAGTTCAAGACCAACCTGGCAACATAGAGGGAACCTATCTCTACAAAAAAAACAAATAAATAAAGCCTAGTCTCTCATATACACTCAGCTACTCCAGAGATCTGTGAAGTATCTGGATCAGAGATCCATGCTGAGGGGACATGACAAACAGGTGGGCTTATTTCAAACTCCATAAATAGCTACAGTTCTTGTGAAGAAGTGCATTCTCACAGAGTCAAGGATCACCCTTTGTAAGCAGTTACCAGTGTGCACTGAGCTCCCATAATACTAGCTCTAATTTCATAGTAAATAAACAGTAGGAGGTCCAAATCCCTACTTTTCAATGGGAATATGGTGCAAAGGATAAGACCTCTTTGAAATAAATTTGAGAAGTGGTAGTGTCTAGAGGTAGCAGTAATACCTGGAGGAAAATGAAAAATTTTAGAACCAGTTTTCTGCAGCACAAATTGCCATAAACAATGTATTTGCTGTAACTGTCCTTGGTTTCTAAATGCATAGTACAGTGATTCTTTCATAAAATGGACGACAATGAAGGCAAATGGAAATGAAGGTGCTGCTCAAACAGATGTGACTGGCTGGGAGTCCACTGGTGTCAGGTAACTTACATTGCTTATTTAATCCAGCCAAACAGCCCTGAAAAGTATTAGGTTGGTGCAAACGTAATTGCGGTTTCTGCCATTGAAAGTAATGGCAGCTGGGCATGGTGGCTCACGCCTGTATCTCAGCACTTTGGGAAACCGAAGTGGGCAGATCACGAGGTCAGGAGTTCGAGACCAGCCTGGCCAACATGGTGAAACCCTGCCTCTACTAAAAATACAAAAATTAGCTGGGCATGGTGGTGCATGCCTGTAATCCCAGCTACTTGGAAGGCTGAGGCAGAACAATCGCTTGAACCCAAGAGGCAGAGGTTGCAGTGAGCTGAAATGGCACCACTGCACTCCAGCCTGGGTGACAGAGCAAGACTCCGTCTCGGGGAAAAAAAAAAAAAAAAAGGGAAGTAATGGCAAAACCGCGATTACTTTTGCACCAACTTAGATGTATTCATTAATCTCACACTGCAAATGAAAAAACTGAGGTTCAAAGGGGTTAAATAACTTAGCCAAGATGACACACCTAGAAAGTGGCAGAGACTGGATTTCAAGCTAAGTATGCCTGACCCCAAAATTATATGCCTTTTCTTTAAAGGCTGCTTCCCTTACATACCTCAACAACCAGACATCTGGGCAGTCACCCTACACTGCAGCCCACGAGACTGTTTCTTTTTTTTTTGAGATGGAGTCTCACTCTGTGACCCAGGCAGGAGTGCAGTGGTGTGATCTCGGCTCACTGCAACCTCCACCTCCCAGGTTCAAGTGATTCTTGTGCCTCAGCCTCCCAAGTAGCTGGGATTACAGATGTGTACTACCACGCCCGGCTAATTTTTGTATTTTTAGTAGAGATGGAGTTTCACCATGTTGGCCAGGCTGGTCTTGAACTCCTGACCTCAGGTGATCCGCCCACCTCGGCCTCCCAGAGTGCTGGGATTACAGGTGTGAGCCACCATGCCCAGTTAAGACTGTTTCTTGATGAGGGCCCAGCAGTGCTCAGGATTGCAGGGAGGCCCAGCTGCTTCCAAAACAGCGACATCCCCTCTCACCTACAGAAATCCAACTAAGGGACAGTGGCCAGGCTTCCAGGTCAATTTCATGAGGTCATAGAAGAGGGACAGAGGGAAAGGACCTGGCAGAGTGGCTCCGCAGAAAAACAACCACAAGGGGCCAACTGCATGAAGAAACATTGAGTTACCTTCAGTTTTTGTTTTTTAGAGTCAGGGTCTTGCTCTGTCACTCAGGATGCAGCAGAGTGGTGCAATCACAGCTCACTGTACCCTGGAACTCCTGGGCTCAAGCGATCCTCTCACCTCAGCCTCTTGAGTAGCTGGGACTACAACAGTGCACCACCACACACTGCTTTTTTTTTTTTTTTTTTTTTTTTTGAGACAGAGTCTCTGTCACCCAGGCTGGAGTGCAGTGGCGCAATCTCGGCTCACTGCAACCTCTGCCTCCCAGGTTCAAGTGATTCTCCTGCCTCTGCCTCCCAAGTAGCTGCAATTACAGGTGTGTGCCACCATGCCTGGGTAATTTTTGTACTGTTAGTAGAGACAGGGTTTCACCACGTTGGCCAGGCAGGTGTCGAACTCCTGACCTCAGGTGATCCGCTGGGCCCAGCCAACTTCAGTTATAATGTAAAGGTTCCTGTGATCTAGTTATCATCTGCCCCTCTTAGCTGATTTCCAAATGACCTATTAGCAGGCTGTAAACTGCATACAGCCTGAAGAATCATCTATAAATTACAGCTGAGAAAGAGAAGGCTAGGAGGACAATATAGAGATACTATCTACAGAGAGGCTCTGACCCTTTTAAAATTAATCTTCATTTTCCCCCAGTGAAGGTCTTATCAGAGCTGCCCTGCCAGTAATCAGCAAAGCTGGCAACTGGCATCCGACGTCCTCCTCTTCCTTTGCACTCCACAAAAGATGAAGGCATGTGATTAAGAAGCCAGGAGACAGAAAATCCACATGAGTGATTTGTCCCAGCACTAATGACATTGGATTAATAACCAGTGGGCTAAAAACATGATGGAGCAGTACCAAGGAAACGCGGTTTGAATGAGGGCCTCTCCCAACCACATTCAGCTCCAAGCCTCAGCCAGCCTGCCCTGCCATGTGGAAGGGAAGGTGCCAGAGTTGCTCATGGATGCCAGAACCCAAGCTGCCTCCTCCAGCTGATCCGTTTGGTCAGCCCATATGGGAGCAGAATGGCTGGCACCGAGCTGAAAGTATCAGTGTGCGCAGACACGTTTGAACATAATTTGCTAAATGTTTTATTGTTCTGTAGTTAAAAACCTACTTAAAATGTGTGGAGCTATGTCCTATTAGATTAGAACAATATGAAGTCATGTCTTTTCAAGTACCCAGTGTTAAGAATAATTACAATAACATCAAGGCAATCATTTCCTATTAGGGAAGTTTATTCCTGTGATGGGGGATACCCAGGACTCCTCTGTTAACTGAGATCGTGTTTCCTGCCTCCTATCCATACGTGCATCACTCACACCATCCTTGAGAGTTCCCAAAGAAGCGACCTAAGTCTACCATCATGGAAAGAGGGATCCTATGAGCACTAAATCAGACCTTAGGAATTGCCAGGCACAAGGCTCTCATTTTAATACCAGAAAACAAGCTCAGAGGTTCTACACTTGCCCAGGAACATACGATTGAGAATCCAAGTGATGCTCTGACTCTAGGTCCTACAATGCCCCTTGTTCATTTTGTTCAAATATCTCAGATATTGTATCTTGAAAAATTATGTCATTTGGCGTGAATAATCCAAATATTACGTGAACTTTGGGACCATGATGGATTGAGCCATTTCCATAAGTGTTTTCTGTTTTTGTTTTTAGACACTTATGGCGGCAAGTTTCCATAGGTATTGGGAGTCCAGTGTCGTGAGCTGGTGAGAGGGAGGCATGAGGTCCCACAGCATAGGCGCTCAGGGCATGGCAGAACCCCTCCAGCAGGCCCATGCATGGGGAGGCAGGTGCGCACACAGGGGAGAAGTGTGCACTGGGGATCTGGAATCAGAGGCGCTGGGCTTGCATCTTTGGTTTTGTTCTTTACTAGGCGTGCACTCCTTGGGCAAGTTCCTTAGCTACTCCCACTTTCCTCAGTTGTCAAATGGAGATAAACACGGCCCCTGAGGCTAACTGTGGGGTTGAGTGAGAAGCTGGAAGGGTACCCATTCTTCCTTCTGCCAGCCGCATTCTCAGGCAGCCCTGGGGACCAAGGGGACAGCAGAGATGTTCAATGACACCTGCAGTTACAGGAGCAAGGCCGGGGTTTCCCATTTCCTCCGCCTAGGATACTCTGCCCTCTCTGCTCTACCTTGAGGGGGCTCAGCCAGCCGCACCTCTCTACCTAATGCTGCCTCCTCTGCCAGGCCTTCCCAGTAGGTAAGGCTGCCCAGTCATGAGCCTCCCTTGGTCATGTCTCCGGGGAGAGCCCTGTTCAGATGCCCATCTTCCCCCTCTTTCCTTGACTGGGAGCTCCTCTGTTATTGATTTAAAAGGTGATGAAAGAGGCCACCACCTTCTCATAGGTCCAGTGGCAGTGAGCGTGCTGACCACACACTCTCCACCTCCCTGGCCACTAGGGAATCAGGATATGCCCTTTCTCCAACCTGCTCCCCAGCCCCAGAAACTAAACGGGCTGCCTCTTTTCCCCTCCACCTCCCAACACTCTCCCTCTCTCTCTGGGCCATTCCTACTTGGATGAGAGAATCACCACAAGTAACTAGGAATCAAGACACCTGTGTTCAAAAAGAAAGTCAACGCCCACGCTTCTGTTGAGGTACAAGAAAAAAATCCAAGGAATTTCTGCTAACAGCGCACAGAGAACCACACCTGATTGTTTTTGACTATGTATGACCTGACAATTCTGCACTTTGACACCCTGACACACTGGCCTTCAGGGCGGGGGTTCGGAGATAGGACAAGAAGCTGCAAGAGGACAAAAATAGGTTGTTCAAGGCACCAACCACTCTGTCACCTGACAGCAGACTGCCATGTTGACAGGCTAGGAAAGCGAGAATGTAGACTCCCCACAGCCAGGGCCAACATGTGAATTCATCTTGGTAAGATTAGACTCCCGGGCATGGGGCTTAACGGCCATTCAACATTCAATGAAATGGAATGACACTAAATAGCTATCCTGGAAGAGGAAAGTCTCCCTGCTCAGCACGTAATCATTTTAGGCCATTTGTACAAGGCAGCTTCATGACACTCATTCCATTGGCAGTACAATCACCTAGACTGCTTGGAGGCCTTCAGACTGCAGGCTGATGCTGAGAACTGATGCATTTTACATGACAGCTGACTTCAGATCCTTCTCCTTCTAGCTTACAGGTGAAAAGGTTTGACTTTAAGTTTCCAAGAACAAATACTGTAAGATTAATGCATGGCAGGTCACATGATGTGCTGCTCTCACTTTAAAATCTGGCATGTTCAAAATTTTTTTTATTTAATTCAATTTAATTTTATTTTATTTAAGATACAGTCTCATTCTGTCACCCAGGCTAGAATGCAGTGGCGCGATCTCAGCTCACTACAACCTCCGCCTCCCAGGTTCAAGTGATTCTCCTGCCTCAGCCTCCTGAGTAGCTGGGATTACAGGCACATACCACCACGCCCAGCTAATTTTTGTATTTTAGTAGAGATAGGGTTTCACCATGTTGACCAGGCTGGTCTCGAACTCCTGACCTCAGGTGATCCTCCTGCATTGGCCTCCCAAAGTGCTGGGGATGACTCAAAGTGGTGGCATGAGCCACCGCACCCAGCCTCAAACTATCATTTAGTAGGATGTATTCTTCCACCTTGAAGACTAGAGTGAGAACTATCAATATTTTTTTTTAGTAGAATTGAACCCATCAGATGAAAATTTTTAATAATTTTAAATGTTAACTTTAAAAAACTTTCAATATTTCTTACAGGCATGCCACATTTATGCATAAAGTATGCTCTAGAAACTCAAGGCATTAATTAAATCCTATTTTTAGTGTGCTGGAAGAAGTCAATTTTCGAAGAAATCCTATTGTTAATCTTTTTGTAGGCAAAGAAACCTTTCAAAAAGTGAACAATCACCCATTTAAAAAAATCTTCGATTTTCATATATCCAGTTTGCCGAAACACACTCAATCTGGTGTCCTCAACTGTCTCCACAACTGAATTGGAGAGACTATATGGCCGCCCATTTGAGCAGATGCTATTTTTTTTTTTAAATAGCTGAAGAAACTCATTTGCAAACTGAATTAGTGGCAGAGAATTGACATGACTTAGTCAAGGAAATGACAAGCCACTCACTTTTCTGGGATGCCAGAAAACGCAGCCCAAGGGACAAGTGACCCCTGGAATATCTAGGACAGGAACATCTACCCACAGCCCTGGGTGGTGCAAGGTTAGGAGGGGACAAACGGCCAGCAACAGTTCTTGCAGGGACCATGCCCAGCTGCCCTCGATGGGAGGACTCAGCTATGCCTTCACTAGATCTTTACTTGTATGCATATACTTACAGAAACCAGGGCTTCATGTCTGTAAAGTGGGCACAAGGTAGCAAATACAATAATTAGGGTTATTTTTATGCTTAAAACCACAGAGCAAGGACGACTCAGCTAAGGTTCCTACTATCTCTAACATACCTAACAATCATGTTAGTGAAAGACTATACTTGAATTGCATGTCTCTCTATTTTTTCTTTAGTGGAATAATAGTTTTTAGAAAGGCACAGTGTTGGCCAGGCACGGTAGCTCACGCCTGTAATCCCAGCACTTTGGGAGGCCAAGGTGGGTGGATCACCTGAGGTCAGGAGTTCAAGACCAGCCTGACCAAATGGCGAAACCCCGTCTCTACTAAAAATACAAAATTAGCCAGGTGTGGTGACGCATGCCTGTAATCCCAGCGACTCAGGAGGCTGCGGCAGGACAATCGCCTGAATGGAGGCAGGTGGAGGTTGCAGTGAGCCGAGATCACACCATTGCACTCCAGCCTGGGCAACAAGAGTGAAACTCTGTCTGGAAAAAAAAAAAAGAAAAAAAAAAGAGAAAGGAACAGTATCTTATTTTAACAAGCTCACTGAGAACTCCAAACATGATCCAAATTAATGAACCACTAATAGATACTCTTTTTCTACAAACAGCAGATTCACGAACAGTTGTCTTGGGCAGATCCAAAAGGAAAGAATAGAACAAGACATGATTTTTTTAAAAAAATGAGTGGCTTTCCATAATCATATTCCTCAGAGGCCTTGGCCAGGATTTGGGGCAAGAAAATCGAGGCCCGGGTGCAGTGGCTCATGGCTGTCATCCCAACACTTTGGGAAGCCGAGGTGGGCAGATCACCTGATGTCAGGAGTTTGAGACCACCCTGTCCAACATGGTGAAACCCAGTCTCTACTAAAAATACAAAAAAATTAGCTGGACGTGGTGGCAGGCGCCTGTAATTCCAGCTACTCAGAAGGCTGAGGAAGGAGAATTGCTTGAACCCAGGAGGTGGAGGTTGCAGTGAGCCAAGACTGTACCATCATACTCCAGCCTGGGCAATAAGAGCAAAAATCCGTTTCAAAAAGAAAATCTCTTCCTTTGAAGTGTTTGAGAGCTGAGGTATGCTGAATCTGCAACCCACAGAGAATTCCCTCGCATGCTCAGAGGTGAAGAGCATGCAACATCTGCAAACACACCTCATACACAACACCCCCGGCAGGGTGCGTGCACTCCATCACTGTCCAGGCCTGTACCTCTTCACGGAAGCCCTTGACATTTTCGAGGGACACATCTCAGAAATTAGCAAATCCCCAAATTACAAATCCCATCATAGTATGTAATACCCCCCTCTTAAAATAGGTATGCAGTGATGATTAAAAAAGGCTGTGGTGGCCAGGCACGGTGGATCACGCCTGTAATCCCAGCACTTTGGGAGGCCGAGGCGGGTGGATCACTTGAGGTCAGGAGCTTGAGACCAGCCTGGCCAACAAGGTGAAACCCCATCTCTACTAAAAATACAAAAGTTAGTTGGGCATGGTGGTGTCACGCCTGTAATCCCAGCTACTCAGGAGGCTGAGGCAGGAGAGTCACTTGAGCCCGGCAGGCAGAGGTTGCAGTGAGCTGAGATCGCGCCACTGCACTCCAGCCTGGCAACAGAGCGAGACTTCATCTCAAAAAAAAAAAAAAAAAAAAAAAAAAAGGCTGCGTGGGGTGTGGATGGCAGCAATCAACAAGGCTGATTCACCCACCTGAGTGACACATGGCCGCCCACCCACCTTGCAGTTAATGCTGTTCACATTTGTGCCTTAGCAAAATTAGAGTATTATGTTATGTGTTGGTTTGTAATAGCTGAAGCCATAAATGTTAGTGCCAGGAATGCCAAGGTGCTCAGGCATTCGTTTGCAATTAGTTTCCTATTTTTCAAGCTAAGAGTCCAACGTGTAAAACATGAGTAGCCAGCAGCTTGGGTGGAAGCTGAGTTGGCCCAGTCCCTTAGAGGGCCCTATATGTTCCTGCGTCACAGCCTCTGCGATACGGGTTGAAAGCCACTCATCTAATATATAACGTATAATTGTTTGGAAAGGTTCGTTCCGAAATGATTTAAAGCACTACCGATGAATCTGTTCAATCAGGGAGCAATACAGATGCAACATGCCCCTGGATCCACACAAGAAATCCCAGGGATTCCCTAGGATGACACTCTCTTCTTGTGAACTATGGGACATTTTCTTGATTGAAGTGTAATGCCCTTCAGGACTGCTTGTTGCTTTTTGGAGCCAGATCCCTGTCAACATCAGGCACCACATTCTGGGAGACTGAAATGTTTCCCTGGGCATGAAATTGTAATGTGTATTGTAGGACAGCTCGATCCACTTTACAAATAATAAGTCAAGATGAAATGACCGCCTCCATTCAGTGTCAGGTGTTGTAAAAATGTCAGAAACAAAAGTTGGCTCTTTCTCTCCCTTCATCATATATACACTGAGAAATGGCCCACAAAAAAATTTTAAGTTGTAAGTACAGTTATCATTTGTATGCAAGTGCTAAACAAACTGTATAGTAAATAGACTCCTTTGTGTGCCAGTGGAAAGGCCGACCCTTTACCCGGCACTCCAACCACCACAAGGGACTGCAAAACTGGGTGACACTGGATTGCAAGGAAGGACAGGGTTTGGCCGGGCATGGTGGCTCATGCTTGTAATCCGAGCACTTTGGGAGGCTGAACTGAGCAGATCACTTGAGGTCAAGAGATCGAGACCATCCTGGCTAACATGGTGAAACCCCGTCTCTACTAAAAATACAAAAAATTAGCCGGGCGAGGTGGCGGGCGCCTGTGGTCCCAGCTACTCGGGAGGCTGAGGCAGGAGAATGGCATGAACCCTGGAGGCAGAGCTTGCAGTGAGCTGAGATAGTGCCACTGCAGTCTGGCCTGGGCAAAAGAGCGAGACTCCGTTTCAAAAAAAAAAAAAAAATTAGCTGGGCATGGTAGTGCACATCTGTAATCCCAGCTACTCGAGAGGCTGAGGCAGGAGAATCGCTTGAATCCGGGAGGCGGAGGTTGCAGTGAGCTGAGATCGTGCCATTGCACTCCAGTCTGGGCAACAAAGTGAGACTCCGTCTCAAGGGGGAAAAAAAAGGGACAGGGTTAGGTGTTCTTCCCTTAAGTGGCTGGCTCAGCTGGGAGACAGAGGACTAAGAAAATATTCCAACAGGTCCCAGGACAACTTCAGCACAGCCCTGACTGCAAACTGTTTACAAGAAAGTATTACACAACCAGAAAATTATGGCCATTTTCTTTCTTGTGATGTTTCCTTAACATAGAACTATTTATCCCCCAACAAGGGGCTCCATCCTAGTGTGGCTATAGCTGTTTGTGGTCTTCTCATTGCAGGTCAGATGGGAGGAACCGTCTGCAAGGGGGTAAGATGAACTCAACCCGGCAAAGGGCTCCTTTGCATCCATGACCCACAGTTGGGTTTGAGCTGTCAGCAAAGCTCATGTGGGGAAATCATCTCGAAAGGGCCTCATGGCCAAAACCTTTGTCAAAATTTTTGGCTAGAATTTCTTCCCCTTCTGTAGCTCACTCTTTGGAACACCTCCCAGGATGCTCAATCGGTACTGCTTTGGAGAAGGTGGACATAGCAGGAGCTGGACTTTGGCAGACACAACACAGGGCAACAAGGGTACGCAAAGCGATGAGACAAGAAAGAGGAAGCCCACTGCTAGGAGTCACAGAATAAAACGAGGAAGGCCCAGGGAACAGGAAGTGGGCATTCGTGTGCCACAATTTCATCTGCATTATTTATTTATTGAGACAGAATCTCAATCTGTCACCCAGCCTGGAGTGCAGTGGCACAGTCTCGGCTCACTGCAACCTCCACCTCCCGGGTTCAAGGGATTCTCCCACCTCAGCCTCCCAAGTAGCTGGGACTACAGTAGCACACCACCACACCTGGCTAATTTTGGTATTTTTAGTAGAGACAGGGTTTCACTATGTTGGCCAGGCTGGTCTCGAACTCCTGACCTCGGGTGATCTGCCTGCCTTGGCCTCCCGAAGTGCCGGGATTACAGGCATGAGCTACCATGCCAGGGGTTATTTATTTTTTGAGACAGAGTCTCACTCTGTCGCTGAGGCTGGAGCGCAGGGGCATGATCTCAGCTCATTGCAGCCTCCACCTCCCGGGTTCAAGGATTCTCCTGCCTCAGCTTCCCAAGTAGCTGGGATTACAGGCACGCACCACCACATCTGGCTAATTTTTGTATTTTTCTGTAGAGATGGGGTTTCACTATGTTGGCCAGGCTGGTCTCAAACTCCTGGCCTCAGGTGATCCACCCGCCTCGGCCTCCCAAAGTGCTGGGATGACAGGCATGAGCGACCGCGCCCAGCCTCGTCTGCATTATTCTTAACATCATGTGTAACCATGCTTCAGGAGTCTCAAAACTGCTGGCAATAAGTTCTTGAGTGGAACTAAGGGATTCATATAAATATTATGTCTATTCATTTATTTATTACTTAAGAAAAGGAAATTAAACTCGAGGTATAATTTAGATGGGGCAGTATGTTAGCGTTTGTCTTTTAAAAATTTATATCAAATCCTCAATTACATTTCAAAGTAATCATTTAAAGATTATCTCAGTGGATTTATTTTTGGTTTATTTTGTGACTCAGGCCTCTAATGTCTCTGGCATTTCTCAAACTGCCTAGGCAATTTTTAGAGCAAACTAACAATAAAAACATGGTGGTGAATGTTAACTCTGAAAAGACAGACTCATTTCTCATTTTGTACTTTCAAAAAGATTTTCACTACAACTATTTTTTTTTTTTCACTACAACTATTTTTTTTTCACTAAAACTATTTTTTTTTTTTTTTTTAAATCCAGGACATGTTCTCATCTGGTCACTATAACCACTTAAATGGCTCTCTCAGTGGAGCTAAATTTTACTTTTGCTTTGTTACATGTAAAAATGAGACTGTTAACCCACTCTTAATAATATACATGTTTTGGGTTGTTTTTCTAGTAATGAGGTGGGCTTTTACTGAGCCATCTCTATCTCTTTAGAAAAGTCCTCTTTGGGTTCAAGATATTTTTTCCCTTGCAAAGAAAGCAACACATCTCTTATGTAAAATAAAATCCACAATCCTCATTTTCTAGCACTAAATTCTAAGCCACCCACCCTCAACTTCCACATGCATCTGCAGGGTAATGCCAGACCATCTGAGAGGGGTGTCTCGAGTCATTCGCCAAGCTTGGTTGCAATGATAAAGTCTGAACCTGCAAATAATTTGTTTCAAATAATAAATCAGACGGGCTCAAGGTTATTCCTGTAATAGTCATTCTTATTTATATTTAATGTTTTCTTGGGAGAGAGAAAAAGAGGTGGAGTTTAGGGGAGAGTTGTGTATACAAATGCAACTCTCCTCTAAAGAGTTCATGATATGAATTTCATGATATGTATTTCAGTCAAAAAAAAGTTCTGAATGAACCTCGGCTCTAATCAGCGGTACTGTATTACCAGGGGCAAGGCTGACATTAGAGCTCAGATTTCTTTTAGGAAAACTGTAGAGAACATTAAAAGGTCCTTGCATATGGCCAATGTATATCAGGAAACTAGGGGGTATGGTTGCCAAATGTAGCAAGTTAAAAATATGAGAAGTAATTTTCAGCATACATGTATTCCAAATATTGCGTGGGATATACTTATACTAAAAATTACCTGTTGTATATCTGCAATTTAAACTTAACTGGGTATCCTGCATATTATCTAGCACCCTACCAGGGAGTCGAGGACCGGATACCTCAAGGACACTGAACTAGCATAATAGGTTGTGTTCATTTCTACAGCAAGATGGGGGTGCTCCAGAACTGAAGACGGTTTTCAGAAGTTTATCCTTTACTATTTACCCCTGACTGTAAAAATATGCCCTTTACATGTTCTCTCCTTTTTTCCACCAGATAATAATCGTGAGCTTACAATACACATGCCTGGGACTGTCCTAGAAGCTGGAAACAAAAGGTGAATAAAGCCCCACCTCTGACCTCTGGAGTGGACACACTGGTGGACAGACAGAGTGACACCAAGTGAGCAGAACCACGCTGTAAGAAAAAACTGATTAGGGGAAAAGAAGGGATGGGGGCATGGGATGGGTCTGATTTGAGGTAGGATGCTCTTTAGGGCTTTCTCTAAGAGAGAAAATGTGCAAGCGCTTGAGGAGTGAGAAAAAGTGAGAGGAGAGGGGACAGAAGGGAGGAGAAGAAGAGGAAGAAGGAGAAGTGGTGGCTGACCTGTGCAAAGTGAAACACTCTGGAGCCATCTAGTATCGAAAACCAAGGGCCTTCAGGCCAATGCCATAACGCATAAAATAAGCATCCTAGGCAGTGGAGATGGGTGTCTCCATTTAGGAAAGAAAGCCTGGCCTAGAGTGTAGTTTTGGAAAGTCAGTAGTTAACACTGCTTTCAAATTGTGTTAAGAAGGTAAACCTGTGACCTGGAAAAATATTCCCTGATTTCCTACAAGCATTCCCATTTTGGGTGGGAAGGAATGTGTGTACAATGACTAGTCCAACATGTCCCCATCAGAGTAATCAGCGGATCCCTGTCTCTCCCTGAGAATATGTCAGAAACAAAGTTCCCATGGCTCTTGAATCCCTTCCCCTGTTCAAAAGGACAAGGACAAATACCTAACCGTAGGTTGTGGTCACAGCAGCACTGATAAGTACCAGGAAGGCTGCCATCGTTTATCAGTTATAGTTAATGACACTGCACTTCTGGCTTGTACCGAAGTTCTAAGGAAGGACTTTGGTATTTACAATAATTGGCTGGGCACAGTGGTTCATGCTTGTAATCCCAGCACTCTGGGAGGCTGAGGCGGGTGGATCACTTGAGGCCAGGAGCTCCAGATCAGCCAGGCCAACATGGTGGAACCCAGTTTCCACTAAAAATACAAAAAAAAAAAAAAATAGCTGGGCATGGTGGCGGGTGCCTGTAGTCCCAGCTACTCGGGAAGTTGAGGCACGAGAACTGCTTGAATCCAGGAGGCAGAGGTTGCTGTGAGCCGAGATCAAGCCACTGTACTCCAGCCTGGGTAACAGAGCAAGACTCTGTCACAAACAAACAATCAATCGATATTTAAAACAATAAACAAATCCTTAAAAACTTAAAAAATATTAAAATGTCTATCCTTATCACCTTATCTGAAAAGAAAAACATTTTAAAAGCTTTAAGGAAAAAATACAGCTCACTTTAACCTATAAAAATGTGCTCTGGGCTGGGTGTGGTGGCTCACGCCTATAATCCTGGTACTTTGGGAGGCCGACGTAGGCAGATCACAAGGTAAGGAGATCTAGACCATTCTCAACATGGTGAAACCCCGTCTCTACTAAAATACAAAAAATTAGCTGGGCATGGTGGTGCACGCCTGTAGTCCCAGCTACTCAGGAGGTTGAGGCAGGGGAATCTCTTGAGCACAGGAGGAGGAGGTTGCAGTGAGCCGAGATCGCGCCACTGCACTCCAGCTTGGCAACAGGGCAAGACCTTGTCTCAAAACAAACAAACAAAAAACCGTGCTCTGCTCTCTGGCACCCAGGAGTGTGAGCATGCAAATTAGGCCTATGGTCTCCTTGTGCTGCCTCTCTTCCTGGGGCCTCTCATTTCAATCGAGTTCCTCCCTGAAGGATTAGAATGGGTCTTATGGAAGAAACTAGGTTGAAATTGATACCTTCGTCATACAAGATAACCCAAACTTTCCAGTTCGAATCATACCCCTAACAAGGAGACAATCTCAAATAGCACAGCTTTTATACCACCAATGCGGAAGGAGCATGTGATGATTTCAGTACCCACACTACACGAACATATAAATGACAGAATGAGGACCACATAACCTCAGCTCCAAAGGGGCCTAGGTGTCTTCAGATTGACGTCTCCTCAGATACCTCAGTTGTCTCTCTAACTTCCCTGAAGGTGACCTTTGTCCAGGGGGTGTCTCCAGGGTCAGGGTCTCTCTCCCAAGGCCTCCATTTTTTTTTTTTTTTTTTTTTGAGACGGAGTCTCACTCTGTTGCCCAGGCTGGAATGCAGTGGTGCCATCTCAGCTCACTGCAATCTCCGCCTCCCAGGTTCAAGCGATTCTCCTGCCTCAGCCTCCTGAGTAGCTGGGACTATAGGCATGAGCCACCACACCCGGCTAATTTTTGTATTTTTAGAAGAGACGGGGTTTCACCATGTTGACCAGGCTGGTCTCGAATCCTGAGCTCAAATGATCCATCCGCCTCAGCCTCCCAAAGTGCTGGAATTACAGGAATGAGCCACCACGCCCAGTCCAAGGCCTCCATTTTCTTTTCAGACAGCGCCAAAGGCTAAGAAGCTCAAACCTATGCCGTCTGGTGTTACCAAAGATACATCCAATCCCTCAGGTGCACGTCGCTTATTTCAAGCCAGTGGCCTTAAAATCCCTCAAATGCTCTCCAGGGTGAGCATATTAATCCATATATATGGATTTTATATATATTATTATATATTAATATTTTATATATATATATATATATATATGAATGAAATCTCAAAGTATCTACGGCATTCTCCAATGGATATACTCAAGATTTGCCCTTTAGTGTATGGAAACTGGAGCTGATTTTAAAATTTCAGATGTGGTCTGATTTGTGTGGGACAGAGTAATATTGTTAAGGTAAGGATTGTTACCCATCTCATCTTCTGCTACAGAGGTCTAAGCCTTCCTTAGGCTTTTGTAGCCATGTTAAACTGTACTGACTCTCCAGCCTCTACCTCTTCCTCATGGGTCACGACTAAATAGCATTTTATCACACACTCAGAACAACTGAGTTTTTTGGACCTAGGTACAGAAGTCATCCAATGTTTTAGTTCTTTCTTCCACCTTCACATCACCTGCAGGCTTAATGAACATGTCTTATATCCATGTCCTCATTCACACTGGTAATAAATAAGTTGAAGAGGGCAGGTCTGAGGTTACAAATCTCTGTCTCCTTTCAGCCCTTTTAAATGGATCTGTGACAATCTCAAGAGTGCACCGAGAATGACAAACCTGCACAAGCGATGGCGCCCCGCCTTTGAAACCCACCTGCCTGCCTTCCCAAGGCAGACCTGCAGCCCCTGGTTCTCAGCTGTCCTCAGCGTCCCTTACTCCCCACCCCCCATTTTGTCTCCATACTCCTTTTTTTCATCCAGCTGGGCTTGTTTCCCTTCCTCTGACCAAGGCTGTGGCTTCTGATCTCTGCTCTACAACTCTTAAGCCATGGCCAGGTAAGGGGGTGTCTCACCTCACTCTCTACCTCATTGAGATTGGGGTCTGAGGTCCACCCTTGCAGCCCTCCACCCCAGGTTGACATAGGTCCATTAATTGGTAGTTTGAGTAGCATGGTGGGTATGAGCCTGTGGGGCTGCACTGCCATCCAAGCCCTGTTTCTCCTGCCTTTTCACAAAGAAATGTAGTGCCTTTCTCAAATACCTTACCAAAATCCTGATACAGCATCTACAACACTTTCTCATTCATCATTGAAGTAACCCTCTTTTTCAAAGCTGCAATCATTTTTTTGGCAGGAACTGTTATTAGGGATCCTCTGCCAGTTCCGCTGGGGCAGAGGATCCCTTTTTAACAGCTGAAAAATCATTTAATTAATTCTTTTCAGCACTCTCTGGGAATGATGACAAGTTCACTGGCCTGTAATTCTAGGAAGCTAGCTTTTTCTTTGCTTGAAAATCAAAACATTCGCCCACTTCCAAGCATCAGAATCCTCTCCGGCTTGCCACAGTTCCTGTTTGGCAGCAAGTTTGAGGCCAACCTACATGTTCTGGTTCCCAGGGAAGTCATTTTTCAAGGCAACAGCAACTTTGAGAACAACTAGGGACAATCTCATCATCTTCCCACCTATTTTGGGCTTTAGCTCCTTCTGACATGGAGTTCTGGTTTGTCATTTATTAACATAATGCCACAGGCACTTGCTTTTACATAAGCTTCATCCTCAAACTAACTTCCAGCCTCCTGATTTGCCTTTACAGTTCTGTACCTCTCTTCCACATTCTTCTTGAATTAGGTAGGAGTCTGCCTCTCCTGTGCTGGTCTTTTCAGATTTGGCCCATCAGAGAGTAGACTATGGGCACAAGAACCTCCTTTCTTTTTCATTAGGATTATATGTCACCTTACACATATTAGCAAGATTATACTGTGAGTTTATTATCCCTCTTGTGTCAGCTTTTGCAATGATTGGAATGTCCACCCATCTGAAACTCATGCTGAAACTTAATCCCCAACATGGCGCCATTGAGAGGTTGGGCCTTTAAGAGGTGATTTGGTCATGAAGGCTCTGCCCTCATGAATGGGCTAATCCATTCATGGATGACTGGATTAATAGGTAATCATGAGAATGGGACTGGTAGTTTTACAAAACGGGGAAGAGAGACCTGCGCTAGCACACTCAGCCCCCTTGCCGTGTGATGCCCTGGACCACCTTAGGACTCTGCAGGGTCCCCATCAGCAAGAAGGCCCTCACCAGATGCAGCCCCTTGACCCTGGACTTCTCAGCCTCCATAATTGTAGGAAATAAATTCCTTTTATTTATAAATTACTGTTTTAGGTATTCTATTAAAAGCAACAGTAAGCAAACTAAAACAGCTTTCCTCTTCAAAACTCTGTCCACTGAATTCAACTCAGAACCCTTTGAAATCTGTCTTCCAATAAATGTTCTAGTAACAGCAGCACTTTAGGTATATGTGATCAATGACAGGTATTATGCACAGCCGTATACTTGGTAACACCCACCCATTTGCTTTACACTCACTCTGCCTCTGCCATGGATTCCCATCAGCACCCTGGACAGACGGGCATCATTATCCCATTTTCGAAGAGAGTAGGCCTGTGGCTCAAGGCAACGTATTGTGTAAGTGGCAAAATCAGGCTGAAAGCCCAGCTCTGGGGACTCCAGAACGAATGATGCCTCCTCTACTCTACACTGTCTGGTACTCTTTAAAACAATTTTCTTTTTGCAGTGTTTTATTCTGTATGGCAAACAGAATTATCCTGTATTTTTAAGAATAAAAAATGCTCGGATTTAGAATCATGTGATTTATTTTTTCCATACTTACCTCTATCTTATACTATTTTCTATAGTATGCATTATTTGTATGATTTAAAAAATAGGATCCTAATGAAAAAAATAAATAGGAATATTCTGAGACCCAATTTTATCTATATAAAGGGACAGATAAAGACTCTTAAAATCTAACAAAAGTTTAAAAAATTACAAAAGGAAAATTTTGCAAAATTGAGAAGCTTCATAAGTGGAATTTTATTATAAAAATGGGAGAGAGATACACTTGCTTATTTTTTAAAGAGGCATCTAGTTGGGTGGACTGGGTGGGTGTGTGGACAGGACTGGCTAAACTTAGGTCTCCGTCTCATACCACGCGGCCACAGGTCCAGGGAGTCTGGGCTGACAACTCTCTTGTGTGCACCCATTTTAAACAAACCCCCAAATAGATGGGGTTTAGAGTTGACAGGCAGCTATGTCCAGGACTGGAGTCTAGCTTCTAAAGTGAACAGGAGCGATGTTCTGTTTACCACTCCTCTGCTATTCAGCTCCTTCACGGGAGCAAGTATGACTAATATATGTGGGCACACAGTTGACGTGGGCCCATGTGCTTTAGTAAATTCATTACCTAATTAATGTGAACACGTGGGGAGTTTTTCTAAATATATTCTAACAACATATACTGATTATATGTGCATTGTATAAATCTCATATGTACAAACTGGAAACATGGTTTTAAAGGAATGTGGAAAATTCTCAGGCATGCTGAGACCTGTCCAATGTTAGTTAGTTAAAGGAGAGCATCAGGACTAAGACCTAAACCCTACTCTAAAAAACTTAATCTAAATTGTTTTTAGACTACTGAGTTAATTTAAGTAGCTTAGTTCTAGTCAAGGCAAGTCTCAGTTTGGAAATCAAGTGTTCATGGTATACACTACAAACAGGAACATTTGTCAATTGAACAGTTATATAGATTCATATGTATATTTCATATTTAAAAAAGTTATATAGATCAATGATTTGGCAGCTGGCTGAAATAATTCCATATTTAAAAATCTGTTGGGTGCATCTGTTAGCAGTTTTGAGTTTCTAATGCAGACTAACAATTTGGTGATAGCAAGCTGTCTTCTTATTAATGTTCCAAAAAACATTGTATTTCAAGATTTTTAGAAAGGGAGCCAAGATTTTCTGGGATTTAGTTAAGTGAAGCATCATCATATCTTTTGCCTTTCATAAGTCTCTCATGTCTAGGATTAAAAAGCAGTATGTCTTGAAAAGTGTTATCTGACTTTCTAAAAAAGATGAACTGGTACTCATAAATAGGTGGCTGACCTGCATTTACTCTTTCCCAGCCTAAAAGATAAAGTCATTTAAAAGATGGAAAACTACCATCACACTATATTTACGTCATTCCCTTTCTCAAAATTATGGCATTTCCCTTGTCCTTTGCCCTTAGCCAAGTTTGAATCAAAGACTTAGGAAACATTCACCCTCCCAAAGAGGTCTATTTAGTTTCCTTGGCTTGCTTCCCCATCCCTCACAGCCATCTTTTTGTAAAATCACATCCCCTACCATCTTCAAAAGCTTTGAGACTAACCTTCCTGATGAAGCTTTTTAGCTAGATCCCTCTTAGCCACCAGATGGGGCCCAGGGAGTCACAGACAGTATACCACGCACATGCGGTTTCCATGCCTTCCCGCCTCCTGGACCATTGCACCCGAGCTTTCAAGTGAAGGAGGGCAAGGTCTTTTCCTTAACTTCTCATCCAATACAATGCCTGCCACTCAATTATTTGCTGGCTTAACAAATAAATGAACAAAGCCTACAGCCCAACTGATGACCAATCATGTGCTCATTTTTTAGTTTCAACACTTCCTTTTTCTACACTATATCAAATAATAGTGTAGCACATCTGAAATTCTACATGAATGCATTTTTAATTTGAAAATGAAAAAAAGGAGTAGAAAAAGTCTCTTGTAGTCTGACACATTTTCTACTTCATCTTACAGTTTTTAGTTTATAAATTGTCATGTCTGTGAAAGTACAAGCTTTATGAATGTAGAACTAATGTCATATACAAACTTTATCGACTATAAAACCAGTATAGTGTCATGCACAGGCAGCCGACAATTATTGAAGGAATGCCTAGAAGGCTGGGCAGGATGTTCTTTACCTTCCTTTGGTGAGAAAGAAAGAAGAGGCAGATAATAAAAGAGAATATGTACATATGCAAAAGGCTATCCTTGGGTGAGAAAGAAGATGCAGATAGTTAAAGAGATTATGTGTATGTACAAAAGGCTATTACTAGAATTACTATCAGAACAAGCAGTGAAAAAGAGGAAATGAGGAACATAAAGTGGGCATTAACCTCTTGGGAAGAAAACACAGGAAGTGAAGTATCTTTTTTACATGTTGATCTAGGTAGGTCCCCATGCAGGCCACCGTATGACAGCATAGTGGCTTTAGGGAGGACTGGGTGAAGAAACAGTAGTAGGTCAGCGATTATTCGGTCTCTGGGACAGTCAATGGACAGACGTTTACAGCTCCAAGTGCTAAACTGCTACTGTGTGAAGCCAAATATAGGCAGTTTAAAAAACTAATCGTTTTTGCCAGTTTTGCTGATGTTAAAATTGTCTGATACCAACCATGCCAGTACAAAAAGAGCATTAGGTGAATTTTACTTTTTTCTGTATGTTTTTGTCACTTCAGTAGAACTAGAATCTCTACTGAAATATTTTATTTATTTATTTTTTGAGACGGAGTCTCTCTCTTTGACCAAGGCTGGAGTGCAGTGGCGTGATCTCGGCTCACTGCAACCTCTGCCTCCCAGGTTCAAGCCATCCTCCTGCCTCAGCCTCCCAAGTAGATGGGATTACAAGTGTGAGCCAACATGCCCGGCTCACTTTCCTGTTTTCAGTAGACAGGGTTTCACCATGTTGGCCAGGCTGGTCTCAAGCCCCTGGCCTCAAGTGATCCACCCTCCTCGGCCTTCCAAAGTGCTGGGATTACAGGCATGAGCCACTGTGCCTGGCCTCATCTACTAAAATACTTTAAGTATACGGTGGGTACCCAAGATCTATTTGCTGAATGAATGAATGGTTTCTCACCAAGTCCTTAATATTTATAATATTCTAGAACTACATCGGGTTGCCACGGTGGAAGTATTCTTGCATTCTGCTGCCAAAGATGTTCTGCCCTTGTACCCGGATTATAAAAAGCAGGGTTTAGTGCTGACATGCTGGCTATAATTCAAAACCTTGTGAGAGTGGTCTCGTCACAGGTGATACTATTGATCAAACATTTATAGAGCATATGCTAGAACTGTCTCCCGAACGAGGTACCCTTTTATCTTCCCATTTTTGCAAGACAGATATTAAGGCTGCCTTGAGTATGAGAAACTGATTCAGGGGGGACAGTAGTCTAAGGCAATATGGCACAGCCAAAATCTGATGCCCAATTTTCCAATTCCCGCTTCCTTTGAAACCCAGCTGTGACATCTGTATAGAAGAATGCTAATTCCTCATCTTTAACAGTTAAGTAACAATTCAATCAAAATTATACACTACCGCTTTGCTCCAAACTAGAGAAATCCTGGCTAAATTTTTTTTTTTTTTTTTTTTAAGACAGAGTTTCACTCTTGTTCCCCTGGCTGGAGTGCAATGGAGCGATCTCGGCTCACTGCAACCTCCACCTCCCGGGTTCAAGCAATTCTCCTGCCTCAGCCTCCCAAGTAGCTGGGCTTACAGGCATGTGCCACGACGCCCAGCTAATTTTTGTATTTTTAGTAGAGACCGGGTTTCTCCATGTTGGTCAGGCTGGTCTCGAACTCCAGACCTGAGGTGATCCGCCCGCCTTGGCCTCCCAAAGTGCTGGGATTACAGGTGTGAGCCACCACGCCTGGCCTGAAATGCTATTATTGAGAAGGCAGACAGAGTACTGAGAATCCCACAGTCAGTTCATTACCTTAACTTCCTCCTCCTCGAGTGGCTCTTTCCCTCTAGAAGATTATAAAGGTAATATTGCCACCAACATTAAACGAACCCATAACCTGTGTCCCAGTCATTCTTCAAGCCCTCTCTCTCAAGGCTTTACTTACTGTGTGCTCACACTAAATCCACACATCTACACCTTGGTCAGTCCTCACCCAACTGGCTCCTCACCTTCCCCTGAGGGTGCACTAGGAGTGGCTGAGCCAAGTCTTCTCTCCTGGCCTCACCTACCGCCACCTGCCCTTTGCTTAATCACACTCATTATTATCCCCAGCTGAGTCTTGCTCCCAGCCCCACTGAGCTCTGGTTTCTGGATTCTACAAAGACATGCAATATCCTTTAAAAAAAGAAAAAAAGAAAGACAAAATTTCCCACCCCAAACACAAACATACACAATCCTTCCAACATTTTCCTTGTTGCCATTGAGTGGTTTTCCTCATAAAGACAGGTGTACGATTACTAAATGCTCCCTTATACTTAACGCAAATGTGTCTGTGCCTAAGTTTTACTGTATAGAGATATTCAACCTAATTGAGTACTTAATGATTATATGTGATGAGTATTTTCAGCTTACTATAATAAAGAGTGGTAATTATAGACAGGATTTCCTTGAGGAATATCGGGAATGTTCCCGACTTTCCCCAAAAGTAGCTTTTATAACCTGCTTGCTGCCAAGTGTTTTTGCTGTGAAAGGAATGCTGTGGCAGCTGCATGGAAGGGTGCTGGTGGTCACCAGCCGCCTGCTTAGCAGAGCACAGGTATCTGGACTTTGAAAACAAGTCAGAACACAACCACATGCATTCCTCATTCAGATTCTTGCAGAACCTTCAAGTCTAATATACAGGAGATGCTTTCAGTCTGTTCCTCAGATAGGAATATCAACACTATATACATACACACTATAAGGCTGATATAAAATGAAAAATGAAATATCCACCCAAATAATTGTAGTCTAGAGTTGTGTGAGACCTACTGTAGGAAAAGAGATTGCTTCCAGACAGGGCTATTGGAGGTCAGCAGTGATCTTTTATTATTTTTTATTTTTTTGAGACAGGGTCTTGCTCTGGAGTGCAGGCTGGAGTGCAGTGGTGTGATCACAGCTCACTGCAGCCTCAAACTCCTGGGCTCAAGCGATCCTCCCACCTCAGCCTCCCAAAGTGCTGGGATTACAGGCCTAAGGCATAGTGCCTGGCCAGCTGTGATCTTTTAAGGAAAATTAAAGCTTGCTATGGTGTATGTCATTATTCAAAGTAAAATCCAAGCCCTTTTCCTTTAATAGCTACTGTTGAGTGTACATTTTCCCTATCACCCATTCATCTCTCCTGAATACTCTGCGGCATTTCCCTGTAGGCCCAGATCCCTACGTCCTCGGGCAGCACAGTGATCCTCCTCCTTTCCTCCCTCAAGTCCGGGCCAGCTTGTGGATTGGCAACAGCTGTGGACTGGCAGGAACGCAGGGTCAGGGAGCGCAGAGTGGCTCATAAGACAATCTTTAAAGAGATGACTAAGCCTAGAGTATACCTGGTCCTTCGAAACAAATACAATAATGACAGTCATGACTACTCAATGCATAGCAGATGCTGTGCTGGGAACTGATGTGAATTACCTTATGCAACCCCCAAACAGCCCTATGAGGGATGCACTGGTATTAGCATTCCTGTTTTACAACAGGGAGTTTAAGTTTAGACAATTTAAGTAAGTAACTCACCTGAAGTATCATGCTGTTGTGTGGCAGAAAGTGGATTTTAATCAGATCAACTTCAAAGGCTCATACTTGCACCTGACATCAGACTGCCTGTTTCTTTTTTGTTTTTTTTTTTTTTGAGACGGAGTCTCACTCTGTCACCCAAGCTGGAGTGCAGTGGCGCAATCTCGGCTCACTGCAACCTCCGCCTCCAGGGTTCAAGCGATTCTCCTGCCTCAGCCTCCCATGTAGCTGGGACTACAGGCATGCGCCACCATGCCCAGATAATTTTTTTGTATTTTGAGTAGAGATGGGGTTTCACCATGTTGACCAGAGTGGTGTCGAACTCCTGACCTTAGGTGATCCGCCCACCTTGGCCTCCCAAAGTGCTGGGATTACAGGTGTGAGCCACCGCACCTGGCCTGCCTCTTTCTTTTTTTATTTGAGATAAGAGTCTCACTCTGTTCAGCTTAGGCTGGTATGCAGTGGTGCAATCTCAGCTCACTGCAACCTCCACCTCCTGGGTTCAAGTGATTCTCGTGCCTCAGCTTCCCAAGTAGCTGGGACCACAGGCGCGTGCCACCACGCCCGGCTAATTTTTGTATTTTTAGTAGAGACAGGGTTTCACTATGTTGGCCAGGCTAGTCTTGAACTCCTGACCTCAAGTGATCCACCAACCTCAGCCTCCAAAAGTGCTGGGATTACAGGCATGAGCCACCGCGCCCAGCCCATACTGCCTCTTTTATGTGAAAGAATCTTTGCACTTAATTTCAATAAAAACAGACTTGCCACTGTTTTTATTCAACAAAAATAAACTTTCTTAATTGCACTGCAAACACTCCAAAGTATTTTTAAATGAAAAGATAATTAAGTGGTGAACATTCAGAAAGCCATTTGGTGTTGAAAGGAAAAAAAAATGGTACTCAATGTTCTATTAGGTTGTTGCAAAAGTAATTGTGGTTTTTTTTGTTTGTTTGTTTTTTGGTGAGACGAAGTTTCACTCTGTTGCCCAGGCTGGAGTGCAATGATGCAATCTCAGCTCACCGCAACCTCCACCTCCCAGGTTCAAGCGACTCCTCTGCCTCTGCCTCAGCCTCCCAAGCAGCTGGGACCACAGGCACGCGCCACCACGCCTGGCTAATTTTTTTATTTTTAGTAGAGACGGGGTTTCACCATATTGGCCAGGCTGATCTCAAACTCCTGACCTTGTGATCCGCCTGCCTTGGCCTCCCAAAGTGCTGGGATTACAGGCGTGAGCCACCGCACCCAGACATAATTGTGATTTTTGTCATTACTTTTAAATGGCAAAAGCTGCAATTACTTTTGCACCAACTTGTTTGCAACAAAAAAGTCAAGGCCATAGCCATATCCCTCATATTTCTAAAACATAAAAAAGATAAGTTGGTTCCTTGAAAATCAACCAGAAAAAAAAAAGGCAGGCTTCAGCACTCAAAGTGAATTTCCGGTTGTGTTTACACATAAAAACTAACTTGGAAATTAGATAATTTGTCTACAATAAGCATTAAATTTCAGTTTTTGGCAATGTTTGGTAATGAGATATTCCTCATAATTCTTCAGAACTTCAATTACAACTGCAATACAAATCCAACTCAGTCTGCAGTGGCAAATTTGGACATGGTAAGATACCAGGTCTTGGCTTGTCCTTGGTCTTTATCTGTTAAGAGTTTTTGGTCTTATTTCACAACGTAAAGCTGTTATTGCTTGCTGCTGTCAGCTCTGCACTAGATGCTGGTGTAGTCACTGGACTACATAGTGGAGTTTCTTGGTCTATGGGACACACTGTCAGCCTCATCTCTGTAATTACTATGAACTAGAAAAATCAAATGGGCTGGGTGTGGTGGCTGTCGCCTGTAATCCCACCACTTTGGGAGGCCGAGGTGGGAGGATCACCTAAGCCCAGGAAATCGAGACCAGCCTGGGCAACACGGCAAGACCTTGTCTCTATTAAAAATAATAAATATCAGAAGGCTGAGGCAGGAGAATTGCTTGAATCCAGGAGGCGGAGGTTGCAGTGAGCCAAGCTCGCACCACCGCACTCCAGCCTGGCAACAGAATGAGACTCTGTCTCAAAAAAATTAAAATAATAAAATATAAAATAATAAACAGGCAGGCACGGTGGCTCATGCTTGTAATCACAGCACTTTGGGAAGCCGAGGCAGGTGGATCACCTGAGGTCAGGAGTTCGAGACCAGCCTGGCCAACATGGTGAAACCCTGTCTCTACTAAAAATACAAAAAATAGCCAGGCATGGTGGTGCATGCCTGTAATCCCAGCTACTCAGGAGGCTGAGGCAGGAGAATCGCTTGAACCTGGAAGGTGGAGGTTGCAGTGAGCTGAGATCGTGCCACTGCACTCCAGTCTGGGTGACAGAGTGAGACTATGTCCCCCCTGCCCAAAAATAAGTAAAAAATAAATAGAAATAAAATAAAATGACTAAGATTCCTAAAAAGGTGTCTGAGAGATAAAGCTGAGTTCATTCTCGAGTGCATACATTGCATTGGACTTCATACGTGGGCTTCGGAAGAAACCTGTCTGCAATCACGCTGACCAGGAGGAAGCCGGCCCTGCTGACCCTGTCCGTCTATCTGCCTGTCAATACCCGGGAGCTCTTGCCCACTCACACATCCCACCAACACTCAGAAGGCCTGACACACCCTAACAAGCCCCTGGACCTGGTTGCTCACACCCTCCTTGACTGATTCCCCAGGCCATGATCGCCTGGCTTCCCCAAAAGGCCTGCCTCTTTTAATCCTCTATTTGCTCCTCCAAAACCCATCTTGTCACAACGTCTTGGCTGTGTAGGAGCCTCTGGTACTCACTTTCTGGTTTTTACCAGCCATGTTTAGGAATAAAGGAAAGTCCTGGGCAAGTGACTTTAAATAAGTACCTGACTGTTTGAATGGTTCTGGAACCAAACCATCGGTTTGTTTTGTTCTCAAGTGCTCATCGCAATGAACATTCTGATGGTCTCTTTGAAGGCTACGATACTAGCAGAGTAGGCATCAGTCATTCCAAATGCATAACTGACTCAGTGGATCACAACTCCCAAGCTGTTTCCTCACACAGAAGCACCACACTGAATTTAATGGTCCAATAAAGAGGTGTGTTAAGGATATGAGGTTGGAGAGAATATAACTTAGTTTGCACACTGTACATGTGCAGCCTATGTCTCTGGTTTAAAAGTAAAATTAAAGTTTTACAGTGACCTGTTTATGTAGTTTGGACAAGGCCGATCAACTCCATGAGAGCAGGGCCACATCTCCTCCATCCACTGTTGTATCTACTGTTCCCCATGGCACCAGGTACCTACAGGCACTCAACAAATGTTTGTTGAAATAGATGTCTAACTCAAGGTTAAGAGCCATTCTGGGGCATCAGCTACCTATCAATCCTCCTCAAAGAAACCAGAAAGTTGCTACATCTGACTTCCACTTCAGAGTTGGTTGATACCCATGCCATACCTATGTATACAGGGACACGCGTCTGCCAAATTCTGACAACTCCTGTCTCCTTTCTAAACGGTTCAAATTTCATGTGTTGTTGTATGACTCGTGACTACTGTATTGTATTCATCTGATTTCACTAGTTAGAAGTGTGATGACCACACAATGTATTGTGCATGGAAGAATGACAGGCATGCTAGAGTGACAGGTATGCTAGAGTGAGGCAACCTGGGGCATTCAGTCATGCTAATTTTAAGTAATGCGATAAAGAATCTCTGCTTGACCAAAGTGAATTTCACCTATGTATCTTGGGCCTAAAATAAGAATAGATAAATTTTGAGTAAAAGTTCAACGCAACAAAGGCACAGCAGTGACTCTGTTCTATTTCAGGTTATACCATCAGAGGCACAAATGCTAATGGGAGGAAGGCTGGCAGATTCCAAAGGCACCACTAAGAGATTGCTTAAAGATAAAACAATTTACCTTCATTGGAAGCAGAAAATGTGGGTTGGGGAATTACAAGATTTTTTCCATATAACTTTAAACTTTTCTCAGTAACCAGGCAAGATTCCCGAGCCAGAATCTTTTAGCCAAAAATGTCCCTGTACAGTACTCCCACGGAAGTCAAATTAACAGAAAGATAAAAAGCCAGGACAACCGGACTCAACACTGTTAGTTACTGTAAAAAAACTTCTATACCCATGTAACAAACCTGCGCATGTACCCCATGAACCTAAAAGCTGAAATTTTAAATGCTAGTAACAGACACTCAATAAATAGTTATTAAACAAACTACTGAGTATAAACACATTTTCCAAAATGCTTTGCTGTTTATATTCAGTGGGTCTATTCTTTGAGATACTTTGCTCTGTAGATATAACTCTTACTGTAGGGGAACATATTCTAGTAAAATTCACTACACCTCAAATTTTATTTTATTTTTTCTCACTGATTTCAATTATAAAAGTGGGATTTCCCCTATTGGAAAAATACAGTGGAAGAAGATGACTGTGCCAAAATATCTCTCTAATATTGAGTTGGATGTAAAGTTTTATTATGTCATTTTATAGAAACAAGATCTCACTATGTTGCCCACGCTGCTCTCAAAACTCCTGGCCTCAATCTATCTTCTTACCTAGGCCTCCTAAAGGGCCGAAATTACAAACGTGGGACACTGTGCCTGGCCCCACTGAAATATTTCAGAATCTCAAGTTTTCTATTCCTACATTTCTTAAGGAGGACATGTAAAGTGAAAAGAAGTACCTTTTTATTTCCCTTTTAAATTATAAGGAATAGGAACACTCCCATCAGGCCATTTAATTTCAATTCAACAATATTCACTGAGAGCTAGGCACGGTCAGGCATTTTGCTAAGCACTGGGGATATCAAGTTTCTACCAGTAATATCTAAAAATTAGCTCATGGATATACACAGCCAAACTGGCAAAACTGGCTTCATAGTTCCCAAATTGATAAAGGACTCTACAATAATCAGTGCATAAAAATGATCTAGCAAAGCAACAGCAAATACCTCTGACCATGACAATAGTTTCAAACATTAAGACAAAATTATTTATACATGTGTGGAATTCCTTCACTTGCCCTGCTGTCATTAATTTGCAAACTTTCTCTCCTGATCATTCTCCAATGAATGATTTATTATTATTACTACTATTACTTAACCTAATTCTACTTAAGAACCTACATATAAATGGGTTCTGCAAAAATGGCACCAAACGTATCTTTAATTTCCTAGATTTCACAATTTAGTGAATTCAAATTTACAGCTGTCACTGTTTATATTTTTAGTTTATATTGGAGAATTGTATTGAACTGCATTGGAATATTTCTCAGGCCCCTTACCAAAATGTTATCAAAAGATACTAAACAAAATTGGATCCTTTTGTCCTTGCTCATTCATTTCATTCCTTGTTTAAAAGATACGATTTTCTTATATATTTAAATTGGCCACTAAACCCTAAATGCCAGATTTTGAAAGCAATTTCCCAAATGTCACATGCAGCTGTCAAGTGTAGGTTTAAAAATGAACAAGATGACAAAGACAAAGCCTTGCAGAGAGCACACAGGAGCTCTCAGGAGCTTTGAACTTGGTCCAAGCGACACAATTATTTGGGGAGAAGAAGGCTCGCGTGGTGAAAGCTGGTCAAGATACACATGAGTTTTAACATGAGTTTTAGTTATACTAAAAATCTCTGTAGAAATTCAATCCAGCTGAAATCTAAGCTATAATCACTAGGAAAACTAAAAATGTTCCAGACTGAAAGAACTTACTGGGTAGACACTGGCCATACAAATGAGTAGAACATTACATTCTTTTAGTTTGTCAAACTTAAATCGATGATCTTGAATACAAATAGATTCTGTGTTTTATAGTCAACCAACTGTCCCCTTTTTTTAAAATCTTGGAGAACACGGCAGAAGTGAAATCAGATGGAGAAGTTAGTTACATGTCAGTGAGCTGAAAGAACATAAAAATAGCTTTAAACATAATTTGGTTGATAAAATATTTTTCAACAAGGATTTCCATTCTTTAATTTGATATAACTCATTACAAAATCTGTGTATAGTCAATAGATAAATGCTGGATCCAGACCCACATAGGATTTCGTAGGTCCCTACATACTTTTCCAGGTTATTAAGAATGCATCTCATGCTGAAATCTACAGGCTTCATTAGCAAGATGAAGTATTATTTCAGGCAAACAAAGTGAAATAACTCAAAATCTGAAAAGACAAATGGCAGAGCATGGGATCTGAACACACAGTCTGTGGTTATGAAGAGAAATTCACATCACAGATCATGAAGAAAAAGGACACAAGCCCTCAATAAATTTCCATCATAGGGTCAGCTACAAACTGTCTTAATACAAACCGTGTAGAACGGATGTTAAGAACATAGGAGTTCCCATCAGACACTCTTCAGTTAGAACTCACCTTTTGCCCAAATTAGCTGTGTAACTTGGGCTAAACTGTTTGTTTCCTCATCTGTGAAGTGAAATAATAGTGCCTATTCTCATGTGGTTGTTATACGGATAAATTAATTTACGTAAAGCATCCAGTATAGCAAGTACTCAATACGTAGAAATTATTACAATTATTATACAATATCACTGACACCACCACAATGATCAGTAATGCCTTCAAACCTTTTGTAGCCACACTCCACAGAACTGGGATGAGGAGAAAGAGAGCAAGCCGCCACTTGTAGATATCTAGAAAAGTCCAGCGAGGCCCAGGGCACAGGTGAAATCCATACACATTCTAGGACATCGAGCCATCAGTCCGTGTCCTGGCTCTGCTGTGATTTTAGGTTTCTAATTGGGATGCAAGATAAAATACAGGATGCCCGGTTAAGATGAAATTTCAGACATATTTATATTTAAAAAATTATTCATTATTTATCTGAAATTCAAAAGTAACTGGGTGTCCTGTATTTTCATTTGTGAAACCTGGCAACTCAATCTCTAATGCCCCTTTTCTCTCGCTCATTCACTTAAAAAGAACCCGAGGGAATTCTGTGTTATCTTCAACTCCCTGACACTGAGAATGTGATTTCTAGTAACAAAACAAACAGCACCATTCATTTGCAAAAGCTGTATTAAGTTTCCCCAAATTTCCAAGGAATTTTTGCCCTACCATGTCATTTGATGCTTACTGTAAACAGCTATCTTCACTCCTGCTTTATAGATGGACGAAACCATGCAGAGTCGAGCTGTCATCATTTCACAACTGTTGCTAACCTAAGTCCCCTACAATCATTTGCCACATTATCAGATTCCACATATCTTCCCTCAACCATGAGGATTTTAAAAAGCTTTATTTTGCATTATGAAACAAAGCACGTTAAACGTGCTTTTCAAATTCCCTCCTCTTCTCCCCAGTTTGACATACTGAGTTCTTATTCATGGGCTGGAAAATCTTTCAACTGCCTTCTGGCTCTAATTTTCTTTGATCTATGACCCACAAAGCTGCTAAATCCCAAGGCCAATTCATTCAAGAATCTCCGACAGACTTTGTGCCTCCAGACTCAGCCTCACAGCCTGCTATTATTTGCCCTTCCTCCTGCAAGACAAACTCTACTATAATAAAAGAATGTGAAGGTTCCACGGAGCTTGGAGCCTCTCACTACAACCATGTTGTTCATCACCTGCAGCACAGGTGTGATGCATTCAGCATCACACTCAAGGGTAGCCACGGCTGCATTCAGCAACATGCTCAAGGGTATCCAGGGCTGCGGGGAGCTGCTTCAGTTCATTTACCTCCAAGTCACCTCCCTCCCTAGCACGAGCCACTTCTTTGAGGGCAATCTTGGCTTCTCTCAGCACAAGGCACCCTCCTTTTCCTCCACAAAGACTTGTCTCTACCTCTGCCTCTTCCAGCACAGTAAAAAGAGCACATGAACTCTTGAGTAGTAACACCCTCAAATATCCCTACACAAATATGTTCACCCGGTCCTTGCTACTGGTTTATTTCTTGAATGGCTACTTTTTTTCCCTCCTTACTTTTCTACATGTTTATGCACAACAATGCTATCTGGTTTTCTTCCTTTCTTTCTTTTTTGAGACAGAGTCTCACTTTGTCACCCAGGCTGGAATGCAGTGATGCAACCTCGGCTCACTGCAACCTCCACCTCCTGGGTTCAAGCGATTCTTTGCCTCAGCTTCCCAAGTAGCTGGGATCACAGGCATGTGCCACCATGCCCTGCTAATTTTTGTATTTTTAGTAGAGACAGGGTTTTGCTATGTTGGCCAGGTTGGTCTCAGACTCCTGGTCTCAGGTGATCTGCCCGCCTCAGCCTCCCAAAGTGCTGGGATTACAGGCAAGAGCCACGGTGCCTGGACAGAAAATTAGAACCATGTTTCTAACCTGGTTTTGGACCAGTTATTTTGCTTATTTTTCTTAGAGATGGGGTCTTGCTCTGTCACTGGGCTGGAGTGCAGTGGGGCAATCATAGCTCACTGTAGCCTCAAACTCCTGAGCTCCAGAGATCCTCCCATCTCAGCCAACTGAGTAGCTGGAACTACAGGTGTGCACCACCCCACCCAGCCAAGTTCTATATGTATTTTTAAAAGATGGGGTCTTGCTATGTCTTCCTTGCAGGTCTTCCTGCCTCGGCCTCCCAAAATGCTGGAATAACATGCATGAGCTACTGCGCCCAGCTGCTGTCTGATTTTGAATAAATAATGCAAGACGGCAAAGGTGTGGCTTTCATTAGTTTTATCCCATATCCAGCCCATTAGCAATACACATATATTGTGAAATGTATGCTTTCCTGAAATTCAAGTACTGCTAAAAAGAGAGGGAGACTTTAAATGTAAAGCTGCCCTCCCCAATTCCATTTCCATTTATCTTCTAGGATACTCAAATCTTAAGAATGAATATTAACAACAAGAAAGGTCTGATACTCCTAAAGTCTGTAGTCTTAATTTTTCTCTAGAATCTAGATCATGAAAAAAAAATAGTTACCATGTATTAAAATGCTTACCGTGTGCCAGTTCTATTCTAAGTATCATCACACTATTATGTGACGTTATAATCTTCTGAAATAGATGTAAAACTGAGGCACAGGGCAACTGAGTAACTTGCCTGATGCTGTAAGACCAGGGAGAGACAGAAGTTAGGCTCCAAAGATACGCTCTTTACCCATACAGCATCTGAATGCCCTAAATTAAAATGCTGTAGCTAAAATTTCACATGTGGAACAGGTCTGGGCAGAAGGAAGGGGATGTTCGTGTAAAATAAAAAAGGTAAGGTAAAATCATTCTTTCTCCCTTTGACCTTGCATATGATCCTTTCTGATCAAGGCTGGGGAGGTGATAAAGGCTCTGGTGATTAAGGAGATGATGTTTCAAAATGCAGAAAGGGGTGCCGGGACCCAAAATAGAGGGGGAATTGAAAGACAATTTCTGGCTTTCTCAGCCTTTTTCCTGAGACCACTCCTGTTTCACATGACTCTACTAGTTAAGGAGGTAAGAATGTATCTGTAATCTGAACCAGGGCGCCTGCTGCTGACAGACTCCTACTGCCTACAAGAGAAACTGTAAGCTCTTAGCTGGGCAGTGAGGGCCCCTCACAACCGGAGGGGCCAAGCAGAGCTACTCCCTGCCCTCCATTCACTCCATACCCTTTCATGCCTTCGAGTAACCCCTGCAAATGCACTTCACTTCCAGCAAGCTGCAGGACGCCGGTCAAGTGCCAATTTCTCTAATCGCCTTCCCTACTCCACCCCTTTCCACGGTTCATGGATGCATTTCCACAGCACGCTGCTCACATCTCTGCCATGACGCCAATCACTCTGTCCAGTAATTACCTTCCTGACTGCATTGTGGATTCCTCAAGGGCAGAGACCTTGTTTTCTTTTAGCGTGTGCCTGGTGCCTATGTGTTTGCTGAATAAATGAATGCATTCAACATAGGGATGATACATTCATTCAAGTCTTAATCAGGTTAAAAGATTAGAATTTTAAAATTATACAGCGTATTTTCCAAGCTTAGAGCTTCCATATACCCAGAAGAAATGCCAGTCATCCACAAGCATAAATTTAAGAAATTAATTTTTGCCTTCAAATACTTCTATTAATATGCAATAAAATTACTGTATTAAGCATTTTAAAGAAGGAAAACATTCAGTAAAAATATTCCAGCCAGGCATAGTGGCTCAAACCTGCAATCCCACCATTTTGGGAGGACGAAGCAGGTGGATCACTTGAGGTCAGGAGTTTGAGACCAGCCTGGCCAACATGGTAAAACCCCAACTCTACTAAAAATATAAAAATTAGCCAGGCGTGGTGGTGCATGCCTGTAATCCCAGCTACTCGGGAGGCAGAGGCAGGAGAATCACTTGAACTAGGGAGGTGGAGGTTGTAGTGAGCCGAGATCACACCACTGCACTCCTCCCTGGGCGACAGAGAAAGACCCTGTCTGAAACAACAACAACAACAAAAAATCTTAATATTCCAAAAGTTACAAGAGTTTATCATAGTGGAAAAAACTTACTGAAAAGTGACCTAAATAGTGTTCTATTTCCTGAGCCTCTATACACAAATTATTTGCAAAATATATCTCAATACAATGTCACTCTGTTAACTAAAATAAGTTCAGAAACCGATGTTTTCTCTCCAATAGTCTTATTTATTAAACTTATAAAATACCTGGAAAGCAGTGAAAAGTAATTATTCTTTTTTTTGCGGGGGACGGAGTCTCACTCTGTAGCCCAGGCTGGAGTGCAGTGGCACGATCTCGGTTCACTGCAACCTCCGCTTCCCAGGTTCAAGCGATTTTCTTGCCTCAGCCTCCAGAGTACCTGGGATTACAGGCGCGTGCCACCACGCCTGGCTAATTTTTTTATTTTTAGTAGAGACAGGGTTTCGCCATGTTGCCCAGGCTGGTTTCATGCTCCAGAGCTCAAGCAATCCACCCACCTCGGCCTCCCAAAGTGCTGAGAGTACAGGCATGAGCCACCTGCCCAGCCAATTTTTTTTTATCTTGTAAAAAAACCAACCTGTAACTTAGATTTATAAAATAGGTGGTGATGCCATATATTCCAGGAGAAGTTCCTTCTGTCTCCTAGCCATTAAGACCACCTGGATTATTGGACATAATTCAGCATTCTGGACTCACTACACATAATAGACCCTAATATAGCTGGAGGAAACATACAAAAAAGAGGCCTACTTCTATCTTTGATAGCTGATTTATAGAAGTTAAAATACAATCACGTTTAAGAAATAGCTGGTATCATATTGTACTATGGAATGTTCTATTTCAGGCTGTTTCACCTTTGTGTGTGTGTGTTTTGGGGTGGCGGGGGGTGAGAGGGAGTATTCACACATGTGACTCATTTAAAAATCTGAGCACAGGCCAGGCGTGGTGTGGCCTACAATCATCATGTCAATACTTCTCACACTATTCCTCCTCATCCAACTAAAAACACTAAACACACACTATCACCCACCCGCTTCCCCAAAACTTATCAACATTAAACCCTATAACAACCCCTGAGAACACAAATGAACGAAAATCTATTCATTTCATTCGCTACCCCTACAATCCTAGGGCTCACGCCTGTAATCCCAGTACTTTGGGAGGCCAAGACAGGTGGATCTCCTGAGGTTAGGAGTTTGAGACCAGCCTGGCCAACATGGCAAAACCCCATCTCTACTAAAAATACAAAAATTAGCCGGGCATGGTGGCACATGCCTGAATCCCAGCTACTGGGGAGGCTGAGACAGAACTGTTTGAACCCAAGAGGCGGAGGTTGCAGTAAGCCGAGATCACACCACTGCACTCCAGCTGGGCGACAGAGCAAGACTCCATCTTTAAAAAAATAAAAAAATCTGAACACGGATTTTTGGGTATTATGGTAATATGGCATATAATTTCAAGGAATATCATGGTCAACCTTATTCTTAACACCCTTCGCCTAAGAAATATATGGCTCTTAAGTTAATCAGAAAGATGGTGTAGTTCATGGCCTTCCATCTAGTCTAGGGAAACTCTACCATCCCTAAAGAAAGGCCAGATGTTTATGAGACATCACATTTGGGTAATTTTTCTGCCAGTTCACCTACCTATAATAGATGATAGCAAGTTGGAACCAAAATGTCTCACTACAGTTGGTTTATCCCACCTACATAGAGGCAGTGACTATGTAGATAATTGCTTAGGGATACAGGGTTTAAAAGTATATAGTAAACATAAAAATTTTAACTAATATCAGTCTCACCTTTCAAGACCAAATTTATACCTATAAAAATGTGTCTACATATTTCTGTGCCAGATATTGGTTTCCCTCACTCCGAATTGGTATGTGGGTAATAAACTTTGATTACATAGAATTTGCAAGTTAAGCCAGGCATGGTGGCTCACACCTGTAATCCTAGCACTTTGGGAGGCAGGGGCAGGTGGATTGCCTGAGCTCAGGAGTTTGAGACCAGCCTGGGCAACATGGCGAAACCCTGTCTCTATTAAAAAAATATAAAAAATTAGCCAGGCATGGTGGTGCATGGCTGTAGTCCCAGCTACTCAGGAGGCTGAGGTACAATAATCGCTTGAACCTGGGAGGTGGAGGTTGCAAGCTGGAGCGCACTGCACTCCAGCTGGAGTGACAGAGCAAGACTCTGTCCCCCCACCACCCCCACAAAAAAAAAAAAAGAAAGTTAATAAAGATAATAGAGAGTCCAAATACAAATAATCAAATTACTGCTTTAAAATTTTTAATTGGGTCTGTTGAAGACAAATGCACAAATGCCTTATAAATGACCTAACAGATTTCTAATGTGAAAAAATACTATAAAAATTGGAATGCTATAGAGAAATACTGAAAAAAATACTGTATTTTGTGACTTTCACTGAAACTAGGACATTTAATCGCAAAAAAAAGCATCAATACGAGTCACTAAAAACAGCAACTAAAAATATGATTACGTACTCCATAGAAAAAAATTCCAGATTTAAAAAAAAGCTCATTGTATGGAATGAGCACAGGAAGAGCTTTAAATAAAAAAAGGTAGAAAAATTTAAATCATTAAAGATTCTATACACATCTGGTTCCTCGACATAGATGTTATTCATTGAGAGTTAGTGAAAACACAGAATATGCTCTGTTTTGATCCTCAGAGAGCAGTCAATAGAGTGAGGTTTAAGAATTCAGCTACCATATCCCAGCATGAGTTCTATTTAGGAAAAAAATGGGTATGTAATTATAGCAGATTGAGTATTTACTACATTCTATGTACTACTCTAAGTACTTTACCTATATAACTCAATGACTGCATACCACAATGCTATGATGCAGGTACTAGTATCAAGCCCATTTTACAGATGTCGAAACAGGTGCAGAAAGGATAACTATAAGAAAACCTCATGACTACTAAGTGGCAGAGTCATAACTCAAATCCAGGCACTCTCTCCAGGACCCATGTTGCTAACCACTGCAATGTGCCCTCTGCACTGAAGATTAGAGTGTTAGAGCTGAAGGGACCCATGAAAGCACCTACATTGTATTCTCCTTCTGTAAACTGAGGCCCAATCACATTGGTCTATGATTCCCCGCTGCTTGCTCCATTCCGACATTTCTTTATCACCTTTTACAGCCACCTTCACAGGAACTTGGGTCATTGCACAAGGCTGATTGGAGATTTACACATTTGCTTTGACTATCTGGTAAGGACACCATTGTAGTTTTATAACAAACCAGCATTTTGTTCAGTTCTCACATACTCCTCTGTTATCAGAAACCTCTGTGGCGATAATCATATAAAACAATATTCTATGAATATTTTGTTGGACACTCAGAGAATCAAACACTATGTAGCATGGACACTATAATAGTGTAAACGTCTAAACAGTTTTAATAAGTAAAATCTCATTCTTAAATAGATGACAGTACTGAAAAGAATACCTTTGAAATGATTTTGGATTTGCAAATTAAATGTTAAGAATAAATGAAAAAGTCTCCAACCCCACCTCAGATGCTGAATCTGATGAATGTTAAAGTTCTTTCAAACTCTGAAACTGAGAGTTTGAATGGCTGTTTCTGTGAAATCATACTTTCTGGTGCTTCGGCTGATTCACCTAAGTATACTATGAGACTCAACCTCATCAGAATATGCTCCCATTATGTGGACAGACAGTAACAGGTGACTCTCAGGTGATGATAGGCAAGTGATTTTGTTAAGAGGTGAGGTGGGAGTGGGGTGGGAATTTGGTTAAGTTCCCAGAAATATCAATGATTGTTATTAGTTATAACATTCTAGGATAACTAGCTCATCCCTAGAAGCAAGCACTGGGTTTCCTTTTACAGGTGCACAGTGACCTCTACTGGTACAAGTATAGAATCCCAAAGTGCAATTTTCTCCATAAGTGATTTTCGGAGGCACAACTAAGAATATTTATTCTTTTAAAATGACACCAAAAAGAAAAGATATAACTTAAAAAATACTTATTTTTTGAAACCTTTTATAATTTTCAATTAATGAGATCTCCAACTCTACCAGAATTAGACATTTCAATTAAAGTTGTCCATACACATAATACCACAGAATGCAAAGAACTAAACAGTACTTTAATTTAAAAATCCTGCTGCTAAGTGTTATGGTGTCAAAACTGCTATAAAATATAATTATTTTGGAATAACTCCAATTTACCCAAAAAGTACCAAAGGCACCAATTATAGAAGAATTATAGCGTATATTTAAAATTTGCAAAATGCTTTGAAACTTTGCATTGTCGAATGCTAAGTAGCTCACCTTCCCGCGGATATTTTGCTTCCTTGATTTTAAAACAACAATTAAAGCATTGGTTTTCTCTCTTAAATCCCAAAGGCTATCAGAAATAAACTGTAGGTAGGTTTATTACATTTATAGAAACTTCCAATAGGCAAGTTTTACCTGCATGTGCAACAATGCCAAGTGAGATGCTGACGTCAAAGACAGCCTCCATATGTGTCATTATTTGTCATGCACATCAAAATACTCTACATGAGTTCAAAGGAAAATGAGTTTTTAAAAACCCATGGCAATATTTTTAATTATTGTAGGCTGAAATTATTTCCTTCAAACTGTACTTCCGTAACTTTCCACTGCAGAAAATGAAGTAGAAAAGAATTTAAAATGATACGTTTCAGTGAGGAACACTCAAACCAAATTTCATTCCAACAGCGGGAGAACACAGCGTCCTTCATCTTGCCCGTTTTGTTTGTTTTAACAAAGTATAATAAAAATAGCTGTGAACTAGTGAGTTAGCCAGTTTTTGCCCAGAATACATATAACAGAGTTCCTTTTCAAGAAATTATTCATTGCTTAGATAAGAGTAATGAATTAGGAAAAATGAAGACATTTTTATTTAACTTTGATAACCAGGACTTGCATATCTGTATGGCACATTTCCTTTTCACTATTTCTATTTATTAATTAATCAGCCCATATTTGCTGTACTACACGCAAGGCACTGCTGGGGATACAAGGGTGACAAGGCATTGTCCTTGCTCCTGAAGAACCAGCACTTAGGGAAAATATGACTGCTATATAAGTAACAATAAGAACATATTTTATTTTATTACTTTATTTTATTTTGAGATGGAGTCTTGCTCTGGCACCCAGGCAGGAGTGCAGTGGCGCGATCTCAGCTCACTGCAACCTCTGCCTCCCAGGTTCAAGCGATTCTCGTACCTCAGCCTCCCAAGTAGCTGGGATTACAGGCGTGCACCATCAGGCCCAGCTAATTTTTGTATTTTCAATAGAGACAGGGTTTCGCCACGTTGGCCAGGCTGGTCTCGAACTCCTGACCTCAGGTGATCTGCCCACCTTGGCCTCCCAAAGTGCTGGGATTACAGGCATAAGCCACCGCGCCCAGCCTATAAGGACATATTTTAAATAATTAACCCTTAAAAGATAGAGTTTTTACTAAAAAACGATCTAAACTTTTCATACAACTCCCTACCACCTCCCCTACCCCTGCCCCACATAACAGTACCTGTAGCCACCTTGTGGGGCCCTGCTTCTGCAGACCTGTAAATGTCTTCTCTTTCCTTTCATATTTTGGGCATCAGATGGGGAAAATTATGCTTCTGGCTCAAGGAATATCCATATTAACCACTGTTACAGCGATTGCTGGGCCAGGCACAGTGGCTCGTACCTGTAATCTCAGCAGTTTAGGAGGCCAAGGTGGGAGGATCGCCTGGGCCCAGTAGTTTGAGACCAGCCCGGGCAATATAGCAGGACCTCCCCTCTACAAATAATTTTTAAAATTAGCTGGGCATGGTGGTGGTTCCTTTCTGTGCTCCCAGCTACCAAGGAGGCTGAGGCAAGAGAATTGCGTGAGCTCAGGCAGTCACAGCTACAGTGAGCTGAGATGCCACTGCACTCCAGACCCTGTCTCAACCCCCTACCACGGCCCCGCCAAAAAAAAACAACCCACAATTGCCACCACACAACTCCTACTCAAATAATCATATCAGTAAAATATGTCCTAGGATCACATAGTGAATAGACACATACTAACAGCTTTCAGTAGTGAATGGTGAAGAGAAAGAGTGAAGCCCCATGGTGAATCCATCAGGGCCTGGCCTCTGTTTTGTACTCTCTACTCTCGGCCTACAGGATAATGCTTTACTCACATAAGGATAACACGGGACACTACGAAAGCAATTTTCTAAAAGTTAACTCTAATTCTCTGAAAACATTCATGGGTTTTAAAATTATAAACATTAAATCACAGCCGGGCATGGTGGCTCACACCTGTAATCCCAGCACTTTGGGAGGCTGAGGTGGGGGGATCACTTGAGGTCAGGAGTTCGAGACCAGCCTGGCCAACATGGCAAAACCCCCTCTCAACTAAAAATACAAAATTAGCCAGGTGTGGTGGTGGGCACCTGTAATCCCAGCTACCTGAGAAGCTGAGGCAGGAGAATCGTTTGAACCCAGGAGGCAGAGGTTGCAGTGAGCCGAGATTACGCCACTGCAATCCAGCCTGGGTGACATGAGTGAAACTCTATCTCAAAACAAAACAAAACATTACATCAAGAAATTCCATGTAACTACTGAATCCCTGAGAGTGCTCTAAAATAACATGTCTAAGAAAAGAAAAACATCCTTCCAAACTCTGTCAAGACTGGGTAGAACAGAGAGGAGAACAGGAAACAGCTGAAATGCTCCTCAGTAGAGGACTGGAGCACCATGGGAAACTGCAGATACTGGGTACAACAGAAAAACAGGAAACGTGTTTCTCAGGAGAAAATTGGTTAACTAGGGCCAGGCGCGGTGGCTCACGCCTGTAATCCCAGTACTGTGGGAGGCCGAGGTGGGCGGATGACCTGAGGTCAGGAGTTCGAGACCAGCATGGCCAACATGGTGAAACCCTATCTCTACTTAAAAAAAAAAAAAAAAATGCAAACATTAGCTGGGCATGGTGTCAAACGCCTGTAATCCCAGCTAGTCGGGAGGCTGACGCAGGAGAATCGCATGAACCTGGGAGGCAGAGGTTGCAGTGAGCTGAGATTGTGCCATTGCACTCCAGGCTGGGAGATAAGAGCAAGGCTTCATCTCAAAAAAAAAAAAAAAAAAAAAAAAAGAAAGAAAGAAAGAAAGAAAGAAAATTGGTTAACTAAATTATGGTTAAGCAAATAGCACAATATTATGCAGGCATTACAAATGATGTGCAGTTTATATGCTCGGGAAGCATCTAGAAGAACACATGAGGAACTAACAATGGTTGCCTCTGCAGAAGAAGAATTAGGCTGGCTGGCTAATTATGAATTTTTTACTTCATCTCCTTTGTTATTGGTTGAATAAGTTACGATAAACATGTATTATTTTAAAATAAAACAGACAAAAATATGAAATAAGCACCATTTTGAATGACAAGAAGAAAAAGGAAAAATGACTGTGCTGTGGATGGTAGAAAGAAAACAGGTATTATGAAAGCAGTGTGAGAAATGTTCACGACAAAAAAATAGGACAGAGTACCGAACTTTTAAAATTTTTGGTCAGATCAACAATCTGAGAAGCTCATTTGTCAAAACAAAGTAATATTAATTTGAAAAAATAAAAAATCACTGAATTGAGTAAAGTGACAGCATTCCTGAAAGGAAATAAACCTTTACATGAAAGTCACTCAGTGTGAGAATGTTAAAATTTTTATATTTTCTATTTCCACAGCTATCCTCACATATTTTCTTGTCTGCTCTTGTCAAGGTATCCCCCCAAAACAATGTTAACAACTCCAGGAATTAGCAGTGAACAAAACTACATTGTCCTTCACTCATGGAAGCTTTTGTTGCACAAATTTCAAAAGCCTTGTCAAAGGCAGAAACCAGTTAGCACAAAGAATTGATGTCACAGGATAAACAATTTGTACAAATCCTCAAGATACTCGAAGGACAAGTTCTGTGCTTAGGACAACATTCTCCATGAGGACAAAGAAGGCAGTAAAACAGTTTCAAGAACCACCACAATTCAAACATGTAACACTGCTTTTAAATGCTGATCAAATGTTAAGGCTCCAAAATGCTATAACTAAGAGATTCGGTTTTTTCCTTTATTTTTTGAAAGCATTGTTTAAAAAACAAGAAAAGTAACTATGTTATCCAATATGAAATTCCACAATATGAATTTTCAGCTTAGCAACTAGTCTAGGCAATGATTAACTGGAATAAGGCAATGACAGGAAGAAAACCCAAACCAGGAGCTGTGGCTACAAACTACAGAATGCTCACCTGCCTAAGGGGGACACAGAAGGGAGAGTCTGGGACTGAAGAGCAAGAATTCCATGTGGACTTGGAGTTCCTGATCATTCAGCAGTCATTCATTTCAGTTAAGGGTAGACTTTGCTCTCGTGAAAATGTGCGTGTGATAGAGTGAGAGTATATGAAGAACCTCAAGAAAGAGAGAAGGATAACTTTTTAAAAATTCCCTGGAAGATACTGGGTATTGGGGTAGGCTAATTTAAAAATCAATAAAAAGAAGCAGAAAAGAAAGCCAGGACAATGAAAACTCCACTTATTTTACAGTATCATCTGAGACTGGCAACATATTTTACAGATTACATTCCCAAAGTGTGTCTGTGTGTGTGTGTGTGTGTGTGTGTGTGTGTGAATGCATTCACGCATGTATGCAACTATGCATTTAAAGACTCAATTTTATCAGCAATGAGAACAATTTTACAATTCTGCTGTCCTTGTGGCTGTAACCTTTACTGAGTCAATTCTCCCTGTCCACTTTCAAAGACTTAATCATCTTGGGAAACTAAAATAGTAATATTCCTAATCTTCTGGCAAAGCTAACCATCAAATGACCAGTAAAGAATTTGCCCCTCATAAATATATAACAAAGTCAAATTCCTGCACTAGTTAAATTATCTGGCAATGGCAAAATTCGGTTGGGGATTACAAAATGAGAGGAATGTTAATAACATTCCAAATACGTCCTTTAAAATTAAAACTACAAGGAACTTTAAATTAACAATTAAGAGTATGCTCCAAGGGAGATGCATCTAATACCACATAACTAATAAAATGAATTGACAGTCCTGAAGGTATGAGCGTTTATCCTTTAAAGGTGTCAAAATGTTTTATATTCAGCTAAAAGATTTCATGCTACTATGACCAAATTTAATGGAGACATCTTCACTTTTGAAGCAGAGCATCTATAGCAGAGTCTCCAGATGCTCTATTTCAATAAAAGCACAAAGCAATCTAACAGCAGATTTGAAATTTCCAGAAAACTGGTAACCGGAAAAACTGAAAACTGATTTTTGCTATAGCTAATGAAATTTTAATTTTTTCACTTGGTAGTAAAGCTGTGCCAGAAACATTTTGTCTTTTGGCAGCTAGGAGGAATTTCAAAATCCCACTTTCTCTTTGGAAACGTATTGATCAGGTCTTTTTTTTTTTTTTTTTTTTAAGAGGGAGTTTCGCTCCTGTTGCCCAGGCTGGAGTGCAATGGCGTGATCTTGGATCACCGCAACCTCCGCCTCCTGGTTCAAGCGATTCTCCTGCCTCAGCTGGGATTACAGGCATGCACCATCACGCCTGGCTAATTTTGTATTTTTAGTAGAGACGGGGTTTCTCCATGTTGGTCAGGCTGGTCCTGAACTCCTGACCTCAGGTGATCCACCTGCCTCGGCCTCCCAAAGTGCTGGGAGGCCTGATTAAGTCTTTTATGGCTGAGGCTGTACCTAACACCCACCTTGATGGGATCGTTAGTCACTTGTTTCTCATTTAAATATACAACTAAGTTGCAAACTACAAAGCTACACAGTCTACGTCAAGCTAACTACACTATATATAGTTTGATGTATAATCAATGTACATTATGATGGAATCTTGAAATACTACTAGCTATAAAATGCTTTCTCCTTTCTTTGAGAAAGACTTACATTTTTAAAACCAGTAGAAAACAACCCAAATTAAAAATCAACACAACAGATATACAGAAAAAAAAGAAGAGCTAGGAACAAATCTGCCTTGTTAAAATGCTTTTCTTAGAAAGATGGTAGCTTGCACATCTGCAACTAATCCACCTGATGCACAGAGCATTACTGCTGCTTCTGTCTCTTCTTGAACAAATACAGGCCTTGCGCTTTACAGACTAATTCAAATGTGTATAAATCAATTGCTTCCTTCCTGCTGTTGCTCTTTTCAGATAGCAGACAAGAGGCTCTAGTTTAAGGATGGCAGTCAGGATGGACACATTAGAAAGAAACATTTTAGGCCAGGCGCGGTGGCTCATGCCTGTAATCCCAGCACTTCGGGAGGCCGAGGCGGGCGGATCACGAGGTCGGGAGATCGAGACCATCCTGGCTAACACAGTGAAACCCCGTCTCTACTAAAAATACGAAAAATTAGCCAGGCGTGGTGGTGGGCGCCTGTAGTCCCAGCTACTCGGGAGGCTGAGGCAGGAGAATGGCGTGAACCCGGGAGGCGGAGCTTGCAGTGAGCCAAGATTGCGCCACTGCACTCCGGCCTGGGCGACAGAGTGAGACTCTGTCTCAAAAAAAAAAAAAAAAAAAGAAAGAAAGAAACATTTTAGTTTCAATGTTACCATAAAACCAGAACAAAAAGCAGCATGCTGTATTATATGTTACAATTTACGTTCCATTTCTAACTCCACCTAAAATGAGTATGAACAAACTCATTTTTAAGTGTTTGTCAGTCAAATAAAATAACAGTCTAAATTTATTCACATATGTACCAACCAAAGGCCAATAAAGCTAAAAGGAAGCCAAGTGTAATAAAAAGGCAGCTATAAGGTCTTGTGTTTGAATTTTTACCCAGCAAGAAATAAATGATACTTAGTAATCCATCTTCCCCACCCCCCACCCCCGACTGCCATCCCTGCACACATCTGAAACAGGCTAACCACCTATTCTAACTTCTGAGATTGTTTTGGAATTCCTGTTTTAATTTTTTTTTTTAAGACTGGATGGTTAAATTACTAGAATTTTTAGATACAGGTTCAATGGTCATTATACTCTAAGGAGGGGTCTAATTATAGGGGATTTCAAATTTGCAGTCCAACAGGCAGAGTAGAAATCATTCAATTCTAGAAATCGGTATCATTAGCATTCTTACAGAAGAAAAAGTTAATGAGATTTGACAGATTAAGCACATACACCACAGGCTGGGCTGCTATGTGAGTAATATTGAACCCTTCAAAGGGGGAACCGTTTTACTAGGTAACAAGAATTGCTTGCACTGTAAGAAATAGTGCAAAACTAACCCCCAAACACCAGCAGATTATTTAATGTTCTTTTGGCTTCCACCTAATAAGATACCATAAATAATATGGTCTACTGGGAAAGTCCCACGTAGAAATAACCTAATATATAAGAAATGAGAAGATTCCTTGCTAGAGTTAACTCTATAGAAAATTAGAATTCTTTCATTAGTGGGTCTCAAAATGTAGTATGCATATAAATTACCTGGATTGCTGGGTAAAGATGCAGGTTTCCTCCACCTACTCCCAAAGCTTTTAGCTCTATTAGGTCTTGGGAAGGGCTCAGCCTGAATTTTAAACAAATCCTTTGGGTATTCTAATACAGGTATCCATGGTCCACACATTGAGAAACACTGATCTTAAAGGTGTGAGACATCCTTTATAGCTGGCCTCTTCTGTAGGGTGATTCCACGGGGGCGGTGTGCTCTGTCCAAAAGTGTGAATTACCTGCCATTTCATCATTAACCTATAATGAAAATTTGACAAGGAAAGCTCTTGGTTTACAAAAGTCACTTATTAAAGTGAGAATTTGTGTTTTTTAAAAAAGAGATTATCCCCCAAATCACAAACTCACTGAATAACAGCTGATTGTCTAGAATCTATTATGATAGCTAGACAATCTATTACAATATTAGGGTCTATGGGGACAATGAAGAGAGACACGGGGAAAAACAGTGGGGAAAAAAAAGGCAAAAGGCAATAATCTACTTATAATTCTGCCTAGACCCAGCCTTATGCGTCATATAAAAGTGTACACCCGGCCGGGCACAGAGGCTCACACCTGTAATCCCAGTACTTTGGGAGGCCGAGGTGGGTGGATCAAGTGAGGTCAGGAGTTTGAGACCAGCCTGGCCAACATGGTGAAACCCCATCTCTACTAAAACTACAAAAAATTAGCGGAGTGTGGTGACAGGCACCTGTAGTCCCAGCTACTCGGGAGGCTGAGGCAGGAGAATCACTTGAGCCTGGGAGGCAGAGGTTGCAGTGAGCTGGGATTGTGCCACTGCACTGTGCCTCAAAGAAAAAAAAAGCGTATACCCCACACAAGGGCACTATGGAGCAAACCCATTAATTAGTCTCTCCAACCCCATTTTCGTATCATATACAAAACTACCAAATTAATCTCTCCTTAAACATCAATTCATTTTTCAGTTACAGAACCTATACTAAGTACCCTGACTACTCCTCTCGAAATCTACGTGAACTATGAACTACTCCGCTTCTGACACTGAAGATTCTGTATAACCCCATCTCACTTAATCAATCCAACCATAAGTCTGTCACTTTCTCCTAAAGTGTATTTCCAGCTCCAATCAGGTGGAGCTCACATTTCATTAACTTTCAAGGGGTTGACTCTCAGGCTTTATACCTTTGCTCTAGTTGGTCTCATAACTGATCAGTATCCTTACATGGAAATACCTTTCACCCTGTCTCAGCCTTTAAGATAGTCCTTCGAGGCCAACCCCAAATCCCATTTCCGCCATGAATCTAGTCACCACTGCATTCTTTTCTCTTCATATGGAGCATTTCACACCTTCACCAAGTACTGAAGCACTTGGCTATATTCAACCTTGCATTTTTTACACCATTCTTTAGTATCTTCCCCATCACCCACCACCTTTCTAAGTTCCTTGAAGGCGGTAACACTTACAGAATTTCCTGGTATCTCCATCCCCACCCAATCTCTCACTCAAACAAAATGCTAGCATATAAAATTGGCTTGATAAATAGCTATCACAGTTTATGCATTTAATTATCATCAAATTGCATCCCAATGAATACCTGTAAATTAAACAAATATCTTAGCAACCATCATACATCAAGAGCCATTCATAGGCACTGGGGCTATCCTTAGTGAATTCTTTGTCCTCAACTGTCTTATGTAAGCCCTTAAAACAATTTGTCCTCAACTACCTTATGTAAGCCCTTAAAACAAAAGCTATATTTTTTCTGCTACTAGCATCACACGAAGATCTATAGTAGCCCTTTGTTACAGATTCTGAGAGTTAACCAGAGCATTTTCTACTCTATAAGTTATTGGCACCACTATAACAGCTGAGAAGAGAAGCTAAAACATCACTTTCCCCCAGACCAACAACACTGAGTGTTCTATTTTATCACACTAACAACATGAGATTAATTTAAGGTATGGAATTTACTTCCCGTGGGTGCCCTATTCAGTACCTAGTAGATACGTATATTAGATATCAGCTGTAATAATTTTCATTTTAAAAGCCGCAAACTAAATATACACATAAACTGCCATCATTAAAGATTTCTATCACTATGATTACCTTTTTCTGAAATAATAAAAAGGACAGGACTATACACATAAGAACGCTTCTCAAGGATTAAAAGCTCTTACAAGACTTAGTATTTATTATTTTAAAAAATCATGGTTAAACGTACACAACATAAAATTTGCCATTTTAATGGCTTATATATTTATATTAAGAAAAATATTGAAATAGTACTGTAATACTAACACATGGGATTCTTTCTTGCAAAAAACTCGCTATGATTAATACCTGAATTTGGAAACTAGTGTTAGTAAATACCTTTTTTACATTCTACTGCTGAAAAAGTAATTAAAATATGCCATTAGTGGTTAAATTATTTGTATTTCAGGTAGCAAAATAAAATACAATACTAAATATTATACTTTCCAGTTTTTTTTTCTTTTTTTTTTTTTTGAGACTGAGTCTTACTCTTGTTTCCCAGGCCAGAGTGCAATGGTGCGATCTCAGGTCACCACAACCTCCGACTCCCCGGTTCAAGCGATTCTTCTGCCTCACTCTCCCGAGTAGCTGGGATTATAAGGCGCCTGCCACCATGCCCAGCTAATTTTTCTATCTGTAGTAGAGATGGGGTTTCACCATGATGGCCAGGCTGGTCTCGAACTCCTTACCTTAGGTGATCCACCTACCCCGGCCTCCCAAACTGCTGGGATTACAGGCGTGAGCCACCCTGCCCAGCCTATACTTCCTAGTTTTTCTGCATTATTTTCTTAAAATTCACAAATGTTTCCTAATAACTGTAGCCAAAAATCTTTATAAAGACAGCTTACTGAGACAGCCTGGCCAACATGGTGAAAGCCCGTCTCTACTAAAAATACAAAAGTTAGCTGGGCACGGTGGCGCATGCCTGTAGTCCCAACTACTTGGGAGGCTGAGGCGGGAGGATTGTTTGAACCTGGGAGGCGGAGGTTGCAGTGAGCTGAGATTGCGCCACCACACTCCAGCCTGAGTGACAGAACGAGACTCTGTCCCAAAAAAAAAAAAAGCTCATTATGTAACAGGTACCTGATAAGTACTTTACATGCATTACTGCTTTTTTTCTTGGTGAGGTATCAATTCGCATATGATAAATTTCACCTTTTTCAAGTGTACAACTCAGTAGTTCTAAGTATATTGACAAAGATGTATAACCACCACCACCACGAATTTCAGAACATCTTCATCATGCTGAAGGGAAACTGTACCCATCGGCAGTCACTCTCCATTCTTTCCCAACCCCTCACCCCTAAGCCGCTGGTAACCACTTCTCTATTTTCTATCTCTACTGACTTGGCTTTTCTGGACATTTCATATAAACAAATCGTAATATGTGATCTTTTGTGTCTGGCTTTTTTGTGTGTGTGTGTGATGGAGTTTCGCTCTTGTCGCCCAGGCTGCAGTGCAATGGCACGATCTCGGCTCACTGCAACCTCTGCCTCCTGAGTTCAAGCGATTCTCTTGTTTCAGCCTCCCGAGTAGCCGGGATTACAGGCGCACACCACCATGCCCAGCTAATTTTTTTGTAGCTTTAGTAGAGACAGGGTTTCACCATGTTGGTCAGGCTGGTCTCAAACTCCTGACCTCAGGTGATCCACCCACCTCGGCCTCCCAAAGTGCTGGGATTACAGGCGTGAGCCACCGCATCCGGCCTGTGTCTGGCTTCTTTTACCTAGCACAGTATCGTCAAGATTCAACCATGCTGTGGCATGTGTTAGTACCATGCATTACTCTTTAGGCCTTCAAAACAAACACTTAAGCTCAACATAATAATTGGCCCATTTTACATTAAAAAGAAAAACTGAGACAATGAGACATGAAGTAACTGGCCCTCTTTGAGTCTCTCTGAATTCAAATTTGTTCACTGCATTTCTATAGAGATGTGTAAACTGTAAACATCTAATTATATACCAACTTACATGGAATAAAGTATATATTAAAAAAGAAAACTGCTACGTAGGCCCATGACTATAAGTCACAATTTCTTTTAAATTTTTTCTTTTCTAAAAAATACAGCCAGTGATCTCTATGGTGTTTTCAAACTCCAAGATATTGTTAAAACATTAAAGGCTTATTCACTTTCTCTTCAACTCTGATCTGGTGCCCAATCTTTCAGAATAAAAGATTAATTACTAAAGATCATTGATATCGTGATATATTGTTGAGAATATGGCTTCATAAAGTATACAGTGAACTCAACAGGTCAACATGGCAATACGTAGTTCACAGTATGAAAAGGAACTCAGTATTTACTTATATTGTCTGTAAATATTATCTGTTTATATTGCAACAAATCAGAAAGTAGCAAACATCATTTTTAGGGTTACAGAATTTTTTAAAAAGTCTCTCTGGAAAGATCCTGACAGCTACACATGAGGACACTTCCAGGAAGAATTATGGATGAGTTCGTCAAGAACTCATCCAGAATGTTATACATAACTGAACACTTCAAACTCAGTGTAAAATCTGCCCAGCAACAGTCAGTAGATAATCTTTCTGGTCTTTTGGTAATCTTAAGGATGGACTGACTGACTTAAAATTGTCTGTCAACATGTGTAGGTGTCTGCCATAGGTAATAACATAGATGTAAATGGCAGCTGGTATATGAAACACCCTAACTGAATACTGTCTGTATTTGGAAAAAGCAAGCTGAGTTGCTCAGAAAAGGCAAATATAATACATAAAAGACTGAAGAAGAAAGAAGGGATTAAAGCAGTCTATATATTTATTGTAAAGCAGAATACATATTTATCGCAACATTATGTTACGTTATCTTTAATCAGAAATAGCATTTTAAAGATGTGACTTAAAAGAGTCTGAAAACTTCACTGAATTATATTTGAAAAAAACACCCCAAGACATTTTAGTAAGTCTTAAAACACAAACTGAAATACCAATGTAGAGTTTATATTTATAAAAATAAGAATCAGCATTGCCAAGCATGGTAACTCCTTAATGGAAACTAACCAGAAGTAAGAATTTAAAAAAAAATTAAAATATACTTTGGGACAGAGAATTCTGACTGATATAATTTTAATTAAAGTAAACAGCCTATGTTATCAGCGATTGCTCTTCTAGAGTAACACTATAAAACAGGACTTCCTGGAAATGTTCTGTATTTGTGCTGCTCAATTTGGTAGGCACTAGCTAATGTGGCTGTTGAGCATTTAGGTGTGACTGGTGTGACTGAGGAACTGAATTTTTAAATTTTATAAATTTAAATAGCAATATGTGACTAAAGGCTACCATACCGGACAGTACAAGTCTTGAATAACACGTGACATCATGCTGTAAAAGGACCCTACCATTACTGTTCTGGGAACTTTCAACAGTTAAAGAGGAGACTAGGGTTACTCATGTTGGGTGGGCAGGGAAGGGACAACAGGAGAAAAAAAATGTCCAAAGAAACCTAAATTTGACGTCCATGATTTTAGCAATGTTTCCTTCAAATCCATGGACTAGGGCTACGAATATTAAAGAAAAAAAAAAGAAGAAGGAAGGGAGAGAGAAAGGGAAGCAGAAATCACAAAGACAGAAGGAAAGATTCCCTAAGTAATGGCCACTAAGTATTGGCAGCAGTCAACATTTATTATGCAGTCTGTTTTATGTATTGTACTAAGCACTGCACATGTATTTTCATTTGACCCTCAAAATGAGTCTTCCAGGTACTTTTTATTTCTAGTTTTATAGATGAGGATATTGAGACTTAGGAAGTTAATTTGCTGAAACAAAAATGCATCTTCTAATAAAAATCTACCAACTAGCATCCTTTCTCTATGTTCTAGCTGTATCTTACATACCGATCTGTTACAGCAATTCATACATTATATTGAAATAGAGTTTACTGGCTGTTTCTCACTAAAAGGTAAACTCCTTGAAGGCAGGAACTGTGTTCTGTCAATACCGTAATATCTTTCTCAATTACCTACTGTCACCAAATTTTATCTATCAAGGCATCTGAAATACATATATTCTTCAATAAGTATTTGCTGAATTGAGTATGAATTTGTTTCTACATTCCAATGATAAACATGTGGTAACACACACTCTTTCTCTCTCAACCCTCAGGCATCTATATTTGAGTTTTGAAACGGGTTGAAAGTCTGTTTAAAATAGCATTTTGTAAACTATTTCAAATAATCTAGAAAGAAACTTGGAACTCTTATAATCCGATAAAAACATTTAACTTTAAGCTATTTTTTTCAGGCCCATTAATTTAAAATACCACATTTCCCATATTTTTATAAATATTTTAATAGAAACTTTAATACTGTGACTGAAACATTTACTACACAAAAGTTGTACCACATAACAACATTAACCTCTGTATGCTGATGTGTAAGCACGGAAGACATACCTCTTAAGGTACTTGAGCTGAACATAGTGCCTACGTTAACTTTTAAGTAATAAAGCTTTGATGGTTTCCAATCTTTTCATCTTATTTATCAATGACACTTTTTAAAAACCTTTCACATTTTACTAAATTCTATTCTCTCCTAATGGGCACATTGCCAGTATCTACTAAGGTAGAGTGAGGCCTAGGACAAACTTAGGGAAGCCTGTCAAAAAATGAGAAAGAACCGAAGAAGGTATTCCCTCAGTCCTAATCCACAGACTTCCACCTCAACATTCATGAAATTCAATCTATAGGCAAAACAAAAATATTCATATGAGACATGCTCTCAAGGCTCTAATATGACCAGAGATGTTATCAAATAAAACTCTTAAATACACCATGGAGCAGCTCTAGTTAAAAAATGATCTCGCCTTCAGAAACAACTGTACATATGGCTTCTGCTAACTGTTGTCTTATGGGGAAAAAAAATCATTATTCAGTTTAACTGCTATTTTAAAATTTGTTTTACTTTTCTTGTCACTAAGCTTATTTATAAAATTCTTTCAATCTATAGTAATATCAAAAATAAGACTTCGAATATATGAAAACCTGTGTTCGTTGGGGAAAAGACAAATGAACTACAACTAAATTTTATCACACCTATGAATCACTTGAGGATCTTTTAAAAATGCAGATCCTGATTCGGTGACTCTGGGATGGAGCCTAAGATTCTGAGCATCATAAGCTTCCAAGTGATGCTGAAGTTGCTGGTGCAAGGCTTTTTGCAGCAAGTAACTAATTTTTCCAGATTTCAATGGTTTGATTTTTCTAGGTTTTGTTTTGAAGACAGGGTCTTGGCTGGGTGCAGTGGCTCACGCCTGTAATCCTGGCACTTTGGGAGGCCAAGGCAGGTCAGGAGTTCAAGACCAGTCTGGCCAACATGGTGAAACCCCGTCTTCAAAAAAAAAAAAAAAAAATTAGCCAGGCATGGTGGCAAGCACCTGTGGTCCCAGCTACTTGGTACTGAGGCGGAGGTTGCAGTGAAGTGAGATCATGCTACTGCACTCCAGCTTGGGCAACAGAGCGAGACTCTGTCTCAAAAAAAAAAAAAAAAAAAAAAAAAGACAGGGTCTCGTTTTGTCGCCCAGGCTGGAGCGCAGAGGCGTGAACACAGCTCACTGAAGCCTTGACCTCCTGGGTTCAACTGATCTTCCAGTGATCTGCCTACCTCGGCTTCCCAAGTAGATGGAACCACCAGCGCACACCACCATACCTGGCTAATATTTTTAGGTTTTTTGTAGAGATGGAGTCTTACGTTGTTGTTCAGGCTGGTCTCAACCTCCTGGGCTCAAGCAATCTTCCTACCTCAGCCTCCCAAAGTGCTGGGACTGTACTGTACACAGTCTCTTCTCATTTTTTAAATGTTCATTTATGCTTTCAACAAATTTTTACTAAATGTGTACTATGAGTCAGACATTATAAGCATTAATACGATCTCTGTCCTCAAAGAGCTCATTTGTTTAAAATAAAAAAAGCAAACAGGCCAACAAGTAGGAGTCTACACGGTGGAGATGGGGACAGCATTTCAGGGAGAAGAAACAGTCAAGCAGTAAGAGCACTCTGGAGGTACTGCTAAGAGTATCAAATTGCTGAAACACATGGTATTTACAGCAGAGATCAGAGAAGAAGCTGGAAAAGTAAACAGAGCTAGGTCATGATGAGTCCAGCAAGTCAGAATAAGCAGTTTAAATTTTATTTGGTAGGTTATCACAGAAATGAAGAACTTTTGGTAGGTGTGTTCAGATGTGTATTACAACATTAACGATCGTATAAATAGCAGCTAACATCATTTACCCAGAAACTGTTTCAAGAGCTTTACATGTACTCAGTCACTTAACTCTACATCAACCCTATAAAACTGGTACTAACATGTTCATTCCCACTGAGAATTCTGAAGCACCAAAAAGAAAAATGATTTGCCCTCAATTCAAACTCTGGCAACATAGCTCCAGATGCTACGCTCTCTCTTTACCTAGGAAAATTATGGAAAAATTACTCTGGTAAGCATTGCAAAAGTTGTTTTTGTCAGTGTTGAGCCTGGAAGATAGTTTTGAAGCCACTGGAACTGTCAACGAAGGACTGAATCAAGGCCGGGCGCGGTGGCTCACGCCTGTAATCCAACACTTCGGGAGGCCAGGGTGGGCAGATCATGAGGTCAGGAGTTCGAGACCAGCCTGGCCAACATGGTGAAACCCTATCTCTACTAAAAATACAAAAATTAGCTGGGCATGGTGGCATGCGCCTGTAATCCCAGCTACTTGGGAGGCTGAGGCAGGAGAATCGTTTGAAACTGGAAGGCGAAGGTTGCAGTGAACCAAGAGCATGCCACTGCACTCTAGCCTGGGCAACAAGAGTGAAATTCCGTCTCAAAAAAAAAAAAAAAAAGGACTGAACCAAGGCAAAGGCAATGGAAATGCAAATTTCAGTTATGTTTAGTGAGTAAAAATCCTAACCACTTTGTTACTAAGGGATGTTATGAGAGCAAAAGAGAATAGTTTCCTAGTCTCTAACTTGGTAGATGGAAAGAATGGGAATGTCAACCATTGGGAAAAGAGAAAACATTTTTGGTGGGAATTAGGAAGAGAAAACAGAGAGATTAAGCTTGAGATACTTCTAAGGTATCTAGGTAGAAAGTCAGGCAGACCTGAGTATCAATGGGGTACTCACTGGTATGTTGGTCCTAAGTGAGCTCACGTGCTCATGAACATGTGTGAATAGATGGAACCACATGGGAAGCTGTAGAATTCAAAGAAGAAACACTGATGATGCGTACAGGAGAGTGGTCTGCAAAGTCAAGGGAGTAGTTTCAAGAAAGTAGTCACTAACATTAAATCTGTGGTGCTATCAAGTAAGATAAGCAATGAAAATGGCTGCTAGATTTGGTCAGTAGATCCTGGTGACTTTGGAAAGAAATTTCAATGGATTGGTGGGGTCAAAAGTCAACGACAGTGCACTAAGGAATAAAAAAGATGAAGAGACTGAGATAAATGAAAACACTCTTCCCAAAGATCATTCTACAAAAGAATAAAAAGACCAGTAACTAGAAAAGGGAGAGGTTTTATTCTTTTTTATAAGTGAGAGATTTGAGCACATTAATAGGAACACCTGGTGTCAGTGAAACAGAGGTTTAAAAAAAATACAGGAAGGCTGGGCGCGGTGGCTCACGCCTGTAATCCCAGCACTTTGGAAGGCCGAGGCAGGCGGATCACCTGAGGTCGGGAGTTCAAGACCAGCCTGACCAACGTGGAGAAACCCTGTCTCTACTAAAAATACAAAATTAGCCAGGCATGGTGGTGCATGCCTGTAATCCCAGCTACTCGGGAGGCTGAGGCAGGAGAATCACTTGAACCTGGGAGGCGGAGGTTGTGGTGAGCTGAGATGCACCATTGCACTCCAGCCTGGGCAACAAGAGTGAAACCCCAACTAAAAAATAAATAAATAAATAAATAAATACAGGAAAGAGAAGATATTTGATGAAGCAGTGTTCTGAGTGAACCAGGATAATTAAAAATTTGCTTAGGACCTACAGTGTGATATGTCTAAAACTAGAGCAAGGTTTCCCAGCCTGGGCACTCCGGACATTTGGGGACAGTTCTTTGTTATGGGGTGGTGCCACACTATGTGCTGTAGAATATTTAGCAGCACCCTAATCTCTAATATTCACTGGATGCCAGCAGTACCCCACACCAAGTTGTGATAACCAGAAAGTGTCTCCAAAAACTGGTAACTGTCCCCTGGGTGGAGAAAAAGCAAAATCAACTCTAGCTGAGAACCACTGGTCTTGAGGCAGAGACCAGATTATTTAAATGAACTGAGAGGTTACCGAAACAAATGACTATAGTCCCACCTACTAGTTACATAGGGAAAAGAGGCAAGTTTCTCTGCTGGGAGGGGAATAAGATGGTAAAGGTGGCATGTGTTGTGGCGAGAGAAAAGTTTTGAAATAACTTGGTGAAATTCACCTACAGGAAGGCAAAACTGGGTATCAGAAATACTTTTCCTCCTCCTAGACTTAAAAGGCAAGTGTATGTCTCGTCTCTTTATGGGCTCTCCGGAAAACACTACACAAAAGGCATGAAGAAGGAAATGAAGGACCTTATCAAAATATTATTTCCAACAACTTAAGAAATGGGGTCATCCTGAAAAGTGTTCTGACCCTAAGAGGACCCACCTTTTTGTTTGCCCAAACAAGAGTTTTAAGGTTAGAAATGAAATGTATCTTTTTTTAACCAAAGTATACAATTTGATCATAATTTTGTAAAGTCTTCAATAGGAAGGCTTCTATATTTTATTTATCCCAAACCCTATCCATTACAATCAACTTTGATTTTTAAGACACAAAAATAATCTGGTGTTTAAAATTAGGCATCATCTTTGAAAAACTGTCACATGAACTTTCCTATACTGCTGGAGATGAGTCCATATTATTATCTGTGCTCAGTATACGGAAATACTAGTATTTGTACCTTGTGTCCTGAAAGCTTAATTCCTGCACACTGTAAGAAACAACTGATCCAAAGATGTTGTAACTAACTGAATCTCCCTTCAACTTTATCTTCTAAATACAGTGTTTACTTCTTAAAAATCTGTTTTAACAATCTTAAACTTCCTGACAAGGGTGAAAATACACTTGCTCACAATACAGCTTATGAGTTCCATGGCACTCATAAAAGCGAAGAGACCAGATGTAAGATAACAACTCCTAGCATTTGTCAGCATTATTAACAAGGAAAGTGATCTGCAGAGAAACTTATGTCTAAATATCTCCCAGCCGGCACAGTGGCCCCCACCTGTAATCCCAGCTACTTGGGAGGCTGAGGTGGGAGGATCACTTGAGCCCAGGAGTTCAAGGCTGAAGCGAGCTATGATTTACCACTGCACTCCAGCCTGAGTGACAGAGCGGAATCATTAAAAACAGTAAAAACAAACCAAAAACCTCCAAAGATATAAAACTATAAAACCGTGCCCTAGAAAGTTCTATTTTTCCTACAATCACAAAGTAACTGAAGCACCTTTATGTGCAGCTCACAGAACTGAATTTGCACTTAGCAATATTTTCCTTGAGAGATCTAATGCATCTCAACGTATCACTCTAAAATATGCTGAAACAACAATCTCAGTACGACAGATTCTCACCTGTGATAAACCTCAAAATCTGCACATTTTCGAAAATATAACATTTGTTATTAGAAGCCAACTGTTGGTCATAATCAGTTTCACTATGGCTAAATAAAACCCCTGTAGGCTCTACAACCATTTGAAGTTGAGTATGAAAAGAGAAGTGCTTTGGATACATTACCAATTCTCTTCCAAACAGAGAAAATTCAAGCTGAATTCTCTTTCAGATCTGCTACATGTACTAATGAAAGGACAAAAAAAAAAAAAAAAGATTCCATATTCCAAAGACCACCGTGGACACACTTGACGCCTCATTTGATGGTCTAAGATAGGGAGCATTTTAGAAAAAGTCCATGAGCTTTACCCAAAATCTGACTACAAAAATAATATGCAGTCCTATAACCAAGTAGGCAAACACATTTACTGAAGGCAAACATGTTCACACAGCAATCATGGTCATCTCTACAGCTGTTATGTCTCTATTCTCCCAAAGGAAATAAAAATGATTTGGAAACATGCCAAAGAGCAGTCTAGACACAAATAATTCAATTATAGTTAGCAAATCTAAGGCTTTCAATACCCAGCTCACTTCTTAAGCTACAGACAGAAAAACAACTCTGTATCTATTGTTACAAGTTATTAAGTCAAATTACTTCAGAGCCAACATTAAGCAAATCAGATTTTATTATACTAGACACTTCAATTAATTGAAAATACTAGGTCTGAACTCACTGACTGGGTCAAATCCCAAAGTGAAAATATTTATGAGACTGTTCTATTTTGTTGTGTTTTGAGACAGAGTCTCACTCTGTCACCCAGGCTGGAGCCCAGTGGTGCCATCACAGCTCACTGCAGCCTTGAACTCCTGTGCTTAAGCAATCCTCCCACCTCAGCCTCCCAAACAGCTGGTACTATAGGTGCACACTACCACTCCTGGCTAATTTTAAAGTTGCTTTTAGTAGAGACAGGGTCTCACTATGTTGCCTAACCTGGTCTTGAACTCCTGGCCTCAAGTGATCTGCCTGCCTTGGCCTCTCAAAGTGTTAGGATTACAGGCGTGAGCCGCTGTGCCAAGGCTGTTTTTACATTTCTTAACAATATGGATCCAATCTTCGAAAGTGCTCAATATTAAAAAGTCAGAAAGGCCATATGCATTATTTCCATGTTCACAGGATATTTTAGTCTAACATGTTTGGATCACATTGGATATTCATCTCTGGGCCCATTATTTCATAAACACGAAAACCTGATTTCAAAAAGAATCTGGATATATTAAGGTGGCAAACAATGCTTGTGCTTTTCCAAAACAATCTTTTTACTGGGTTCTCACTAGTTTTGTTTTCTTTTGGAAATAACACAAATTATGAGTCTTTTTCTTTTTCTGACTTCCATTCTGTTCCCTTATAAAATTTCCTCCTTCAAAGCAGTTCAATAAAAATAAACTGCCCCTTTAACATTTTTTTAAAAATAAAGTTTTAACATCTGAAAAAAATTAACTGGGTTCAAAGGCCATGTATTAGTATGTTTTTAACAATGATTTAAAACAATTTTGACAAGGTCAAACCTAAAACAATTGGCAAAAGTTGCAGTTATTCCATTTAACAACTCCATTAAGGATTCCTTTCCCTATACTGAGGTAAAAAGAAGGCTAAAATATCATTAGGGCATTATGACATCTATAAAATTTAGAGCTAATAAATGTTATCTGTATTCCTCTATTTGTTTAAAAATACTAACTCAGGAACATAAATATGTGAATGATTAAATTGTGCAAGATGTGATTTTGCATCTCAAGGCAAGTGAAGACAAAGAATGGTATTGGTATGGTGTTAATCAAGGGGCAGTAACATGTAACAATTCACAAATCATCCTAAGTACTAAATTGTATAGTACAAACTAAAAAGACACTGCAAACTAACATTAACGACTGTTAATACAGGCATACAATTTTATGTGGTAAATTGCTCCATGGCCAGGCATGAAGAATAGGTTTCAGATCTAATGCTAAACTGTGACTTACAGTGGCTGCCTGGAGAAATGTGAAAAATATTGGGTAAGCAGTAGAGTCCTGGGATAGATTAATGGTATATGCCACAGCTGTGAGATAGAGCATGTGTCTCTTGGGAGAGGGAGAGAAATGTTGGTGCACCTTTTACATTTTTTTTTTTTTTTTTCAAGGATCTAGACAAAAACTAGAGTGTGGTAGCACAAGAAGGTAAGTTCCAATACTGATGGACATTACAATGTTAACTTTCCCCAGGCTCAAGGTTTTTTCTATCGTTCAAGTTGTGGGAAAGGAAGTATGTGAGTCTGCCCTCTGGGACTTGAAAGATTCTTAACTACAAATGAAAACTAAGAACAGAAGGATTTGGGAAAGCCAGAAGCAAAGGTGTTAGGGTCTCAATAGTCCTGTTACAGGGGTAAATTACAGATTGTACTGTCTTTTGAAAGCCGAAGGGTAGAGCAATCATTAGGGTGGCACGAGGGCATTGAGAGTGCTACGCATTGTCATTTACTCAATAAGTTGTAGTATTAAAGAGGGCCCAAGGGTGTGCATCAGGCTATATGGGTAGGAGTATCCTAGAGGTTTTTCTTTCCTGGGCTTAACTCCCCAACCAGATAAAATACTTGATGTTTAAAATTTGGGGTTTTTAAAAAAATCACCCCAAGAAACCTTCTGTTTAACATGTCCCTATATGTACTCTTAATATACAATTAGCCGAATGTTATTTTTATTCCAATGAATCAATCCTGAACATGCACACTGACTCACTGAAAAAAAGCACTTCACTTTGCATTCATCAGTATGATATAAAGGAGTTTAGAATAGTGGTTAACAAACCATCATATCCAATATTAAGTCCATAAAATAGCTTTCTTTAAAAAGTCACAAAAAAGCACAATAGAAGAAAGGTTTCTCCTTGCTTAAAAAGGTCAAAGGCCAATAGCGGACACATGCCTGTCCATGGGTACATCTGCTCTCTCTCGGAAGCCTGGTACAGTCTCAATTAACTTTTGGCAGCTGGTCTAAACAAAGTAGCTAAAGCAAATCCACAAAATGAACCACAGAACCCAAGCGACTAAGAGCACTGGGTACTAATTTGAAAGAGCACTGTTAGGCTATAATAAATCAGAATATGAATCAATGACTCAAAAATGACTGAAGGTTAGTATATTTTTCAGCCAGCGCTCAGTAATATTACTGCTTTGAAAATTATAGGTGGTTCTCTTGCTTACTCTCCTCTACCCTGAGTATACATTTAGTATTAATCTCTGGTTACTGGAGAATTTACAGATATCATTATTCTATATTTTATTTATTGAGACAGGGTCTCCCTCTGTTGCCTAGGCTAGAGTGTAGTGGCACAAACATGGCTCACTGCAGGCTCAACTTCCTGGGTTCAAGTGATCCTCCCACCTCAGCCTCCCGAGTACTTGGAACTACAGGTGCACACCACCATGACTGGCTAATTTTCGTATTTTTTTGTAGAGATGGGGTTTCGTCATGTTGCCCAGGCTGGTCTCAAACTTTTAAGCTCAAGTGATCTGCCCACTTTAGCCTCCCAAAGTCCTGGGATTACAGGCATGAGCCACACCGCCCTGCCCAGATGTCATTATACTAATGAAGACTGAGTTGTTCCTGATGAGAAAACGTATCAGTCTTCAACGATCTAGTTCTTGCTCTCCCTGTAAGTGGACTGAGGGAAAAATGATTTGATAGTCTCTTGACCCGGAAAATGCCACAAAACCATGCAAATCGAGAGGTTCAAGTTGTCATGTTCACTCAAGAACACTTGTGAAAATGCCCAGGCCATTAAAGGTAGGCATATACAAAAAGATCACCAAGTTATCCAAAAGATGTCACTTTACAGAAACAATGTGTACCATTTTAACATTACAGGATGGAGTTGGTAGGTGTGTCCAGGCCAAACAGTGGGCTAGACACAGGGTTGGTAGCCCAAAAGAATGCTAAATTCTTCCTCAACATGTTTAAATACACAGGGAGTAACGCTGAACTGAAGGTTTAGATGTGAATTCTCTGGTCACTGAGCAAATGCAGGTGAATCAAACACCCAAGATGTGTTAGCCACTGTCCTCTCAGAGCTCGTGGGCAGATTAACGTGTATGTGAGCTCCCTCGGCTACATGTAGATGATCCTCGCTGGAAAGAGATTATTCCTAGACCACAATTGTTCTGTGGCTGCACAGAAAAAAAAAGATATCCCAGAAGAAACTGAAGAAACAAAACTTATGACACGGGCATAAATTCAGAATATATGCATACATAAGATAAAAAAAAAAAAAAACCTAAATGCTAAGAATTTGGTAAACAGATGTGAGACTTATGCAGAGAAAGATGATACTGGTTTTAAGTTGTCTAATTCCTGAGAGAATACTCAAGGTACCGTAATAATAAAAAAAAAAATCAAAAGAAAATCTACAAGGCTTACTTGAAGGTTCTTTTAAGGATAAGGTATAGAATACGCACATGCACGCATGCATATATGTGTGTGTGTCTACACACACACGTATTTCCAACTATGAGCTGTATTAGAATATTAGAAACTAATTTGAAATGTTAAGCTAAAAATGTAAATAGCCAAGAGAGAAACAAAAGTAAAGTCAGAGTACTCATTGAGCAATTAAAAGTCCTTATCATGAAAAATTAACCTGGCTCAGGCCAGGCATGGTGGTTCACACCTATAATACCAGCACTTTGGGAGACCAAGGTAGGCAGATCACTTGAGGTCAGGAGTTCGAGACCAGCCTGGCCAACATGCTGAAACTCTGTCTCTACTGAAAATACAAAAATTAGCTGGGCATGGTGGTGCACACTTGTAATCCCAGCTACTCAACAGGCTGAGGCACAAGAATCACTTGAACCCGGGAGCCAAGATTGCACCACTGCACTCCAGCCTCGGTGACAGTGTGAGACTCCATCTCAAAAAAATAAAAATAAAAAAAAAAATAACCCTGCTCACCCATTCCCAGCTGGAATAGATACTGTTGTTCAGTGTGCCTAGGTAGGTATTTTACAACCAACTAGACAAAAGGCAGTGTTCCATAATTATTTTCTTTTTCCACCAGGTCACCAACCACTTGAAGCTACAAAAACGAATGAAGAGCTATTGTAACTGCTTAGAACAAAGGGAAAAGTAGCAAAGTATTCCTCTGGAAAAGCAAAAAAAAAAAAAAAAAAAAAAAAAAAAAAAAAAAAAAAAAAACCCCACAAAATACCTGAAAGGACTCAATGACTAACCACAAAGTGTTAGCCTCATTCAATTATCTGAATGCAGATATGACTGTGCAAGATACAGCTACACTATTCCTATATGTCCTCTTAAAATCACTTCCATGTGATGTTTGGTGGCTTAGAAAAAAACTAAGGTCATACTCTTGTTTACAGTCACAGGGTAACTACAATACTAACACAGCTAAAGAGGTTGGCTGGGACAAAATTATTTCTATAACTTGTAATGAACCCTCCCCCCCCCCATCAGAATTTCTCCTTCATCCATTAACACACACACCCTATTAAGTGAAATCTGAGGGCAACAATATTATCCCCTAAAAAGTCCACCTGTTATGTTTTTAAGCTCTGATAAGAAATTAAATGACTGCTTTACATTTAAAAGTTCAGATAAGTATCACCGTTGTGAAGCTCGTGGTTCCCACTGGGGCCAAGATCCCTACTGTTTTCCTAAACCGGCTATTATGAATGACTAGATTCCAGAATTAGAATATACATATCTAGAATCCCTACATTCCATAACTGCACAGATTTTGCTATCGGTGCTAGTTAAGTAAGTTCATTTCTCTCCCCAGATACTTCTTTTAAGGTCTCAAATTTTATTCGACAGACTTTGGGATAAAATGGCTTTAAATATGCTTTTCAAATTCTCTGTATCATATGGAGAAGTATAACAATCTTTAAAAATTGTCTAAATATGGTGTTTCACACAATGGACTAAGTCAGACACAATTTAAGGAAATGGTTAATTTATTTCAGTGATAACTTTTTTATCATGAACATATTCATGGGAAAAAGATATCTAACTCTTTTTCCCATTTCAAAAGAATCGGCCTCTTTCAAGTCCCATGGAAAAAATCCACCCTCAAAACTTTCCTACTTAATTAAGAAAATCAGCTACACTGTCTTTAACCAGTAAATTATTACCATCTCGACATATTTAGACAATTAACAAAAGGAAGGAAACTTTCTAATCATTTTTCCTGAAATTAGATCACAGTCATCTCTCTGTGACAGACCCACCATCTGGGACAACAGGAAGCATGCCAACAGCCTAGTGAATTAGACAGCTTTGTTTAAAGGTTGGTACTAAGTACCAGAAACACAAATAGAGCTCAAAAAGTTGAGGCTTTGGAGATAGAACTATACAACTCCATTTTTCCCCAAACTTTGGGTTGTATACTCAAATTTGCAAAAATAATTCCTTAATTGGTTGCAATTAATCTACAACACTGACTTAGATGTCCCAGTCTCCATTAGCCATTATTGACAATTAAAGCAACAGTGAATACCTATATAGTTCCACGTGCCAAACAGTGTTTTAATTGCTTTGGTGCTCTTCAAAAACAAAACAAAAACCAGAATTCTCCATTCAGATTTCTATATAAGTTATAGGGGGCCGGGCGCGGTGGCTCACACCTATAATCCCAGCACTTTGGGAGGATGAGGTGGGCAGATCACAAGGTCAGGAGTTCGAGACCAGCCTGGCCAATATGGTGAAACTTCATCCCTAGTAAAAATACGAAAATTAGTGGGGCACGGTGGCGCGCACCTGTAGTCCCAGCTACTTGGGAAGCTGAGGCAGTAGAATTGCTTGAACTCAGGAGGCGGAGGTTGCAGCGAACCGAGATCGTGCCATTGCACTTCAGCCTGGGTGACAGAGCAAGACCATCTCAAAACAAAACAAAAAAAAACTTTTGGGGTCCTTGTTAAAAGGCACCTACTTAGTAAGGGCCTATATACTTATATAAGTTGGATTTCAGTCAGACCCAAAGCTGTTTTTTACTTAATCAAATAGATTTTGCTAGTTAATACTGTGAGAAAATTTTAAAAAGTATTAAACTTCTAATAATATATAAAATATTGAACGAATTGGTTAATTTATTTGGTAAATAAAACAACCATTTCTAATATGACACTGAAATGGCAAAATGATAGTCACATCACACTATGGAGAAAATTTTAATAAGCAGACAAAACAAAATGATAACATTGTCCATCTCTCAAAGCACTGACATACAGAGGTGAAAAGATACAACAGTGCACATTTTCAGGGTAGCTATGTTTACTGAAGTCTAAAAACTCCTCCACCTTTAAAAGTCAGCATTATTTCTTGATGGAAGAAAAACCCACAGTAATTGCTTTTTATGTAATACTAATATTATTGAGTTTTCTTTGCAAATTCCTTTAGTTCAAGTATTACTAAAGAAACATAAACATATGGACATTACAAATTCAGCTAAAAAACTAGGTAGTGCTGACCTTCCTGTTTAATGGTAATACATGTATTAGGTATTTAAATTTGATTATTGTAACACACAAAATAATTTTAACATGGAATTTCTATAAAGATGTATTTTGTCACTCTACAGTGTGCCTGCCTCTTCCACTGTGTGTTTTTTTAAAGATGTTTGTCAATTTACCCAATTTTGTCATGGCTGTTATCAACTGAATTGTGTCCTCTCAACCCCAAAAATATACGTTAAAGTCTTAACTACCATGTCTGAAAATGTAACCTTATTTGGAAATAAGGTCATGGTAGATGTAATTAAGATGAGATCACACCGGAACAGGGTAGGCTCCTAAACGAATATAACTGATGTCCTCATAAGCAGAAGAAAACTTGAACACAGACATGCGCAGAGGTAAGATGATGCAAAAACATATGAGGAAAGACAGCTGGGGGGTGATGGAGGCAGATATTGGAGTGATGCATCTACAAGCCAAGAACACCAAGGATTGCTGAGAACTGCCACAAGTTTGGAAGAGGTAAGGAAGGATTCTCCTCTAGAGCCTTCAGAGAGCACCGCCCTGCTGACACCTTGATTTTGGACTTCTGGCCTCTGGAATTGTGAGAGAATAAATGTTACGTTACCCATTATTTTCTGTGTTGTTACAGAAGGCCCAGGAAACTAATTACACAGACCATCTATTAAAATCTACCATTCTAAAAAGCATCTTTTAAGCTAAAGCACTGAGGTCAGCAAAACCTGGGTTCAAATACCCATGCGAATCAAAAGCTGTGTAACCAACCATAGGCATCTTTTGAGTTCGCCTCTTTACTTGTAAAGAAAAGATAACAAAGCCTACCACATAGGGTATTTCTGAAAATATATTTTGTAGAATGCCTGCCACACTACAGGTTCAAGTCTCTCCACCCTCAAAACCCTTCTCTCCTTGTAGTGAGAGTGCATTAAACCTATGGTCAAAGACTATTTTGCTAGCAAAAATATATGAAAACAGAGGGCTGAATTAAAATATTCAATAAATTTTATTAAAAATACCCTTCTAAATGGAGTCCTTGGTGGTTTTGCCAACTAAAAACCTCTATATCCTGACCCTTGGTATGACCGCAGCGATATAAATGCAACCCTAAAGCAATTTTTATCACCACAGAATATCACCTCTTAAATAGTAGTTATCATTTACACTTTTGAAGATTATTTAACACAAATCTTATTTTACTGAAACCCTTGCTAACATATAAACTTAGTTCAGTATTAAAACAGACGCATTATTAAAAAATGCTTGTTCACGTGCAAGAACATTTATTTCATGTAATAATAAGCAAGATAATTACTTTTATGAAGATTAGTGGAAATATAACTCATCAACTTGATAAACACGTTCTCCAACGTGTGGATTAGGTAAGAATATGGCCACAATGGTCAGAGTTATCTGTCTAAGGACTCGAAAAAAGTTATCAAAGGCCAGCATCATGACATGCTGTGGATTAAACCTTATATGAATATAAAGTTTAGTGACTTGAAGACTTGAAAAAAAATAAAACAAAATCAGGTTATATATTCTGATAAGGTAAAAGACTAGTTTCTAAACTCTTCATATGAATGGAAGTGGTGAGTAAACACTAGCACTAAATGCTTACTATGTGTAAAAATAACTTTACACATTTTGTTTAATTCAAGCCATGGAATATTCCTAAAATAGGAGTTTTATGCACAAGAAAATGGTACTAAGTTTTAGTTATACATGCAGTGTATAAATGTTAAATTTTGGAAAGAAGCTGCCAAAACCAAATCCTAAAATATAAATTTGTAAGCAATCACTGGCTCTGCTTTACAAAGCATTTTAAAAGATATAAGGAGTTTTAAATTTTATTTAATTTGCAGGAAAAAGTGTATTCAAAAAGAAATCTTAACATAAATGATGCCTCCAAAATAGCCAGTTATTAAGAAATTTAAAAATATCATACCATGGTATAACCTTAAGGAAAAAAAAAACCAATCATGAAAATAGGGGCCAGGTGCCTATAGGGGCTCACACCTATAATCACAGGATGTTGGGAGGTGGAGGCAGAGGCAGAGGCAGAAGGCATCACTTGAGCCCGGGAAGAGTTCAAGGCTGCTGTCAGAGCTATGATCGCACCACTGCACTCCAGCCTGGATGACAGAGCGAGACAACATCTCAAGGAAGAAAACAAAAAAGGAAAAGAAAAAG